>NC_141672.1:11496733-12096733 GCF_028749965.1 Puma concolor | reverse complement strand
AAGATCAGGACAAGGATGTACATTTTCACCACTTCTATTCAATATACATAGTGCTGGAAGTCCTAGCCAGAACAATTAGGCAAGAAAAAGAAATAATAGGCATTCAAATTGGAAGGAAGAAATAAAATTATCTTTGTTGAAGACACTATCTTACGTGTAGAAAACTAGATTACACACACACACACAAGCCTGTTAGAACTAATGAATGCTTTCAATAGAGCTGCAGGATGCAAAGATTAACATACAAAAATGAGCTGTGTTCTAAACATCAATAATGAACAATTCAAAGAGGAAATTAAAATATCAATCCTATTTATGATAGTTTCAAAAAGAATAAAATACTAAGGAATAACCTTAACCAAGGAGATGAAAGACTTTTACACTTAAAAGTTTTACACTTAAAACTACAAAGTGTTGTGGGAAGAAATTAAAGATACATATAAATTGAAAGACATCTGGAGTTTATGGACTGTAAGATTTAATATCAGTATGTCAATATTGCTCCAATCTATAGATTCAGTGCAGTCCCTATCAAAAAAAATCTCAATGGCATATTTTTTTTTAATTTTGGAGAAATAAAAAAACCCATCCTAGAATTCATATGGAATCTCAAGGGACCACAAACAGCCAAAACAATCTTGAATTAGAACAATGTTGGAGGTCTCACACTTCCTGATTTCAAAATTACTATAAAGCTACAGTAATCAAAACAATGTGGTATTGGCATACAGACAGACTCACAGACCAACAGAATAGAGAGTTCAGAAATAAAGCCAAGCACAGTATAATCAAGTCATTTTCAGTAAGGGTGCCAAAATCATTCAGTGGAAAAAAGACAGTCTTTTCAACAAATGGTGTTGAGAAAAACTGGATACCCACATGCAAAGATCTAAATGTATGACTTTTCCAGGGGGAAAGCTTCATAACTTTGGATCTGACAATGATTTCTTGCATATAAGACCAAAAGCATAAGCAACAAAGAAAAAATATATAAACCGGGTTTCATCAAAATTAAAAACTTTTGTGCGTCGGGGCACCTGGGTGGCTCAGTAGGTTAAGCGTCCAACTTTGGCTCAGGTCATGATCTCACAGTTTGTGGGTTTGAGCCCAGCGTCAGGCTCTGTGCTGACAGCCTGGAGCCTGCTTCAAATTCTGTGTCTCCCTTGCTCTCTGCCCCTCCCCCGCTCATGCTCTCTTGCTCTCTCAAAAACAAATAAAACGTTAAAAAAATTTTTTTTAACTTTTGAGCATCAAAGAACACTCAACAGAGTGAAAAGGTAATGCACGGAATAGCAGATGATATTTTCAAATTATATGTCTGATAAGGAATTGGTATCTGGAATATATAAAGAACTCCTACAACTCAACAACAAAAAATCAAACAACTAGATTAAAAAATGGTAAAAGAATTTACTAGATGTTTCTCCAAAGAAGATATACAAAAGACTGAGAAGCACAAGAAGAAATCATTATTAGAGAAATAGGAATCAAAACCACAATAGGGGCACCAAACTGGCTCAGTTAGTAGAGCATGTGACTCTGGGTCTCCGAGTTGTGAGTTCAAGCCCCATGATGGGTGTAGAGATTACTTAAAAATAAAGAAATAAAAATAATAATAATTAAAAAGCCTAAAATGACAAATCACTTCATACCCATTAGGATGACTAGTATCAAAATAACAGAAAACAACAAGTGTTGGTGAGAAGTGGAGAAATTGGAGCCCTTGTGCACTGCTGGTGGGAATGTGAAATTTTCTGGGTTATACCCCAAAGAAATGAAAGCGTGGACTCAAACAGATACTGTACATACACACAATGAAATAGTATTCAGCCTTAAAAAGGAAAGAAATTCTGAAAAATTCCCCAACACGAACGAATCTTAAAAACATGCTAAATGAGGGGTGCCTGGGTGGCTCATTTGGTTAAGGGTCTGACTTCGGCTCAGGTCACGATCTCGCAGTTCGTGGGTTTGAGCCCCGTGTCGGGCTCTGTGCTGACAGCTCAGAGCCTGGAGCCTGTTTCAGATTCTGTGTCTCCCTCTCTCTGACCCTCCCTCATTCATGCTCTGTCTCTCTCTGTCTCAAAAATAAATAAACGTTAAAAAAAAAAATTTAAAAAAATGTAAATGAAATAAGCCAGTCACAAAAGGACAAATTTTATAGGATTCCACTAAAATGAGGTACATAGAGTAATCAAATTCATAGAGACAAAAAGTAGAATGATGGTTGCCAGGGGGTTGGGAGTAAAGGGAAATGAAATAGGAGTTAGTGTTTAATAGGTAAAAGGTTTCAGTAGCGGATGATGAAAAGGTTCTGGAGATGGATGGTGGTGATGGCTCCACAACAATGTGGATGTACTGAATGCCACAGAACTGTATACTTAAAACCGGTTAAAATGTCAAATTTTATGTTTATGTATATTTTACCACAATAAAAACAAAAACACCTGCCACACATCCTTCCTATTGACTCTATCCTCGTCTGGGGTCTCATCTCTTCATATTTAGGTAACTGCAACAGCTACTGTCATTGCTGGCTCATTCCATTCTGTCCTCATTCAAGCTCAACCTGTAGATCACAGGCAGGTTCATCTTGCTGGTTTATCGCATTAATATGGGGCTTCCGACCTTTCAAAGGCTCCCCATATCTTGCCCAAGAGGATAAAAATCCAAATCTCCTCAAACTAGTACTCAAACCCTTCTACACATATCCTTCCAACTGCATGATTTTTTTTCCTTTTAGCCTCCCAAATTCAGTTGTCAGCTCATCCTAGTTTCCCTCTATTCCCCTCCCCCAAAGCTAATCTCCACATCATATTCTCGCTTTTCTCTCACGGAGTAACTGCTCCAGTATCTCTGTAAATCTAAACCCTCACAGGCTAGCTCAAGTCCCAAGTGTTCCAGGAAGTTCTTTAGACTCCTAAGTCTCACTCGTCTCCCTCTAACCAGAACACCTACAGCATTCTCTGTATTCATAGAATGTACTAGATTGTCTTCTAGAGTCATAAGGGTACACCTTATCTTTCCTGAGGGCAAAGTTTATATACTACACTTCTTTCTTTTCTACTATAGCAACTAATATAATGCAAAATGCAAAGCAGACTTTCAATAATTACAATTAATTACAGTGTAATTCATTGAACACAAGGTACAACTTTGATATGTTGAGTTTCACGGACTAGAATGTGATCAGAATCATTTGAGGTTGCATTTCGGAAGGTTACCCCATGACACACAACAAAGAAGACTCTTGTAATTCAACAAGAAAATAGACGGAAACTAGGCAGTATTAATCTAGTAAATGCAACACCGGTGTTTTAAATCTTAAAATGAGAGTCTGATATAAAGAACTTGTTTAAATGCTGGTGTTGGGGCACAGAACACTAGTTTGGCTTTGTGGGACAGAATATTGACCTATGGGTTTTACTGACTGCGTGCAAGAATGGACCATGCCTGTAACTGGGTGAAAATATAGTTACAGGCCTATGAAAACTCTAAATGAAATGTCAGATCAGAGTGAGGCACTCTCTCTCATTTCTGCTTTCAACTTTATTGCACAAGGACCTAGACATGGGCACCAGTATTGGTGGTTAAGAATGCATTTCTCAATGAAGAATAAGAGGCTCAGGAGTGCAGCGAAAAGAGCTCTCTAAATGGGGGCGCGGCGAGGCTCAGATCCCAGTTGTGGCCCAAGCTCTGGCCAGCTGTAAGACCCAGGGCAAGTCAGTCATCTCCCTGGGCCTAGATTCTCCGCTCTAAAACAAGTCACACCAGAGCTCTAAAGGTTTTTCTGACTCCAAAAATTCCAGGACAAGTTTAATCACAGATTCCATTAACATGTATAATTCTTGCTATTTCAACTCCTTCTTCCACATTTCCAGAAGAAAGTCAAGTATTTCAGCAACCTGAAAGAAATGGATGCTATTCAGAGACCAAAGATTCTGTCCGTTGGAAAAAACTAAGTAATTCTGTAAAAATGCCTATTTCCTCATTACAGTAAGATGTTTTGGCAGAGGGAACAGTTCTCTGGTAAAGATAACCAAGACTGCTGTGCATCAGGCCTAATCCAGAGTACTCATTATCCGTGCTGGTATGTAAAGAGGTGCTATCATGGTTCAAAGCGGAAGCAACACTCCTCAGAGCTTCTCCAAAAAGACGGCGAGAAAGTTCTCATCCTCGGGGTAAGGCTAGTGAACAGCTGTGCAAATGATAAGGCACTGAAAATGCACGCTTTGGGCCATTCAAGTACTCCAAGCACAGACTCCTTTATCAAACAGTCGGTATTGTCTCCCTCCCAACCTGTCAAAACACGATTCCAGTTGGAGCCCGGAACAGTAACTTACCCGGGCAATCTAACTTCTCTCCCCCCCTGGGGCAGCCGTCCGCAGGCCTGCTCCTTCCCCAATTCCGGCCGGCCGCTCTCACGCCCACCCCGGGGCGGTCGCAGCCCCGCAGTCGGGTAAACACGCGCCCGAGTATCGGGAGCGGTTTCCCGGCGTCCTGGGAGCGGCGGGTCCCGCCCCTTGGAGCCCGGAGCTGGTCGGGCCGTCGTCGCGGCCACCTCGGGTCGCTCTCTCCGTCCCGAGCGCCACACCTCGCGCCTCTGTCCCCGGGACGACGGCGCACAGCCCAGTCCGCCCCTGGGAGCGCACGGGGACCGGCCAGTCCGCCGCCGCCGCCGCCTCAGCTCCAGACGGACGACTGCCCTCTCCTCTCCCCGCCGGCGGCGCCTCCCGCGGCGGCCGGGCCCCAGCCCGGCGCCCCCACCTCTTAGACACAGCCCCTTCCTTGCCGGGACGCCCCGCGCTGCGCCGGGCACAGCCTCGGCTCCCCGTCTCAGAGACACCAAGGGACACTCACCCCGGAGGCTCCTCCCGCCGCTGCTGCTGCCGCCGCTGGGACCGCGGCCGTCGCCCCCGCCGCCGCCACCAGCACCGCCGTCCGCACCGGCGCCAGCACCCGCGGCCATTCTCCTCCTGCCGCCGCCGCCGCCCTCTCCGCTCCTGTCAGTGGCTCAGGCTCCGGGGCTGCTCCAGGTTTCCCTCGCCGCCATTTTGACTCCTAGAGGGAGCAGGAGGGGCTCGGCTCGGCGCGGCCCTGGGGCGCCTGCGCGGCGCTGCGGAGCCGGCCCGAGCCCCCACCCGCCCCCGCCGTCGCCGCGCCTAGAGTCACGTGGGCCGGCGGCGGGCGCGCGCGAGCGCCAGGCCGGGCCGGGCAAGGGAGGCGCGTTCGCGAGCCCCGGGAGCGGTCGAAGCCGAGTGCGCGCGCATTATTCCCGCTCCGCGCCTCGGAGCACAGAGCGGGACGCTCGGAGTTTGAAGCTCGTTGCAGCATCCTGCTTTCCCTGGGGAATTGTGACAAATCATTAAATGTATCAGAATGGAATTATAATAACTACGTTACTGGACGACCAGGTCTACCAATTCCTGTTGCTATTCGGTGGCCGGCATCCACGGATCGCGCATCTTGCATGCGCGTCCAAGAGAAGACAGCGCTTCCGCGGAAAACTCCTTTCTGACAGTCTTGGCGTTTCGGTGGCTTCTTGGCACTTCATCTTAACTACTGCTGCATGGTACTTTTACAGACAGCACTTTGATACTTGCTGTATCAGGTTAAAAAAAAAAGTTTTCCTCAACAAAATACCTCCGTGAATGAGGGACGAGAATTGATGAAAGCGCACGATCGCTACGTGGATGAGCCAAATCGCCCTTTCCTAGATGCCCCTTGTCTGGGAGTTTGCAATAATTCCAGCGATGCAGGAACAAAAAAACAAACAAAGAAAAAACAAAAACAAAAAACCACACCTTAAGTTTCTGCACCATCTTATAGTACTTAAAACACCGTTAAATACGTGGCTTCGTTTGAACACCGATCCACCCTTTGAAGTAGTCGGGACAGGTATTAGGTTATAGCCGTTTTATAGCTAAGAAATAGGCTCAGCAACACTCAGTCGTTTGCCCCCAGGCACACATGCAACATTAGTAAGTAGACAGCATTAATAAGTAGACGTGGGCAAGCCCAGACTAGAAGTCCAGACACTTTGACCCTGGTCGCCAGGTATATCACTCCTCACAGTTCCCAAGTAGAGCTTAGCAATACCTGATGTATTTGTCCTCTGGGAATTTATTTAAAACCCTCTTAAAGTATTTGCATTTTTCTTTAAAAAAATTTTTTTAATATTTATTTATTTTTGAGAGAGACAGAGAGACAGAGTGTGATCAGAAGGGCAGGGAGAGAGGGAGACATAGAATCTGAAGCAGGCTCCAGGCTCTGAGCTGTCAGCACAGAGCCACCTGTGGGGCTCAAACTCCAGAACTCACCTGAGTTCATGACCTGAGCCCAAGTTGGTCGCTTAATGGACTGAGCCACCCAGGTGCCCCTAAAGTTTATTATAATTTTTTATAGTTTATTGATTTACTTTGGTGGGGTGGGAGTATCAGCAGGAGGGGGGGCAACAGAGGATCTGAAGTGGCCTCCAAGTCCATACCATAGAGCTCGATGTGGGGTTCAAACCCACCAACCGTGATTATGACTTGAGCCCAAGTAGGATGCTAAACTGACTGAGCCACCCAGGCTCCCCAAAGTATTTGCATTTTCAATCTCTACCCACGCTTTGAAAAACAAGTTCTTTAAGTCACATCCAGTCTTTTTGTTCTCAAACCACCTCTAAGCTAAGTAAGAGCAGTTTTGAATTTTGTGGTGTTTTAAATCGTCTCTTGGTCCTTTATTATTTTATCCAAACATTTCATATGTGATTGTAGGATTTAAGTTTTTTTGACATCCTTCAATGGAAGGACTTTATCTCTGTGAATATTATAGTTGCTTGTCTCTGAACTTTCTTCAGATTTGTTATATCTTTCTTGTGCTCATTGATCCCCTCTTTACTTCCTTGAAAAGATATTTCTTTCCAGTCTGTATTACTTCATTTTCCCCCCACTCACTCCGTACATCTCTCCTACCCCAATCCTTGAAGGTTTGGAGATTGTAGTATTCCCTCGTCTGAAACAGATTCTCCTTTAGCTGGTAAAGTTCTCTTCAACTGAGCATACAAGTGTGGGCAATGGACAAGAAGTACATAGAAAAGTGAGAAAATACAGAGGAAATAGGCCTATCCAATTGAAGCAAAGACTCTGACAGCCACTTCCTATTACCTACACTGTTATAATACTTAACCCTAAAGGCATAATTGAACCTTATCTAAATTCAAGCCACCTACCATTATTTTTCCTTCCTTTTTCTTTTTTTTTTTTTTTTTTTGGCAAAAATAAAAAAGTCCCACAAAACAAAATACCCCCATACCACTTTATTCCAACCTTTATCCAAAAATGTGAGAAGTGTTGAAAATGAGCTTCAGATGCTGACCTCCAACCTCATAGCAAATGGGAAGAGAGGGTCAGGGTAGAAGTTCACTGGATAGGGGCACCTCGATGGTTCGTCAGTTGAGTGTCCAACTTTGGCTCAGGTCATGATCTCACAGTTCGTAGGTTCAAGCCCCTCATCGGGCTCTGTGCTGACAGCTTGGAGCCTGAAGTCAGCTTTGGATCCTGTGTCTCCCTCTCTCTCTGCGCCTCCCCCACTTGTTTTCTCTCTCTCTCTCAATCTCTCTCTCTCTCTCTCAAAAATAAACTTTAAAAAGAATTAAGAAGTTCACTGGATAGAAATTCTCCACTCCTGGAGAAAAGGGAAGCCACAGGCATGGTATAGGATTAGAAGAACACTAGGGTCCTTTGGAAAATGAGACCCTTTCTCTCCTAAGACCTCCCCTACCTGCAACCCTCCTCTTCAACAGTGAAGACCCATTTAAAATTCTTGACACTTGTACAGGAATCTGGTCCATAGCATATGTGGCGGGCAGCTAGCTGACCAAAAAGGGCTTAGGGCCCACCCCCTGCTTCTTGGCAGGTAAAATTGGGCACAACTCAGCTTCCACCTCCTCACTCCTCTCTTCCCTCTCTTTCTCAGAAATGTCATGGCTCACAAAAATAATCTGGTACCACCAGGTGATCCGGACAGGACCAGAACCTGACTTCAGGCAGAAAGTTACAGGCAATTGGAGCCAGATGTCAGCCAACTGAGTTGGCAGGGCAATTTGAGGTTGGTCACAAGGACTGCAGTCTCCTGGTGGTCATGGTTCCGGGCCACCATTTTTTTTTTTGGATTCAAATATTTATTTCTTTTTTGTGGTGAAGTAAATACAGTAATGTGTTTTGTTTTATTTATTTATTTTTAAATTACATATAATTTATTGTCAAATTGGTTTCCATACAACACCCAGTGCTCATCCCAACAGGTGCCCTCCTCAATGCCCATCACCCCCTTTCCCCTCTCCCCCACCCCCACCAGACCACGATTTCTACCACATTACACTTATCTTTGGCCCCCTCAGTGAGGCAAAGCATGGTCAAAGTCCATGCGTGCTCCACATTATCCTTTTCTTTAACCTTGGAGGTGAAAGAGTTGGGATGGCTAGAGTGCTCATCACTGAAGAAAAAAAGGAATGGGGGGCCTGCAGACCTTCAGACCTCCAAAACACCCCACCTGGCTGAGTTCTTCTGACTCAAGACTGCTAAGGCCAGTGGCTGTGCTGCAAGGTATTTTCCATTAGTTTATTTTTGTCTTAATCAGCTAAATATTGCATTAATATTAAAATATTAATATTGTACTAAAAATTGCATTGTCCATACCACTTCTTGATAATTTATTAAAATATTAAATAAGATAAGTCCCCATCACAGGCCCCGTGGTTCAGTCAGTTAAGCCTCCGACTTCAGCTCAGGTCATGATCGTGCTGTTCATGAGTTCGATCCCTGTGTGGGGCTCTGTGCTGACAGCTCAGAGCCTGGAGCCTGCCTCGGATTCTGTGTCTCCCTCTCTCTCTGCCCCTCCCCAGCTCTCTCTCTGTCTCTCTCTCTCTCTCAAAAATAAATAAACATTAAACATTTTTTTAAAAAAATTAAGTCCCTGTCATTTACACTTTCTCACTTATTCCCAACCGTCCTTTTTTTGACTTTGGTTCTGTTTCCTAGACACAATTTTGAAAACAAATGAAAATAAAACCAACAACAATAGAACTCTAAAATTCCAGGGTAATGTAGTTTTCCTAAAAGCCTTTGATGTGGAAATCTATCAAAGGCTTTTGGAAATACCAGATAAAGTCTGCTGGTTCTACCTTGTCCTTTGGTGCATCTGCATATTCAGAGAACTCTAGTAGACTAGAGTTGGGTATGATTTGCTTTCACAGAAACTAAGCATTGGTGTTCCACGATTTTTTCCACCCTATAATTCATCTACCTTGTATGTGTCTAGTTGTGTCTAGATGTGTCTAGTTCAATTTAGTCCAACAGGTTTTTTTTTAAAGCATTCAATACCATGTGCCAAGCACAGTGCCAATGCTCAGGCTAAAAAAATAAATCATTCTTTGCCCTTGAGAAGCTTAGAGTCTAAACAGGAAGACAGACTGGAGGGGGGGAAGGCTAGTGCTGAGATAATTCAGTAGTGGTGAACAGCACAAGTCCTAGACTTATACAGATCTGAGTGGGTATGTGACTACAAGCCAGGACAATCAAAATCCTTTCTGGAAATTTCTGCCAGGCTATCCTAGGATATGTTTCCTCTTAATCTGTTTCTCTGGGATTATGACCTTAAAGGACAATGTCGATTTTCTTTTTTACCTGTGAGGAGAAAGCCATGAGGAATAGGAGAGAAGGAAGATCACATGCAGAAAGAAACAGAGAACTTAACAGAAAGGGGAGTCATGACATCATTTGAAGTCTTGGAATTTTGTTTTTAAGTAACTTCTACACCCAACTGGGGCTCCAACTCACAACCCTGAGATCAAGGGTCCCATGCTCTAACAACTGAGCCAACCAGGTGCCCCTTACTTTCTTTTTTAAACATCTTAAACTTGTTGGGTGTGGGTAAGAACAGTGGGTTTCTGTCACTTGGAATCAAGAGTCCTGAATTTATGTTCTGTTCCTCTTCCTGTTCCCTCCATCAGCAAATGGTACCCCATCCACCTGGACACCTATGCTGAAAACTTTGTCTTCTATTTTCTGCTACTCCAGTCTGTTCCTTCCTTTTTCTACCATACATAACCATTCATTGAAGACCCTTCCTAGGCTCCATTCTGGAATACAGTATGGAAGCCAGGTTTTTGAAATGAAAAAAGGGAAAATTCTATTTCTTCTTATGCTTTGCTCATAATGATTCTGTTTCCAAATGTTTTTCTGGATCTCTTAGAGTCTAAAATATTAAGTGAAATGAAAACACAAGTGTCAAAGTGCCCAGGAAAATGACTGGTACTTTGAAAGATGTGAAAGATGTCTTCCCGATCCCAGGAAGAAAAAAAAAAATTCTTATCACCAGAAATAGAGAATCAGAGACTTAAAGATTAGGGGAAAAGAAGTGAGACAGAAGTAACCATACAAGATAATACCATATATTGTATCCTTTCTAAGATGCTCCCCCCCTTTTTTTTTTTACATTTTTTAACAATGCTGAAATTTGTTGTCTTACAATTTTTTAAGAAAGGTTATTTATTAATTTTGAAAGAGGTGAGAGATGGAAATGGAGAGAGGGAGAGAGAGAGAGAGAGAGAGAGAGAGAGAGAGAGAGAATCCCGAGGAGGCTCTACACTGACAGTGCAGAGCCTGACATGGGGTCTGAACCTACAAACCGTGAGATCATAACCTGATCTGAAGTCGGATGCTTTACCGACTGAGCCACCCAGGCATCCCGTCTTACATTTTTTTAAATGTTTATTTATTTTTGAGAGAGAGACAGAGTGTGAGCAGGGGAGGAACAGAGAGAGGGAGACACGGAATCTGAAGCAGGCTCCGAGCTGTCAGGACAGAGCCCAATGTGGGGCTTGAACACACAAACCATGAAATCATGACCTGACCTGAAGTTGGACACTTAACCGGCTGAGTCACCCAGGTGCCCCTACATTTTTTTTTTAAAGATTTTGTTTTTAAGTAATTTCTATACCCAACAGGGCTTGAACTCACAATCCTGAGATCAAGAGTTGTATGCTCTACTGACCAAGCCAGCCAGGCACCCCATCTTACAATGTATAACTTCTTAGCACTGGCTCATGATTTAGTTCAATGTATATATTTTTCTTAGTGAGACATTAAATAATGGCATCTTAAATTTTATAAAATTAAAAAACAGGCAAATCTTGGGGTACCTGGCTGGCTGAAATGGAAGAGCAGGCAACTCTTGATTTCAGGGTCATGAGTTTGAGCCCCATGTTGGGTATAGTTCGAGATGAATAAATAAATAAATCTAAAACATTTTTTTATTTATTTTTTTAATTTTTTTTTCAACGTTTATTTATTTTGGGGACAGAGAGAGACAGAGCATGAACGGGGGAGGGGCAGAGAGAGAGGGAGACACAGAATCGGAAACAGGCTCCAGGCTCTGAGCCATCAGCCCAGAGCCGGACGCGGGGCCCGAACTCACGGACCGGGAGATCGTGACCTGGCTGAAGTCGGACGCTTAACCGACTGCGCCACCCAGGCGCCCCTATTCCCCTTACTTTAAAGATTAGTTCAGGGAGGATATGGAACCCCATCAAGAACCAGGATGTGGTGAAATGTTCGCTAGGACTTCTGGAAGAGAAAAATCTCTTCTTCCACACAAGATGCTGGAAGGGTCTTTCCCTCTTCCGTTGAATATGACTGAAAGACGATGTAGTCCCAGTATTTGTTCACAACCATGTTGCTAACTGAGGGAAATCTGCCTTAAGGTAATATTAACTTGTTCCTTAAGAAAAACTGACACCCTGGTGACATCATTAGACACACTTAATCAGGCTTTATTTGAAACTAGTCCTTCTTCTGGCCTTTCCACTTATGTGAGCCAATCCATTTTATTATTAGGTTTTCTGTAACATTCATTCAAAGTAGTCTTTTTTAAAATTTTTATTTATTTTGAGAGAGAAGCAGAGAGTGTGAGTGGGGAGGGTCAGAGAGAGAGGGAGAGAGAATGCCAGAGCAGGCTCCACACGGTCAGCAAAGAACCTGACATGGGGCTCAATCCCATGAACAAGGACCTGGGCCGAAATCAAGGGTTGGATGCTATCCAGGTGCCCCTCATTCAAAGTAGTCTTAATACATACATGACCTCATTGAATCTCCACATCAGCATTTTAAGGGAGATATTATTATACCAACTTTGGGGCTTTGCGGCTAGTAAATGATAGTATGAAGGTCTGACCTTTGATATTTTGGCTTCAATTACCAATGCCTTTCCATTCTAGCATAACAGAAATCCATTGAAGAATTTCTGGATGTGGTTCAGGAGAGGAAGAGGAATGTCAAATTTAAGAACTAAAAGGTGGGAGAAGAAAACTAAAATAGTTTTCATCACATGTAATTTTTTTGAAAAAAGAATCCAGCAGTTCTTTCTCGGGGCTCTTTATAATAATGGACCAAGGCTTTTACTGGATCTCTCATTACAGTTGTGCTGGCAATTCAAAAGTATGTTACTAATGTTACCAATTGCATCACTCTGGAATGTTTTTCCCACCTCTGTAACTCTTCTGCTTTTGCTTCTTGCTTATCTGAGTTTCTCTGTCTTTGAGGTCATGCAATTGTAAAGACAGTCACAAATAGATCCAGAGAGATGCCCTGCATTCTGCGAAGACCTTTGGTCCTTGAATAGCAATTAAATGTGTTTTTCTAGAAAGGAGAAGAAGTCAAGGTGTTTGGGCCAGAGGTGGTGCAGCCTTCATTCATTATATAATTTTCTAGAACCCTAACACCAGTTTGTTTAGAGCATGAACATTTATAAAAATCACATTAAAAAGAAGCCAGTGGGCGAGTGTGCGTTACTTGTTCATTGTATGTAGAGCTCACAAATCAAAAAACCTGATCTCTAGGCTATGGCTCTAATTATGCCCTTTTATACAACTGCAGCAGGAATGTCCCATATTGTAGGTCACCGAGAATATATTGAATCCAGGGCCCGCTAAGGCCTTTCCTGAAAATTGTAGAGGTTTGAGTTAACAGAGCTAGTCTTTTGTGACTTGGAGAATTTAAACGGAGGAAGGTTG
The DNA here is from genome assembly GCF_028749965.1 of Puma concolor. Lineage (NCBI taxonomy): Eukaryota > Metazoa > Chordata > Mammalia > Carnivora > Felidae > Puma > Puma concolor. The sequence goes on along the minus strand of NC_141672.1, from coordinate 12,083,679 downwards.
TTTGTACCTGTAATTTGAGAAGCTAAAAGTGCCACCTCCTGGGGTAGGGGTAGGCGGCGGCGGGGAGCTTAATTGTGTCGTGGCTGAATTTGGAGTCAGATTTACTGACAAGGTCAGAAGTAATTTAAAGTTTTTGTCACAGAGGAAGACCTAAAATGCTTGATTCTCACATCAACAGCACTGTCTGTAGCCTAAACTTTTAAGATTGGGATTAGTTCAGTCAGGGTTGTCGTTCACTGAGATCGTTTTTAACTTACTTCAGCATTTTTTGTTACTCTGTTTTAATAAAAAAAAAAAATAAGGCGGGGCAGGGGGGCACCTCAAGAAGACAAAACTTGAGTAATATTGCCTTCATTAAGACTCTTTTGGTTGCAAGTGATAGAAATCCAGCTACCACTAATCTGAACCAAAAAGCAGCATTCAGCCTTGGCTGACTCGGTAGACCATGTGACTCTTGATCTTGGGGTTGTGAGTTCAAGTCCCACATGGGGTGAAGAGATAACTTAAAAAAAAAAACAGGATTTATCATTAAAAAAAATAATAAAGTGGCCCCAAACTCAAGGACAAGACATTCACCCAAGCTTTAAGAACAGTAAGAAACAGGAATTTGAATATGGTCTGGATGTTCCTTCTGTCCCTTTTCTCTGCTTTTTCAGTGGCCTGCTTTCATTATTAACTCACCATGGAAGGGCTTTTTCTGTAGGTAGAAAAAAACAAAACAAAATATGGCTCCTTAGACTGTTCATCGCATAAAGCAGTCTGAGTTCCAGGATGCTGGTCCCAAGCATAACATCCCTACAGAAGGGCTCTTTGGCCTGGTATTTGTCAGGAACCCAACTTTAAACTAATCAACTGGGACCAGGAAATGGGGCAAGGCTGTATTACATCAGCTCTCACGGGATTCTCATTATGTAACCAGGTGTTCAAACTATGGGGATTTAGAAGTCCCCTGGATCATTTTAGGGGTCTTGCGATGTCAAAATTAATTTTCATGAAAACCAATTAAACAAAAATTATTTTTGTAATAAAGCTAAGATATTTGACCTTTTCACTCATTCTCTGCAGAGGGTATGGTGGAATTTTCCAGAGGCTGCGTGACATGGGATATCAGCATAGACTGAATGCAAAAGCAGATGTGAAAATTCATGTGGCCAAATCTTCTATTAGGTCATACTTTAAAGAAATTTTAAAAAGTAAAAGAATGCCACTCTTCTGTCACTATCGTTGATGCAAGATGAACAAACCTTTTAGAATTTCTTTAAAAAAAAAGAAGAGAGTTTTCCTTTTTTTAAATGTTTATTTATTTAGAGACAGAGAGACAGAGCACAAGCAGGGGAGGGTCAGAGAGCCAAAGACAGAATCTGAAACAGGTTGCAGGCTCTGAGCTGTCAGCACAGAGCCCAATGCGGGGCTCAAACCCACGAACCCATGAGATCATGATCTGAGCTGAAGTCGGACGCTTAAGCAACTGAGCCACCCAGGTGCCAAGAGGAGGAGAGTTTTCTTAGAGTGGAGTAAGGACAGCTGCCCAGGATATACAATCTTCACAAGGAAGAGAGTGTTCCAGAGAAGGGATGTTTAATACAGGGTTGTATATGTTTTTTGTTACATCAAGAGTTACAAATCATCATGATGAAGGACATTCCAGAAAATTACAGGCTTTATCTTATGCTTTTAGTTTGTGCAAGGTTACAGGCTTCGGAGGTATGGGAACGGAACTTAGGGGGATTTTTTACTCTTATCTTTAGTTTGAAATGTTATTTGCTAACAAAGCAGATGTACAATGTGTGCTTGGGGCAGAAGCAGAGCTCAAGCTTTGAAGTCATTCTGACTGTAGTAAAAGTTAAGCTATAGTTTCCCTGGGGGCCCAGGAGAAGGGCCCGCAAACATTAAAAATTGATAATTTCCAGGGTGCCTGGGTGACTCAGTCGGTTAAGTGTCTGATTTCGGCTCAAGTCATGATCTTGCGGTTTGTGGGTTTGAGCCCAGCGTTGGGCTCTGTGCTGACAGCTCAGAGCCTGGAGCATGCTGCACATTCTGTGTCCCCCTCTCTTTCTGCCTCTACCCTGCTGATGCTCTCTCTTTCTCTCTCTCTCTCTCTCTCTCTCGCCCTCTCAAAAATAAACATTAAAAAAATTTTTTTTAAAGTAGAACATTTCCTTTACCATTATTAAAAAAATTGTATTTCATAATGTTATTTATGTTAGTATGTGCTGGGTTTGTTGCTGTTTTTTTTTTTTAATTTTTTAACATTTATTTATTATTGAGAGACAGAGACAGAACATGAGCATGGGAAGGGAGAGAGAGAGGAAGACAGAGTCTGAAGCAGGCTCCGGCTCTGAGCTAGCAGCACAGAGCCCGATGCGGGGCTCGAACCCACAAACTGCGAGATCATGACCTGAGCCGAAGTCGGACGCTTAACCGACTGAGCCACCCAGGCGCCCCAATGTTGCTGTTTTTTTTAATATTTCATTAAAAAAAATTTTTTTTTTCAACGTTTATTTATTTTTGGGACAGAGAGAGACAGAGCATGAACGGGCGAGGGGCAGAGAGAGAGGGAGACACAGAATCGGAAACAGGCTCCAGGCTCTGAGCCATTAGCCCAGAGCCCGACGCGGGGCCCGAACTCACGGACCGCGAGATCGTGACCTGGCTGAAGTCGGACGCTTAACCGACTGGGCCACCCAGGCGCCCCTTTTTAATATTTCATTTTTAAGTGATCTCTACGCCAGTGTGCAGCTCGAATTTACAAGCCCTAGATCAAGAGTCTCATGCTGTATTGAATAAGCCAGCCAGGCAGGCACCGCTCTTACTGTTTTTTTTGTTGTTTGTTTATTATTATTTTTTTTAATGTTTATTTATTTTTAAGAGAGACAGAGACAGAGTGCGAGCGGGGCAAGGGCAGAGAGAAAGGGAGACAGAATACAGAACAGGCTCCAGGCTCTGAGCAAGCTGTCAGCACAGAGCCCGAAGTGGGGCTCGAACCCACAAACCGCGAGATCATGACCTGAGCCAAAGTTGGATGCTTAACCAACTGAGCCACCCAGGCACCCCTGTTTTTAAATTTTTTTAATGTTTATTCATTTTTGAGAGAGAGAGAGAGATTGTGAGCGAGCAGGGGAGTGGCAGAGGGAGAGGCAGGCGCAGAATCCAAAGCAGGCTCCAGGCTCTGACCTGTCAGCACAGAGCCCAACATGGGGCTCAAACCCACGAGCAGTCAGATCATGACCTGAGCCAAAGTAGGCCGCTTAACCGACTGAGCCACCTGGGTGCCCCTACTGTTGTTGTTGTTGTTTTTTTTAAGTTTTATTCATTTAAGTAATTGCAACACCCAACATGGGGCTTGAACTCAGGAGCCCGAGATCAAGAGTTGCCTGCTCTTCCAACTAAGCCAGTCAGTTAACTGTTACTGTTATTTATTTTTTTATTACTGTTATTTTTAAGTGAATAAATATTTAAACATTTATTTTAGTTTAGTTTAGTTTAGTTTAGTTTTTTGATTTAAATCCAAGTTAGTAACGTAAAGTGTAATAATGATTTCAGGAATAAAATTTAGTGACTCATCACTTGCATATAGCACCCAGTGCTCATCCCAACAAGTGTCCTTAATGCCCCTCGCCCATTTAGCCCATCCCCCCACCCAATACCCTGCCAGAAACCCTGTTTGTTCTCTGTATTTAAGAGTCTCTTGAAGCACCTGAGTGGCTCAGTTGGTTAAGCGTCCAACTTCAGCTCAGATCTTGATCTCATGGCTTGTGAGTTTGAGCCCCGCATCAGGCTCTGTGCTGACAACTCAGAGCCTGGAGCCTGCTTCGGATTCTTTGTCTCCTTCTCTCTCTGCCCCTCCCCCACTCGTGCTCTGTCTCTTTGTCTCTCAAAAAAAAAATAAACATTAAAAAAAAAAGGGTCTCTTATGGTTTGTCTCCCTCTCTGTTTTTATATTACTTTTGCTTCCCTTCCCTTATGTTCATCTGTTTTGTTTTTTAAATTCCACATATGAGTGAAATCATATGATATCTGTCTTTCTCTGACTTATTTTGCTTAGTATAATACACTCCCGTTCCATCCACTTTGTTGCAAATGGCAATATTTCATTCTTTTTCATCTCCAAGAAATATTCCATTGTATGTATATATATTACATCTTCTTTATCCATTCATCAGTTGGTGGACATTTAGGCTCTTTCCATACTTGGCTATTGTTGATGGTGCTGCTGTAAATTTTGGGGTGCATGTGCCCCTTCGAATCAGCATTCCTGTATCCTTTGGATACTACTAGCAATTGCCTAGTAGTGCAATTGCTAAGTCGTAGGATAGTTCTATTTTTAATTTTTTGAGGAACTTCGATACTTTTTTCCAGACTGGCTGCACTAGTTTGCATTCCCACCAACAGTGCCAGAGGGTTCCTCTTTCCTCGCCAACATCTGTTGTTGCCTGAGTTGTTAATTTTAGCCATTCTTACAGATGTGAGGTGATATCTCATCGTGGTTTTGATTTGTATTTCCCTGATGAGGAGTGATGTCGAGCATTTTTTCATGTGTCTGTTAGCCATCTGTAAGTCTTCTTTGGAAAAGTATATGTTCATGTCTTCTGCCCATTTCTTCACTGAATTATTTGTTTTTTTGGGTGTTGAATTTTATAAGTTCTTTATAGATTTGGATACTAACCCTTTATCTGAAATATCATTTACAAATTTCTTCTCCCATTCTGTCAGTTGCCTTTTAGTTTTGCTGATTGTTTCTTTTGCTGTGCAGAAGCTTTTTATCTTGATGAGGTCCCAATAGTTTATTTTTGCTTTTGTTTCCTTTGCCACTGGAGACATGTCAAGTAAGAAGTTGCTGCAGCCAAGGTCAGAAAGGTTGTTGCCTGTTTTCTCCTGTAGGATTTTGATGGCTTCTTGTCTTACATTTAGGTCTTTCATCCATTTTGAGTTTATTTTTGTGTATAGGGTAAGAAAGTGGTCCAGGTTTATTCTTCTGGATGTTACTGTCCAGTTCTCCCATCACCATATGCTAAAGAGACTATCAATATTCTTTTTGCTTTGTCAAAGACTAGTTGACAATTCATTTGCGGGTCCACTTCTGGGTTCTCTATTCTGTTCCATTGATCTATGTGTCTATTTTTATGTCAATAACATACTGTCTTGATGACCACAGCTTTGTAATACAGGCTAAAGTCTGGGATTGTGATGCCTCCAGCTTTGGTTTTCTTTTTCAGGATTGCTTTGGCTATTTGGGGTCTTTTCTGGTTCCATACAAATTTTAGAGTTGTTCTAACTCTGGGAAGAATACTGGTACAATTTTGATTGGGATTATATTGAATGTGTAGATTGCTTTGGATAGTATTGGCATTTTAACAATATTTGTTCTTCCAATCCATGAGCATGGAATGTTTTTCCATTTCTTTGTGTCTTCTTCAATTTCTTTCATAAACTTTCCATAGTTTTCAGTATATAGATTTTTCACCTCTTTGATTAGGTTTATTCCTAGGTATCTTATGGTTTTCGTGCAGTTGTAAATAGGATTGATTCCTTGATTTCTCTTTCTGTTCCTTCATTATTGGTGTGTAGAAATGCAACTGATTTATATACACTGATTTTATGTCTTGCGATGTGGCTGAATTCATGGATCAGTTCTAGCTCAGTTTTCGGTGGAGTCTTTTGGGGTTTCCACAGAGTATCATGTCTGCAAAGAGTGAAAGTTTGACTTCACCCTTACTGATTTGGATGCCTCTTATTCCTTTGTGTTGTCTGATTGTTGAGGCTAGGACTTCCAACAGAATGTTGAATAACAGTGGTGAGAGTGGACATCCTTGTGTTCCTGACCTTAGGGAGAAAGAATTCAGGTTTTTTCCATTGAGGATGATATTATACGTGGGTCTTTCGAATATGGCCTTTATAATCTTGAGGTATGATCCTTCTATCCCTACTTCCTGGAGGGTTTTTATCCAGAGAGTATGTTGTATTTTGTCAAATGTCTTTTTCTGCATCTATTGTGAAGATCATGTAGTTCTTATCCTTTCTTTTATTAATGGGATGTATCACATTGATTTGCAGATATTGAACCAGCCATGCAGCCCAGGGATGAATCCCACTTGACTGTGGTGGATAATTTTTCCCCCCTACCTCCCATCCCCTGGTAACCCCCATTTTATTCTACGTTTCTACCAGTTCAGCTTTTTTAGGTTCCAGGTGTAAGTGATATCATACAGTATCTGTCTTCCTTTGTCTGGTTTATCTCACTAAGCATAATGTCCTCCAGCTCAATCCATGTTGTTCTGAATGGCAGGATTTCCTCCTCTCTATTGGCTGAATAATGTTCCATTGTGTACATGTGTACGTGTGTATGAGTGTGTGTGTGTGTGTGTATCACATCTTCTTTATCCATTCATTCTTTGATAGTCACTTAGGTTGTTTCCATATTTTGCCTGCTATAAATAATGCTTCAATAAATGGAAGTGCAGATAAATACCTTTACAAATTGCTGTTCTCATTTCCTTTGGGTAAATACCCAGAATTGCTGGATCATGTGGTAGTTGTAGTTTTAATTTTTTTCAGGAACCTCCATACTGTTTTCCATGGTGGCTGCAACAGTTCACATTCCCACCACCAGTGCACAAGGGCTCTCTTTTCTTCACATTATCACCAATGCTTATTTTCTTTTGTCTTTTTGATTTTTTAAATTTTTGATTTTAAAATTATTATTATTTTTTGAGAGAAAGAGGGAGAGAGAGCATACACATGTGAGCTGTGGTGGCAGAGGGAAAGGGAGAGAGAAAATCCTAAGCAGGTTCCACACCCAGCTCAGAGATTGATCCTATGACCTGGATATCATGACCTAAGCCAAAATCAAGAGTCAGACGTTTAACTGACCGAGCTGCATAGGTGCTTAATGATAGCCATTTTAACAGGTGTAAGGAGATAGCTCATTGTTCCTTTTTAAAGATTGTATTTTTAAGTAATTTCTGCATCCAATGTGGGGCTCATGAATTGTTCTCCCTTCATCTGTGCTAATATTCCCTGCTCTGATATTTACTTTGACAGTATAGCCACTCCAGTTTTCTGTAAGCACTATTTGCATGCAATATCTCTTTCCACCATTGTACTTTTAGTCTCTCTCTATCTTCATCTTTAAAATGGGTTTCTGAGGTGCCTGGGTGGCTCAGTTGGTTAAGAGTGTGGCTCTTGATTTCAGCTTAGGTCATGATCTCACAGTTTGTGAGATTGAGCCCCATGTCGGGCTCCTCACTGACAACGTGGAGCCTGCTTGGGATAATCTCTCTCTGCCTCTCCCCCCTTGTGCTCGCTTTCTCCTTCGAAATAAATAAAATTAAAAAATAAAATGGTTTTCTTTTAGACAGTATATAGTTGGATCTTTTTTAAAAAAAATCCAATCTGGGGCGCCTGGGTGGCGCAGTCGGTTAAGCGTCTGACTTCAGCCAGGTCACGATCTCGCAGTCCGTGAGTTCGAGCCCCGCGTCGGGCTCTGGGCTGATGGCTCAGAGCCTGGAGCCTGTTTCCGATTCTGTGTCTCCCTCTCTCTCTGCCCCTCGCCCGTTCATGCTCTGTCTCTCTCTGTCCCAAAAATAAATAAACGTTGAAAAAAAAATTTAAAAAAAATCCAATCTGACAACTTTTGCTTTTTATCAATTACATTTATTTATGTTTAATATAAATGATCTAAATGTATGTAACTTTTATAGTTATCAACCATGTGGTCCAGGTTCAGATATGTCAGTTGAGACCTAGAATTTGTGACCCAGAAACAATTTCAAAATTACAAGTTTCCATTTCAATTTTTTCAGCTATCCTAAGGGGGACACACAGACTACAGCAATCCTTCTCAAAATTTTCCTTCATTTTTCTTTCTACTTTACTCACAAAGTAGGACTCTTCACACTTCTTTCTTTTTGACTCTTCGGAAGATTGTTCCTAAAAGTATCTTCAAAAGGTATCTTCAAAAGGTATTTCTGACACCTTTCTTGGAGGTTAAAGTAGAGGATGAAATTGAGTGGGCAAAACCAGAGTCCTCTTTGGTCCGTAGAAGGAAAGAAACATCTGGGAACAGTCATACATCAATATATTTTGTCTAGTCGTGCTCTCCCATGGTTAGTCTCATGGCTACAAAGAGATGGCCACTATCTAAATTTCCCACGTGCGTTCATTCTCTCTTTTCACAATCCAGTCCCTTCCTTGCCTATTTTGTCAGCCTCTGCTGTGTGGGAGAGGGTATAATTCCCCTCAGCATTTAATCCTCCACTCTCTCCAGACAGTGTCTTTAGTAGGGAAAGGAAAAGAGAGCACAGAGGTATGAGCATTCATTCATTCATTCAACAAAGATTTACTGAGTACCTACTATGTGTGAGGTGCTCTTCGGAGGGTGTTCTGGTAAGCAAGTCAGACAAGACGCCTGCCCTTGTGATACTCACCTCCTAGCAAAAGAGACACACAATTAACAAACAAAACGTATACGTTCAGATGATCCTTACGGGCCATGAAGAAAATCAAGCAGAGAAGGGGAAAGAGAGCAGTTGGCAGCAGGGTCAGAGCTGTTTTTTGCAGGGCAGTCCAAGGACTGAATGATGTAAGGGAGTGAGCTGTGAGAATGTGTGGGGGAGATTTTCTGGGCAGGGACAAGCAAGCGAGGTAGAAAAAGCTAGGTGGATACAAGAGGCTAGGGTGACTTGGGCACTATCAGCAAAAGGGAGAGTGGAGATAGGGAGATGAGGTTAGGGAAGTGGCCAGGCACTTTCATTCAGTATCCTGAATTTCATTTCCTGAATTGATCAGGATAAAATTCTAGAGCAGAGCTGTCCAAGACATGTGTGAACTATATGTGTAATTTTAAGCTTTCTAATAGCCATGTTAAAAGAAATAAAAAGAAATGGGTGTAATTAATATTTATAGTGTATTTCTAAACCAAATATACCTAAAATTAAATCATATAAAATATGTAATCAATATAAAAACTTTATTACTGAGATATTATGCATTCTTTTTTAAGTTTATTTATTTATTTAGAGAGAGACAGAGAAAGCTTGAACAGGGGAGGGGGGGGGGGGATCCCAAGCAGGCTCTGAATGGTCAGCCTACATACATGGGGCTCAGACTCACAAAACTATAAGATCTTGACCTGAGCCTAAATCAAGAGTTGGATGCTTAGCCAACTGAGCCCCGAGATATTCTGCATTCTTTTTTCTTACTAAATGCAATGGACTCAGTGCTTGTATTCCCCTCCCCCAAATTCATATGTTGAAATTCTGACTCTTAACGAGATGGTATGTGGGGTGGGGCCTCTGGGAGGTGATTAGCTTATAAGGATGGAGCCCTCACCAATGGGACTAGTGCTCCTATTTTATTTTTATTTATTTATTATTCTTGAGAGAGAGAGAGACAGAGAGAGAGCACATGTGAGGGCACACACAGGCATGTGGGCAGGGGAGGGGTAAAGGGAGAGGGAGAATCTTCAGCAGGGTCCACGTCCAGTGCTTAGCTTGATGCAGAGCTCCATCTCACCACTGTGAGATTGTGACCTGAGCTGAAACCAAGAGTTGGATGCTTAACCAATGAGCCACCCCAGCTCCTTGGGATTAGCGCCCTTCTAAAAGAGGTCTCAGAGAGCTGCCATGCCCCTTCTACCATGTGTGGACACGTTAAAACAGCTGTCTTTGAACCAGGAAGTGACTTTTCACCAGACACCAAATCTGCCTATACCTTGATACTGGACTTCCCAGCCTCCAGAACTATGAGGAAGAAATGTTTATTACTTAAGCCCCCCAGTCTGTGGTACTTTGCTATAGCAGCCTGAACAGACTAAGGCACTAAATTTTTGTATTTAGCAGTTACAGTCACAATTCAATTTGGATGCTAAGTTTTCATCCAAAACACTTCATCTATATTTAGACTTCATAAAAAGTATAGCTGAAAAAGTAGATTGAAATATCCAAGTTTTTCCCAATATAGAAGTTCTTCAATAACTGAATCAGTCATCAAGTTTTCAAATTAAAATTAAATTAAATAATACCAAAAATTCAGTTCTTCAGCAGTGTTTGCCACATTCCAAGGGCTCAGAAGCCACATAAGCCTGATAGATGTCATATTGGATAACACATGTGGTTAGCGGGCATCAATGACTGCAATGACCTCTCACTCCATATTTCTCCACAGAGCAGCCAGAGTGATCATTGAAAAATGGAAATCAGTTCACATTGTCCCTGCTTAGAAACTCTAGTGGCTTCCTATGACATTTACTAAATCCCAATGACTCAAGTGGGGCATCCACTTTGAGGCAGATGAAGAGCTTCTGTATTTATCAATCCTTCTTCTTGAAATCCCATTACAATGACAGGAAAGAAGTACAAGAGGAAATGAATCCATGAGTGAAATAAGAGGTGGAGGAGCAGGGCTGTATCAGCAATGTAGTTTTGGTGAATTTCCCTAAGATTGAAGGTAAATGTGATCTTATCGATTGGTAAAGCAGAGAAGAAGGAGCCATAGCTCTTAGCACACAAGAGGCTGCAGGGAACAACAGAGATGCTTTCCATAGCATCTCAGCTACTTAAATGATGAGCTACAAAGACCCGGAGTGGGAGGAAAGGCACAAGTTCAAGGGAACTGATGGAAAACAGTGAGTGGAAAGGATGTGTGGGTTTGTTGTTCCTCTTCTTCTCCCCCAACTTTGTGCATATTTTGGCAGTGTCCTAAGTAGTGGCTATAGAGAAATTCTTCTAAAGAAATCATGTTATGTCCTTGGATAGGAGCAGTTGGAAAGCCTAGAGCAGAACCTTACTTTGGCATGGGGGTGAGAGAGGAAGTCTTCCTTCCCACCAGTTGACAGTCAGCTTGCACACATAGATCATGTAATCAGCATTTTCATTTTGGAAAGGGACTGGTGATAGAAAACAACCCAAGTAATTCATCTGGCTCCTCATATTCGTCAACACAAAAGGACAACCATGGGCCAGAAGAGAGTTGTGCAAAATCTCAGGACCAAAATGAATAAGAATTCACCCTAGAAGAAACAGAAATTGTTCATGGGATAGCAGTGAACTTTAAAAAAAGTTGAAATTAATATTCTCAGAGAAATTTGAGGAGACAGCGCATCTATAAAATATTAATAGATGACTCTAACAACCCCAAATATTTAATAAGTGTTAGAAATGTAACTCTAAAATGAAAATCTCAACAGAAAGGCTAGAGGAAAAACATCAAAGGACTCTCCCAGAATGTAAAACAAGAGAACAAAAGAGAAAAGTTGAGACAGAGATGAACCATAAAGAAGAGCCAACATACATCTAATAGGTGTTTCAGATTAAAAGTAAAGAAAAAGTAGATCTCCCAGAGCCAAAGATCCATGTCTTCACCCAGTACTAATCCATATGAATGAAGAGCGACCTGTATCTAGTCATATCTTGGAGAAACTTCACAAGCCCAAAGACAAGACTCTTAAAAAGATTTCAAAGGAAAAAAAAATGAAGAGTTGAGAAATGTACTGGCATCACACTTCTCATCAGTTATGCTTTATACTAGAACACAAGGAATAATGCTTTAAAAATTCTGAGGGACAATGATTTTGAGCTTAGAGTTTTATAGCCAGCCAAATTAACATGTAAGTGGGGAGCAAAGCAAAGATTTTTTTTTTTTATGTCCAAGGACTTAAGAAATTTATCACCTACAGACCACTCCTAAAACAACTGCCTAAGGAGGTGTTACAGCAAAATGAAACAGGAATCTAAGAAATAGGAAGATAATCAGTTTGCAGGAATTGGGCAATTAAAGGAAATCCTTGAACGCTAGTTGTGTAATAGGCTTAAAATATGTGAAGAAACTGCATCATTTTAGAATGGGTAAAGGTTTATTACAGCATTACATTAAAAAAAAAGTTCCATTTTTCCTTCAAGAGCTACAAGTTTAGTGACGACATCACCTTCGCTACTGGGATGGCTCTATTTGAGCCTACCATGAATATTTGTTATATTATCAGCACAAGGGAGATAATTCTTGAGAATTAATTTACAGACAATAAATGGAAAACATAACTAACATTAGAGAACAGAATATGTTATAACCTCTGCCAATGAGAAGTAATGCCCATTGAGAGGGCAGAAACACAACGGAAAGTAAGTGAAGGGGGTTGAGTGTCTCGCCTTACCCAGAAGAACACTGAGAAACACTGAACGTGGGGCTGGAGGGGGCTGAGCAGGGCGAACAGGTGAGAGACATTGAGCCCACGGGCACAGGGATGAGGGGTAATCCGGGTGGAACACCCGGGAAAACGGTTGGGGACTGAAGCGAACGTGTGTGGGGGTGGGGGTTGAGGAGAACCGGCTGAGCGTAAAGAGTGGGCGTATGGGCGGAGCCTAGTAGAGTACTAGTAGAGTACTGCGCGGAATGGGCGGGGCAGGGGCGGGGCAGGGGCGGGGCGGAGCCGGTGGGGAGGTCTCCCCTGTGGCCCCCGGCGCCTGCGCAAATCAGCCCTCTGGAAGCTCCAGCCGTCGGGCCGCGCTTCACGTCTTCTCGTGCTTGCTGTCTCCTCAGCCTCCAGTCGCTTCGCTTCACCGGACGCCATGCCCCGCCTGCTCGTTCTTCGCCTACTTCCCCGCCGCCGTGTGACCCAATTGGGGCTCCAACCCGGCCGCCGCCTGGCCCGCTCGGAGTCCCGCCGCCGCCAGCACCCCAAGTCGTCTGTGGTGAGTGGCGGCCCACGCCTCACGGCGGCGGGGGCGGGCGAGGGGCGCGCAGCCGGGGCGGGAGCGCAGCGACGGACGGGGATGAGCGGGGGACGTCGGTGACGGGCGGCCGTTGGCGGTCGGGGGAGGCCTCGGGGAGTGCGCAGAGGGCACGGGCAGAGCCGTCGTTGCGCCGCGCGGTGTCCGTCGCCGTCGAACGTCGTCTCGCCGGCTGCTTGCCCGCCAACGCGGGGAATCCTGGGCAGCACCTGCGATCCAGGGTGCAGCGGTCGGAAAGGTGGGGGGGTGGGGGGGGCGAGGGGGGGCGGAAGAAGAAAGAGGTGTTTGCTTCTCAGGTTGAAGCTGGGTCATCTAGGAAAGGAAGTCCTGTTTCAGGCCTCGTCAGGCCCGCGTCACAGAACAGCCACACTCGTCGGCAGGTGGACGCGGATCTTGCTCGGCCGCGAGGGACTGGCCCGGGGAGCCGCAGGCATTAACAGCGCTTTTCGTCTTCTCTCCCAGGACAGCGCCGTTGCGCTCGTGATGGTTTTTGCGACCTTCTTAGCACCGAGCGGGTATGTGCTGAGCAATCTGAGCGACCTCAGAAGAGCGTAGGTGGAAGATGCTGTGGAGCTGCGTTAACATCCGAGGAGCTTTCAGAAAAAGCGGTGGCTTGCTTAAAGGAGGAAAAGCGTTTAGCTGGGCTGACGCTGCAGCCATTGTGGGTATTCAGTTCACAACCGTGTGTTTTTGGTAAATATTTTGCAGTTTTTTAGTACTGTGCGTAACATGCAGATGAGTTTGTAGACTCATTTCCAAATGTTGAATAAAGTTGAAGCATTCATGCACGGTATGTGATCTCAGATTATTTTCTTGACAGTGAAAGCTGATGAGAATTTCATGATGAAAAATAGAATAAGAAGAACGGCAACAGAAGGTCAGGGATGGCGGCGGTCACGCCATCAAATGTATTTTATGGGAGTGAATGCACGTATCTAGCGGCATCAACATTAAAAGATTAGATATGTAGCAGTAAGTAATGTAAGTTAAATGATTCTTCTTACTATTTTTAATGTTCCATTGGTACTTCCCCCTTCATTTATTTATTTTAATTTTTATTTATTTTTAAAATGTTTTTAAAGAGAGAGAGTGGGGGAGGGGCAGAGAGAGGGAGAGAGAGAATCCTGAGCAGGCTCCAGGCTCCTGGCTCCTCATGGAGTATCATCTTATGAACCGTGAGATCATGACCTGAGTGAAATTAAGAGTCGGATGCTCAACTGACTGAGCCATGCACCCTGATTTTATTTTTATTTAGACAGCATGAGCAGGGGGAAAGGAGCAGAGGAAGAGAGAGAGAATCTTAGGCAGGCTCCATTCTCAGCATGGAGTTTGACATGGGGCTGGATCCCACAACCGTGGGATCCTGACATGAACCAAAATCAACTGTTGGATACTCAACCCACTGAGCCACCCAGCCCTGGTACTGCCCCTTTTAGTAGTGAGATCCAGACTTTACTTTCCACTGGGATAAATACAAATTTTTATTAATTTGTCTTAAGTTTGCCTCTACAGCCTGGGATTTAGTAATTATCTTTGTACTTTATTTGTATCTCTCCTTATTTATGGATTTTGTTATTTTCTGTAAGTCAGGTTTGAAGAATCATATATACATTTGTTTGAATTTTAGCTCACTCTGCCAATTATTGTGACTGTGGGCAACAGATCTAAACTCTGAGACTGTTTCCTTGTCTATGTATGTAATGGGAACTTAAAATTGGTCTCTTGAAGGGATATTGTGGGGGAATAAAACGCTGAACAAAGATAAGACACTTTCTAGCATAGTGCCTGAAACAGAGTAATCAATAGATAGAAGTTATTAAGAGAATATATGTTTACTAATATTCATTCAGCAAGTATTGCATTTGTTGATGTGCCAGGTATTGTCCAAGGTCAATGAACCGAAAATAGATCTCTGCCTTTGTAGGACATGGAGGACTTGCATTCTAATTACTTCAATATTGTACTTGCATTTTGAAATTTATATTGGTGTGTTAGATTTCTCCAGAGAAACTGCGACAATTTGTGTGTGTATGTGTGTGTGTATGTATGTGTGTGTGTATATATATATATATATATATATATACATACATATATATATAGGGAGAGGGTGAGAGATTGATTAATTGATTTGAAGGAATTGGTTCACAGCTGTGGAAGCTAGCAAGTCCAAAATCTGCAAGGTAGAGAGTCTCTGGCCAGCTGGAGACTCAGGAAAGAGTTGCAGTTTGAGTCTGCAGTCAGTCGCTGGTGAAATTGAACTCTCAGGAAAAGTCAGTATTTGTCTTAAGGCCTTCAATTGCTTGGATGTGGCTTACGCACATTATAGAGGGCAATCTGCTTTAGTCAACGTCTGCTGAGCTACATGTTAATCCTGTCCAAAAATTACCTTCACAGAAATATCGAGAATAGCATTTGGCCAAGTATCTGGGTACTGTGGCCTAGCTAACACAAAATTAAACTGTCACAATTGGGTAAAATAATTTTTCAGAGGGAAACCATGAAAAGGGTGTGATACTTTTAAAATTTAAAGGTATGAGTACAGTGGCTTATTGAAATCTTACCCACTTAAGTTTACATTCTCTCTTCACTCGTGTCAAACCCACTCTTAGGCCCTTTAAAGAACTCTGGCCCATCAGGACACAGGCTCTGTTTCGGTTTCTTGTATTCACCAAGACCATGTTTGAACTTACTGCCCATTTTGAACTTACTTTTTTCTTTTCTGACTCTGATGATTTTGTGCTTAAGCTTCTGATACCTGCCTGTATACGTTACAGCTAATGACAGAAGACTGGTCTACCTTTGTCCTGGCTGGGGAAACTATTGAACTATAGGAATAACAGTCTTTTCCCTAGGGGCACTGGGGTGGCTTAGTTGGTTAAGCATCCAGCTTCAGCTCAGGTCATGATCTCGTGGTTCGTGAGTTTGAGCTCTGCATCTGGCTCTGTGCTTACATTGCGGCGCCTGCTTAGGATTCTCTTTTTCTCTCTCTGCCCTTCCCCCACGTGTGCTTTCTCTCTCTCTCTCTCAAAATAAACTTCATTAAAAAAAAAAAAAAAGGAGTCTCTTCTCTAGAACCCTAGCACCTATTTTCTGAACCATTTATTTGACATTATTCTCATGGAATAATGCTCAGTATTGGGAAGTGGTAGGTCATTTTGATGAGTGAACTCTATTGCCCTGTCACGTTATTTAACTTTCAATGCATGAAAGTGTCACATTTGTTATTTGGGGTAGTTATACTCTATAATAGTCACCATGAACACTGAATTAGTGAATCTGGAACCAATCCTCCTAGGAGAAATAACACGTTAGGTTCCTGTGAGCCTTGTCACAACATTTAAACACTATGTATAGGGTCCATTTTAAACAGGGAATTCATCTACAAAAAAGGACAAAATTATAAAAAAGTGAGACCAAATAGGCTATGGGAAGGACATTAATTTACAGTATTCCAGAATGAGAGCTGGAACAAGAAGGCAGAACTTGTCATTGTTCGACCTCAGCACTGCATGATTCAAATTTCTTGCCACTCTCTCTGTGAATGATGTGAAAGTGTTGCATTGATTTTGAGTTTGAAAATAATTTTAGTGAGTAGGAGAATTTGCAGACATGGAATCTACAAATAATGGGGATTAAGTGTTATTCTTAAGAGGAGGTCTTGCTCTCATTTATGAATCATTTTGGAAATTCTTATTTTGAAATTTTAAGAATTTGCAGGATGTTCTTTTGGGAAGAAGTAAGGCTGGAGAAACCATCCCTTGAGGTTGGATTTTTGAGGAATAGCTTTAAAAATGTGGGTTTGGGGCGCCTGGGTGGCGCAGTCGGTTAAGCGTCCGACTTCAGCCAGGTCAAGATCTCGCGGTCCGTGAGTTTGAGCCCCGCGTCGGGCTCTGGGCTGATAGCTCAGAGCCTGGAGCCTGTTTCCGATTCTGTGTCTCCCTCTCTCTCTCTGCCCCTCCCCTGTTCATGCTCTGTCTCTCTCTGTCCCAAAAATAAAAATAAACGTTGAAAAAAAAAATTAAAAAAAAAAAAAATGTGGGTTTGACTTGGAATAAATGAAGTAGTGCACTTCTTCACTTAAAATGAGATTTGATAATAAAGTAATGATCTTAGTGAAACTGACAGGGAAAACTGCAAAAATTATAAAATATTTTGATAGTGATATCATTGGTGGATTAGAACTTTCACTGTCCATTTCCCAGATGAGTACTCTATTGGCCAACATCCAGTTGGATATAAAATTCTGGCATCTGATACAGTTAACTCATTAGTGGGTATGTATAATGCCTGTCTGTCTCATTACCACCAGATTTAAAATTCCTTGAGGTAGAGTGACATATAATATTTTTAATCTTTAGGTGTAGCATAGTGGATAAGTCAAAATATTTAATCAGAAGACTGAAATTGCTCCTTCCTATAACCAGGTACTTAGTGAGCCTCTATTATGTATGGAAGATAGTTCCTATCTTGTTTTTTCCAGTGCATAACTCAATGCCTGGCACATATTCTGAGCTTTTTGTTTGTTTGTTTGTTTTTTGTATACCAGTTGAGTGGTTAAACTGCTGGTAAGACAAATAGGTTCATCTCACTTGCCAAATTCATCTTTTCTAGTAATGGCTGTAGTGCTATGTTGAGGAAGATTATAAAAGAAATGAAATAACTTCAATCAGCGGTGTAAATAAAATGTATCATCTATGTTGACTGAGCAGATCAATTTTTCCTTGATAATTTTTGGCAAAGAAATTCATAGAAATTGTACATTAGGCAAGGGCTTATGAATTGTGTAATATTTTAATTTATAAGCATGATGAACACAGTAATTTTTAAGCATGATAAAATATTTGTGACAAATATTCTGAGATTCTTAGAAGAAAGGTTGATAATTATGAAATATTTCTATTTAGAAGGATAAGGAGTGAGTTATTTTTCAATACAGGAAACATTTTTCTGAAAAGTTCCATTTATTTTTAAAGTTCTGTTGCTATGGCAAGTTGCTGAATTTGGGTAAATCACTTGACTTCTAGAATCCTGTTTCCTTTTCTGTAAAATTAACAGGTTGACCTAGACCAGGAATTTTTAGCTTTTTGCTTTACTCAGATCAATACATAATTATTGAAGTATTTTGTGGCTTACCATGTGAACAGGGCATTTGGTTTTTTTTTAATGGTAACCTGAGTTAGTAAGAATTACATTTTATAAATCAAATATTATTTAAAAGTATTTAAGATTTAATAATAAGTATATAAAATCGATCCTATTTATAATTTATCCATAAACAAGTGCATACAATATGATGTTTGGGTAGGCCTTTCAGTGGGGAAAATCACTTCTCAAATGTCATCTACGTTATGTCAGCCTTCACTCTACTCAGCTTTATCACTACATTGTTCCCACCACACCTTTACTTGGCATTAGTTAGATTTCCACTCGATTCTTCTCCATTAGGACCTTGCAATTTTTTTCTTTTTTACTTACCCAGCCTTTCCACCTTGTCTAGTTTCATTTAAGTGTTCTATTGCCAATACCTTTAACTTATTTGCCATTTTATTTTATTTTATTTATTTTATTTTATTTTTTATTTTATTTTATTTTATTTTTGTTCATTGTACTCTTCAAAATACAAACCATGGATCAGTCATAGTCCCTCAATTTTGGCTTGGGCAAGTGCTGCAGAGGAAATCATAGAATCACACGGTTAGTGCTATTAGAAATTCATTGTTTCCATACTCATAATCCCACAATGCTGCCTAAAATTTTTTCTCTTTTCCTTTACTTTTCAGGGTAGTGACTAATTTAAATCTCGCATATGTGAACTTTTTATTCTATTAGCTCTCTACCCAATTTTAGCAGACTATCTCATTTTCTAATTCACAGAGAAAGTTGAAACTGTTCCTTAATTGTTGCCCCCCCTCCATCTACAAATGTAACAGAATTCTCCCATCTTTCCTCTTAGTGCAGAGAAGGGGAATTACCGTTCTAAGGCTGAATCCCTTTGCCTGTGCTTTGGGTCCTACATCCTTCCTCTGGGATATAAAGCTCTAGAAGTTGTCTAAATTTGATTTCTTACTCTATTGATTCTATCTCAGATAATTTAAATATGCTCAGCTTCCAGCCTTTAAAAAAGAAGAAAAGGCCCTAAGATCCCTCTTTTAACATAAGTGTCCAAGTTTTTGGTAGCTTTATTGTGATACTTGCTTTATCGTGGTGGTCTGGAATTAAAGCCAAAATATACTGATGTTAGCCTGTAATTGAAAATCTATTTCTGTTCCTATCATTCCATTGATACTGCTATCGTAAGTCAGTGGTTTTGTCACTAAATCTCGTAGACAGTTTTTAGTCCTTATCTTTTTGCAGTATTTGATATTATTTAGTCTGCTTTTGAAATACAGGCATACATCAGAGATAGATACTAGGGGTTTGGTTCCAGACCATCACAATAAAGTGAGTCAAATGAATTTTCTGATTTCCTGGCTCATATAAAATTTATGTTTACACTTCACTGTAGTTTATTAAGTGTTCAATAGTATTACATCTTAAAAAACAGTGTACATAATTTAAAAAATACTGCAGAAAAAAAAAGCTAACTATCATCTCAACTCTCAGCAAGTCAAAATCTGTTGGCGAGGAGGATCTTGCCTCAGGTATTGAATGGCTGCTGACCAGGGTGCTGGTTGCTGAAGTTTACAGTGGCAGGAGCAATTTCTAAAAAGACAACACTGCAGTTTGCCCCAATGATTGGCGCTTCCTTTCATGATTTCTCTGTAGTATGTGATGCTGTTTGACAGCATTTTGCTCACAGTGGAACTTCTTTCAAAATTGGAGTCATTCTTCTCTAACCCTGCCACTGCTTTATCAATGAAGTTTATGTAATAGTCTTGTTGTTGTCTTTTTAACAGTTTTCACAGCATCTTCACCCGCAGTAGATTCCATCTCAAGAAACTACTTTCTTTGCCTCTCCGTAAGAAACAACTCCTCATCTGTTAAAACGTCATCAAGAGTTGTAGCAATTCAGTCACATCTTCAGGTTCCACTTTTAATGCTAGTTCTCTTGCTATTTCCACCACATTTTCAGTTTCTTGCTCCACTGAAGTCTTGCACCCCTCAAAGTCATCCACCCCTCAAAAGTCATCCATTAGGGTTGGAATCAACTTCACAACCTGTGAATGTTGATATTTGACCTCTTCCTGTGAATCATGAATGTTGTTAATGGCATCTAGAATAGTGAATACCTTCCAGAAGGTTTTCATATACTTTGCCCAGATTCATCAGAGGAATCACTATCTATGGCAACTGTAGCCTTGTGTTGTGTATTTATTAAATAATGACTTGAAAGTCAAAATTACTCCTTGATCCATGGGCTGCAGTATGGATGGGATATTCTGTTAGCAGGCATAAAAGCAGTAATCTCCTTGTACATCTCCATCCAAGCTGTGGGTGACCAGGGGCATTGTCAATGAGCTGTAATATTTTGAAAGGAATTTTTTTCTGAGCAATAATTCTTAACAGTGGGCTTAAAATACTCAGTGAACCATGCTATCATGCAGGCTTTGTTGAGCATAGGCAGAGTAGGCCTGAGATAGAAAGCCAAAATGTGGGGCGCCTGGGTGGCGCAGTCGGTTAAGCGTCCGACTTCAGCCAGGTCACGATCTCGCGGTCTGTGAGTTCGAGCCCCGTGTCGGGCTCTGGGCTGATGGCTCAGAGCCTGGAGCCTGTTTCCGATTCTGTGTCTCCCTCTCTCTCTGCCCCTCCCCCGTCCATGCTCTGTCTCTCTCTGTCCCAAAAATAAAAACAAAAAAAACAAAAAAAAACAAAAAAACCGTTGAAAGCCAAAATGTGGTTAACTCTCCATTAATTATGAATTAAGAGGGAATCAGAAGAATATGGTATGCTCTGAGGTGAGTCTAACTCTCAGAGACAAGTAGTTCTCAACTTACTCACCGTTCACTGGTTCCCCTTAATGGCTTCTACATCTGCTGCCAAATTTTGATTCATGGACACAATGTGTTTTGATTATAGCTAAGTGTATAAGCATACCTTGGAGATATTGTGGGTTTTGGTTCCAGACCACTACAATAAAGAGAGTCATTTTTTTTGGTTTCCTAGTGCATGTAAAAGTTATGTTAACATTACACTGTAGTCTGTTAAGTGTGCTATAGCATTATGTCTAAAAATACAGTGTATAAGCCTTAATTAAAAGATACGTGATTGTTAAAAAATACTAACCATCATTTAAGCTTTCAGTGAGTCATAATCTTTTGTTTGTGGAGGGTCTTGCTTCAATATCAATGGCTGCTGAATGATCAGAGTAGTGATTGATGAAGGTTAGGGTGGCTGTGGCAATTTCTTAAAATAAGACAACAGTGAAGTTTGCCTCACTGATTGACTCTTTCACAAGTGATTTCTCTGTAGCATGCAATGAGTAGTAATATTTTGAAATATTACTGAGTGGTAGAGCTCAACAGTGGGCTTAAAATATTTAGTAAACCATCTTGTAAACAAATGTACTGTCATACAGGTTTTGTTTCATTTATAGAATAGAGCATGGACAGAGTGGATTTATCATAATTCTTAAGTGCCCTAGGATTTTGAGAATGGTAAATGAGCATTGGCTTCAATTTAAAGTCACCAGGTCTATTAGTCCCTAACAAGGGAAGAGTCAGCCTATCCTTTGAAGCTTTGAAAGCTGTGAAAATTCCGGATGGCATGTTCTCCAATAGAAGGCTATTTAGTCTACCTTGAGAATCTTGTTTAGTGTAGTCACCTTCATAAATTATGTTAGCTAGATCTTTGGGATCTATCATTCAGAATAGAAGGAAAGATAAAGAGTTTCCCAGACAAGCAAAAATTAAAGCAGTTCATGACCACTATACTAGCTCTGCAAGAAATATTAAAGGATACTTTTTGGGGAAAAAAGGACCAAAACCAGCAAAGACTAGAAAGGAACAGAGAACATCACCAGAAACACCAATTTTGTAGGTAACACAAAGGCACTAAATTAATATCTATCAATCAATAATCACACTGAATGTGAATGGACTGAATGCTCCAATCCAAAGTTATAGGCTATCAGAATGGATAAAAAAACAAGACCTATCTATATGCTCCTACAAGAGATTCATTTTAGAGCTAAAGACACCTGCATATTGAAAATGAAGGAATGGTGAACCATCTATCATGCCAGGACGTCAAAAGAAAGTCAAAGAAGCCATACTTACATCAGACAAACTAGATTTTTAAAGCAAAGACTGTAACAAGAGTTGAAAAAGGGCATTACGTCACAATTAAGGGGTCTATCCATTAAGAAGAGCTAACAATTGTAAATATTTATGCCCCCAATACAAGAGCATGCAAATATATAAACCAATTAATTACAAACATAAAGAAACTCATTGATAATAATACAATAATAGTTTGGGACTTTAACACCCCACTTACAGCGTTGGACAGATCATCGACACAGGAAATCAACAAGGAAACAATGGCTTTGAATGACACGCTAGACTGGATGGATTTAACAGATCTATTCAGAACATTTCATCCTAAAGCAGCAGAATACACATTCTTCTCAAGTGCACATGGAACATTTTCCAGAATAGATTACATACTGGGTCACAAATCAGCCTCAACAAATACAAAAAGATTGGGATCATACCATGTTTATTTTCAGAACTACAACACTATAAAACTTGAAGACAACCACAAGAAAAGATTAGCAAAGACCATAAATACATGGAGGTTAAAGAACATCTAAAAAATGAATGGGTTAACCAGGAAATTAAAGAAGAAATTAAAAAAAAAAAATACATGGAAGCAAATGAAAACACAATAGTCCAAAACCTTTCAGATGCAGCAAAGGCAGTCCTAAGAGGCAAGTATATTGCAATACAAGTCTACATGAAGAAATAAGAAAAGTCTCAAATATACAACTCAACCTTATACCTAGTAGAGCTAGAAAAGGAACAGCAAATAAAACCTGAAGCCAAGAGAAGAAGGGAAATAATAAAGATAACACCAGAAGTAATACAGAAACAAACCATATTAAGATCAATGAGACTAAGAGATTTTTTTAAAAGAATTAATAAATTTGATAACCCCCTCGCCAGACTTATCAAAAAGAAAAGAGAAAGGACCCCCAAAATAAAATCATGAATGA
The DNA here is from genome assembly GCF_028749965.1 of Puma concolor. Taxonomy (NCBI): domain Eukaryota; kingdom Metazoa; phylum Chordata; class Mammalia; order Carnivora; family Felidae; genus Puma; species Puma concolor. Next base: position 12,060,801 of record NC_141672.1, on the reverse strand, counting down.
AAGAAAGATCACAACCAACACCAAAGAAATACAAACAATTACAAGTGAATATTGTGAAAAATTATATGCCAAAAAAAAGGGAAATCAGGAAGAAATGAATGAATTCCTGCAAACTCACAAACTACCAAAACAAACAGGAAGAAATAGATAATTTGAACAGACACATAACCAGCAAAGAGATTGACTCAATCATCAAACATCTCCCAACAAACAAAAGTCCAGGGTTAGATGGCTTCCGAGGGGAATTCTCCCAGACATTTAAAGAAGAAGAGATAACACTGATTCTTCTCAAACTGTTCCAAAAAATAGAAATGGAAGGAAAACTTCAAAATTCATTCTATGAGACCAGCATTACCTTGATTCCAAAACCAGACAAAGACCCCACTATAAAAAGGAGAATTACAGGCCAATATCCCTGATGAACATGGATGCAACAATTCTCACCAAGATACTAGCAAATCAAATCCAACAGTACATTAAAAGAATCATTCACCACAATCAAGTGGTATTTATTCCTGAGCTGCAAGTGTGGTTCAATATTCACAAATCAGTCAATGTGATACACACATTAATAAAAGAAAGGAAAATAACTATATGATCCTCTCAATAGATGCAGAAAAATTATTTTACAAAATACAGCATCCATTCTTGATAAAAACCCTCAACAAAGAAGGCATAGAGGCATACCTCAACATCATAAAGGCCATATATGAAAGACGCACAGCTAATATCCTCAAAGGAAAAAAACTAAGAGCTTTTCCTCCATAGTCACGAACAAGACAGGGATGTCCATTCTCACCATTACTATTTAACAGAACTGGAAGTCTTAGCCTCAGCAATCAGACAACAAAAAGAAACAAAAGGCATCCAAATTGGCAAGGAAGAAGTCAGATTTTCAGTATTCTCAGATGACATGATATTCTATATAGAAAACCCAAAAGACTCCACCAAAAATTTCTGGAAATGATACATGAGTTCAGCAAATAGGTACAAAATCAACATGCAGAAATCTGTTGCATCTCTATACACCAATAATGAAGTAGCAGAAAGTGAAATCAAGGAATCAATTCCATTTACAATTGCACCAAAACCCATAAGATATCAAGGATAAACATAACCAAAGAGATAAAAGATCTGTACTTTGAAAACTATAAAACACTTATGAATGAAATGCACAAAGAAATGGAAAAACATTCCATGCTCATGGATTGGAAGAACAAACATTTTAAAAATGTCTATACTACAAAAGCAATCTACACATTTAATGCAATCTCTATTAAAACACCACCAGCGTTTTTCACAGAGCTCAAACAATCCTAAAATTTGTAAGGAACCACAAAAGTCCCCAAGTAGCCAAAGCAGTCTTGAAAAAGAAAAGCAAAGCTAGAGGCATCACAATTCCACACTTCAAGCTATATTACAAAGCTGTAGTCATCAAGACAGTATAGTACTGGCGACAGAAAAACAGACATACAGATCAATGTAATGGAGTAGAAAACCCAGAAATGGAGCTTCAACTATATGGTCAATTAGTCTTTCACAAAACATGGGAAAAAATCCAATGGACAAAAGGCAGTCTCTTTAACAAATGGTGTTGGGAAAACTGGATGGCAACATGCAGAAGAATGAAACTGGACCACTTCCTTACACCATACACAAAAATAACCTCAAAATAGATGAAATACCTAAATGTGAGACAGAAAACCATCAAGAGAACATTGGCAGCAATTTCTGACCTTGGCCATAGCAACTTCTTACTATACACATTTCTGGAGGCAAGGGAAACAAAAGGAAAAATGAACTATTGGGACTTTATCAAGTTTCTGCATAATGAAAGGAACAATCAACAAAACTAAAACGCAGCCTATGGATTGGGAGAATATATTTGCAAATGACATATCTGATAAAACGTTAGTATCCAAAATCTATAAAGAACTTATCAAACTCAACACCTAAAAAACAAATAATCTAGTGAAGAAATGGGCAGAAGACATGAATAGACATTTTTTGGAAAACATCCAGATGGCTAACAAACACATGAACAGATGCTCAACATCATTCATCATCAGGGAAATACAAATCAAAACCATGATGAGATATTACCTCATACCTGTTAGAATGGCTACAATTAACAATGCAAGAAACAAGTGTTGGTGAGGATGTGGAGAAAGGGAAGCCCTCTTGTACTGGTGGTGGGAATGCAAACTGGTGCAGCCACTCTGGAGAACAGTATGGAGATTCTTAAAAAAGTTAAAAAGAGAACTACCCTACCATCCAACAATTGCACTATTAGGTATTTACCCAACAGATACAAAAATATAGATATGAAGGGGTCACATGTTCTCTGATGTTTATAGTAGCATTATCAGCAATAGCCAAACTATGGGAAGAGCCCAAATGTCCATCAACTGATGAATAGATAAAGAAGATGTCGTATGTATATACAATGGGATATTACTCAGCCATCAAAAGGAATGAAATCTTACCATTTGCAATGATGTGGATGGAGCTAGATAGTATTATACTGAGCAAATTAAGGCATGCAGAGAAAGACAAATACCATATGATTTCACTTATATGTGGAGTTTTAAGAAATAAAACTGATGAACATACAGGAAGGAGAGAAAAGAGAGAGGAAATTAACCCATAAGAGACTTTTTATGATGGAGAACAAAATGAGGGTTGATGGAGGGAGTTGGGTGTGGGATGGGCTAAATGGGTGATGGGTATTAAGGAGGGCACTTGTGTTGAGTACAGGGTGTAATATGTAAGTGATGAATCACTAAATTCTACTCTTGCAAATAATATTATACTATATGTTAACTAACTAGAATTTAAATAAAAATTAGGAAAGAAAAAAAAGCCCCAAACAAAACAAAACAAAAAAACTTTCTCTGTATCAGCAATAAGGCTGTTTTGCTTTCTCATCATTCGTGTGTTTACTGAAGTAGCACTGTTAATTTTCTTCAAAAACTTTTCCTTTGCATTTGTAACTTGGCTACCTGGTGCAAGAAGCATAGCTTTTGGCCTATCTCAGCTTTCAATATGCCTTCCTCACTAAGTTAAATCATTTCTAGCTTTTGATATGAAGTGAGAGATGTGCAACTCTTCCTTTCACTTGAACACTTAGAACCCATTTTAGGGTTATTAACTGGCCTGATTTAAATACTGTTGTGTGTCAGAAAATAGGGAGGACCAAGAGAATGGGGAAGAGAAATGGGGGAAAAGCTAATCAGTGGAGCACACAACATTTATCGATTAACTTTTCCATCTTATATGGATATGGTTCATGGCACCCCAAAACAATTACAATAGTAACATCAAAGATCACTGATCATAGATGACCATAACAGATGTGATAACAATGAAAAAGTTTCAAATGTTGTGAGGATTACCAAAATATGGCACAGAAACACGAAGTGAGCAAATGCTTTGGAAAAATGGTGCTGATAGACTTGCTTGATGCAGGGTTGCCACAAACCTTCAGTTTATAAAAAAATGCAGTATCTGAGAAAGCAAAATAACTTGAAGCACAGTAAAATGAGATGTGCCTATAATCTCCTCAATGGTATCACACAGTTATAGTATCACACACTTTTTATTTATCTCCTATCAATTTGATGTTCCTTCCTTTTTTAATTGAAATATAATTGACATATAACATATTAGTTTTAGTTGTACAACATAATGATTTAATATTGTATACTTTGTGAAATGATACCACAGTAAATATAGGTACCATTTATCACCATAAGAGTCATACATTTTTTTTCTTATGATGAGAAGTTTGAAGGTCTACTTTCTTAGCAACTTTCAAATATGCAATACAATATTATTGACTCTGGTCACCATGCTATACATAATATCCTCAAGACTTATTTACAGCTGGAATTTTGTACTCTGATCCTCTTTGCACATCCCTGCAACCGCCAATCCGTTCTCTGTGTCTATGAGTTTGTTTCATTTGTTTTTATATTTCACATAGAAGTGAAATCAATCAGTATTTGTTTTTGTCTGACTTATTTAACTTAGCATAATACCTTCAACCCTTAAAGTCCATCTATGTTGTCACATGCAAATAGCAAGATTTCACGTTTTTTTTAAATGGGTGAGTAGTATTTCATTATATATATATATATATATATATATATATATATATGTATTATATTATAACCACATCTCATAAGTATATATACCATATCTTCTTTATTCATTCATTCATCAGTGGACACTTAGGTTGTTTCCCTATCTTGGCTATTGTAAATAATGCTGCAATAAACATGGGAATTCATGTTTACTCCTTTATTTCTTGACATAGTGTTTTCATTTTCCTCAGATAAATGCTTAGAAGTGGAATTGCTGGATCATATGGTAGTTTTATTTGTAATTTTTTGAGGAACTGCCATGCTGTTTTCCATAGTGGCCGCACCAATTTACATTCCCATCAATAGTGCACAAGGGTTCCTTTTCTTCACATCCTGGCCAATGCTTGTTATTTTTTGTTTTGTTTTGTTTTGATAATAGCCATTCTGACAGGTATGAGGTAATATCTCATTGTCGTGTTGATTTGCTTTTACCTGATAGATATTGGGCATCTTTTCATGTAAGTGTTGGCCATCTGTATGTCTTCTTCGAAAAAATGTTCATTCAGATCCTCCATAGGTTTTTAATTGGATTGTTTGTTGTTATTGTTATTGAGTTGGATGAATTCTTTATATATTTTGGATATTAACCCCTAATTTGAAGTATTGTTTATAATTATCTTCTCCCATTAGGTAGGTTTGCTTTTCATTTTCTTGATGGTTTGCTTTGTGCAGAAGCTGTTTAGTTTGATGTAGTTCCATTTGTTTGCTTTTGTTTACCTTGCCTTTGGAGTCAGGTCCAAAAAGTCATCACCAAAATCAATACTAGGGAGTTTACTGCCTATGTTTTCTTCTAGTTTTATGGGTTCAGGTCTTACATTCAAGTCTTTAATCCATTTTGAGTTAAATTTTGTGTATACTGTAAGGTAGTGGTGTATAAGTTCTTTTGTGTATAACAGTTCAGTTTCTCAATGCCATTTATGGAAAAAACTGTCCTTTCTCTTTTGTATATTCTTGCCTCCTTTGTCTTTAATTAATTGATCATATATGCATGGATTTATTTTTTGGCTCTCTATTCTGTTCCATTGATCTATGTGTTTGTTCTTATGCCAATAACACAGTGTTTTGATTACTGTAGCTTTGTAATAAAGTTTGAAATCAGGGAGCATGATACCTCTAATTTTGTTATCAATTCTCAAGATTGCTTTGAGTATTTGAAATCTTTTGTGCTTCCATCCAAATTTTAGGATTGTTCTTTTTCTGCGGAAAGTGCCATTGGAGTTTTGATAGAAACTGCATTGAAATTGTAGATTGTGGGCGCCTGGGTGGCTCAGTCGGTTGAGCGTCTGACTTCGGCTCAGCTCACAATCTCACGGTCCGTGAGTTCGAGCCCCGTGTCGGGCTCTGGGCTGATAGCTCAGAGCCTGGAGCCTGCTTCTGATTCTGTGTCTCCCTCTCTCTCTGCCCCTCCCCCATTCATGCTCTGTCTCTCTCTGTCTCAAAAATAAATAAACATTAAAAAAAAAAAAAAGAAATTGTACATTGCTTTGGTAACATAGGGCATTTTAACAGTATTAATTCTTCCAGTGCATGGGAAAGGAATATCTTTCCATTTAGTTATATCTTCAGTTTCTTTTATCAGTATCTTACAGTTTTCAGTGTACAGGTCTTTCATCTGCTTTGTTAATTTTATTCCTAAGTATTTTATTCTTTTTGATGCAGTTATAAATGGGATTATCCTTAATTTCTCTTTCTGATAGTTTATTGTTAGTATATAAAAGTGAAACAGATTTTTATGTTAGTTTCATACCCTGTAACTTTACTGAATTCATTTATTCGTTCTAATAGTTTTTTGTGTATGGCGTCTTTAGGGTTTTCTATACATGAAATCATTTGTCTGCAAATAGCAGCAGTTTTATTTTTTCCTTCCCAATTTGGAATGGCTTTTATTATTTTTTTTCCTGCCTAATTGGTCTGGTAAGGACTTCCAGTACTATGTTGAATAAAAGTTTGATTGTCCTTTTAGTTTTAGCCTCCCTTCCTCTTCTGTTTAAAATTTCTTCTAAGCTCAGAACCTGGAGCCTGCTTTGGTCCTGTGTCTCCCTCTCTCTCTGCCCCTGCGCCACACACACACACACACACGCACGCACGCACGCACGCACGCACTCTCTGTCTCTCTCTCTCTCTTTCTCTCTCTCTGTCTCTCAAAAATGAATAAACATTAAAAAATGTTTAAAATTCATTCTGTCTATATATTCTCATACCTTTGGGTGACTTAAGTTACCATAGACTTGTTGATTACTCCCAAATCAATCTTTCTATCCTAGATCTTTCTTCTGAAATCCAGATAGTTCTATCTGTTGGCCTAGCATTTCCCCTTGGCTATTGCATAGATATTTCACGTTAGAAATATCCAACCTGGGGCTCCTGGGTGGCTCAGTTGGTTGAGTGTCCAACTCTTGATTTTGGCTTAGGTTGTGATCTCAGGGTTGTGAGATCGAGCCCTGCATGAGGCTCTGCACTGACAGCATGGAGCCTGCCTAAGATTCTTTATCTCCCTGTCTCTCTGGCCGGCCCCCCATCAAAATATGTAAATAAACATAAAATAATATCCAACCTGAAATCTCTCTCCCCTCACGTCTGCTCTTCTTCCTGTATGCATTCATTCATTCATTCATTCATTCAGTATTTGAGTACACTATACATTGTACTAGGTACTGGATATATCTTAGGAATTAAATAAATGACATCACTGTTAGTCTAGTTAATCTAGACTAACTCAGTCTAGAGTGGGAGAGAGACAAACATGTAAACTTAAATATATTATCACAGGTAAGATATGAAGACTAACCAGGGGACCTAATGGAAGTTGGGGATGGGGAGTCATTGAAGATATGTTTGTTACAATGATATATAATTTGAGTACTAAAAGATAAAGAGGTGGAGAGTGGGGAAGGAAATTAAAATTTTATACAGAAGGAACATCATGCAGGAGACCCTTTGTGGCTAAGATCTTGACATTTTATAGAATTAAAGAAAACTATATAACTGTATGTGTTGTCGGTAGGAGGCAAAGTGTTGTGAGAAAATGATACGGGATAGGTGGGAGCCAAATCATAGATGGCCTATAGATCATGTTATAGATTTTTTTTTAACGTTTATTTATTTTTGAGACAGAGAGAAAGACAGAGCATGAATGGGGGAGGGGCAGAGAGAGAGGGAGACACAGAATCTGAAACAGGCTCCAGGCTCTGAGCTGTCAGCACAGAGCCCGACGCGGGGCTCGAACTCAGGGACTGTGAGATCACGACCTGAGGAGAAGTTGGATGCTTAACCGACTGAGCCACCCAGGCGCCCCTCATGTTACAGATTTTAACATTTTTTATTATATGTACAAGAGAGCTATTTAAGGGTTTTGAACATGGAGGTGATAGGATCTTAGGAATATAACACAAGTAATTTAAGCTTATCAAAGTGATAAGTGAATCAAAGTGATATGTGATTAGAAGTGAATCACACTTGAATCTCAAAACTAAGATGCCATGGTTTCTATTTCAGCTGCTTATACCAGAAATAAACATAGGAACCATTCTTGATGTATTTTTGTTTCGTTTCCACGCACACACACGCACACACACACACACACTCTCAATAACATATATAAAAATATGTATTTATTTAAATTCAAGTTAGTTAACATATATGTAGTATTGGTTTCAGAAGAATTTAGTGATTCATCACTTACATATAACACCCAATGCTCATCCCAACAAGTGCCCTCCTTAATGCCCATCACCCATTTAGCCCATCCTCCCCACTTATCCCCTCCAGCAATCCTCAGATTATTCTCTGTATTTAAGAGTCTCTTATGGTTTGCCTCCCTTTCTGTTTTTATCTTATTTTTCCTTCTTTTCCCTTATGTACATCTGTTTTGTTTCTTAAATTCCACATATGAGTGAAATCATATGATATTTGTCTTTCTCTGACTGACTTATTTAGCTTAGCATAGTACATTCTAGTTCCAGCCATGTTGTTGCAAATGGCAAGATTTCATCTTTTTGATCACTGAGTAATATTGTGTGTGTGGTGTGTGCATGCACACACGTGCGTGCGTGTGTGTGTGTGTGTGTACCATATCTCCTTTATCCATTCATCAGTTCATGGACATTTGGGCTATTGTAATTTGGCTATTGTTAATAGTGCTGCTATAAACACTGGGGTGCATGTGCCCCTTTGATTCAGCATTTTTGTGTCCTTTGGATAAATTCCTAGTAGTACAATTTCTGGGTCGTAGGGTAATTCTATGTTTAATTTTTTGAGGAAGCTCCACATTGTTTTCTAGAGCAGCTGCATCAGTTTGCGTTCCTGCCAACAGTGCAAGAGGGTTCCCATTTCTCCACATCCTTGGAACATCTATTGTTTCCTGTGTTGTTAATTTTAGCTACTCTGACAGGTGTGAGGTGGTATCTTAATGTGGTTTTGATTTATTTCCCTCATGATGAGCGACTTTAAGCATCTTTTCAGGCATCTGTTTGTCATCTGGATGTCTTCTTTGGAAAAGTGTGTATTCATATATTCTGCCCGTTGCTTCACTGGTTATTTGTTTTTCAGGTGTTGAGTTAGATAAATTCTTTATAGATTTTGGATACTAACCCTTTATCCAATATGTCATTTTCAAATATCTTCTTCCATTCAATAGATTGCTTTTTAGTTTTGTTGATTGTTTCCTTTGCTGTCCAGAAGATTTTTATCTTGATGAGGTCCCAATAGTTCATTTTTGCATTTATTTCCCTTGCCTTCGGAGACATGTCAAGTAAGAAGTTGCTGCGTCTGAGGCCAAAGAAATTGTTGCCTGTTTTCTACTCTAGGGTTTTGATGATTTCCTGTTTCACATTTAAGTCTTTCATCCATTTTGAATTTATTTTTGTGTATGATGTAAGAAAGTGGTCTAAGTTCATTCTTCTGCATATTGCTGTCCAGTTCTTCTAGCAACATATGCTAAAGAGACTGTCTTTTTTCCATTGGATATTCTTTCCTGCTTTGTCAAAGATTAGTTGGCCATACATTTATGGGTCCAATTCTGGGTTCTCTATTCTATTCCATTGGTCTATGTGTCTGTTTTTGTGCCAATACCATGCTGTCTTGATTACAGCTTTGTAATACAGGCTAAAGTCTGGCATTGTGATGCCTCCTGCTCTCGTTTTCTTTTTCAACATTATTTTGGCTATTTGGGGTCTTTTGTGGTTCCATACAAATTTTAGGATCGTTTGTTTTAGCTCTGTGAAGAATGCTGGTGCAATTTTGATTTGGATTGCATTGAATGTGTAGATTACTTTGGATAGTATTGACATTTTAACAATATTTGTTCTTCCAATCCATGAGCAGAGATGTTTTCCCATTTTTTTTTGTGTCTTCTTCAATTTCTTTCATAAATTTTCTACAGTTTTCAGCATACAGATCTTTTATAATCTTTGGTTAGGTTTGTTCCTACGTATTTTATGGTTCTTGGTGCAATTGTAATTGGGATCAATTCCTTGATTTCTCCTTCTATTGCTTTATTATTGGTGTACATAAATGCAACCGATTTCTGTACATTGATTTTATATCCTGTGACTTTGCTGAAGTTATCTATCAGTTCTAGCAGCTTTTTGGTGGAGCGTTTTGGTTTTCCATGTAGAGTATCATGTCGTGTGAAGAGTGAAAGTTTGACTTCTTCTTTGCCAATTTGGATGCTTTTTATTTCGTTTTGTTGTCTGATTGCTGAGGCTAGGACTTCCAACACTGTGTTAAACAACAGTGGTGAGAGTGGATAACCCGCAATGTTCCTGATCTCGGGGGGAAAGCTCTCAGTTTTTCCCTGTTGAGGATTATGTTATCTGTGGGCCTTTCAAATATGGCTTTTATAATGTTAAGGTATGTTCCTTTTATCCCAGGTTTCTTGAGAGTTTTTATTAACAAAGGATGCTGTATTTTGTCAAATGCTTTTTCTGTATCTATTGACAGGGTCATATGTTCTTATCCTTTCTTCTATTAATGTGATGTACCACATTGATTGATTTGCAAATACTGAACCAGCTCTGTAACCCAGTAATGAATCCCACTTGATCATGGTGAGTAATTGTCTTAATATACTGTTGAATTTGATTTGCTAGTGTCTTGTTGAGAATTTTTGCATCAATATTCATCAGGGATATTGGCCTGTAATTCTCCTTTTTAGTGGGGTGTCTGTCTGGTTTGGGAATCAAGGTAATGCTGGCTTCATAGAATGAGCCTGGAAGCTTTCCTTCCATTTCTATTCTTTGGAACAATGTGAGAAGTATAGGTATTAACTCTGCTTTAAATGTCTGGTCGAATTCCCCTACAAAGGCATCTGGCCCAGGACTCTTATTTGTTGGGAGATTTTTGATAACTGATTCAATTTCCTTACTGATTATGGGTATGTTCAAATTTTCTATTTCTTCCTGTTTGAGTTTTGGTAGTGTGTGGGTGTCTAGGAATTTGTCCATTTCTTCCAGGTTGTCCAGTTTGTTGGTATATAATTTTTGTCATATTCTCTAATCATTGTTTTTATTTCTGGGGTGTTGGTTGTAATCTCTCCTCTTTAATTCATGATTTTATCTATTTGGGTCTTCTCTCTCTCTCTTTTTGGAGAAGTCTGGCCAGGGGTTTATCAGTTTTGTATATTTTTTCAAAAAACCAGCTGTTAGATTCATTGATCTGTTCTGTTTTTTTTTTTTTTTCTTTTTAATTCTATATTGTTTATTTCTGCTCTAACCTTTATTATTTCTCTTCTGGTTTTGAGGCTTGTTTGTTTGTTTTTTGTTGTTGTTGTTGTTGCTCTGCTTCTAGTTCCTTTAGGTGTGAGGTTAGGTTTTGTATTTGGAATTTTTCTTATTTCTTGAGATAGGCTGGATTGCAATGTATTTTCCTCTTAGGAGTGCCTTTGCTGTTTTAGACCGTCGTGTTTCATTTTCATTTGCTTCTATATATTTTAAAATTTCTCCTTTAATTGCCTGGTTGACCCATTCATTCTTTAGTAGGATGTTCTTTAATCTCCATGTATTTGGAGGCTTTCCAAATTTTTTCTTGTGGTTGATTTCAAGTTTCATAGCATTATGACCTGAAAATATGCATGGTATGATCTCCGTTCTTTTATATTTATTGAGGGCCATTTTGTGACCCAGTATGTGATCTCTATTTTGGAGAATGTTCCATACAATCCAGAAGACTGTGTATTCTACTTTTGGATGAAAAGTCTGAATATATCTCTCAAGTCCATCTGGTCCAGTGTATCATTCAAAGCCATTGTTTCTTTGTTGATTTTCTGCTGATACGATCTGTCCATTGTTGTAAGTGGAGTATTAAAGTCGCTTACAATTACCATATTATTATCAATAAGATTGCTTATGTTTGTGATTAATTGATATATATGTCTGGGCTCTTCCAACTTGGGGGCATAAACATTTACAATTGTTAGCTCTTCTTGATGAATGGACCCCTGAATTATGATATAGTGCCCTTATTCATCTCTTGTTACAATCTTTAGTTTATAATCTAGTTTGTCTTAATATAAGTATGGCTACTCCAGCTTTCTTTTGACTTCCAGTAGCATGCTAGATGGTTCTCCATCTCCTCACTTTAAATTTGCAGGTATCCTCAGGTGTAAAATGAATCTCTTGTAGGCAGCATATAGATGGATCTTGGTTTTTTATCCATTCTGATACTCCATGTCTTTTGATTGGGGCATTTAGTTCATTTACATTCAGAGTGATTATTGAAAGATATGGGTTTAGTTTCACTGTGTTATCTGTAGGTTTCATGCTTGTGGTGATGTCTCTGGTCCTTTGTAGTCTTTGTAGCCTTCCACTCACAGAGTCCCCCTTAGGATCTCCTCCAGGACTGGTTTAGTGATCATGAATTCCTTTAGTTTTTGTTTGCCTGGGAAAGCCTTTATCTCTCTGTCTATTCTGAATGATAGCCTTGCTGGATAAAGGATTCTTGGCTGCATATTTTTCCTATTCAGCACATTGAATATTTCCTGCCACTCCCTTCTGGCCTGCCAAGTTTCAGTAGACAGGTCTGCTACTGCCCTTATGTGTTTACCCTTGTAGGTTAAAGGCTATTTGTTCCTAGCTGCTTTCAGAATTCTACCTTTATCTTTGTATTTTGCCAGTTTCACTATGATATGCTGTAGTGATGACCTGTTCTTGTTTTTTCTAAAGGGACTTCTCTGTGCCTCCTGGATTTGGATATCTGCTTCCTTCCCCAGATAGGGAAGTTCTCAACTATAATTTGTTCAAATAAACTTTCTTTCTTTCTTCTTCTGGAACTTCTATGATACAAGTGTTATTACATTTCATTGAATCACTTAGGTCTCTAATTTACCCTTCATGGTGTAGCATTTTCTTATCTCTTTTTTTCTTGGCTTCATCATTTTCCATAATTTTATCTTCTCTTTCACTTATTGTCCCCTCTGCTTCCTCCATCCTTTCTGTCACTGCATCTAGTTTATTTTGCATCTCATTTATAGCATTTCTTTTTAAAAAAATTAAAAAAAAATTCTTCTTAAAGTTTATTTTATTTTGAGAGACAGAGTGGAGGAGGGGCAGAGAGAGAGGAAGAGAGAGAATTCTCATGAACTGTGAGATCATGACCTGAGCTGAAACCAAGAGTTGGATGCTTAACTGACTGAGCCACCCAGGTGCCCCTAAAAGAATTTTTAAAAAAATTTTTTTTCAACGTTTTTTATTTTATTTTTGGGACAGAGAGAGACAGAGCATGAACGGGGAAGGGGCAGAGAGAGAGGGAGACACAGAATCGGAAACAGGCTCCAGGCTCCGAGCCATCAGCCCAGAGCCTGACGCGGGGCTCGAACTCACGGACCGCGAGATCGTGACCTGGCTGATGTCAGATGCTCAACCGATTGTGCCACCCAGGCGCCCCTAAAAGAATTTTTTTAAATGTTTATTTATTTTTGAGAGAGAGACAGAGCATGAGTGTGGGAGGGGCAGAGAGAGAGACACCTATACACAGAATCTGAAGCAGGCTGTAGGTTCTGAGCTGTCAGCACAGAGCCCGATGTGGGGCTTGAACTCATGAACTGTGAAGATCATGACCTAAGCCGAAGTCAGATGCTTAACTGACTGAGCCACCCAGACGGCCCCCATTTATGGCATTTCTTAATTTGTCATGAGTATCTCTTAGTTCTTTGATCTCTGTAGCAATAGATTCTCTGCTATCTTCTATGCTTTTTTCAGGCCCAGCTATTAGTCTTATGACTATTATTCTAAATTCTTGATCAGATATATTGTTTATATATGTTTTGAGCAATTCTCTGGCTGTCATTTCTTCCTGGAGTTTCTTTTGAGGAGAATTTTTTGGTTTCATCATTTTGGCTAGTTTTCTGTCCTTTATGTGTTTTAATAGCTTGTTATGTGTCCTGCACCTGTGAACACTACTATATTAAAAAGGGGTCATACACTGTCTATGGCCTGGCCTTTCCAGAGGAAGGGAGTGTGTTGCGTGCTGTCTCTTGTTGTGATTCTGGTTGCTTTATCTCCCTACTTGTAATGGTGGTTTGGACCTTCCACCAGGTGTGCTTTGATTTGTTTGTTGAAGTAACTCTGGAAAAAATTTAAAAGGGGGCTGGTGGTGGAAGAAGCCTTATCCCATACAAAGAGAGAAATGACAGGGGTAAGGAGAAGGGAAAGAAATTGACCAGGCAGAGAATCAGAGAAACTATACAGCTTAATCCAGAGAGAAAGAGAGAGAGAGAGAGAGAGAGAGAGAGAGGAAAATAAGGAAGAAGGAGATACAGAAGAGGTGTAAAAAGAATAGATTAAAAATGTCTGCTTAAACAAACCAACAATCAGAATAGAGAAGGGAAGAAATAAGAGAAAGAAAAGAAAAAATGTGTGTAAATATAAAATAAGAATTCACCAAGAATCATATCAGAAAATGCAAAACTGCTGGACGGATGTCTGATGACAGAACCAGTGGCTGTGCTGGTTCTGGAGGAGGGGCCCTCTGGTTTGGTCAGTGTCAATCTCGGTCTGGCAGAGCAGTTACCAGGCATGGAGGGGTGGGGTTTGGTGTAAGCAGCCTTGCCTCCACTGTGGGCCCACTGCCCTCTTCCCTGAAGCCCCACCTTTTTGGTGATGGGGAGAAAAATGGTGACACCCCAGTCTCTCCTCCCCTGACCAGATGTCTCAAGCCACACTGTTCAAGCAGTCCTCACAGTACCATGAGGGCGGGAGCGGGCCAGTTTGTCTCGTTCCACAGTGTCATGGGCCTCTTGGGTGCTCAGCTGGGGTTCAGACCCTGCTGTCAAAGGATCCTGCTTGTGTGCCTTGGTTCTAGGGTAGTGCCACTCTGCCCAGCTGACAAAGGGCCTCTGGCTGGTGGGCCCCTGCAGGATCTTTTGTCTTTGAAGTGGCAATGTACCTTCCCACAGCACTTGAGGGAGGGGACTGCTCTCCCAACAAACCTCTGAGCTAGCTACCAAGCCTGACGCTGGATCCTTCTCCCCTCCAGGCCTGTGTACAGGGTGGCAGGCCCCAGTCTGGAGGGAGTCCTGCAACCCTGCATCGTCACTCCTAAGGCTATTTGTAAGTTAGAGACTGGCTCTCTCTCCATTTTGTCTGTTCCCTGTCCATGGTCCAGAGATGTTTTTCTCTTGTCCAAATACAATCCTACACTTCCATGGCTTCTCTTTCTCTTACTTTTGTCTCTCCACAGAAGGGGATCCTTCCCCTCTGTGCCTATGAGACCCATTTTATCTCTACCAATTTGCATTCATGCACCTATGGCTGGCCAAGCTGTCCATGCGGGCCCCTGGAGATGTTTCTGTCAGTCTGTAGCCCAGGTTCCTAGAATTCCAAGTCTTCTGACCTCAATACTGCTGTGTTTGAGGGAGAGGGATCTTCGCGCCCCCTCCCCTCGCTTCACCATGTTGACTCCTCCTCTGCCTCAATAGATTTTGCAAGGTTAACACAGCCATGTAGCAGCACTCTGACTGAGAAACAGATTACCAAGATCCAAGAAGCCCTTTTTGTACTCCTTCCAGGCATTAGGTTCCTAGAGGTAACTCTTATGCCAGTGTCTAACAGCATAAATTAGTTTTGCCTATTTCAACTTTATATAAATGGAATAAGACAGAACACACTATATTACCTCTGTCTTCATTAGTTAAATGTTATGTGAGAGTTACCCATATTGTAATTTAAGTTTTCTCTTAATAAATTTATTGTAGGTGGAAGAAGATTAGATAAAGAAGGTGGTCTGGGCACATATGTTCCAACTGCAAATAAATCTGGAGAAAAACACACCACAATAGATGGATGTTTTGGTAGTAGAGAATTCCATTCCCAGTTTCAGCATACATAAGGAGTGGGAAAGGAGTCTGGGAAAATCTTCAGGGGTCATTTGGGAGGAATTCCACTTAGATGCTTAGTATGTCAGCCCCCTCCCCTACCAATTTGTGTCATTGACTTAAAAAATTGGCTTTGTTGATATATAATTCACATATATACAATTGACTGGCATTGACTTCTTGCTACATTGTAAACATGGTCACTGGGCCCAAAGAGACTGGAATTTTCTGCAGGTAGCTACTGACTTGTAGAGAGGATGAAAAGCTTCTACAATCACTGTCAGGCCCTACATGAGACATACCCTGTCTTTCCCCCTTTCTTTACCAGAGTCCGGTCACAGTAAAAATAAATAAAAGCATAAAAATTTTCAAGTACAGAAGTAATTAGGCTACCAAGTTTCACCAAATACTTGAGAAAAATCAATGCCATGAGAAAGAATTACTAACTTTAAGAAATAGAAAAACTAGGGGCGCTTGGGTGGGTTAGTTGGTTGAGTGTCTGACTTCAGCTCAGGTCATAATCTCATGGCTCGTGGGTTCAAGGCCATGTCGAGCTCTGTGCTGACAGCTCAGAGCCTGGAGCCTGCTTCGGATTCTGTGTCTCTCTGTTTCTACCCCTCCCCCCGATGCTTTGTCTCTGTCTCTGTCTCTCTCAAAAATAAACATTAAAAAAAAAAAAAGAAATAGAAAAAATAATACTGAAAAATCAGTTAATACAGCAAGCAGAGAAAGATTTTACAACAACTATATTCTCATAGATTTGAGAATGTTGCATCCTTGACTATCAAACAGATCTTGGATATTAAACATGTGATTGTGAAGATGAAGAGCAATCTCTGACCTAAATAACAGAGTGACACAAAGCACAAAATAGCTGCAAGAGTAAGCTGTGAAATTCTTGGAGGAAATTCGTAGAGGAAAAGTCAAGGGATTGGAAACGGTGAGAAAAAAAGCACATGGAATATAGATTCAGGAATTCAGTATCTGTCTGATAGGAATTCCAGATACAATAGAGAAAACGGAAGGGAGGAAATGAAGGAATCAAAGAAGCAAGTTTTCCCAGAGCCTGAAAGGACAAAATCTTCGCATTCCAACAATGCATCAAGTGCAAGTAGGATAAATTATGAAAGGCCCACACCTAAATACATTATGGTGAAATCTGAGAAGACAAAGAAAGGATAAAGAGAAGTTTCTAAAAAGCTTTCAAACAGAAAAAAAAAAAAAGAGGTATCTACAAAGAAATAATCAGATCTTATTGTAACAATCTTTGAAGACAGTGAAACAACACTTTCAAAGATAGGGAAAATGAGCTTATAACTGATCAGAGTACTATCCCTAGCCCCAAAAGCATTTAAGAGGGAGGGGAAAAATAAAGGTAAATTTTAGATGTGTAAGGCCTCAAAGTTTGCCACTTGGGTGTTTCAGTTGGTTTGTGGATTGTAGAAGAGGATCCTTTTCTTTCTTGCTCATGCAAAAATCTTTTTTTTAAGTTTATGATTTAATTAATTATGGATACACATGATGTTACCAATGAAATGGTTGCACAGAGCAGATGAGATGGAGTATATCTATCTTAGTTCATCTTTTCATGGCCCTCAGGTTCTTAATGGGATGTGCAGCTGCTGGAGAGGATATCCAGGCAGAGAAAAGTTCTGTTGGATCTGGAAAAACTCAAGCCTTCCTGTATTTGCCCATTTATTCTTGAGGTTGAGATCACCAATCAGAAATAATGTATGTGCTTCCATTAGTGGGAGCCAATACTTGGCTCTCTTGATTCTTAAACAAAAGACAGCATTACCACAACATTTCCTCCTTTGTGAAGAGATAGCAGTGGTGTCCCGTGTTCCTGAGCGTCTTATTTCATAGGAATCTTTTTTTTTTTCACAGCTCTGTCCTCTGACTCTTATCTGGGTGGCTTTCATACTGATTTTGATTTGAAGACTACCATAAATCCATTTGTCTACCTTTCTCCTGCAATCGAACCAAGGAGCAGTAAGAGATGGGTAGATGAAACAGTGTTGAAAAAGATCAAATGAAATAGTTAAGTCTAAGTAATAGTTGGATTTGTAAAGATAAACAATTTAGTAATCTGGAACTGGGCTCTCAGATGATCCCCTCAGATGGTAGCATATGTATTGGGATAATGGTAGATGGTGACCAGCAGGGAAGACTATAGATACTGATATTGATGGAATTATGTTGGCCATGGAGCTAGTATTTGAATTAAAATGTGTTCCTTCAAAATTTAAGTGTAGTTATAAGGAGAATAAAAATAGACTATATATGTTCCAAATTGCTAGAGGGAAAAATGGAGAAGAAAATGAATCTGAATAAAGGCAGAAAGAGAAAATAACAATAAAGAAGTATAAGTTAGAAAATTGACATAAGAGGGCAGGAATAAATTTTAAAATGTTAGTAATTACAAGTGTATTGACTCCCTGTGTTACTTCCTTGTCTGGGCAAGCCCAGCTATCCTGGGTAGTGGTAATGGCAGGCACACAATCTAAGCAACAGGCTGCACAATTTGTCCCAGTCACCTCTAATGTGGGCCAACAGGAGAGTGACCATTTGTCTTTCTCCAGGCCATGATTTCTCCTAGGGATGGGAATAATGAAAATAGAGAAATCAATATGAACATAGTAACTACAGTGTCCTGATCAGAGTCAATGTGAGAAGCAATGGGACACAGCATTCTTGTGAATCAGGCTTGGATTTACATATTTCTGTAAAATCCAAAACCCTTTTTGTCCTTTCTTCCTGTCTAATACTTTCTCAGAGTGATTCTACTATACCACATGCCCTGAACCTTTAAGCCCATGTTAAGCCCATTTTCCAGTTTTGTTCATTTTGCAGTCACAAATGAGTTAGGAATTGCTTTTGCTTTATATCTGCATTTTTCTTTTTTTTTTTTAAACTTAAAAAAAATGTTTATTTATTTTTGAGAGAGAGAGAGAGAGACAGAGCATCAGCAGGGGAGGAGCAGAGAGAGAGGGAGACAGAATCTGAAGCAGGCTCCAGGCTCTGCGCTGTCAGCACAAAGCCCAGTGCGGGGCTTGAACTCACAGACTGTGAAATCATGACCTGAACTGAAGTCGGATGCTGGGGCGCCTGGGTGGCGCAGTCGGTTAAGCGTCCGACTTCAGCCAGGTCACGATCTCGCGGTCCGTGAGTTCGAGCCCCGCGTCGGGCTCTGGGCTGATGGCTCAGAGCCTGGAGCCTGTTTCCGATTCTGTGTCTCCCTCTCTCTCTGCCCCTCCCCCGTTCATGCTCTGTCTCTCTCTGTCCCAAAAATAAATATAAACGTTGAAGTCGGATGCTTAACTGACTGAGCCACCCAGGTGCCCCTGTATTTTTCTTTGATTAGCTTTTATTTGTATTTGGGTTTGGCTTGAGGAAAGGTATTTCTGGTATGCTGAGACTTTTTGTTCAATTTTACTACCAATCAAAAATTTAATGAATCAAAATTATCTACTAGAATATTCATACTGGTTTAAAAAAATCCACCTAGGGGCGCCTGGGTGGCGCAGTCGGTTAAGCGTCCGACTTCAGCCAGGTCACGATCTCGCGGTCTGTGAGTTCGAGCCCCGCATCAGGCTCTGGGATGATGGCTCAGAGCCTGGAGCCTGTTTCCGATTCTGTGTCTCCCTCTCTCTCTGCTCCTCCCCCATTCATGCTCTGTCTCTCTCTGTCCCAAAAATAAATAAACGTTGAAAAAAAAAATTAAAAAAAAAATAAAAAATAAAAAAAAATCCACCTATATTACTAGAGACACAATCCTAAAAATTGAAAGTAAAGGGATTATTTTTATGTGAAAGACAAGGATGCCTACTGTACTTTTCTATAGCATTGTACTAGAAGTGCTAGTTAGTGCAATAAGAAAAAGGATATATGTTAAAATGAAGAAATAAACTGTCACTATTTGCAGATAATTGTGTACAAGAATATCCAAAAACATGTACAAGTTGGGGCTCCTGGGTGGCTCAGTTGGTTAAGCATCCAACTCTTGATTTCAGGTCAGGTCATGATCTCAGGGTATTGATATTGAGCCCTGCACCCAGGCTCCACACTAGGCATGAAGCCTACTTAAGATTCTCTCTTTCCCTCTTCCTCTTGTTCTCACTTGCACACTGTCTCTTTCTCTCTAGAAAACAACAACAACAACAGCAACAACAAAAACATGTGCAAGTAAATTATTAGGATTAATAAATAAGCTTAGCAAGATGTAGGATAGAAGGTCACTAAGCAAAAATCAATTATAGTTCTGTATATCAGCCAGAAACAGTTATAAGATGAAATAAAAAATCCAATCATTTACAGTAGTATAAAAAAGAATACCCTGGGAATAGATCAATGAAAAGATGTACAATATCTTTACACAGAAAAGTATACATTCTCTTTTTTTTTAAGAATACTGTTCCTTTTTTTTTTAAGTTCATTTATTTATTTTGAGAGAGTGAAAGTGTGTGCGCAAGCAGGAGAGGGGCAGAGAGAGAATCCCCAGAAGGCTGTGCACCCACCCATCAGTGCACAGCCCAATGTGGGGCTTGAACCCACGAACCATGGGATCATGACCTGAGACAAAATCAAGAGTTGGACGCTTAACCGACTGAGCCACCCAGGCACCCCAAAATTTCCTATTAGCTTCTTAGTTATGGTCTTTTGCATCAGGTAGCAGAGAGAGACTTTGATATTCCAGAGAATGAGGAACAGAATCTATGTCACATAATAGGATTCATTAAATGTTTCTTGGAATAACCTAGCATTCAGTCATTAAATAGGGCTCTTTTCAGAAACTGGTCCTTACATTTGATGACTTCAGTTAATATTTTATTGAGAATAAAGGTTAGAGTTCTTCATAATTAACATAGGAAATAAGATTCCCTTCTTTATCAAAGTGAGCCAAATGACACAGGCTTATTTCCAAAATTTTTACCTGTCAAGAATAATTTTGAGATAAAGACATTAAAGCATTACTTAAGTATGCTTGCTATTTTTCTTGGTGAAATTACATTTCAGGAGCACAGTCATGTGAAGTATGCATGTATAAACTCTTCTAGGTAGGGACACTTGGCTGGCTCAGTCAGTAGAGCATGCAACTCTTGATCTTGGGGTTATAAGTTTGAGCCCCATGTTGGGTGTAGAGCTTACTTAAAAATAAAATCTTTGAAAAAGCCTCTTAGGTATACTGTAGAGGATCTTTTATTTTAGCATTTTCTTTAGAATCTTCTTATAGAAACAATTAAATTGAACCAATTTTTAAAAGCCACATCACTCTTAGAAATTCAAGAATCGTTTTTCTTTTTGTTGTATGATTGACTAGTTTCCTCCTAGAAAATATTTATACTTTGCCCAGTTCCCCCACCCCCCCACCCCCATTCTTCAGTTTTCTTTGAAGTCTCAATCCTTGGCCCTCTGCTATTCTGTGTACATACTATTTCATTTAGGAAGCTACTGTTATCCCTTTACTTCAACCATCACTTTTATGATGATAATTTCTAGGCTTTTACTTCCTATTCAAACTCCAGTCCAATTATTTTAGGTTTCTTTGGGATGTTTGAATGTTCCATTCCACCATCACTTCAAGCTAAATGTCTTCTAAATAGAATTCCTAGAACCCATGACTTCTTTCAAACTGCCAGCTTCCACCAATAAATAGTTCTACTATTCTCAAGACAGAAGTGAAGGCTATTTGACTGTGAAATCTATGATCTCATTGATCATCAGGTTTGGTTAGCCTTCTCTAGCTATGTGGTTATCTCCACTGAAGTTTCACACACAGGAATAATAACTGATAACAATAATAATGATACTTCATCATTAAGTACTCACTAGGTGCCAGGTACTTTTTTAAGAGTGTTACTTGTATTAACTCATTTTATCCTCATGTCAACATAGATTGATGATTATTGCTTTATTCAGCTGCATTTTAAATCATATAGGAGAAAAAAGAGTTACAAGAAATGCATTTTTACTGCCTTTTATATTTATCTATGTAATTACCTTTACAGTGCTCTATTTCTTCTTGTGGATTTGAGTACTTTCATTTCCTTTTCAAGGACTCTCTTTAATGTTTCTTTTCAGGATGATCTGTTAGTAATGAATTTTCTAGGTTTTTGTTTATTTGTGAGTATCTTAATTTCACCTTCATTTTTGGAGATAAAGGTTTTGGTTGATAACTTTTTTTCTTTTGGTACCCTGAATATATCACCCACCATTTCTAGTATACATGGTTTCTTTTTTTTAAGTGTATTTATTTATTTTGAGAGAGAGTGCTCACATGAGTAGGGGAGGAGAAAAGAGCGCGTGAGAATCCCAAGCAGGTTCTGCCCTGTCAGCACGGAGCTGGATGCAGTGTTGAATCTCACGAATGGCAAGATCATGACCTGAGCCAAAATGAGGAGTTTGTCACCTAATCAATTGAGCCACTTAGGTGCCGCTAGTATACATGGTTTCTGACGGGAAATCAGCTGTTAATGTTGCTGAGGCTCATGTGTTAAGTGTTGGGTTGCTTTTTGTTTACTGCTTCCAAGATTCTGTTTGTCTTTGACTTTTGACTGTGATGTATGTGTCTAGGTGTGGATCTTTCTGCATTTATCCCACTAGGCATTTGTTGAGCTTTTTGGATGTGTAAATTAATATTTACATCCTATTTGGGAAGTTTTCGGCCATTATTTTTTCAAATGTATCTGTATCTTTCTTTTCTTTTTGGGACTTCCATTACACATATGTTAGTATGCTCGATCATGTCCCACATGTCTCTGAGGCAGTGTTCAGTTTTTAAAATTACTTTTTTTGTTGTTTCCCATACAGAACACTGTCAATTGGCTTGTCTTCAAGCTCCCCGATGTTCTTTTTCTGTTTAAATCTTTTCCTGAGATTGTCTAGTGAATTTTTCATTTCAGTCACTGACATTTTCAACTCCAGAATTTCTCCTTGGCTCTTTAAAAGTTTTCCTTTTTGTTGCTATTTTCTAATTAGTGAGACATTGTTCTCATACTTTCCTTTAGTCCTTTATATGTGTGGTTTTTTTTGTTTTTGTTTTTTAGTTCTTTGAACATATTTAAAATAGCTGACTTAAGTCTTTGTCCAGACATTGGGCTTTCTCAGGGCCGGTTTCTATTGGTTGCTTTTTTTTTTCTTGTATGCTGGTCATACATTCTTGTTTCTTGGCCTCTCAGTTTTTTTGTTGTCAAAAACTGGACATTTAAAATCACGTAATGTAGTAACTCTAGGAATCTGGCTTTTCTTCTTTTTTCCCAGGACTTGTTATTGTTATTGTTTTGTTATAGCTTGTTTAGCTAGTGAGTTTTCTTAATTAATTATGTAAAGTCTGTATTCTTTGTTGTGTGTCGCCACTGAAGTCTCTAGTTAGCTTAGCAGTTAGCTAATTTTTGGATGGAGATTTAACTGTTTATAACCAACAAGCCTTCCAGTCTTTGCTGAAGGTGTGTGTGTGTGCGTGTGCGTGCGTGCGTGTGTGCGTGTGTGTGTGTGTTGGGGGTCAATTTTCAACTCTCAGCCAGGCAATTGGCAACTCTATCTTAGCCTTCACTTCATGTATAATATCTTGATCAGCCAGAGGTGAGAGCTTAGGGTCTTCTCAGGTATTTCCTGAGCATTGCACACCTTTGGGCATATACACAGCCCTTTATGTGTGGATGGTCTTCTAGATTTTTAGGAATATGTTGGAGCTTTTCAAAGCCCCTACAACATCTCATTCTCCATCTTTTCCTTTTAAGCCTTTTGGTTGCCCTGTTGTTTACCCCAAATATTATACACCCCCTCAGGCAGCTGTGAAGTTAAAAAATTGCCAGAGATTGTTTTTGACAAATGCCTCAAGAAAAGTCTTTTTGTATTTGCATTTGGGCAAACTCCAAGTCAGGTTAAACACAGACAACTTTGTAAGTGCAATCTTCCAGGAAGCCATTAGGCAGACCAGATAATGAGAATCTTCTTTGAATTGGGCTTTGAAGAAGCCCCCAGCTGATTCTATCCCAATCAGTGGCTGCCAGATGCTAGTTTTCACTGCGATTGCAGTCTGTTAGTTTTCAAGGCTGCCTCAGAGCAGGAGAGTGGGGGATTGGACTAGGGCAAGTTAAAATGCCACAAAGCTCTCTCTTCTTACTGAGACTCAGGGTTTTTGTTGTTGTTTGTTTGTTTGTTTTTAAAATGCTGCTTGGATTGCTGGAAACCTTTAGTTAATTTCCAGAGTTCAGAAACCGATTCTGACCATTTTTGCTAGTTTTCCTTTTGCTTTTATGGAAAAGAATTTTCAGAAGTTCTTACTCCCTCTTTTTACTGACATCTTCTCTGTACCTGTGAAGAACTTAGCTGCTCTGTTTTACATGGTGTGGATATACAGAAGCATAAGATATATATTTTTGCATGCCATGAGAATCTTGTGATTTAGTCCTATCTATCAGATTGGGATAAACCAGTTAGGTGGGATTTTGCCCCAGGCACAAGATTGAGTGTAACCAGGAGGACTGTATGCCAAGGGAATTTGAGGTAGGGCATCCAAGGTAGTGAAGCAACAACATTATGTTGAAGAGACAGAGTTGGGGCCTGGATTATAATATTGCACATAAATTTGGAAGGGTGCATAAGTTTTACACATAAACTTGGAAATGTGGGCAGAAATAGGAAATGTCTACAGTGATTGGTAGAGCCTAATCACATAAGCAGGCCCAGTGATTCATTTAAGATGGAAATTTTGAGTAGCAGACTAGACTAGAGAGTTCTATGTACCTGATGTCTGTTGCATGTTCCTGGGGCAGTGTGGTAGAGGTATTGTGGCTCACAGGAGTTGCACCTGGTAAATCACTTGTAGTTTGATTGTCAAGACAAAACCATAATGAAGTGTTGAGTATCCAAGATAGTTTAGGATTTCCTGAATGTTTTAGTCTATAAATGTTGAAGGGTTTTAGAGGAGAGGGAAATCAGTAACAGCTGCAGTTGTCAGGAGGGTCTTCATGTAGGAGGGAAAGCTGCTCTTTGAATAATAGATAGGGTTTGGATAGGTAAGAACCTAAAGAATTGCTTCATGTACCCACAGACATGAAGTAGAAATGAATATGAAATGGAAGGTATATGTTGGGGTAAACAGGGGAACTCACTTTGGGTTATGTACTTTCTTGGTAAAATACTGGGGAATAAGAAAATTTTAAAAGAAGAAATCGTCCACAACAGAATGATGAATGGCTACTAGGGAATCAAAAAGAAATATGTGAAATGATTGCTAGGCCCTATTCAAATTAGACAACATGAATCAATAGTAAGTCTATTCTGTACAGTCATTTTTTTTGCTATTTTTTCCCTGTTCATCTCTTACAATTTTTGAGGAAAAAAAGAGGCCTAATTTTATTACACATTTAATATGTGCCAAGCACCATGCTAAACAATTTACATGTATATTTCATTTAATCCTCACATCTGACCTTTAAAGGTAGTCGTTGTTACCCATTTTACAGATACAAGGAATTTGGCATGTTAGCCGTGGCCCCTTTCTTTCTATGGAACCAAAACTTACCACAAGTAGTGGAAGTTTTATTGTGGGGGCAATCCTAGATTAGTTGGGATCTTTCTTTGCAGTAGACGTCTGGTTAAATTGGCCTTTCTTTGGTACTTACTTGTTCCTTTGTCATGTTTTATCATGCTTCTGTCACCCTCTATCCCTGCATTTCTGAGATTATGTAAGTTTTGTCTCATATTGTCTTGACCATAAAGCCCAGACTCTTCTTTCCACAAATATCCCTTTGCACCAAGACTTTTTACTATTTAGCTAACTTTGTTGAATATTCAGGGGAGAATAGAAAGGAGTCAGATCAAGCACTGGACAGACTTCTATCATTTTTCTGTCTCTACTTTCTCCTTCTCTTTTCTCTCACTTTATCATGAATAATAGGAAAATACCTTTTACCCATGGCAGAATAGCTCTTTCCACACCCAAATCTGTAAAACTTTCTTTTCCCAAGCACTTGTCAGAGTATTTAGACTAGAGTAATACAGTTGACCTCCTAAGAGGAATTGTGGCTCTACTTTTTAATATAAAATATAATAACATATTTTTTAATGATGGTAATAGTTTAGTATAATAATATAGTAATATTTGCACACCTATAAGAAGATATGCAAATATTATTATATCAAATAAAGGAAGTGTGTGTGTGTGCATGCTTATGAATATAGGAAACAGGAAATCTTAGTTAATAGTTGTCTGGGAAAAGCTAAATTACTAGGCCTCAGGAAGACTGGGAACCATGACAAGCTGAGATAGAGCTTGGAATGAGATGGTCATTCATAATTCTTGGGAGTTTTAGGAACCTTAGAAGCTCAGTCTGTGGGTCTTTGTGAGTGGTCTACCATTGACCTGTCTCAGGTATCCCTACTTGCCTATTTATATATCTGTGCTCTTCATTTACCATGATTAACTTGCTCATTTTGAAAACAGTTTTGTTTACCTTTCTGTGAGGGGGAATCTTTTTGGAAGGAACTTCTTACACTCTTTCAGTAGAAGCTGTTTTGGGTCAATATACCTAAGAAGCTGCAGGGGTATCAGGCATGGTATTTGACAGATTTAGTATTTAGAGAAATTTAATACGCCCAATGTTAAGCACTGGCAGAGCCAACATTTGAATAACAATTTATCTCAAAGGTTATATTCTTTTTACTGTACTTGTGGGTAAGCCTTTTCTTAGGTTTGATGTAGGTATGTAAATGACCCCATTCCCAAGGAACTAACAGTAAATAGATGCCATAAGTATGTGGTATAAGTGAACAAATAAGAGCCATATGAATAGCACAGGCGGAGCATTGTGGGAGTTCAGTGAAGGAGAAATTTTTTCTGAGTGAATGCTGAGGATTTTTATGGCTAAAATAAGCAATTGAACATAGAGATAGACTTTTAATATGTGGAAATGTACAGAAAGGAATTCTAGGCAAGGGGAATGACACGAATAAAGGCTTAATGATGAGAAATCACAAGGATCAATTTGACTATAGGATAGGGTACTGGGATCTATGGTACATACTACTTTAGGATGATTAATCTTGGAGCAGCATGAAGAATGGATTAGAGTGGAGTGAGAGTAACATTAGGGAAACTACCAAGGAAGAAGTTTCAATGATTCATATGTGAAATCAAGAAGAAATGGATTAGTGTTATAGTAAAAAAACATGGCAAGAAAGAATTGAACTCAAGGATGATTCTGAAAAGGAAATGATGTGACTTAGTCTTTATTAGTCTGCTAATACTATAAGCTATCATAGACTTGATGGCGTAAGCAACAGAAATTTGTTTTTTACAGTTCTGGAGGCTGGGAAATCCAAGATCAAGGTGCTGGGCAATTTAGTTCTCTGGTGAGGGTGGCTGAAGATGGCCACCTTCTCACTGTGTCCTCACATGTGAGAGAGAGAGAGAGAGAGAGAGAGAGTGAAAGAGTGGAAGCTCTGCTCTGTCTCCTCTTGTTCTTATAAGAACACTAATCTATCATGAGAGCCCCACTCTTGTGGCTTTGTCTAATCCCAATTCTCTCAGAGGCCTCACCTTCCAATATCATCACACTGGGGGTTAGGACTTAATATATAAATTTGATGGGGGAGACATCATTCAGTCCATAGCAAAGCCTGATTAGTGTATATGGATGAAGTATAGTGGAGAATAAGACAACGTTGAGATTTCAAGTCTAGGTAACACTGAGAATAATGGCTCCATTATGATAAATAAAAATCAGGGGGCGCCTGGTTGGCTCAGTCGGTTGAGTGTCCGACTTCAGCTCGGGTCATGATCTCACAGCTTGTGGGTTTGAGCCCCGCTTTGGGCTCTGTGCTGACAGCTTGTAGCCTGGAGGCTGCTTCAGATTCTGTGTTTCCCTCTTTCTCTGCCCCTACCCCACTCATGCTCGCTCTCTTTCTCTCTCTCTCTCTCAAAAATAAATAAACATTTAAAAACAAATAAGTAACATCAGGAAAAGGTGTTGATGGGGGATAAGAAAATAATGCATGGTTTATGTATATTGAATTTAAGGTACTAATGGGACATCCAGATATAAACGTCTATCAAATAGTTAAGAATTTGAGCTTGAATCTTGGCAGACTGGCTGGGGAAAAATAAAGAGAATTGAGAATTTTCAACATGTAAGTTGTAGTTGAAGCAGGGGAATGGGTGATATATCTGAAGGAGGGAGATATTTAGAGAAAAGAAAAGAATTCCAAGGCTGATGCTTTGAGAAATGACTCCCATTTGGGGGGACTAGAATGCAAAAGATGAAGGAGGAGTCAGTGGAGAAGTAGTCAGATTCTACTTGGCCAAGATGGTAGTATATTTATGCATTGGCCTAAACTTATAGTAATGATAGATAAAATATGGCTGAGCTCAAAACAAGATAAATACCAATTTATACTGGAAACAACTGAAATAGAAATTTTGAGTAGAGTTAATGTCACAAGCCTACTGGACTCCAGGCTAAAAGTAGGCAATGGTATTTTGGATTTAGCTCTTCCAAGGTAATGGGGATTAAAGTGTTTCATGTAAGACAGTAACTGGAACTACACTTACTGCTTGAAGTCTTCTGCTTTCCCCAGCCCTACTCCACCTTAAGAAGAGTCTGAAAAAAAACCCAAAACTGTTGGCTCCTGCTTGGGATACATACAGCTTAGAGCACACTGTAAACATAGAGATTCAGGAAGGTATTGAGATAGCCTTGAGATTTGGACTGAATCAAAACTGCCCAATCACTTGTTGCTGATTTGTGATGTTTCTATTTAATAATCTTATCTGCTGGCATGAGAGCTGGTATGGAAAGGTTGAAAACAGAGGAAAAGAGAGAGAAAAAGAAAAATAAGAACAAAATCCTCTTAAATAAGATACATTAAAACAAAGACTACACAAATAAGTCTAATGGCAAGAAACATGGCCAAGAGAAAAATTGTAAGATGAATTCAATACAAATAAATTTATTTTTAATGGAACAAGCTATCAAAGACTTTAAAACAAGTATGTTTTAGATTAAAGGACTAAAATTCGTAGAGAGAAAAAATTGTGAACAAATATCAAATGTACATGAAATGAGAACAAGTAGATATGAATAATACAACTAAATATATAAAAATGAAAAATTCACATCATTGAAATGAAAATCTCAATAGTTAGGACACACATCAGATTGGACACAAAGAGAATCAGTGAATTAAAAGATAATTCGGAAGAATTTACTCAGAATGCTCCATGAGAGGTAAAAAGATAAGAAATATAAGCAAGGAGTTGGGAGATATGGATAGAATGAGAGGTTATGAAATACCATACAGAAATCCCACAACAAGAAAAGGGAAGAAGCAGTAGAGAACAAATATTTAAGAGAAAATGGTAGATGTTTTCCAGAATTAAAAAATGTCATGACTTTTCAGATAGAAAGCGTACTCTTAATACCAAACAATATAAAATAAATTTACATGTAGACACATCATAGTGGATCTGCAGAACATTGATGATCAAAATAATATCTTAAATGCTGAGAGGGAGAAATGGATTATTTAATAAAAGGCAATTAGAGTGACAATAAACTTTTCATCAATAGAGGATTCCAGAAAGCAATGAAATAACATCTTCAAAATGTTGAGAGGAAAATGATTTTGAGCTAGAATCTTATACCCAGATAAATATATTTGAAAGTGTGGACCAAAAGAGAAACATTTCAGTATATGGAAATTCTCAAGCTATATATTTAAAAAAAATAAAGAATGTACTTCAGTAAGAAAGAAAAGTGAACTCAGAAGTAAGGTATGGTATACAAGAAATAATTGTGAGCACAGAAATTAATAAAATATGTTGCAAAATATGTTGGTGAAATGAATGAGAAGTTTTATTTTATTTATTTATTTTTTTAAATTTTTTTTTCAACGTTTATTTTTTTTGGGACAGAGAGAGACAGAGCATGAACGGGGGAGGGGCAGAGAGAGAGGGAGACACAGAATCGGAAACAGGCTCCAGGCTCCGAGCCATCAGCCCAGAGCCTGACTCGGGGCTCGAACTCACGGACCGCGAGATCGTGACCTGACTGAAGCCGGACGCTTAACCGACTGCGCCACCCAGGCGCCCCGAGAAGTTTTATTTTAAAAGGCAAACAAACTTTAGACAATAACAAAATGGGGAGTCATGTTCAATTTCAAAGATGATAGAAATACTGATAGTTTGTGTTTCTTAGAAAAATTTATAGTTCAGCATTTTATTTTAAAATAAGTAATCAGTAAAAGACTAGAAACACAGTCTATGAGCAGAGCAAAAAATAAAACTTTTAAAAGTTTATTTATTTAGAGTGTGGGGGGGGGAGGGACAGAGAAAGAGGGAGAGAGAGAGAATCCCAAGCAGGTCCCACACTGTCAGTGCAGAGCCCGACATGGGGCTAGAACCCAAGAAATGTGAGATCATGACCTGAGCCAAAATCAAGAGTCAGATGCTTAACCAACTGAGCCACCCAGGCACCCAAAAAGAAATTTTTTAATATTTAAAATAGTATGGAAGAAAAGGAGAA
Organism: Puma concolor; assembly: GCF_028749965.1. NCBI lineage: Eukaryota > Metazoa > Chordata > Mammalia > Carnivora > Felidae > Puma > Puma concolor. The sequence goes on along the minus strand of NC_141672.1, from coordinate 12,030,820 downwards.
AACTGTAGGCAACAGTTTCATGCATATATGAAAAGTTGATTTATGACAAAGTTGGCATGGGATTAGAAATTAATAGGGAAGGGGTGCCTGGGTGGCTTAGTCGGTTGGGTGTCCAACTTGGGCTCAGGTCATGATCTCATGGTTCATGAGTTCAAGCCCTGCATTGGGCTCTGTGCTGACAGCTCGGAGCCTGGAGCCTGCTTTCAGATTCTGTGTCTCCCTCTCTCTACCCCTCCCTCACTCACAGTCTCTCTCTCTCTCTCTCTCTCTCTCTCTCTCAAAAATAAATAAACATTAAAAAAAAGAAATTATTAGGGAAGAATTTAGTAAATGTTTAAGCATGATACTTATCCATATGGGAAAAAGTAAACCCTACCTCACAGTATACACAAAGGTAAATTTAATTTGTAATTAACACTTAAATGTAAAAGTAAAACTTTAAAACTTTTAGAATGAAATCTAGGGATATCTTACAACCTTGGAGATAGGAAAGACATTTCTTGAAATACAAAAAGCACAAATTATAAAGAAAAACATTGATAAATTTGGCTACATTTACATTTTTTTTTTTAAATTTTTTTTTCAACGTTTTTATTTATTTTTGGGACAGAGAGAGACAGAGCATGAACCGGGGAGGGGCAGAGAGAGAGGGAGACACAGAATCGGAAACAGGCTCCAGGCTCCGAGCCATCAGCCCAGAGCCCGACGCGGGGCTCGAACTCACGGACTACGAGATCGTGACCTGGCTGAAGTCGGACGCTTAACCGACTGCGCCACCCAGGCGCCCCGGCTACATTTACATTTTAAAACTTGTGTTCAATAAAGACTGTAAACAAACAAATGAAAAACAAGCCAGAGTCTGGGAGAAGATCTGAGTTTTCATCTGGTATCATTTTTCATCAGACTGAAGAGTATCTTTTACCATTTCCTAGAGTGCTAATTTGTTGATGATAAATTCTTTTGGTTTTCTTTGATCTGAAATGTTTTTATTTTGTCTTCATTTTGAAGTATATTTCTGCTGGATATAGAATACTGCACTGACAGCTTCCTTTTTCCTTTTAGCACTTTAAAGATGTGATTCATTATCTTCTGATTTCCATTATTTCTTTTAAAAATATTTTTAATGTTTATTTATTTATTTATTTTGAGAGAGAGAGAGAGAGAGAGCAAGCAGGGGAGGGGCAGAGAGAGGGGGAGACACAGAATCCAAAACAAGCTCCAAGCTCTGAACTGTCAGTACAGAGCCCAACATGGGGCTTGAACTCACAAACCATGAGTTCATGACCTGAGCCAAAGTCGGACGCTTAACCGACTGAGCCACCCAGGAGCCCCGCCCCCCCAGATTTCCATTATTTCTTATTAGAAATCAATGGCTAGTAGAATTGATATTTTCTTGTATGCAATTGTCATTTTTCTCTGGTTGCTTCCAATATTTCCTTTTTATCTTCGGTTTTTGTCATTTGGAATCTGATGTGCCTGGACGTGATTTTCTTTCTTTCTTTAATTTTTAATTTTATTATTTTAAAAAAATTTACATCCAAATTAGTTAGAATATAGTGCAACAATGGTTTCAGGAGTAGATTCCTTAGTGCCCCTTACCATTTAGCCCATCACCCCTCCCACAAACCCTCCCATAACCCTCAGTTTGTTCTTCATATTTATGAGTCTCTTCTGTTTCGTCCCCCTCCCTGTTTTTATATTATTTTTGTTTCCCTTCCCTTATGTTCATCTGTTTTGTCTCTTAAAGTCCTCATATGAGTGAAATCATGTGATTTTTGTCTTTCTCTGACTAATTTCACTTAGCATAATACCCTCCAGTTCCATCCACATAGTTGCAAATGGCAAGATTTCACTCTTTTTGATTGCCTAGTAATACTCCATTGTATAGATATACCACATCTTCTTTATCCATTCACCCATCGATGGACATTTGGGCTTTTTTCATACTTTGGCTATTGTTGATAGTGCTGCTATAAACATGTGGGTGCATGTGTCCCTTCGAAGCAGCACACCTGTATCCCGTGGATAAATGCCTAGTAGTGCAATTGCTGGGTCATAGGGTAGTTCTATTTTTAGCTTTTTGAGGAATCTCCATACTGTTTTCCAGAGTGGCTGTACCGGTTTGCATTCCCAACAATGCAAAAGAGATCTTCTTTCTACGCATCCATGCCAACATCTGTTGTTGCCTGACTTGTTAATGTTAGCCATTCTGACAGGGGTGAGGTGGCATCTCATTGTGGTTTTCATTTGTATTTCCCTGAGGATAAGTGATTTTTAGCCTTTTTTTCTCATGTGTCGGCCATCTGGATGTCTTTGGAGAAGTGTCTATTCATGTCTTTTGCCCATTTCTTCACTGGATTATTTGTTTTTTGGGTGTCGAGTTTGATAAGTTCTTTATAGATTTTGGATACTAACCCTTTATCTGATATGTCATTTGCAAATATCTTCTCCCATTCTGTCGGTTGCCTTTTAGTTTTTCTGATTGTTTCCTTCGCTGTGCAGAAGCTTTTTATTTTGATGAGGTCCCAGTAGTTCATTTTTCTTTTGTTTCCCTTGCCTCTGGAGATGTGTTGAGTAAGAAGTTGCTGCGGCCAAGATCAGAGAGGTTTTTGCCTGCTTTCTCCTTGAGGATTTTGATGGCTTCCTGTCTTACATTGAGGTTTTTCATCCATTTTGAGTTTATATTTGTGTATGGGGTAAGAAGGTGGTCCAGGTTCATTTTTCTGTGTATTGCTGTCCAGTTTTCCCAGCACCACTTGGTGAAGAGACTGTCTAGACTTATTCCATTTGATATTCTTTCCTGCTTTGTCAAAGATTACTCGGCCATACGTTTGTGGGTCCATTTCTGGGTTCTCTATTCTGTTGCATTGATCTGAGTGTCTGTTCTTGTGCCAGTACCGTACTGTCTTGATGATTACAGCTTTGTAGTATAGCTTGAAGTCTAGGATTGTGATGCCTCCTGCTTTGGTTTTCTTTCTCAAGATTTCTTTGGCTATTCGGGGTCTTTTCTGGTTCCATACAAATTTTAGGATTATTTGTTCTAGCTCTGTGAAGAATGGTGGTGTTATTTTGATAGGAATTGCATTGAATGTGTAGATTGCTTTGGGTAGTATCAACATTTTAACAATATTTGTTCTTCCTATCCAGGAGCATGGAATCTTTTTCCACTTTTTGTGTCTTCTTCAATTTCTTTCATAAGCTTTCTATAATTTTCAGTGTGTAGATTTTTCACCTCTTTGGTTAGATTTATTCCTAGGTATTTTATGGTTTTTGGTGCAATTGTAAATGGGATCGATTCCTTGATTTCTCTTTCTGTTGCTTCATTGTTGGTGTATAGGAATGCAACCAATTTCCGTGCATTGATTTTATATCCTGCAACTTTGCTGAATTCATGAATCAGTTCTAGCAGTTTTTTGCTGGAATCTTTAGGGTTTTCCATATTGAGTATCATGTCATCTGCGAAGAGTGAAAGTTTGAACTCATCCTGGCCGATATGGATGCCTTTTATTTCTTTGTGTTGTCTGATTGCAGAGACTAAGACTTCCAATACTATGTTGAATAACAGTGGCAAGAGTGGACATCCCTATCTTGTTCCCGACCTTAGGGGGAAAGCTCTCAGTTTTTCCCCATTGAGGATGATATTAACGTTGGGTTGTTCATATATGGCTTTTATGATCTCTAGGTATGATCCTTCTATCCCTACTTTCTTGAGGGTTTTTATCAAGAAAGGACGCTATATTTTCTCAAATGCTTTCTCTGCATCTATTGACAGGATCGTATGGTTCTTGTCCTTTCTTTTATTGATGTGATGAATCACATTAATTGTTTTGCAGATATTGAACCAGCCTGCATCCCAGGTATAAATTCCACTTACCTGGTGAATAATTTTTTTTAATGTATTACTGGATCCGGTTGGCTAATACCTTGTTGAGGATTTTTGCATCCATGTTCATCAGGGAAATTGGTCTGTAGTTCTCCTTTTTAGTGGGGTGTCTGTCTGGTTTTGGAAGCAAGGTAATGCTGGCTTCATAGAATGAGTTCAGAAGTTTTTCTTCCATTTCCATTTTTTGGAACAGCTTCCAGAGAATAGGTGTTAACTCTTCCTTAAATGTTTGGTAGAATTCCCCTGGAAAGCCATCTGGCCCTGGACTCTTGTTTTTTTTGGAAATTTTTGATTACTAATTTGATTTCCTTATTGGTTATGGGTCTGTTCACATTTTCTATTTCTTCCTGTTTCAGTTTTGGTAGTGTATATGTGTCTAGGAATTTGTACATTTCTTCCAGATTGCCCATTTTATTGGCATATAATGGCTCATAATAGTCTCTTATTATTGTTTTTATTTCTGCTGTGTTGGTTGTGGTCTCTCCTCTTTCATTCTTGATTTTATTTATTTGGGTCCTTTTTTCTTTTTGATCAAACTGGCTAGTGGTTTATCAATTTGTTAATTCTTTCAAAGAACCAGCTTCTTATTTCATTGATCTGTTCTACTGTTTTTATGGTTTCGATGGCATTAATTTCTGCTCTAATCTTTATTATTTCCTGTCTTCTGCTGGTTTTGGGTTTTATTTGCTGTTCTTTTTCCAGCTCTTTAAGGCGTAAGGTTAGGTTGTGTATCTGAGATCTTTCTTCCTTCTTTAGGAAGGCCTGGATTGCTATATACTTTCTTCTTATGACCGCCTTTACTGCGTCCCAGACACAGTAAAGGCGGTCATAAGAGGTTTTGTGTTGTGGTGTTATCATATTCATTGGCTTCCATATACTTTTTAATTTCCTCTTTAACTTCTTGGTTAGCCCATTCATTCTTTAGTAGGATGTTCTTCAGTCTTCAAGTATTTGTTACCTTTACAAATTTTTTTGTGGTTGATTTCGAGTTTCATAGCATTGTGGTCTGAAAATATGCACGGTATGATCTTGATCTTTTTGTACTTGATTAGGGCTGATTTGTGTCCCAGTATATGGTCTATTCTGGAGAACATTCCGTGTGCACTGGAGAAGAATGTGTATTCTGCTGCTTTAGGATGAAATGTTCTGAATATATCTGTTAAGTCCATCCAGTCTAGTGTGTCATTCAAAGCCATTGTTCCCTTGTTGAGTTTTGATTAGGTGATCTGTCCATTGTTGTCAGTGGGGTATTACTATGGATGAGTTTCTTTATGTTTGTTATTAATTGATTTATATATTTGGGTTCTCCCACATTTGCTACATAAATGTTTACAATTGTTAGGTCTTTTTGGTGGATAGACCCCTTGATTATGATATAATGCCCTTCTGCATCTCTTGATACAGTCTATATTTTAAAGTCTAGATTGTGTGATATAAGTATGGCTTCTCCAGCTTTTGTTGACCATTAGCATGATAGGTGGTTCCCCATCCCCTTACTTTCAATCTGAAGGTGTCTTTAGGTCTAAAGTGGGTCTCTTGTAAACAGCATATGGATGGATCTTGTTTTCTTATCCATTCTGTTACCCTATGTCTTTTGATTGAAGCATTGAGTCCATTGACGTTTAGAGTGAGTACTGAAAGATATGAATTTATTGCCATTATGTTGCTTGTAGAGTTGGAGTTTCTGGTGGTGTTCTCTGGTCCTTTCTAATCTTTGTTGCTTTTGGTCTTTATTTATTTATTTTTTATATTTTCATCTTTTCTCCCCTCAGAGAGTCCCCCTTAAAAATTTCTTGCAGGGCTGGTTTAGTGGTCACAAACTCCTTTAATTTTTGTTTGTTTGAGAAACTTTTTATCTCTCTTTCTATTTTGAATGACAGTCTTGCTGGATAAAGAATTCTTGGCTGCATATTTTTCTGATTCAGCACATTTAATATATCCTGCCACTCCTTTCTGGCCTGCCAAGTTTCTGTGGAGAGGTCTGCTGCAAACCTGATCTGTCTTCCTTACAGGTTAAGGACTTTTTTTCAAAACCCTTGCTGCTTTCATGATTCTCTCCTTGCCTGAGTATTTTGTGAATTTGACTATGATATGCCTTGTTGATGGTCAGTTTTTGTTGAATCTAATGGGAGCTGGACATGATTTTCTTTGTATTTCTCCTGCTTAGATGTTTTCAGGGCTTCTTGAATCTGTAAATTTTATTTCACCAAATTGGGTTATTTTTTCCAGCCAGTATTTCTTTAAGTATTTTTTTTTTCTGCCTGTTCTATCTTTTCCTTCTATGACTAATACTATACACGTGTTAGACATTTTGCTAATGACCCAAAGGTCCCAAGGGTATGTTCATTTTGTACCATCTTTCCCCTCTCTCTTCTTCATATTAGGCAATTTCCATAAATTTATATTCAGGTTTACTATTTCATCTATTTTATGTCATAAGCCCACCCAAGTGAAATTTTAATTAGAAATACTGTATTTTTATGTTCTAAAGTTTCCAGTTGGCTCTTTTATTAAAAAAACTTTCGGGGGGCGCCTGGGTGGCGCAGTCGGTTAAGCGTCCGACTTCAGCCAGGTCACGATCTCGCGGTCTGTGAGTTTGAGCCCCGCGTCAGGCTCTGGGCTGATGGCTCAGAGCCTGGAGCCTGTTTCCGATTCTGTGTCTCCCTCTCTCTCTGCCCCTCCCCCATTCATGCTCTGTCTCTCTCTGTCCCAAAAATAAATAAACGTTGAAAAAAAAAAAACAAAAACAAAAAACTTTCGGGGCGCCTGGGTGGCTCAGTTGGTTGAGAGACCGACTTCGGCTCAGGTCGTGGTCTCATGGTTTGTGAGTTCGAGCCTTTGTAGTGACAGCTCAGTGCCTGGAGCCTGCTTCTGATTCTGTGTCTCCCTCTCTCTCTGCCCCTCCCTCACTCATGCTCTGTCTCTCTCTGTCTCAGAAATAAATAAACATTAAAAAAATTTTAAAAAAACCTTTCTATTTCTCTGCTGGCATTCATATCTTTTCACTCATTATGTGCATATTTTCTTTTGCCTCACTAAGCAGAATTAGGTTTTCAAATCCTTGTCTGCTAATTCCAACTCTGGATCTTGTTTTTTCTTTTTTTTCTTGAGAAAAGATCCTATTCTTTATGTGTCAAATAAGTTTGAATTGTATTCTGGACATTGTGAATGTTATGCTGTGAAGATTCTGTATTTTGTTATTTTCCTCTAAAAGGTGTTGATTTTTTTTTTTTTTTTTAGTAGATAATTTAAATAGAGTAAAACTACAAACTAACTTTTTGGTGGCAGCTTAAGTCTGAGTTTAGTTCTTTTATTCCTATCTGCATTGTCATTGTTTGCACACAGTTCTGCATGTGTATGGTTCAGGGATCAGCTAGAGATTTGGACAGAGACACATAATTTACATTTCCTTCTCTCTGGCTCTCACTTTCTTGCAGTTCCGCTTTCCATTTCCAGTAGATATGGTTGTTTTAAACTCTGTGCTTTGGTAATTCAGACCAAAAATATCTGTGAGCAAGCTATTGGAATTTTAGCCACCCTGTGTGGCACAAACTGAAGCCATCATCCAGTCTAAAAGCAAAAGAGAATGGAAACCCATATTCCTGTGCCATTTACTTCTTCCAAGTGTTATCATCTCTCTAGAATCTACCTGCTTTTGGTTGGTCTTCAATTGCTTCAGGTAAGTTATGTTTTGTTTTGTTTTGTTTTTGTATTTTATTCAGTTTGTAGCTGTTACCTTTGAAAGGGTAGGTCCAGGAATCATTTATTTGGCCATACTGCAAGTGGAACCTGGAGGGGAGTACAGGTTGATACAATAATTTTAGTGAGAAATTTGGCAATAGCTAGCAAAAGTTGAAGTTTAGAATATCCTAAAACAAATTTTTGCACATATATACATATGTAAGAATGATCATTGCATTTTTTTTTTGGTAATAGGAAAAAATGGCAAAATAACCCATATGTTCATCAATAAGACAGGAGGTAAATAAATTGTGGGATATTTATAAAATGAAATCCTATACAATATTAAAGATGAATAAACTAGTGCTATATGTGCCAATGTGATTAAGTCAAAGTTCGATGTTGACTGAAAAGTGTTAACTCTCAGAAAGATATGTATGGTATAGTATTAATTATATAAATTTAAAAAATATGTGAAACAATTCATATAGTTTGGGCTGCAGATATATATATAGTATGTCTGTAGCTACCCTATCTGAAATTTTACCCTACCCAGAATTCCAATCTCTTTAAACATTTCCTATCTTGTTTACCTGGGGTAGCACTTTTTCTTTTATGCAATTATCAGTTTTTAGTGTTCTATATGTTTACCTCATTTAATTTTTTTTTTTCTTCTCCACTAGACCATTAGCTCCATGAAGGCAGAGATTGGTGTTTTCTTTGTTCTCTATAGTATCTCCAGGGATATATATATATATATATATATATATATATATATATATATATATACTATATATATATATAGTATTCAATAAGTATTTGCTGAATGAATAATTGAATAGTATAGATATATGAAGGTTTGATTAACTACAAAGTTAGAAAAGTTTTATGGGGGCTTCTCATGAATCTAAAATGTTTCATTTCTTGGGGCACTTGGCTGCCTCAAGTTTGTAGAGCATGTGACTCTTGATCTTGGGGTTGTGAGTTTGAGCCCTACACTGGGTGAGATATTACTTAAAAAAATCTAGGGGCACCTGGGTGGCTCAGTCGGTTAAGTGTCTGACTTCAGCTCAGGTCATGATCTTGCACTTTGCGGGTTTGAGTCCCTCATCTGGCTCTGTGCTGACAGCTCAGAGCCTGGAGCCTGCTTCGGATTCTGTGTCTCCCTCTCTTTCTGCGTCTCTCCTGCTCATGCTCTGTCTCTCTCTGTCTCTCAGAAATAAACGTTAAAAAAATTTTTTTAAATCTTAAAAAAATAAAATGTTTTATTTCTTTTAAATAAAGTATCTAATGAAAATATGACTATATTAAGATCTAATGGCACTGGGTAGTGGCAAAAGTTGTGGTTATATTGTTTTTTATATTTTTATGTGGGAAATAACTTCATTAAACAAAAGGACACCAAAAGGTTTGGGGAAGATTTTTCAGAACATTGTAGTATAGAACTTAAGGGAAGAGGTGGTTTTAAAAATGAATAGGGAGATATTTGAAATGCTGGAAATAGTCATCAAGAGATAAGATAATTGTAATAGAGTATTAGGAAATTATTAGTGACTATTGAAAGAAACTGTTTCAGCAAAAGTTGCTAATAGGTGGGATGCTGAAGAAATGGAGACAGTAGGTGGAGAAATGGAGATCACTTATTCGCTATTATGATAGGTACAGCTTTTCCAGGATTCATGTTTGTGACCAGAATGGGACAATCCATTGAAAAGATAGAGACTTAAAATGTTGGAAAGACAGGACAATTCATGGGAGCATTTTTAATTAGAGGTATAGTTTTAGAAAAGGGCATTTCACCTGGCAATGAGGAGAGGCACTCCTTTTGCAGTAGAATAAAAGAAACAAAGGTTGACACAGGTAGGTGGAGACAAAGGGAAGTAGAGGTTCATCTTTGTTTGAAGTAGTAATTTAGGCCCTCTGTTGGAGTGGAGAAAGTGGATAATGGATATGATCCAGGTTAGTGAATTAGCTCAATAGGCATGTTAGAAGGTTGAGGTTGTAAGAGCCTAGGTTGTTAATTAGGGTATCAATTATACAGATGATTTCAGGCTTTGAAGGGTTTGAAACAGTCAGAACTAGCCTTAATGGAATGGGTACATTTCAATGGCTTGAACAGTAACGCTAACAAAAGCAAACACATGTGTCAAGGATTATTCTAGATTCTCATGTCATTAAAATGTGTCAAGGATTATTCTAGATTCTTTGTGTATACTCATTTAATCCTGACAACAACCTTTGAGGTAGCTATATTATTATGAGTATTTTGCAGGTGAGAAAAATTGAGACAGAGAAGAAACTTGCTTAAGGTCACACTGAAGCAGAGCTGGAAGTCAAACTCAGGCTATCTAACTCCGGAGTCTGTACCCCTTAACAATGTTACACTCTCAGTGGGGTAGTAGGAGGTTTTAATTCATGACAAACAGCAAGATTAGTAAGCAGGCCATGGAAGAGTAGTTTCCAACACATTGTTGCTTTCTTTCTGGGTTACCTATAGGACACCATTAAATTTTTTTCCAATTGTTTTCTTTATCAAAGCCTCAAGCCTTCCAGAAATTTCTGAGTAAATCATTGAGCCTTCTTTTAATCACACAAAATATTTGATATCTTCAAAGATTTATATTATATTCATATTTTCTTTCAGAATGGTTCTAGCTTATTTTTACCCCAAATTAACTCGTCAGCATTATTCTTTACACCATCATTTATCTTTGACTGAAAAATGGAACTTCTCTGGGATGTATTTTTAGGAATGAACAATGGTGTAGGGTGATCAGCCTGGTTAGGAAGACCAACCTGTCAATCAGTGATGTGATTTAGTCTTAGTTGTGTATACACCCCAAAGAGCTAAATTGTTAACATTTTTGCCACTATTATAGAGTTTTGCCACTGTGTGCATCATAATGGGCAGTTTCCTTGCTGTGAGAAGACTTTTTCAGGCTATTCAGAAACATCTTTTCTTGATATGTGGTCACATATTTTTTTCTTAATTGTCAAAGATTTATTTTGAATGTGTTGTATGTATCATATTCAATTTAACATCCTTTTCCCTAAAATAAGGATTATGCTTTTTAAGTTTTTTATTTTCTAATTGTTAAATTATTTTTATTTAAACATTTTATTTATTTAAATAATCTCTGTACCTAACGTGGGGCTTGAACTCACAGCTCAGAGATCAAGAGTCGCATGCTCTTCCGACTGACTCTGCCAGGCGCCCCAAGGATTATTCTTTTTTGGTGAGATGGAAAAATATTGATATTGATTTAGTCACCACAGTTATTAGCACTGAAAACAATTGCTCAACTCTTACAGTATTGTTTCCATAGCTTTTGCTAAATCAACGTGCTTTGATCATTGCTTCTTAGCTTTCACAAATTATTTAGGTTATTTGAATTAAAGAGTGGTCACAGCGGTTGGCAAATGTACAGTACATTAGTTTTAAAAAGACTTCAACTAAAAGGACTTTAATTTAGAAGGACTTTCACATCCATGATCATTTGATCTGCCCAATAAGTCTTTCAGCGACCAAGCAGGTTTTATTCTCATTTTACAGATGCAGAACCTGAGACTCAAGGACATTAAAAGATTGGTCCTAAGATGGGTATTGAGGAGGGCACCTTTTGGGATGAGCACTGGGTGTTGTATGGAAACCAATTTGACAATAAATTTCATATATAAATTTAAAAAAATAATAAAAAAAATAAGTACCTTTTAATAGAAAAAAAAAAAAATGAGTAAGTCTTGAATCTGGTTCTGCCTGACTCTAAGTCCAGGCTCAGAACGTCCCTCCACTCCGCAGTTGATTCTTTAAGTATCTTCTATTAACATGTAGGATGCCCCTTTCCATTGGCTTCATTTGGTTTTTCAGCAGTGCCACGTGCCAATTTCCTCACGTGCCAATTTCCATTCTGGGTGGTTGCAAGGGAACACACCTGGGTTCCTTGTCTCTAATCTTTCATTTTTCTTTTCTGTGGCCCTCCAGCTTCACCTTCCGTGGAATTCTCCTCCTTCCTTTGCCCCAACTTTTTAAGTCGTCTCCCAGCCCCCGGGCAGTGGGACCTCCCATACTAATCATCAGCAGGAGAGCCCATCAGAGAGGGGAGGCAGAGGGCACGGACCGCAGCACGCCGGGAAGCCATGCTGAGCGTTGCTTGTGCATTTCCTTCTTCGCGGTCCTCTGGAGCGTCCTCGCCGCCCTCCGGCCCCGGCTGTCTCCAGCCCGCCCCGGATCCGCCTCCCCCTCCTTCCTCCGGGAGGTTGAGACCGAGCGTGGGACGCACTTGTGTCCCTCTCCGGTCACCTCGTTGAGGCACCGGGGCTGCTCCCGGAGCAGGATTTACAGGCCCGGAGAACGCCAATGGGAGATCCAAATGGTCGGGGACTCCGGCACTTTAAGAGGCTTTTCTCTGGGAAACACCCGTCCCCTCCGAGCGCCTTATGAATGGAAATACTCCTCCCCCGGTCGAGCCCATTTTCCCATTTCACCAGGAGCCGCGGGTTGCTCTCTCCTTTCGGTCTCCCCGCCCACATCAACGCGGGCAGCTCCAGGAGGGGACGGACAGGAAGCCTTTGGCCGCCTATTAAATCCCACCCATTTCTCCGGGGGCGATTTCCTAACCTTCCGGGACCGAATTCTGCAATTTGATGTGCGTTTTGTCCGAATGGTAGCGACACGGGCCTAAGGGAGGGGGAAAGCAAGGGGGTGGGGGGTGGGGGGTATGCGCTCTTTTCCTCGCAACATCGCTGGCGGAGCGAGGGAGCTCACACGACACAGATTTTGGGGCAAAGCCTTTCCATCTGGACAGCACCATGTCCACCAAAGCGGAGCAGTGTAAGTAGCAGCCGGCCCGGCGTTCCGGCCCGGCCTCCGGCTGGGAGCTATTGCAGTTGCGGCGTTTGCGGCTGCCGGGAGACCTTGGCATCGTGCTGGTGCGGGGGTGGGGGCTGAGGTTGGGGCGGGTGGGGGCTGGGGGGCGGAAGAGAAAGTGGGGGAGGGTGGACGTGGATGGCAACGCGGCGCTGTCCCCGGTGCTGAAAAATAATGCTGTCTTCTCGGGCTTGTGGTGGGGTTTCGCAAGACTGAAAGACCCTGCGAAATGAAATTGAAATAGGGTCATTCTCGGGAAAAAGAGGCCTCATATCTTTCAGATAAACATTTCAGTATCTCTTGTTGGAGTGGGGGAAGGGGGGCAGCGGCAAATCAGGGGCGGGGAACTGTCAGTGCAACCAAAGCCTGCCTGGCCTTCTGAGCATGCCCAGTTCTAGGTGCTGGAGCCATCGGGGAGTTTGAGTCTGCAGTTTCCACTTTGGGTTGGAGAGGCAGGAAAGGAGAGAAGGGAGAGGGAGCCGGGAGTCAGGCAGAATTCTGGACCAGTGTGAGGAAAATCAACTCCTGAATACCTACACTAATGCAAAAACTAACCCCAACCACAGGTTAAAGCAAGAGTTGGTGCTTTGCATGAAGGTGAAAGGGGCTCTGAGAAAATGATCTAATTATTTTTCCAAAGAGGTTTCCTTTGTAGGGCAGCTCACACAAACTACAACAAATAGCAAGAGGATTTTAGTTGTCTCAGTGTGTTTGGTTGGAAACAACCTGCTAACTCCTTGTGCACAGAGGAAGTTTCTAATATGCTTCCTATAGCCTCTCTTATTGCAGTGCGCATTTGTAGGCCGGTGGTATGTACTTCGTAGGTTGATTAATGTGAAATCTTTTCCCGAGTGCACTTGAGGGATTCAGGAACTTAGTTTTTGTAAGTAAAAGATATTTTTATTAAGCAATGAGTTTGAATTTTTAACAAATATGCCAGAACTGGTTCATCTAATTGACTCTTGTTTCTCTCAAAGAAGTACACAGTTAAGTTGATAATGCTGTCCTGTCACTACTTAAGTCTTTGTATTTCTTTTTTTGGAATGGCTATAAAAGCCATTTTGTGAGACACCCGACACAGTAGTCTCATTATTGTGGGGCAGTATGTTGTATATGATATGCATATGCAGTGTGCCACTTATTCACCAGATAGATGAAATGAACTGAAGGCTCACAGAATTCCCAGATTGATGGTTCATTAGAGATTCTCTATGCCCACCTACCATCCAGTGCTTGTACCTCTTAACAATGTTATTTTTGGAATGTGGAACATCTGGTTTGAATCCTAGTTCTGCCATTTACTGTTTGACCTTGGGCAAGATAATTGATGTCTCTAAACTTTATTTCCTCATCTGTAAACCTGGGGTAATAATGCTGATGGCGTTGTGATTATAAACGAGGGAATACACATGGAAGATTGAGTAGTGAGCCTAGCACATAAAAGAACTCAAGAAATGATAGCTCTTCCCTCTTAATATTCCATCTCTTCTAAACAGAAAGTTCTTTTGTGAATTTTTTGGCCTGTTTTTAAAAGTTAAATCTAAACCTCAAAGAAAAATTTTGCTTTCACATAGGATTTCAAACAAATTGAATGCATTATGTTTTGAGTAATGGTAACATAGTTGGAATCAGTGTGAACTTTCCACTTAAGAATATTGCACCCTTGAAGGTTTTATTATAGTATGTTGTTAAAAAAACCACCACCTGTCATTTGATTTTATAGTTACATATTATGTAACTTCAGGTTAAAATCAGTGAGTATTACTGTCTTTTTTCTGTGTTTTCATTTCCTTGTTATATTTGAGATGCACTGGATGCATTGTCTTGTCTCTTTCCTGGGCAGTTAATGCCAGGATGAATAAAATCTACTGGTGGATTTGGTTGTGTAGTGCAGGTAGTGTGTAGTTAAGAAGCTATTTTAGAAGTGTTTGTATAACAGATTTTTTTTCCCTCTGTAGATAATGGAAAGGACACCATATTTGAAGTTAGAACATGTGGATTTGAGTTTTTCATGCCCTTCTGATTAACTGTGAGACACGGGGCAATTAACTTAATACTTTAGTGCCTCAGAGTTTCCATCTATGAATTAAGGGATAATAGTAGCAGCTTTATTTGTCCTAAGTGTTCTGTTCTGGAAGGCAAAGAAGGTAAATGGGAATAGGCTGTGAAAAGGATAAAGATGTTTTGGGTGTTTTGAGGTATCTTTATTTATAGTGAAGGGAAGTTAAAAATTTCTTTTTTTTCTGTTTTACATGCACTAACATGAATGTATTGTCACTTGAGTGCACATTGTATACCTGAAAATAGAGCAAACACATGAAAATCTGCATGGTTGATGTTCATGAAGGGTGAATACTTTTTAATAAAGAGAAGTTGCAGATTTGTGGTATTTTATGCTTGGACTTAGTAGGAATATGGCTAGAAGGAAGGAGAAAGAAGGGAAGGCTACGATATTTTTCTCTCCTACTGGATGCGAAGACCACCAGAACAGGAGAGAACTAGAGAGTTTATTTATCCTCTGAATTCAGGATTATGCACAGTACCACTTGTCTAAGGACCAAGAGGAAGAATGAGGTTTAATATAATGTCACAATATTATTTCTATTGCTCTTCTTCCTGAGGCGTCTTGATGTAGGTAGAGGTTTCACTGGTGCAGGAAGTGGAGATAGTTTGGTTGAACCAGCAAGAGGAAGCACTTGCATTTCAACCCAAACAGATTACGTGATTTACCTTTGAGATGTAATGTATCACAGATATGTGAAAAATGATTTTATTTTTATGTAGTGATATTTTCTTGTGTGAAATAAGTAATAATGATGAAAGAGAGACTAGTATTAGCTAGGATATAGTTTGGAGCTGTTTTTATACATTCACTCTGTTTCCTGTATAATGTGCAGAACATCATAACAGAAGGTGAAGCTTCCTAGCAATTTCTTAAGGCGACTGCACAGAGCTAAAACTTTTTTCCTCCAAATGCTTCTTTTTCTTACAACATTCACTGTAGTGAAAATGTTTTTGTAGTTGCTTTAGAATCTGAAATGATTCTTTTATTTGGGGTTCTAAGGAATCCACCTCCTCTCCCTTTCTCTGTCTTCTAAGAGTTAAAATGGAATAATCTGGAGTACTTTGGATGTGCTCTTTCAAAAGAAGCATCTTTCAGTAACAGCAGAAGTTGAGTTGGGGTTCTAGAATCAGACTGCTGCCTAAGTATAAATTCTGGCTCTGCTTCTTGGAATCTCTGTGACCTTAGACAAGTTAACTCAACCTTTCTAAGCCTTGACTGTATTATCTATAAAATGGGGATAGTCATAGTTGTTGTGAAGATTAAAATGAGGTGATCCATGGAAAAGTGCTTAGCACAGAATCTTGGCACGTAATGAGGGGTTAATAAATGTTAGCTATTATTATCATCATCATCAAGTATAAAATCTTATGCTTGCTGCTAAAATGAGGATAATTATAAATTTGGATCTACTCACCCCCCCAGAGTGTAGCAGAAAAAAAAAGTAACCATGATATTATTTAAATGGGACATGGTCTATTGGACTATTTTTTATTCTCCTTTCCTTGTCTCTGGGTCTCCTCTACAGCAGTCAGCCTAACCCATTTTAAGTGGGAGGAGATTTCTGCATGGCAATTCCTTGACTTGGTATATCTAGCAAGACACTGGCTAATCATCTAAACAGAGGATTTCTAAAGCATGAAATCCCTATCCATCACTTTTTGTATTATAATGATGGTGTAGTAGCTGATAAACACAAATCACTTATATAAATATCCATCAAAATGTTTGTCAATTTTGGAAATTAGCCTGCTGAGTATAAATTCAAAAAAGCTAATTATAGAAATGTGAATATATGCTGTTTTTAATGTGCTTATCCTACTCACCTTAAAAAAATTTTTTTGAATGTTTATTTTTGAGAGAGAGAGAGCATGAGCTGTGAAGGGGCAGAGAGAGAGGGGAACAGAGGATCCAAAGGGGCCTCTGTGCTGATAGCAGAGAGCCTGATGTAGGGCTCAAATTCATGAACTGTGAGATCATGACCTGAGCTGAAGTCAGATGCTTAACCGACTGAGCCATCCAGGTGCCCCAGTCCTACTCAACATCTTTATCTTAGTAACTAAAAGTCTTTTTGATTATATGAAAAACACTTTTAAGAGTAGAGATAATTAGCACTATGAATTGAAGTTGAACTTGGCCCTGTCCCATGCATCTTTAAGGGTCATATTTAGAGAAATTGAGGGGCGCCTGGGTGGCTTGTTCGGTTAAGCGTCCGACTTCGGCTCAGGTCATGATCTCACGGTCCGTGAGTTCGAGCCCCGTGTCGGGCTCTGTGCTGACCGCTCAGAGCCTGGAGCCTGTTTCGGATTCTGTGTCTCCCTCTCTCTCTGCCCCTCCCCTGTTCATGCTCTGTCTCTCTCTGTCTCAAAAATAAATAAACGTTAAAAAAAACTAAAAAAAAAAGAGAAATTGATAGTTAAAAAATTATTTTATGTACATTATATTACTGTAAATAGAATATTGCTGTATTACTAATACTATTATAATAGAAAAACACTTCTTTGAATAGTACTGCAACTTGTAGTCATTTAGAAATCTTGGCACAACAACATTGCTAACCTCATAGAGAAAACTAGTTTTATTCACACATACAAAAATTGGAATATGGTTATTAGCCGTATTTGTGGTAGCAAAAAGAGCACATGGTTTTTAGCTCTTGTCTTACATGGTTTCTCTGCATCATTTGACAGTAGTTGCCACATTTTAAATTTGAACTCTTCTTTTCTTCTTTCTTTTCTGGCTGTTCCTACTCAGATTATTTCCCTTAGGGCTACTTTCTTCTCCCTATTTTTTATGAACAGCATTTTGTCATTAGGTTCCCCCCTCCTTTTTTAAATTGCACAGGTTCTTGGTTTCATTCACTTTCATCAGTTATCACCTCTATGTGGATGGCACCCAAATACAAGTTTAAAGTCTAAACATGTCTCTTGAACAAAAGCCTCTATCTCTATCCAGGCATCCTATAGTCATCTCAAACCCAAACTCTTTGTCTTCTCCCTCATGCTTGTACTTCTTTGGGTATTACTCATTTTAATGAATAGCACTACCATCTACCCATTCACCCAAGTGAAAAAACTGGAGAGTCTTCTTAAACTTCTCCTACTCTCTGTTATTACAGAGATACAACAAATCACCAACCCCTGTTGATTCTAGCCCATGCAACTAAATTGCTGCCCAACTCTTTGATCTACTTATTTTGGGTTTTTTTTTTCCAGTTCCTCCAATGTACTGTTTTCTTTTTGCCTCAAATGCTTTCTTTTTCTCCATGCCCTCTTCTTTGCCTTTCTTTTTTCCAGTACTTAGCTTGGAAGCCCTGCCTGATTGCCAGTCTCCCCTTGTACGCCCCTTTCGTGTACTCACACTGTATGGAATAATTTGTATTCTTGTTAGGTGACCTCATTTACTTTATGTATAGACTGTATTATGTTCATTTTTGTGTCTCCAGTGTGCAAACACCATTGTCTAGAGCACAGTGTATGCACAAAAGCTGTTTCTTCAAAGTAAAAATGATTGAGAGTGCATTAAATGTCTTTTTATAAAGAAGGATTACATAGTCCAATTTTTGGATACATTAATTTGAAGATTTCATATTTTTGTTAATGTGAAGTTTTGCACTCAGTACAATGTGAATATAAACTATACAGAATGCATGCTTTTCAATTGGATTTACAAGTAAATAAAAATACACTTTAAAAGTATGTAAAACATATTTGCTAAATCAAATTTTATAGTATTTATATAACAAGTTATACTTTTTCTGAATGTTAATTGTGTTTTTGCTTCTTTCTCATTAGTTAAAATTTTTTTTTAATTTTTTTTTTAACGTTTATTTATTTTTGAGACAGAGAGAGACAGAGCATGAAGGGGGGAGGGGCAGAGAGAGAAGGAGACACAGAATCGGAAGCAGGCTCCAGGCTCTGAGCCATCAGCCCAGAGCCTGACGCGGGGCTCGAACTCACAGACCGCAAGATCGTGACCTGAGCTGAAGTCGGACGCTTAACCGACTGCGCCACCCAGGCGCCCCTAAAATTTTCTGTTACTATATTCAGCATAATAGTTATGATTCCTAATTGGTAGACAATCTTAGTACATAGCCAACTGTTTTTCTTATGATAAAGTGACAATACATTTGAAGTTGGGGACTTGTGATGCTGTAATTTAATGTGGATCCTTTGATAATACATCTGTTCAAGTTTTATGTATTGATTACTCAACCTATAAGTAGGCTTTACATTGGGATTTTCATTTTATAGTATTGTTGTGTTGTAAACTCACACTTATTGCTTATATTCTGAAAAGATAGGAGTAGCTATTCATAGATGAGCACATATATTGGCTTAGAACTGAAATGTTTATTGCATCAAGAAGTACATTAAGCAAAATGTATTTTTATCAATAAGCTTGCTTTCTATAGTATGTGTCGCGACCGGCGCGACAAACACCGAGGTCAGGCTGAGACCGGGTCGAGCAATGTTCCCCGTTGACTCAAGCCAACCAGTATGGAAAGCTCAACCATTTTATTTAGAATTTTTAGTTTTTTTCAATTCATATGTTATATTTTTGTCTTGTTTTTCTCTTCTTTTGTGGTACCAAGCAATCCATATTTCATCAGCTTGTCCATTCACTTACTTAGCAAATATTTATTGAGTGTTTACAATGTGTCAGACTCTGTACTAGGTTTTAGAGGAGATTACAGTTGAGTACTCAGGGGCATCCCAGTTTGCTGAGGTGTATATACTCTATTTTCAGCTTTCCTTTGATATGCTGTCTAGGTCCCTAAAAATAATAGGAAATTGATGAACTTGTCATGACTTATTCATAGAGAGACAATGCTTGCTCCTTGTGACCATTATTGCTTTTGTTGTTGTTGTTGTTGTTTGTTGTTCTTACTGGAGGCTAAAATTTTTGTAGAGAATCTTGTTAGAATCCCTGGCTGCCACTCAGCATTGTTCTCATTTTCCGGACTTTTCTGGTTATTCTTTCTCAATCTGCCAAATTAATTTTATAATAAAGTTATATATCTCCAGAAAAAAGCCTGATAGCATTTTTATGACTATCACATTAAAATTAGAAAATAACTTATGTAGGGAGAACTAATATCTTTAGGATACTGAATCTTTTAAAAATATTTATTTATTTAGAGAAAGAGAGAGTGAGAGAGAGAGTGTGTGTGCGCGAGCAGGGAAGGGGCAGAGAGAGATGAGAGAGAGAATCCCAAGCAGGCTCTGTGCTGTCAGAGTAGAGCCCCATATGGGGCTCGAACTCACCAACCGTGAGATCATGATCTGAGCTGAAATCAAGATCATGATCTGACTGAGCCACCCAGGTGCCCCAGGATATTGAATCTTATCTAACAACATGATATGTTTTTCCATTTGTTCAAGTCTTTTCATGCCTTTTTAGGGATGCTTTGGAATTTTTTGTTAACCTTATGTTTAGTATTTTCTTTTTTTTCTATCATAATTGGGGTCTATCTTCCATCTCTGATTTTTTACATGAAGGGTATTGATCTTTGTATGCAAATTTTTTTTTTTTTTTAAATTTTTTTTTTTCAACATTTATTTATTTTTGGGACAGAGAGAGACAGAGCATGAACGGGGGAGGGGCAGAGAGAGAGGGAGACACAGAATCGGAAACAGGCTCCAGGCTCCGAGCCATCAGCCCAGAGCCTGACGCGGGGCTCGAACTCACGGACCGCGAGATCGTGACCTGGCTGAAGTCGGACGCTTAACCGACTGCGCCACCCAGGCGCCCCTGTATGCAAATTTTATAATCCTACTTTACTAAATGATCTTTGTGTAGCAGTTTGCCATTTATTTTGGGGGGAGTTTTCAATGTATATATAATTATACGGTCTGTGAACAACAGGAAATAATTTTATCCTTTCTTTTCTATCCAATTCTTATATCTTGAATTGCTTTCTCTTTTCTAATTGCATTGGTGAATATCTCCAACACAATGTTAAATATGGTGTAGATAGTGGGTATTTTTGCCTTGTTTTTAATTTTCGTAGGAAAGCCTCTAGTATTTCTCTTTTAAATAAGCTATTATTTGGGGCTGAGATAATTTACTAAGGAAGTATCCATCAATTTCTATGTTATTGAGCTTTTTACAAAAACCTGACTGGTGCTGAGTTTTCTATATTTTTGGAAGCCATATGACCTCTCTTAACTTTATGAATATGCTGGGTTAGATTTTGTCATATTTTATTTAATAATTTTTGCATTGATATTCATGAGTTATATTGGTCCACAGGTTTTTAAAACAATTATTTATAGAGGTGTCTGGGTAGCTCAGTTGGTGAAGCCCCTGACTCTTGATTTTGGCCCAGGTCACAATCTCACCAACTGTGAGCTGGAGCTCCGCATCGGGCTTTGTGCTGAGAGCCTGCTTGGGATTCTGTCTCTCGCTCTCTCTGTGCCTTTACCCTACTTGTGTGCTGTCTCTCTCCCTTTCAAAATAAATAAATTTAAACTTAAAAAAAATACTTATGTATTCATTCATTCATTCATTCATTCATTTTTGTAGGGGTGGAGGTTGGGAGCAGTTCTAGTCAGGATCTGAGAACATTGTTGTATTCACTATGGAAAATGAGTTTGGAAGTTTTCCTTCTTTTTATGCTCTGGAATGATTAAAGTAACATTGGGGTTACCTGATCTTTAAGTTTGTTAGAGTTCCCTTGTGAAACCATCTGGCTTGGTGCTCTTTTGTAGTGGAACTCTAACTTCTTTCTCTATGTCCTCTATGACTCTTATTCTGTTTAGAATTTCTGTTTCTACTGGGGTCTATTTTGGTAGGTTTTATTTCTTTAAAACATTATTCATGTCATCCAAGTTTTCAAATTTGTTTGCATAAAATTTTGCAAGAGTCCCTTAGAACTTTTCTAAAAATTTTCTTTATTTTAACTTCCTTGTCATTTCAATTGTTGTGCTTTTAATGCTATATACTTATGTTTTCTCCTGACTACCCCCTCCCTCCTTTTGTCATGAGTGAATTAGTGGTTTGTCCATTGTTGCTTTCTTTTCTAGGGAACTAGTTTTTGGATTTATGTATTGATTCTACTGGTTTTTTTTTTTTTTTTTTTTTGGTTTCTAAATTAACTTGTGCCATTTATTATTAATTCTCCTTTTCCTTGATTTCTTTGTTTTATTTTGGTGTTCCCTAGAAGGCTTTTTGAGTTGGGCGCTAATTTATTTATTTTAATATTTTCTATATAGGCATTTCATGCTATGTATTTTTCTTTGATCCTTCCTTTCTCTGTAGCCTACAGATTCTGATAATGTCAGGCTTTAATTATCATTTTCAAGAAATTCTACAGTTTAATTTTGTATTTTGCCTTTGATCCAAGAGTTGCTTAAAAGTGGAAGGATATTTTAGTTTTTTTAAATTTTGTTATTTATTTCTATATTTATTGCATTATAATCTGAGGATGATATTTGCATTATTTCTATTCTTTGGACCTTACTGTGGTTTTCTCTGTGGCCTAAGATTTAGTCAGTTTTTGTGAGTATTCTGGGTGTACTTGAAAAGAAGTTGTAATCTCTATTACTGGGGCTCAGAGTTTGATGTGGATTGTAAGATATATCTTATTTATGTTGTTTAGGTCTTCTGTACCTTTATTAATTTTTCATCTGCTTGATCTTGGATTGTGAGAGGTATGTTAAAGTCTATTATTAATGTGTTTTTGTCTATTTCTCCTTTCATCTCCTGTAGGTTGCTGCTTAATGAAGGCTATTGCTGTGTTATTGGGTGCATAAATGTTAACAATTATAATATCTTCATTGTGAATTGTAGACTTAAGCATTATGAAGTGTTCTTCTTTATACATTTTAATGCTTTTGGGTCTCAATTCCACCCTGTTGGATATCAAGATTATGAACCCTATTTTCTTTTATTTGTGTTTGCCTGATATATCTTTCTCCATCCTTTTATTTTTAACTCTTTTGAATCTCTTTGTTTTAGGTGTGTCTCTTGTATTCTGCATAGTGTTGGATTTTGCTTTATTAGACAATCTGAAAATCCTTTTCTTTCAATAGGTGAGTTAAGTCCATTTACATCTATTGATATTATTAATATGTTTGGCCTCAGTTCTATCAAATTGTTTTATTTTTATATCTTTTGTATCTGTGCTTTTTCATCATGCAGTGGGTTTTATCTGCTTGTGTGTTTCATTGGTTAACTTTTTACTGATACCTTTATATACCATTAGTCCATTTTTGGGGGGCGTACTTGTGGGTTGCCTACATTAAACAACACTGAAATTATCTGGTAACCTCTTCTCCCTTACTCCTTCTACTCCACTATCTGATCTAAAGTAATATCCTTTTATTTCCAATTAGTGTCTATTAGACAATCATGTCCATATGTACTCCTTATTTCCTCACTCCAACTATTGATAATTATACTGTATTTACTATATTGTTTCCTTTATAACCACAGTTTAGCTTTGTTCTACAGGTATATTTATATCTAATGACCATCACGGATTCTTATATTACTGTTTCTCAATCTTTTTGATTGTCTGAATGTTCTTTTCTAATTGATTCTTTAGGAAGGGCTCACAGGACCAATGTATCCCAAATTTGGCAAGTTTATAGTAGTTTGCAGTTTGTATTCAGACATCAGTTTGGTGAGATATAAAACCCTTGACTCATATTTCTTTACCTTGAGTATTTTACATATGTTACACTATTTTTTTTGAGGGTGGGGTGGGCATTAAGAATTGTTGAGAAGTCTGGTGCAGTCTTGTTTTCTTTCCCTTATGAGTGACTTAGCCTTTTTGCCTGATTGCCCAAGGTTTTTTTTATTTTTCTTTAAAGTAGTTTTAACTATAATATGATTCTGTGTTGGCCATGCTGAAATGATTGTGGTGTGTCTTTTCAATATGTAATTTCAAGATTTTTTTTTAATGTTTATCTATTTTTGAGAAAGAGAGAGAGAGAGAGAGAGAGAGAGAAAGTGCAAGTGGGGGAGGGGCAGAGAGAGGGAGACAGAATCCGAAGCAGGTTGCACGCTCCGTGCTGTCAGCGCAGAGCCTGATGCAGGGCTTGAACTCATGAACTGTGAGATCATGACCTGAGCTGAAGTCAGATGCTTAACTGACTGAGCCACCCAGATGCCCTAATTTCAAGATTAAAAAAAATTTTTTTAGGAACATGTTCTGGAATAGTTTTAGTATTTATTTTGTTCTATTATTTGACATTCTTTGTGATCCCTATCATATGTAATTTTTTTTTTTTTTTTGCTTATCTTCTGTATGGATCACTTTCTGTTGAATGTTTTTAAAATCTTTCTTCATTTCTTTTGAGTTTTTTTAAGAGTCACCCACACAATGTACTTTTATTTCTCTATATGTGAATCAGCTTATTCATGGTGATTCCACATATATGTAGAAATATATTTATTTAATCCTTAATTTGAAATGTCACATATAAATAAAACAATGAAACCGTTCTGTTGAATATTATCTTATTTCTCACAAATTCAAACTTATTCAGTATAAGTAAGTACAAGCATCTGACTATGTCATTATGTCTTCTAGTGTAAACATGCCCAAGTACCTACGTATTGGAATACATGTTATTTTCTTCCCTCTTTTTTTTCTGGAAATAATATATATAAAAAATTCACCCATTTTCAAGGCAGAGTTTAATGAATTTTGCTAAGTATATATAATAGTGTAACTACCACCCTAACCAGTATAACGAATAGTCCCCTTATCTTAGAAAGAGTCCTTGTGTGCCTTTGCTCTTTTTTAAATTGAAGTGTAGTTGACTTACAATATTACATTAGTTTCAGTTGTACAGCATAGTGGTTTGATGAGTTTGTACGTTATGCTCTGCTCACCACAAGTGTAGCTACCATCTGTCACCATATGATGGTATTACAGTGCCATTGACTGTATTCCCCTTGCTGTACCTTTTATTCCCCTGACTTTACTCATTCCATAAATGAAAGCCTATATCTCCTACTTCTCTTCACTCATTTTGCCCATCCCCCTATTCCCCTCCCCTCTGGCAGCCATCAGTTTGTTCTCTGCACCAGTGGGTCCGTTTCTTCTTTTTGTTTGTTTGTTTTGATTTTTAAATTCTGTATATAAGGGAAATCATATGGTATTTTTCTTTCTCAGTCTGACTTATTTCACGTAGTGTAATACCCACTAGGTCCATCTATGTTGTCACAGATGGCAAGATCTCATCCTTTTATATGGCTGAGTAATATTCCATTGCTTATATATACCACATTTTCTTTATCCACTCTTCTATTGATGGACACTGGGGCTGCTTCCGTATCTTGGCTATTGTAAATAATGCTGCGTAAACGTAGGTGTGAATATATCTTTTATAATTAGTGTTTTTGTTTCCTTTGGGTAAATACTCAGTAGTGGAATTACTGGATCATATGATATTTCTATTTTTAATTTTTTGAGGAACTTCCAGTACTGTTTTCCATGGTGGCTGCACCAATTTATCTGCACCTTTGCTCTTGATCTTTTTCCTCTACTGCTGGTCTCAGGCAAACACTGATCTGCTTTCTGTTGCTATTGTGTTGTGTTTTCTAGACTTTATATAAATAGAACAATTGAGAACATAGTCTTCTGTTGACTTCTTTTATTTAGCATAATGTCTTTGAGGCTAATTATTGTTGTATATATTAATATTTTTCTCCTTTTTATTGTTCTGCAGTATTCCATGGTATGCATACAATATTTGGGCTGTTTTCAGTTTTTGGCTATTACAAATAATGCTGCTAAAGGTATCTGCATACATATTTTCATGGGGCCATATTTTTTATTTCTCTAGGGTGAACATCTAGGAGTAGAAATGCTTGGTATTATGGTAAATGAATATTTAACATTATAAGATAGTGCCATATTGTTTATCAAAGTGGCTGTAACATTTTGCATTCCCACCAGTACTGGAGGAGGGAGTTCCAGTTGTCCCACATCTTCACCAGCACTGGGCATTGACTTGGTATTAATGTAAGTTGTTCTAGTAGGTGTGTGTAGTGGTATCTCACTGCGGTCTTAATTAGCATTTATCTTAGGACTAGTGATGCTTTTTATGTGCTTCTTGGCCATTTGTATATCTTTTTATGGGACATGTCTCTTTCAATCTTTTGTTAGATTTTTGGCCTTTTTGTTGAGTTGTAAAAGTTGTTGATTCTGAATACAAGCTCTTTGTTGTGAAAAATTTTGCTTCTAGTCTGTGGCTTACCTTTGTGTTTTCATAACTGACTTTTGAGAAGTGAAACTTTCAAATCACGAAGTCCAATTCACCAACATTTTTTTTCTTTTATAATTTGTGCTTTTGGTGTCCTGTTTAAGAAATGTTTGCCTCACCTAATGACACAAAGATTTTCTCCATTGTTTTCTTCTAGAAATATAATAGTTTAATTTCTAACATTTAGGTCTATGAATACTTTGAGTCAATCTTTATGTTTGGCAAGAGGTAAGGTTTGAGGTTCATTATTTCCATATACAGTATCCAGTTGTTCCAGCACCATTTGTTATAAAAAAATATCTTGTCTCCTTTGAATTATCTTGGTACCTTTGTTGAAAATCAGACTATCATATATCTGGGTCTCACTCTAGACTTTATTCTGTTTATTCATTTATATGTCTATCCTTAGGCCAGTGACATACTCTCTTTATTACTGTAAGTTTATAGCAAGGCTTGAAATCAAGTAGTATAAATCTTCCAACTTTGTTCTTTTTTTTTTTTTTTTTACAAATTATTTTAATTATTGTAGGTCCTTTTCTATCAATGTAAATTTAAAAACCAACATGTCATATTTTTTCAAAAGAAATTTATTTGGATTTTGGCCAATACATCAGTTTGAGGAGGATTACTGAGGAACACTGAGTTTTTTAGGAACACTGAGTTTTCTAATTCTTGGAATGAGACGTATGTGTACTTATTTAGGTCTTGTTTGATTTCCCTTTGTAATGTCTTGCAATCGTTACATCATTCATTAAATTTATTCCTAAGTATTTTTGTGGAGTTGTTTTCCAAATTTCATTTTCTAGTTACTTGGTGTTAGTATAGAGAAATACAGTTAGTTTTTCTATTTTGATCTTATATCCTGCACTGCTGCAATGCTAATTACTTATTAGTCTAGTAGCTTTTTGGGGGGTATTACTTAAGATTTCAACACATACCATCCTGTCACCTGTGAATAAAGAATGTTTTTACATCTACCTTTCTAATCTTTATGCCTTTAAAAAATATGTTTTGGGGCACCTGGGTGGCTCAATTGGCTAAATGTCCAAATTTGGCTCAGGTCATGATCTCATGGTTGATGAGTTCGAGCCCCACGTGGGGCTCTGTACTGACAGCTGGAGCCTGGAGACTGCTTCAGATTCTGTGTCTTTCTCTGTCTCGGCCCCTCCCATGCTTATGCTCTGTCTCTTTTTCTCTCAAAAAATAAATAAACATTACAATTTTTAAAAAATGCTTATTTATTTTTGAGAGAGTGAGAGAGCATGAGTGGGAGAGGGGCAGAGAGAGAGACAGAGACTCCCAAGAAGGCTCCATGATGTCAGTACAGAGCCCAATGTGGGGCTCAAACTCGTGAACTATGAGATCATGATGTGAGCCAAAATCAAGAGTCAGACACTTAACTGGCTAAGCCACCTGTGCACCCCTAATATTTATGCCTTTTATTTTTTCTTATGGCCTTATTGCACTGGCTAGGACCTACAGAACAGTGTAAATGAAAGTTATTTGAACAGACATCTTTGCTTAGTTATTGGTTTTACATAGAATGCTTTGAGCCTTTCACAATATTGTACCAGTGTTGCATTCCTGAAATAAATTGCATCTGGTCATTATGTATATCTTTTAAAAATGGTGGTGTATTCTGTTTGCTAATATTTTATTAAGAGTTTTTCTATCTATGTTCTTGAGAGATACTGGTCTCTAGTTTTCTTTTTTTGTGGTATCTTTACCTGGTTTTGGAATCAGAGTAAAATAAAATTGTCCTCATAAAATAAGTTGGGAAGTCTTCTCCTTTTCTGTATTTTCTGAAGGAGTTTGTATAGAATTGATCTTCATTTTTCCTTAAATTAAAAAAAATTTTTTTAAAGGTTTATTCATTTTTCAGAGACAGAGAGAAACAAAGTGTGGTAGGGAGGATGGGCAGCTAATAAGGGAGACACAGAATCCGAAGCAGGCTCCACACTCTGAGCTGTCAGCACAGAGCTTGACACAGGGCTTGAACCCACAGACCGCGAGATCATGACCTGACCTGAAGTCAGATGCTTAACCGACTGAGCCATCCAGGTGCCCCTATTTTTCCTTAAAGTTTTGATAAAATCCATGACTGAAGCCACTGGAGCCTTTTTTTTTTTTCCTTTTTTGTGGGAAAATTTTAAATTTTATGTTGAATTTAATAGATTTGGAGGTGTTCAAGTTTTTTGTTATTATTGTTTTAATTTCTTCTTTGTCAGTTTTGTTCTTTGTGTGTTTTTAGAAATATGTTTATTTTATTTACTTAGAGAGAGAGAGAGAGAGAGTGCATGCACATGCGTGCGCATGTAAGCAGGGGAGGGACAGAGAGAGGGGGGAGAATCCCAAGCAGGCTCTTTGCTGTCAGCATGGAGCCTCAATACCATGTACCTCATGTGTACCTCAATACCATGACTGTGAAATCATGACCTGAGCTGAGATCAAGAGTCGGATGCTTAACTGACTGAGTCACCCATGAGCCTCTGTTTTTTGTGTCTTTCAAGGAATATGTCTGTTTTGTCCATTTGTTAGATTTGTCCAGGTGTCCATTTATTGGCACAAAGTTATTTGTAACAATCCCTCTTATCCCTTTATCCTTTTTATATCTGGAGAAACTGTTGCTATATCTTTCTTTCATTTCTGATATTGGCAATTTACATTTTTTTCTTTTTTCTTGACTTATCTAGTTAGAGGTTTTTCAGTTTTATTGATCTTTTCAAATAGTGAGCATTTGGCTTATTTTCTCTAACGTTTGCCTGTTTTTCTGTTTTATTGATTTCTGCACTTACCTGTACAATTTCCTTTCTTTGATTTACTTTGGATTTAATTTGCTCTTCTTTTTCTGGTTTCTTAGAGTAGAAGCATATATATATATATATATATATATATATATATATATATATATATACACACACACACACACACACACACACACACACACATACACACACACACATATATATGTATATATATATTTTTTAAATATATGAAATTTATTGTCAAATTGGTTTCCATACAACACCCAGTGCTTAGCCCAAAAGATGCCCTCTTCAACACCTATCACCTACCCTTCCCTTCCTCCCACCCCCCATCAGCCCTCAGTTTGTTCTTATTTTTTAAGAGTCTCTTATGCTTTGGCTCTCTCCCACTCTAATCTCTCTCTCTCTCTCTCTCTCTCTCTCTCTCTCTCTCTTTTTTTTTCTTCCCCTCCCCCATGGGTTCCTGTTAAGTTTCTCAGGATCCACATAAGAGTGAAAACATATGGTATCTGTCTTTCTCTGTAAGGCTTATTTCACTTAGCATAGCACTCTCCAGTTCTGTCCACGTTGCTACAAAGGGCCATATTTCATTCTTTCTCATTGCCACATAGTACTCCATTAGAAGCTTATATTTTTGAATTGAGACCTTTCTGCTATTCTAATACGGGCACTTAAAGCCACAGATTTCCTTGTAAACTCTGCTTTAACCACGTTCCACAAATTATGATGGACTGTATTTTCATAATTGTTCAGTTCAAAATATTCTCTAATTTATAGCATAATTTTTCTTTGACCTCAAGTTTCTTTAGTATTGTGTTAATTTACAAATAATTGGAATGTTTCCTGGTCATCTTATTTATTGTTTTTGATTTCTAACTTAATTCCATTTTTGTCAGAGAACATAATCTATATGATTTCAATCTTTTGGCATTAATTGAGACTTGTTTTATGGTCCAGAATGTGGTTTATACTGTAAATATTCCCTGTATAATTGAAAAGAATGAGTATTCTGTAGTTGTAGAGTGATGTGTTTAAATCTATGTCCTTGCTATTTTTTGTCTAGTTTTTTTTATCAGTTGATAAAAGCATATTAAAGTTTTTAACTATGATTATGAAACTATTTTTCCAATTTTTGCTTCATGTGTTCTGCAGCTCTGTTATTGGGCTCATACTTATTTATGATTGTTATGTTTTCCTATTGAATCTTCTATTTTATCATTTTGAAGTATCTTCTTTATTCTTGTTAATATATTTTGCTTTGAAATCTCCTTGTCTGATATTAATAATGCTATTCCAGGCTACTTTTATTTACTATTTTTGTGGCATATATTTTCCATTAATTGTCTTATAGTCTTTAAACATTTCCTATTGGCTTCTTTTCTAAAATCTGTTTTTAAAAAGTGTTTATTTAGGGGCACCTGGGTGGCTCAGTTGGTTAAGCGTCTGACTTTGGCTCAGGTCATGATCTCGTGCTTTGTGGTTGTAAGCCCCATGCCAGGCTCTGTGCTGACAGCTCGGAGCCTGGAGCCTGCTTTGGATTCTGTGTCTCCCTCTCTCTCTGCCCCTCCCCGGCTTGTGCTCTCTCTCAAAAATAAATAAATACTAAAAAGTTTTTAAAAAATGTTTATTTGAGAGGGAGAGAGAGCATGTGAGCAAGGGAGGGGCAGAGAGAGAGGGAGAGAGGGAGTTCCAAGCAGGCTTTGTGTGGTCAGCTCAGAGCCCAATATGGGGCTTGAACCACCAACCATGAGATCATGACCTAAGCCGAAATCAAGAGTCAGACACTTAACCATCTGAGCCACCCAGCCACCCCCAATTTCCTGTGGCTTCTAAGATACTGTCTTTTGCATTTTTAAGTAAAGTTTGCCATAGCAATTAGAATGTATATCCTGGGGGTGTCTGGCGGGCTCAGTCATTAGAGCACGTGACGCTTGATCTCGAGGTTGTAAGTTTGAGCCCCACATTGGGTATAGAGATTACTGAAAAAATCTTTAAAACAAAGTTTAGAATGCACATCCTTGATTTTTCACTGCTAATATACAATTAATCATGTCCAACATTAGCTAATATATAGAAATCTTGTACCCTTAATACCCATATCATTCTTTATTTTATAGTTTTTTTTTTTAACTTTGTAATGTTTATTTTTGAGAGAGAGAGAGAGTACGAGTGGGGGAGGGTCAGAGAGAGAGGGAGACATGGAATCTTAAGCGGGCTCCAGGCTCTGAGCTCTCCCACAGACCCCGGCGCGGGGCTCGAACTCACAAATGCTGAGATCAGACCTGAACCAAAGTCGGATGCCCAACTGGCTGAGCCACACAGGTGCCCCTATTTTATGGTTATTAAATGTAATACATCTACATATGTTATATGCCCCACAAGGCAATGTTATGATTTTAATGTTGTATGGTTTAAGTTATAGGGTTAATAAATTAAGAAGAAAAAGGAAATACAGTCTTTTGTATTTTCCAAGAGATATGTTATATCTGATGGTCTTCATTGTTTTCTGAAGATTCAGGTTTCTGTTTGGTATCATTTCTCTTCTACCCCAAAACTTCCATTTAGCCTTTTCTGTAGTGCAACTTTGCTTGTGACCAAATTTCTTAGATTTCTTTTCTCTGAAAATGTCTTTAGTTTGCCTTCATCCTTGAATAATATTTTGCTGAATATAGAATTCTGATTTGATGTTTTTTTTCTTTCTTTCAGTACTTTAAAGATAATATTTTATCTGGCCTTCGTGTTTCAGAGGGGAATTTAGCCATCAATTGCAATACATGCATATTATGTATGTAATGTATTGTTTTTCTCTAGCTGCTTTCAAGATACGTTGTTTATCTTTGGCTTTTAACAGTTTGACTATCATATGGGTCTCTATTGGCATGGGAAATTTTTGGCTGTTATTTCTTCATATATTTTTTCTGCTCCATTCTTTTTTTCCTCTCCTTCCAATTACACACCCATAATTTTACTGTGTAATATTATCTAATAGGTCTCTGGAGCTCTGTTCATTTTTTCCCCCCAGTCTTTTATTTTCTCTGTACTTCAATCTTGGATACTGTCTGATGATCTATTTTCAAGTTCATATACTCTCCTTTGTCATGTCCATTTGGCTGTTAAGCCTATCCAGTGAATTTTTTTATATCAGAAATTATATTTTTCAGTTCTAGAATTTCCATCTTGTTCTTTTTTAATTATTCTTATTTTTCTGCGGAGACTTCTTATTTCTCTGATTAGAGGTTCATGCACTGAAAGCATGTTTTGTTTTACTTCATTGAAGATAATTCTAGCCGTCGCCATATACCTTGCCTGTTAGTTCCAATATGTTTCATTTCATGATGGAACTAGACTGATTTTCTTTTCTTCTCAGAAGAAATGTGTTTCATTTTCTTGGCTCTTTGTATTGGATAATTTTGGATTGTTGTCCTGGACATTATAAATGTGAAGTTGTGGATACTTTGGATTCTGTCATTTCCCACTGATGAAGAATGTTTTCTTTATATTAGTAGGTCATTTTCTTGGCTGGGCTTGAACCGCAGACTCTGTTACTTATGAAGTAACCTCTTACTCTGCTTAGATCTTTCATCTTCAACTAGGCTGCTTTGAGTCTGCTTTGTATTTGTGTGGTTCAGGTGTTAGAGAGGGAGGTGAATATTTGGAGTTTGCAGGTACCCCGTCCTGCTCTTTGTGTTTTTGGTGGGGTTCCTCCTCTTGCTTTGTCACCAGCCAGTATTCACAGCTTGCCAACATTCCTTATCTGGTTCCCCAGGCCAAAAAGATTGTGGGTTTTCTATGTCTGCCTTCAGCAGGGTGCATGCTGCCTGGATTGCACTTAGCCCCAGGCTAAAAGCCTTGGAGATGGGAACTTAACTGGTTTAGCTGCCTGTCTTCTGTCCTCCTTGGTGACTGGAAATCCATTCTCCTTTACCTTCAGGGAGTTTTTCATTGTGTCTAAGCTTTGTAGTTGTTTTATGTGAGAGGAATTGGGATTATTGGTAGAGCTTTATTTTATCATAACCCAAAGCCCTTAATTTCTTTTTCATTTTTAAGAATTTCTCTTTTTCCATGGTTTATTTTTCTTAAGCATTATCCATTGTGTTTATTTATTCCTGTGTTTCTGCTGGTTTAGTCTTCATTTTTTTTTCAACTTTTTTTTTTTTTTTTTTTTTGGGACAGAGAGAGACAGAGCATGAACGGGGGAGGGGCAGAGAGAGAGGGAGACACAGAATCGGAAACAGGCTCCAGGCTCTGAGCCATCAGCCCAGAGCCCGACACGGGGCTCGAACTCACGGACCGCGAGATTGTGACCTGGCTGAAGTCGGACGCTTAACCGACTGCGCCACCCAGGCGCCCCTAGTCTTCCTTTTTAAAATATCTTTTATTTTATTTCTAATTCTCTCCAGAGTCCTTTCACCTTTTTAAAAATTTCTCTTTTCTCTAGTTAGCTAATTTCAGTGTGTTCAGTAACACAGCTCAATTTCCTTCAGCTTGTTTTGAAATATTAGGTTAACAGTTTTCATCTGATTAGTGCACATGTCTCTGCTCCCTATTCTTTTTTCCTATGATAAATTCGTATGGAATTTTCTTTTGCTCATTTTTTAAGCAAAATAGGTTTTTCTATAATTTCAGTGGGGGGAGGTCTGGATAACTTTAGGGCTTCTCTTCTTTTTTTTCGTTTTTGTTTTTGCAAAGTGATACAAAATATCCTCATATACTTTCTGCCAACTACTTTCCTTGGTTCCTATCCCCACTCTTATTCAGATTTTCTTTCTCTCCTGCATTTCATATCCTTACACTGTTCAGTTGGGATTCTACTTCCAGCAGTTTCTTCTGAGCACAGGGCTTTATCTTGACGGTTGCCTTGGTTTATTAGTTTTTAGAGCTGAGACTGCTTCATCATCACTATCAGGTCTTATCATCTGAAGAACACCCTTCTTGCTTTGACTTTGGCTTTCAGATTGGGCCACCACAGTTTCTACTGAGTATCTGTGGACAATTTAGGAGTTCTTGTTCAGAGGACCATCAGAAGTTCAAAGGCTTTCCTTTTGGGTCTTTTAGCATGGGTGCTGATATCACATGGGCCTGTAGCTGTCAGAAGTTGTTCCCTCCTCTCATACTTGGTTCATGGGGCCACCTTGCCACCCAGTTTTGTTATAGATACTGTCAGCCGGTCTTTGGGTTTGTCATTGTCATTGATTTGTTTTTATTTTAAAAAAATTTTTTTTTCAACATTTATTTATTTTGGGGACAGAGAGAGACAGAGCATGAACGGGGGAGGGGCAGAGAGAGAGAGGGAGACACAGAATCGGAAACAGGCTCCAGGCTCTGAGCCATCAGCCCAGAGCCCGACGCGGGGCTCGAACTCACAGACCGCGAGATTGTGACCTGGCTGAAGTCGGACGCTTAACCGACTGCGCCACCCAGGCGCCCCTGATTTGTTTTTAATGGAGAGGCTTGGTTTGATTAAGAAACAATGCTGCTGTCATTGCCCTCTTCCCAGAATCCTCCTCTTTTAGCAACTTAACCTGACTTTTTTAAAAAAAACCTATGTTTTGGTATTTAAAATCCATTTCTTGAATAAGTGGCTGCTGCTTTTAGAAACAGGCTGTGCTTGTATCAAAGTGAAGTTTAGAAAGCCCCTTTATTCTATCTTTTTTCTTGTTGCCATTCAGAGAGGACCAAAACATGTAAATATGGGAGTGTCCAAATCAGTGGCAATATTGTGTTTTCCTTTCACCATTGGGTTTGTGCTTGCTCTTCAGTTTTTTATTTTTAAATTTTATTTACTTATTTATTTATTTAAAAAAAATTTTTTTTTCTTTCAACGTTTATTTATTTTTGGGACAGAGAGAGACAGAGCATGAACGGGGGAGGGGCAGAGAGAGAGGGAGACACAGAATCGGAAACAGGCTCCAGGCTCCGAGCCATCAGCCCAGAGCCTGACGCGGGGCTCGAACTCACAAACCGCGAGATCGTGACCTGGCTAAAGTCGGACGCTTAACCGACTGCGCCACCCAGGCGCCCCTTATTTACTTACTTATTAAAGTTTTTACTGATTTATTTTGAGGGAAGATAGAGAGAGTGTGAGTGGGGAAGGGACAGAGAGAGGGAGAGAGAGAATTCTAAGCAGGCTTTGTGCTGCCAGCGCAGAGCCCGATGTAGGGCTCAGACTCACAAACCGTGGGATCGTGACCTGAACCGAAGTAAAAGTTGGATGCTTAACTGACCGAGCCACCCAGGCCCCCTGCTCTTCAGTTTGTAAAAATTAAATAATGTAGTGTTTATATATGCTATACACATGTTCAGGATAAAATGATAAAGAAAAGCAACAGACTGACTAACAGAAGGGTCAATACCTCTATGATGAGCAAGGGGAATGAAATTATAGCTGGATACAGGTTAAGGTAGGGAATGCACTGCCTTTTAATCTGGGTGGTAGGTACCCAGATTTGGGTATTTATTGTTTTGTACTTATGTATTTATGTGTTGTATTTATGTGTTGCATTTATTGTTTTTTTTTTTTTTTTTTGAAATTATATACATAATTCTGAGCTGTCTTTCATTTTATGAAAATAAGCCAAACATAGTGTCTGGGACACAGTCTGAATTTGGTGTCCTTGAGAGCCCCTCCTGGGGGACATCTCTGAGCAAGGTCAGGAGTCAGTCCAAGGAAAGCAGGGTTCACCACAGTTGGGGCTTTTGGCAGATATGGCATTGTGTTTCAGGACCTGGACTTTTGGCAAAAATATGATTAGGGAGTGGGTTACTCTGTATTTTTTACTTAAGCTCACATGGTCTACCTCTAGATCTTAGAAGTAGGTCAAGGAAGAACACTACTTTGGGAGTAAAATAAGTGTCCTTAGTTGTTTCAGGAGACTGTGGAAGAGAATAGGAACTTTACTCATACAAGAACAAATTAAGAATCTGGGCCACAGTCTCTCAGATATTCTGCTTTGGGTTAAAAAATCCAGTATATTGGCTGTAGGGCTCTTGGTGATGACATCTTTTGACAGTCTGTCTCTTGAGCTACACACAGTGCTTTCGTAGTGACAGATGGCCCTCTATGCTGATGTACAACTGGGTCTCTTCCAGGCTAAAGGACGCATGGGAAATAAATTTTTTGAAAACATGAATGTCTAAGTATGACTTTATTCTTGATTTATAGTTTGCCTGAATATAGAATTCTACTTTCATAATAATTTTTTTCAGAGTTCATTATTTATCTTGCTTCCTGTATTGCTTTTGAGAAATCCAAAGCCATTTTGATTTCTGATGTAAATTTAAAAAGTCTTTATTTTATTGTGTTTTTATTTAAATTTTTTTAATGTTTATTTTTGAGAGAGAGAGTGTAAGCGGGGGAGGGACAGAGGTGGGGGGGACAGGGGATCTGTGCTGATAGCAGAGAGCCCAATGTGGGGCTCGAATTCACAAACCATGAGATCATGACTGAGCTGAAGTCAGATGCCTAAGTGACTGAGCCTGAACCACCCACGTGGCCCTAAAAAACGTCTTTAAAAGCCTATGGAATATTTTCCCTGCCATCAGTTTCTGACGTTTCACTATGATATGCCTTATTATGTGTTTATTTTTACTTATTGTGATGGGTCTTTTTAATCTGCTATTTTCTAAAATTTTCTTTCTTTTTTAATGTTTATTTTTGAGAGAGAGAGAGAGAGAGAGAGAGAGAGAGAGAGAGAATGAATGGGGGAGGGGCAGAGAGAGAGGGAGACACAGAATCTGAAGCAGGCTCCAGGCTCGGAGCTGTCAGCACAGAGCCTGACATGGGGCTCGAACCCACAAACCATGAGAGCATGACTTGAGTTGAAGTCGATTGCTTAACCATTGAGACACCCAGGCGCCCCTACAATTTTCTTAATTAATTTTGTTAATGTTTTTAACTCCTCTCGTTTTGCTATTGCCTTTTTCTGAAACTCCTTTATTCTGATGTTGGACCTCCTGGATTGATCATATTTCTCTCTTACTTTGTCTATTCCTGCTGTACTTTGAGAAAATCTTCTCATCTCTATCTTCTAGCCCTTCTGTTAATTATTAATTTCCTCAGTCATGTTCTTTTAATTTATTAGAACTCTGTTTTCTTTTATTCTGTGTATTTTTTTTATAGCACCTGAACATTTATTCATAGGTGGAATCTTTCATGTTTCTGACAGTAATAACAGTTTTTTTTTTGAAGATTTTCTTCTACATAGATTCTTTTTTTCTCCAAACAGTTGATTTTCTGTTCTTTCTTGCCTGTCTTCCATGTTAGAGGCTTTATTTTAGATGGTTGGCCACTCACAGTTAAGGGTTCAGACTAAGAAGCTAACCTGTGCATTTGATGAGCCATTTATTGGGAACCCCTGACATCACAATCTATCTTCAGGTCTTTCCTCTTTGATTGGTCAGATTCACAGAAGGAAGGATTTACAAAGGAGCTTCCATTCTCCAGCATGGAGAGTGAGGGTCTGGCTGCTAGGTATTAGAGGGCAGGGCTTGGTTTGGTTCTGTATTCTGTATTCACACTTCATATAGCCACCACATTTCCTTGGTTTAGGTCAGTTACTTTGGTCTTCAACTGTGTTTGGTTTCTTCCATTCCAGAGACCCTCTGTTGTATATTCTCTTTAGACAAAAACTTTAGATCCAGCGAGTTGGGGAGAGGTACTCTCTCAGGGATGAGGTAGGGGAGAAAATGTAAGGACCCAATTGCTTCTTAAATAGCTTTCAGCCAATCCCTCTTTTTATAGCTCCCATTCCTTCCCTGCATCTCTAGCTCTGGAGCTATCTGGTACTGCCAGTTCCATGTCTTTTGAGAATTCTGAGATGCACATGATTGGTTCTCAGCTTTCCTTGCTGCTGGCCTGGGATTCTGCCAAGTCAGTTGTTACTTGTCTACTGGCTTTCAAGCTTCCAATATCATGTTGCTGTGTGTCTTGTGGCCTATTGTCCCTTTCTTCTTGTCTTTAAAAAAAGTCTTTTTACTGTAGTTTGGTGGCATTCCAGATGCTATGATTTGGATGACTGTGTTCACTTTGTGGTCTTAACCCAGAAACTTTCTCCTACTTTTTCATGTCTAGCACCTTCTCATTCTTATGTCTTAACTTAGATACAATCTCTTCTTAGAAGCCTTCTTCCTAAACTACCTTATGTAAAGAAAGCATTCCCTGTTGCTTTCTTTGTTCTCTGTTGTAGCTGCTTGTATGTTTCTTTTTGTTTCTTGTATGTTTCTTTACAGATGTTTAGAACAATTTCTTGTTCTCTTTGTTGGTCTTTTATACTTCATCATAGCCTCATGAGATCAGGGGCTATAGCTGTCTCATGTACTGTTATGTCTGAGACACAAATCATTGGTTCTCAGCTTTCCTTGCTGCTGGCCTGGGATTCCGCCAAGTCAGTTCCTACTTGTCTGTTTGGCACATGGTTGACCCCCAGTGAATATCTGCTGATATTCATGAGTGAAAGAACAAATTATATGTGGACTGCATGATTTAAAAAAATTGATAGTAGGGGCGCCTGGGTGGCGCAGTCGGTTAAGCGTCCGACTTCAGCCAGGTCACGATCTCGCGGTCCGCGAGTTCGAGCCCCGCGTCGGGCTCTGGGCTGATGGCTCAGAGCCTGGAGCCTGTTTCCGATTCTGTGTCTCCCTCTCTCTCTCTGCCCCTCCCCCGTTCATGCTCTGTCTCTCTCTGTCCCAAAAATAAATAAATGTTGAAAAAAAATTAAAAAAAATAAAAATAAAAAAATTGATAGTAAATTCCCCATTTTTTTCATATGTAGAAAAAAGAAGGGCAGGGGAATAAAATAGCATCTATCTTACAAGCTTGTTGTGAGGCTTACAGGAGTTAAAAGGCTAAAATGCTTAGAACAATGCCTGGGACATAGTAAATACTAAAGACATGTTATAATTTTAAGAGTTTCAGAGAGTTTCTAAAGAGTTATGCTTTTATATTTACTTATTGCTCTATTTTGATCAAGTTAGAGAAAATATTGTATGATGGGCTGAATTGTTCTTTTTTTCAAAATGTTTACTTATTTATTTTGAGAGAGAATGTGTGTGGGAGGGGCAGAGGGAGAGGGAGAGAAAGCAGATTCCATGCTCAGCATGGAGTCTGACATGGGGCTTGATCTCACCATCCTGGGATCATGACCTGAGCTGAAATCAAGAGTCAGCTGCTGAACCGACTGAGCCACACAGACATCCCTGGACTGAGTTATTTTTGAGAATTACCATGTGTATTCTGAGTCATGGCACATCTGACTTTTAACCCCTGATGGGTCATGAATCTCAGCTTGGACTTTCATGAAAGACAGTGTACTTTAACAGAAAAGCAGGATCCCAGATATTTCCTAGAGTTTGTCTATGTAGCCAGACATTTACATTTCCAGACAGTGCTGTCTATAATTCATCTTCTTATTTAGGCAGTTCTGGGATATCTATATTTCCTTAGGTAGTAGAATTTATTTTCGGCGCAATCCTTTCCTTTTAAAATGGAGCCACATCGATTGATTGATGGATTGATGGTTGATAACTCAGATACGTCTTGAGTATTGTACTTAGATGTAGAAACATAAATGATTCATAGTCATCAGCCTCTGTATATCTCTGACATTATTTCCACCACATAGTTCCTCAGTTCCTCAAAAATCTGTGATTATAGAGAGTGCAGTACAGTTTAGTAGTGATAGATTAAAACATTCACGGGGCGCCTGGGTGGCGCAGTCGGTTAAGCGCCCGACTTCAGCCAGGTCACGATCTCGCGGTCCGTGAGTTCGAGCCCCGCGTCGGGCTCTGGGCTGATGGCTCAGAGCCTGGAGCTTGTTTCCGATTCTGTGTCTCCCTCTCTCTCTGCCCCGCCCCCGTTCATGCTCTGTCTCTCTCTGTCCCAAAAATAAATAAATGTTGAAAAAAAAAATTAAAAAAAAATAAATAAATAAACAAGCATTAAAAAAGCAATTAAAAAAAAAAAAAACATTCTCTAGTTTTCATCTGCTAAATCTGTATCTGGGTTTATATTTCCTTGAACAAATCAGTGATGCTCCTGTTCCCCACCCTCCACCCTCACCCTTGTAGTTTCAAGTACAGTATTCAGATGTCACATCAGAAGGAAGATACAAATTTGTGAATCTCTCTTTGGGTGGGGTGGGAGTTACTTAAGATTTGGCCTCTTAGGTTCTTCAGTTTCAAAATCTTGATCTGAGGAGGTTGCTCAATAAACTTTTAAAAGAAACTTCTATAACCTGACTTGATTGCATTAAAATAGAATGGAGCTCCATATTCCAGGTCAGATCATTGCTAATATCCAACACAACACTCAATTTGAAGAAATTCACTGCCTTTATCATTTTCTCCATCACAGCATGGAATCTTTCATAGTTCCTAGAACAAACTCTCCTGACCAGTAGTGCAATAAAAACTCGAACAGTAGTCTTCTCTTTTGACTTGAATACATTGCTTTTTCCCTTTTCTTTATTACAAGTGCCCCATCTCTGGCAAATGCAGTGTTTCCATGTTAAGACATTTTCTACTTGGCAAGTGGTTAGGTCTCACTAATTCATGCATGAAAGCACTGGGTGATTTTATGTATCTATGTGTTTTCTTAAAAAAGTGCTGAAAAATGTATGGTGGGCTACAACTAGTTCAGTTGTTTCTCTTTATAGGTGACATGTCAGAAAGTGGCTCTATCATTTACTTCCTATGTGACCTTTGGCAAGTTAACCTCCAGAGCTTTGGTTTTTCTCATTGGTAATATGGGAATAATAATAGTAATACTATTGTTTTTGTGTTTATGACACAAAGTAAATACTCAGAATTTAGAATTATTATTGGGATTATTGTGACCCATAAGACGATGATTATGTCTTTCTTATTGTTGATTTATTCACAGTTCAAAGTTCCTCGCACATAGTGAGTGTTCAATCAATATCTAATGAATAAGAATATTGATATTTTTTCCTTTCCCTTTGTTGCCTAACTTTTACTTGATATCTAAAATTCCCTTCAACTCCTGACTTACAGTGTTTCTTAAAAGTTAACTGCACAGAAACGTAACTGAATAATGTATGTGGAAGTGCTTTAAAAAATGTAAATGGCTATACAAATGTAATTGATGATGAGAATGTAATGATACACAATGTAATGATGTTGATGGTATTGGCCTCACTTGCCAAAGAACAGGAGTGTTCTTTGCTGATCTACCCTGTCTGCTGAAAGTTCCAGGTAATGTTTGCCACCTGGAACTAAAACCCACTGAGGAACATATATGTAAGTATATGAATATTTGGATGAATTAACAATGAAATTTGTGACATTTGAATTTTTTTTGCTTTTGAAGGGAGATTTGACTCTTTTAGCTCTCTAAATAGGTGTATCCTTTTCCATCACTCTTCGTTTGTATTTTTTATGAGGTTTTGCTTTCATTTGAAGAGGATGACCTTCCTCAAAGAAGGATCATCCTTTGATCAAGGATTTGCAAAGAGCTTTGGTTTCTTGCTAGACCTCCCAAACAATTGTTCTCCTCACATCTCCACTTTGGAATGTCTTTATTATTAGCTATATTTGTTTTTTATTCTTTAAAAATGATAGGTCTCTGAATATAAAACTAGATTTTAGTACCAAATGCAGTAGTAGATTGTGTGTGTGTGTGTGTGTGTGTGTGTGTGTGTGTGTGTGTGTATGTGTGTGTGTAGGAGGTTATGCTTAATTTTGTTGATGAAATATCACTGCTGTGTTTTCCTTACTCCACAGATTATTCCTTTTTAAGGTTCAGAGTTTTGGACTGGGAAAGGGAAAGGAGAAAGATCCCACGTGTGGCTGCTAATTATAGTTGCAATTTATTGTCTGCTATGTGCCAGTAATTGTGCTAAGTAGTTTATTAATGTAATATTTAAAAACCCTTGTGGCAACCTTGTGAGACAGATATCATTATCCCCATTTTATAGGTGAGGAAATTGAGGCTCATAGAAGTTCATTACTTTACCCAAGTTCTCGTAGTCGTCAGTAAGTAGAAGAGCCTGAATTCAACTGACAGCTAGGTTTTAGTTTAGCTGACCCCAGTCTTTCTGCTTTTAACTCTTGGTTCCTCCATCTTTCTGTCTGTAAAATGGAACTTTTTGTGTGTGAAAAGCTCCAGTTGTTGGAGGTGATGTAAGGAACAGGGTTGAGATGTGTCTTGTAGCTGCAGACAATTACAGGTATATAATGAAATAAATACTGAGAGGCTTGGAGGAGCTGGTATGTGGGGCAGAAATGCAGATGAGACC
This sequence comes from Puma concolor, assembly GCF_028749965.1. NCBI lineage: Eukaryota > Metazoa > Chordata > Mammalia > Carnivora > Felidae > Puma > Puma concolor. The sequence continues at coordinate 11,989,087 of NC_141672.1, read as the reverse complement.
ACAGGCCCAAACTCTCTGTGTTCTAGAGCCTCCTTAGGAGCCTGGTGAGTGCATAATGAAGTTGTGATACCAGAAGTGAATGATGAAGGGATGCAGATGCAATTCGTGAAATGCCCCTTGCAAATCTTGTTTGACCCCTGATATTAAGAGATTTATTTGTGAATTTTATTGGGTGTGGTAGTAGTATTCAATTATATGTGTCTTTATTAGTTGGAGATTATATTAAAGTATTTATAAGTGGCATAGTCTGATGAAAAAACAAATGTGATAGTGTAGTGTTGGGTACAAGGCTTTGTTTTACTTTTCTTTCTACTATTACGTATTTACAGTTTCCATAGTAAAAAGTAAACAAATAAAAAGACCAAAACCTAACTCCATCACCCCAAACTCCACATGAAAATAAAGGATAGACAGACATTAAATACAAGGAGGACTTTCAAGTGCAACGAGCTGAATTTAGGCTCAGTGGGCAGTAGACAAGACTCTAAATTCTGGTCTGTTGGTAGAGCCTTATTCCCAACCAAAGTTCCCTCAGCTTGACTTCTTTACCAATATCAGAGCTTCAAGTTGTGTCTTCAAATGGGGTAGTCTGGCACCTCTGCTCTCAGAAGTTCTCTATGGTCCTTGTGTAGTGGAGGAAGTGACCCTAATTTATTCTAAATAGATTAGGACCAATTTTAGCTGTGCCAAGCCCTGTATATTTTCTACTTCTCCTGAAATTATTTTTGCCAATTATCCTTCCTAAGGGTATGCTTCAATGGAGGGTATCTCACTTTCCTGAACCTGGGGGTACATAGCTCTAGTCTTCAGTTGAGACTGACTCAGAGGATAAGGACTATTTATATTCCTCTGCCCTGATTCTGTTCCTTGAGCTGGTCAGGTGAGAATGGGGCACATATTGTCCTATGACTATAAGGTCATGCCTGGTTTCTCACACAGTTAAATTTTTAGAGCGGGGCTTTCTGTCTGTTCCTCTTGACTCTTGGAGTAGGTAATTTTTTGCTCTCTCTCTCCATCTGTGTAGACACAAGTCCATCCTCAGCCCTTTAGTCAACTTTCAACCAGATCCCCAAGATGGCTAGTGGTGGAACTGGGGACTGTGGAAGAAGGTGATACAGTAGTTCTTGTGATATAAATTGTCCTTCCTACAAGAAATAGGAAAAAGAGGTAGAGAGAATTAGTGTCATATCCAAGATCCAAAACCAGCCCATGAAAGGCATATAAACTTGAAACAGCTTTGCTACCAAGAATCATGTGATATATGAATTCATTCATTCATTCTTGTTCATCAGACGTTTATTTAGAACCAGATACTTACTAAATTCTGGGAATGCAAAAATGAAAGAGACAGTTTCTGATCTCAAGGACCTGATAGCCTAGTGAGGAGACAGTGAATGAATGAGTTAATGATTATAGAATATAGTGGTAAGTGCTGTGATAGAGGGAAGCCTTGTGTGCTATGAAAGCACCAAAGAGATGTATCTTGTGGTAGGGTGGGTTAGTTATCTATAGCGGAAGTGGTTACAACTGAGCTTTGAAGAATTATTAGGAGTTGGCCAGGCAGACAAGTATGGATTGCATTCCTGCAGAGACAATAGTGTACAAAACTATGGAAGGGTAAGAGCAATATGAATTGGGATTTTTGCAAGTCATTATGGCTACACTGTGATACATATGGAAGAGACAGTTGAAGCTTGACAGATGAACAGGGATCTGTTCATGTTGGACTCTTCTAGCTAATTGCTTGGATTTCAACCAGCAGGAAATGAGGAATATTTGCATTTTAGAACCATCACTCTGGAAGATCTTGTGAAAAAGGGATCTTAAGGGTTTCAGTCTGGATATCACAGCAATAATCTCGGAAAGAGCTTTTGCAGGCTTAAATTAAGGTGATGTCAGTGCAGTTAGAGAAGAGAGTAGATTTTAGAGCTGATTTCTAGATAGAACCAATTGGACCAACAAGTAGAATCTTAATGGGGCGCCTGGGTGGCTCTGTTGGTTAAGTGTCTGACTTCAGCTCAGGTCATGATCTCACGGTTGTGGGTTCGAGCCCTGCGTTGGGCTCTGTGCTGACAGCTCAGAGCCTGGAGCCTGCTTTGGATTCTGTGTCTCCTTCTCTCTCTGCCCCTACCCCACTTGTGCTGTGTCTCACTCTGTCTCTCAAAAATAAATAAATGTAATTAAAAAATTAAAAAAAAAAAGTAGAATCTTAAGGACCTGGGAGACAAAAAAGTCATCTCTTAAGATATGCAAGGTGATTAAGAAGGATGTCTGATTCTTTACTGATCCTTTAATTATGAGAAGAAATGAAAAAGGTATGAGGCATACTTTTTTACTTCAACCATTGTGGTAAATATTTATAGTACTCCAAATTTGTGAAGTATGTCCAGGCCTCTTTATTTATGTCTATCATTTCTCAGTGAAAGCTTAGCTGAAAAGAAGATGAATAGTTTAAAAGGGAACAATGACAGCAAATCCACAAAGTCTTGGACTTTACGTAGCAGCAGAAGAAACCAATAAAAATTAAGATGGAATTAGGGTATATGCTTTCAAGTCTATAACATTAATAACCAGCTTATAAAGAATATGGGGGAAATACTATTTTAATTTCTCATTTGGCAAAACCAGAACAGAACAAATCAAAACAGACAAACAAGAACCCCTGAGGCTCAGAGATATTAAGTGACTTGCTTGAGGTCACACGTTGGTGTAGGTGGGAACTCACACTGCATCTCAGAGCTGTCTGCAGGACATTGTGACAACTCCAAGACAGTTACCCAGAATGTTTAGGGTTCAAGTCATGAGAAGGAAAATGAGTGGTCCACTTGAAGAAAAAATGAGTAAATTTTGCAAATGATAATGAAGAACCTATAAATATTTTGAAATATATCAAGGGAAATGATTATTTGGAGTTGGGAGGAAAATATGAGAGATGGGAGGAAAATAAATTATGAAAACATTTCTGCACTATTTACATTTTTTAAGCCTTTGTTATTTTTTAAAATTTAAATCCAAGTTAGTTAACATATAGTATAATAATAATTTCAGGAATAGAATTTAGTGACTCATCACTTACAAGTAACACCCAGTGCTCATCCCAACAAGTGTCTTCCTTATTATTAGCTGTGGGTCTTTCAGATATGGCCTTTATGATCTTGAGGTTTGATCCTTCTATCCCGACTTTCCGGAGGGTTTTTATTGAGAAAGGATGCTGTATTTTGTCAAATGCCTTTTTCTGCATCTATTGAGAGGATCATGTGGCCCTTATCCTTTCTTTTATTAATGTAATGTATCACACTGATTGATTTTCATATATCAAACTAGCCCTGAAGCCCAGGAATGAATCCCACTTGTTTGTGGTGAACGTATTTAGTGTATTGTTGGATCCAGTTTGCTAGTATCTTGTTGAGAATTTTTGCATCCATGTTCATCAGGGAAATTAGTCTGTAGTTCTCCTTTTTAGTGAGGTCTTTGTCTGGTTTTGGAATCAAGGTAATGCTAGCCTTGTAGAATAACTTTGGAAGTTTTCCTTCCATTTCTATTTTTGGAACAGCTTCAAAAGAATAGGTGTTAACTCTTCTTCAAATGTTTGGTAGAATTCCCCTGGAAGCCATCCAGCCCTGAATTCTTGTTTGTTGGGACAATTTTGATTAGTGATTCAATTTCTTTACTGGTTATGGATCTGTTCAAATTTTCTATTTCTTCCTGTTTCAGTTTTGGTAGTTTATATGTTTCTAGGAATTTGTCCATTTCCTCCAGATTGCCCAATTTGTTGGCATATAATGGCTCATAATATTCCTTTATTATTGTTTGTATTTCTGTAGTGTTGGTTGTAATCTCTCCTCTTTCATTCTTGATTTTTTTTATTTGGGTCCTTTTTCTTTTTGATCGATCTGGCTAGAGTTTACCAATTTTGTTAATTCTTTTAAAGAAGCAGCTCCTGGTTTCATTGATATTTTTCTTTTATTTCGATATCATTGATTTCTTCTCTAATCTTTATTATTTCCCTTCTTCTGCTGGTTTTGGGCTTTATTTGCTGTCCTTTCCCCAGCTCTTTTAGGTACAGCGTTAGGTTGTGTATTTGAGACATTTATTCCTTCTTTAGTAAGGCCTGGATTGCTATATACTTCCCTCTTATGACTGCCTTTGCTGTGTCCCAGAGGTTTTGTGCTGTGGTGTTATCATTTTCATTGGCTTCCATGTACTTTTAGATTTCCTTTTTGATTTCTTGGTTAACCCATTCATTCTTTAGTAGGATGTTCTTTAATCTCCAAGTATTCATGATCTTTCCAAATTCTTTCATGTGGTTGATTTTGAGTTTCAAAGTGTTGTGGTCTGAAAATATGCAAGGTATGACCTCAATCTTTTTGTACTTGTTGAGGGCTGGTTTGTGACCCAGTCTGTGATGTATTCTGGAGAATGTTCTATGTGCACTCGAGAAGAATGTGTATTCTGCTGTTTTAGGATGAAATGTTCTGAATATATCTGTTAAGTCCACCCAGTCCAATGTGTCATTCAAAGCCATTGTTTCCTTGTTGATTTTCTGTTTACATGATCTGTCCATTGTTGTAAGTGGGGTGTTGAAGTCCCCTATTATTATGGTAGTATTATCAATGAGTTTCTTTATGTTTGTAATTATTTTATTTATATATTTGTGCATCCATGTTGGGGGCATAAATATTTACAATTGTTAGATCTTCTTGATGGATAGACCCCTTAATTATGATATAATGCCCTTATTCATCTCTTGTTACAGTCTTTATTCTAAAATCTAGTTGGTCTGATATAAATATGGCTACTCTAGCTTTCTTTTGACAGCCATTAGCATGATAAATGGTTCTCCATCCCCTTTCAATCTGCAGGTGTCTTTAGGTCTAAAATGAGTCTCTTGTAAGGAGCATGCAGATGGGTCTTACTTTGTTATCCATTCTGATACCCTATGTCTTTTGATTGGAGCATTTAGTCCATTGACATTTAGAGTGAATTCTGAAAGATATGAATTTAGTGCCATTGCGTTGCCTGTAGAGTTGGTGTTTCTGGTCATGTTCTCCAGTCCTTCCTAGTCTTTGTTGCTTTTGGTCTTTTTTGTTTTCTTTTGTCTTTTCTCCACTCAAAGAGTCCCCCTGAAGATTTCTTCAGGACTGGTGTAGTGCTCATGAACTCCTTTAGTTTTTGTTTATCTGGGAAATTCTTTATCTTTCCTTCTATTTTGAATGACAGCCTTGCTGGATAAAGAATTCTTGGCTGCATGTTTTTCTGATTCAGCACAATGAATATATCCAGCCACTCCTTTGGGCCTGCCAAGTTTCTGTGGATAGGTCTGCTGTGAACCTGATCTGTCGTCCTTATAGGTTAAGGACTTTTTTTCCTTGCTGCTTTCCTAATTCTTTCCTTTCCTGTCTGTGTGTTTTGTGAATTTGACTATGATATGCCTTGTTGATGGTTGGTTTTTGTTCAGTCTAATGGGAGTTCTCTGTGCCTCTTGGATTTTGATGTCTGTGTCCTCCCCCAGATTGGCAGTTTTCTGTTATAATTTGCTCACATAAACCTTCTGTTCCATTTCCTCTCTTCATCTTCTGGGCCTCCTACGATTTGGATGTTATTCCTTTTTAATAGTCATGAGTTCTCCAAGTCTTGTGTCATGTTCTTTTGCCTTTGTTTCCCTCTTTTTTTTGCTTAATTATTCTCCATAATTTTATATTCTATATCGCTGATTCGCTGCTCTGCTTTGTCCATCCTTGCCATCACGACATCCATTCGAGATTGCTTCTTGGTTATAGCATTTTTAATTTCGTCCTGACTAGATTTTATTTCTTTTACCTCCACAGAAAGGGATTCTATGCTTTTTTCAACCCTAGCTAGTATTCTTATTATCGTGGTTCTAAATTCTAGTTCAGACATCTTGCTTATATCTGTGTTGATTAAGCCCTGTCTGTCATTTCTTCCTGTTCTTTATTTTGGGGTGAATTCCTTCATTTTGTCATATTGGAGGAAGAAAAAAATTAATAAAATAAAAAAATAAGAATTAGAAATTAAAAACAAAACAAAAAAGTAAACGAAGCTAGATCCTAGGTACATTTTGGTTTGCTTGTTGAAGGAAGCTCACAGTTTGAGTTTTTAAGGAGTCTTCATGTGGTGAAGCTATGTTCTCTGCTTCAGTCTCACCAGCTACAATCAAGATATCAGCTGGGCTGCATTCTTATGTTCTGTGTTCACACAAGAGACACAGGAAAACTGAGTAAACCTCCACTATTTACATTTTCTACTAACACATTTTTATCTAGAAATTATTTATTTGCATAAATGTCATTAGCGTTTTAAAGAATTTATTTAGAGAGTATTAATAGGATATAACAAAGGTGACATTTAAACTTTAATTCATTTTAACCCCTGTGTTAAACATCACATCACATTTTAAAGATGAAATGTGTTAAACATTTTAACCATCTCTTATGTACCTAGCATTGTGACAAATTCTAAGGGAATTACAAATGGTATATAAGACAGTTATATCCTCAAAGGTATTAAGGTATTGTTAGGGTTACTATATTTGCAAACATGAAACTAATTTAGAACCATCTGGACCAGTTTATTATCAGTGATAAATTTATATAATGAAGTGACAAAATTTTTGAGGCAGATAATGAGTGCTCTGAGCAGTCAGGCAGAAAAGGGAGATGGTGATAATGTCTAGAGTCAACCAGAATGTCTAGAGTCAACCAGTCATGAATGGTGTGACTCTTAAGATGGGCCTTGAAGGATTAACAGGATTTGATTTTTCAAGAAGAAAATTGTGGTACCAATGAAGTAAACAAGTATCAGTTTGTGTTTTCTAAAAACAAAAGTAAAACTCATTTAGTTTTAATATTTCATCTGCTCACTGCAGTGTTCCTCAATGAAGTACTGGAAACAACACAATCCTCAAATAGTGAAATAGGGGAAATATCAATATTTCCTTCCATATCATGAAATTAAATATTATTAAGCTCGTAAGAATAATTAAAGAACAGTGTGGCCTGAAGGAGAAGCCTGGCTTCTAGCCAGGAAACTATCTGCCACTTACTAGTTTTGTGTTTTGGGTGAGTCAGTTATGCTTGAGCTTTGGTTTATTCAACCTTATTTATTTGTTTTTAATGTTTATTTATTTTTAATAGAGAGAGAGAGAGCATGAGCAAGGGAGGGGCAGACAGAGAGGGAGACAGAGAATCTGAAGCAGTCTCTACACTGTCAGTGCAGAGCCTGACCTGGGGCTCAAACTCACAAAGTGTGAGATCATGACCTTAGCCAAAATCAAGAATTGGATGCCTAACTGACTGAGGCATCCAAGCACCCTGGTTTAGTCAACATTAAATGGAAATGATAATAATCACTCCATAATATTATTGTGAAGATTAAAAAATAATGTGTATGGAGCACCTGATAAATAGTGGACATTCAATAAACATTGTTCATTATGATTCATATGTGCATGACTGGTATATAAACAGAAACAGTCCTTCTGAAGGAAAATGTCTTAATTCCTATGAAAAGCTTTAAAATGAGTATTTCTTGTCTGAGTCAGCAATTCTGTGACTAAAAATGTATTCTAAGGAGATAGCTGAAGATGTGTGCACATGTTTGAAAGGATATTCTTTGCAGCATTGAATAGAATAATGAAAAATAACCCCAAATCTCACAGATAGATGATCGGTGACATAAATTACAATTTACTTACATAAATAAAATGTACTTACATTAAAGTGATGATGTAGGAATGTATTTCTGATATAGAAAGTGAGGAAAACAGATTCTAAAGCTACAGAATACTCCCAGTTTTGTAAATTGAGTTTATGCAAAGAAAATTTCCTGGAAGGATAATACACCAGAATGTTAAGTATAGTTATCTCTGAATAGGGCGCCTTTAGTTAATTTTTATTTCTTCATTGAACTTAATATGAATTTTTTACTTTTATGGTAATAAGCATAGATTGATACAAATTTAAAAACAGGAATGGGTTGTTATTAAAAATACTTAGTGACATAGGAAAATACTTAAGATTTAAAGAAAAAATGATTTAAAACTTACGTACTATATGATCTTAATTTTGTTGAAGTATTTGTATATGCCTAAAATGAATGCCTGAATTTTGTCCTTGTGGATGTTTCTCTCCACATGTAGCAAAGCTTCTAGCAAATGGTGGGGCTAGGAACAGAGCAGAGATTAGACTTGCATACACCTGGATAAAATTCATCACTTTCTCAGATTCCTTTCTGTGTTTTCTTTATTTTTATCACAGCTTTAACAGTTGGCTTTCTTGGCTATTTTCATAAAGAAATAGAGTTTAACCACTGGGAAAACCCACTGTCCCTCTCCATCCCTTCTTTCCTTTCACCTTTTCTGGGACCCAGCAAATTCAGCATTCCTTGGGCACTCAGGGATATATAATGGAGAACAAAAGACCTAGTTCTTGGAGCCTATTGTCCACTTGGAAGAGACAATAAAAAAATCACCAAAATATGTGTTAAAAATTGTGTTAACTATGGGGAAAAAAAAGCATAGGGTATGATGACAGAGCAAAATGAAGGTGGAGGAAAGGGAATCAGTTTAGACAGGGAAGTCAGAGAAGACCTCCATTAGGAAGTTATATTTTAAGTCAGCCTTGAAGTAGAAGTAGTAGTTAGCCAGACAAACATGGAGAGAAAAGCATTGTAGGAAGAGGGACAAGTACATATAAAGGTTTTTAGGCAAAAAGTAGCTTTGCCATTTCAAAAAACTGGAGCAAGAGCCAGTATGTCTGACTGTTAAGGTATGATGCAAAGTTGGAAGGTAGGCAGGGACCTGGTATAATATGTTAAGGATTTTAGATTTTGTTCTGAGGGCAATGGGAAGCCACTGAAGGATTTGCATGAAATAGTTTATATTTTATTTATTTATTTATTTATTTATTTATTTATTTATTTATTTAAAGTTTATTTATGTTGAGAGAGAAAGAGAGTGTGTGTGTGTGTACATACACGTGAGTGCATGGGGGTGGGGCAGAGAGAATCCCAAGCAGGCTCTGCACTGTCAGCACAGAGCCTGATGAAGGGCTCAAACTTACAAACTGCGAGATCATGACCTGAGCTGAAGTGTTTGAGCTGAAATCAAGAGTCAGATGCTTAGCTGACTGAGCCACCCAGGTGCCCCTGAGATAGTTTATATTTTAGAAAAATCTCTTTGACTGCTCTGAGGAGAAAGAGCTGGAGAGAGGCAAGAGAGAACCAGGAAGATGAATAAGGGGCTTTCACAATTGATGGGGAGGTGATGGTGCCCAGTAATGATCATGAAGATAAAGAACAGAAGACAGATTGGAGGTATATTTTGGAGGTATATTATCCATTGACAGGATTTAGTGACAGGTTGGATTAAGGGTGTGAGAGAGAGGGAAAAGGAGCTGTCAGGATGATTCTCAGAATACTTTGTTGGAGTGACTTAGTAGATTGTATAGATGGTGGAATAGGTTTTTTTTGGGGGGGGGTAAAGGGTGAGATAAGTGTTCAGTGTGGAACATGTTTGCCTTTGTGATATCTGTAAGATTCCTAAGTAGAGAAATTGAATTGATGAGGTATGTTACTGAGAAGAGCTACCCATCTGGGATGGAGATACAAATTTACGAGTAGTTGGCATAGATCGTGCTGCAGGCTCTATGGATGGGTGGGGTTGCCTGTGGATAGAATATGGAGACAGAGGAACAGAGAATCTAGGCCTGAGCCCTGGGGAATTCTCACATTAAACATCAAGTAATGGAGGAAGTAGTGGAGCTCAGTGAGGGGCTGCACTGGAGCAGTAAGGGGGAAGACTAGAATGTGGGGTTGCTGGGAAGCCCATGGGGGTGTATCAAGGAGGAAGGGATTGGCTGTATGGAATGGGCTAAAACATCCAGGAAAATGATGACGGTAAAGTGCCCATTGGATGTGGCAATGGGCTCCAGATGATGGTGGGAAAGGGGGATTCAGGGCAGTGGTGGTGGTGGAAGCCTGATAGGAGTCCAAGAATTGGAAGTGATGGAGAAATGAGAGAGTGTACACAACTCTTTATAATCTTGGCTCTTAAGAGAGAGGCCAGTGCTGGAGGGGAATGTCAGGTCAAGGGAGAGAGTTTTTGTTTCCCTTTAACAAGGGAGATTCTAGAGTTTATTTGGATGCTTATGGCCATGACTTAGTGGGAGGGAGAGTACTAGTGGTCTGATTGATTATGTTTGATTGGGAAAAGAAAGGAGATGCAAGTAGGCTTTGCTGTCTACTCTGTGTTGAGTTTGTACTAGGTACTATGCTAAGTGGTTGGCACAGTAAGTGATTAATATTCACAGTAACCCCATGAAGTTGGTATGATTATCCCTATTTTACAGATGAGGAAACAGGAGTTAAGTAGAAGTAGAACCAAAGTCTTAATCCAGAAGTGTTTGATTTCAGAGCTTAGACCCTTAGCTCTGGCTTATACTATTGGAGGATTTCCTCTATGGTGGTGTATTAGTTGGTTTCCTAGGGCTGCCATCACAAATTCCCACAAACCAGGTGGTGTAAACAACAGAAATTAATTTTCTCACTGTCCTGGGGGCCAGAAGTCCAAGATCAAGGTGTCGGCAGGTTTGGTTTCTCCCGAGGCCCGTGTCCTTGGCTTGCAGATGGCTACTGTCTCCCTGTCCTCACATGGCCTTTTCTCTGTGCACATGTATCCCTGGTGTCTCTCCTGTGTCCTAATGTCCTCTCTTTATAAGGGCACTTGTCAGACTGGATCAAAGCCTACTCCAAGGGTCTAATTTTTACTTACTCACCACTTTAAAGGCCTTATTTCCAAATAGTCACATTTTGACATCAAGCCTTCAACCTATGTGTTTTGGGGGGGGGCACAATGCAGTCTGTAACAGACGACTTCTGTTTCCTTAAAACTGTAAGGAAAAGAGTAGGTGTGGGGGAGCTTTGAAGAATGTGGAGAGGGATGAAACAGTGATTGAAGAGGGTGGATAGGAGCTTACTACAAAAAAGGTAGTCTTACAGTCTTACAGTCAGTTGAGCTTGGAGATCGTTTGTTTATATCTCAATTATCTGAGGTTCTATAGCAATATTCTGGTAAATGATTGGAGTAAAGAGTAAGAACTCAGTGCTGCAGCGAGGCTGCTGGTTGCTCACATAGGCTTACTAACCAGCTACATGACCATTTTTTTTGTGTACAAAGTTGAAATGTAAATGCATTCTGTTCACATCCTCAGCATAATTACACATTACTGTATGTCAGGGACCTTTCTGGATGTTCTCAAATAGTTGAAAACATGAAAGTTAAATAAATCTATGATTGCTAAGATTTTGTTGCATTTCACCAATGCAGAATTTAGCTTGAACATTTTCCAACAGGTTCTACAAGTTGTCTTTCATGATTACTCACCACTCTCTTTGTGCTTCTTTCTCTCCCCCTCTTTCTTTCTTCCCTGTTATCATCTTCACTCATCAGTTATTTATTGAGTATCTACTAGATGTCTGGCACTAGGGTAAAAACAGTCAACAATCTAGTGTGGGAGTCACAGATGTATATATGCAAAAAAAAAAAGCCCCCAATTGGTTAGGGGTATTATTAAGGTAATAATTCATTTGTTCATTTATCCTGCAAATATATTGAGTTTTTACTGAGTGTCAGGCAGTGTGTTAGGCTTGGTATAGAGACAGGAGTAAGATACAGTTTCTGCCCTCAAGAAACTTACAACCTGATATGCAAAACATAAACAGGTAAGTAAATAAAGACAATGCAATGTGACATCTGTAAAATATTAAAATCACTTCTCAAAGAAGGGAGTGATTCTTGTCTCTGCTTTCCCTTGCATGTTTGGATACCTGTTGAAAGGAGCCGTTGCTGCATTTTAACAAAAGGAACTATAAAAAGAATATCCATTCATTTCACCCTTGGTTCTAAATGCTTATTTTTGTTGTGTAGTGATGGTTTTGTAGCTCTTGAATTACAAGCAAACATCGAGTTTGGGATCTATGGCTTTTCTCTTCCCATGAGTTTATTGTCCACAGTTGACACTATCAACACCTTTTTTTAGGTGATAGGATGGTTAATGGTGTCCCTGAAATACTTGACAGAAACCTGCTGAATATTAAAGCTTGTGAAAAATCACAGTAACAGAGCACTCCTGTGGTGGTAGGTGAGCTGAGAACATATGCTAGCTAGAACATACCTCAAATATTTGGGACTTGGAACTATGTATTAATGGGCGAGGAGGTTCCCAGTAATGTGATTTTTTTTCAAAGGTGGTTAACAGCAGATCAAAAACACTGAGAAGAAAGTGGGTTTTTGTAGATTATGTAATTGAAACATTTTCAAGTATCCCTTCTTTTTACCTCATCTCAGGAAAACAGTTATTTACAACCAAACATTTATGGGGTTCATTGAGACAACGGCTATAAACTTGTTGCTTTCTTCAGAGGTGATATGCTATACAAACTCAAGGTATTATTATCTGCAATCTAGACTTCTTTTTGTGGGAAATGATAACCATATTATGGGATTAGTGCAGGTAGTAGGGGGGAGGAAAGGCAAATTTGATCAATGGTATGTGTAGGATTTAGAATCAATGGTTAACCAAATAGCAGCTAAAAATTGCTTTGATATCATGCAACAAACACCCACTATCTGCATATTGACTTCATTTCAGATTCGTAATCTAGAGTATGTCCTAGTGGAAGGAACACAGGTTGGGAACTAAGGGTATAAATTCTGGTCTACCTCTGCCATTGACTACCTATGTGCCTCATTTTCCCTATCTTTAAAATGAAATGGTTATGAGAAAAGGTCGCTAAGGTCCCTCCAGTTCTATTTCATCATTCTGTGATTCTTCGCCTGTCAAAAGCATATGACTTTTTTTAAGTTGCTTACGCCAGCATTTCAGTTAGAATTGCATCCAGGAGTTTGTTTCCATGGGCTGTTGGGAACAGCAAGACCTTGCTTCTCCAGGACTTGATATGTCTTCTGTTAACTGCTGACAGTGAGCCATACCACCTAAAAGGCTCCCTTGGTAGCCTTAAAGATTGAAAGGACAAATGGACAGTGTTGAGAGCTCTGTGGAAGAGGAGACCTGAGAGACGGTGATCACCATGGCCCCTTGGGATTTGCAAAGAGGAATGACTAGCACTGGGCCATTCACTGCAGCCAGGTCAAAGGTCAGGTCAGGAATGTGGACAATGCTGGTGACTCCAGGTAGGTCTAGGAGGGTAAACAAGCCCACTGAGTCCCTCCTGCATCTTGAGAAGATCTGAGCAGCTCTGCTCAGAAAAGCTATTAGGAAGTTTTCTAATTTATGAAACTCCTTGGAAGGAAAAATGTGACATTTATTTTTCATATTTTTATTACTATCCAGTCATTATATTCTTACTCAACACTCACCAAGTTACTCTCCTCTTAACGTATTCTCACAGTTCAAACATTCAGTAAACACACTACGTGCTTTTATGATCACATTGAGTTAAAAATCTGATTTTGACTGATGCCATTGTGCAACGGACTCCCTATATTTCAGGATTTTTGGAGTATTGTTGAAAGACCTTTGAGTTTTCTCCTTCAGTTTTAGTTAAGCAATCTTAAATATAATTCTCTGGTGGCAGAGATTTATATCTATTATTATTTTGATAATAAGCTAACTTGGGGGTGATTATACAATGATTTGGAGCATTGCCTTTCTTAGTGATAAAAAAAGTTATGGAAGATTTGTGAATAGGATATTAAGCCAGATAACTTAAAAAAAAATTGTGTGCTGGATACAATTATAAGAAATTAAAGATCTTTTAAATTGTTTCTATCATGGAATTCCAATAAAATTCAGCATATTTTCCTTAAAATACTAATTAAATTCCTGTATCTAATCATTAAAAGAAAACCCAACAAGCTGTGTACCTAATACATATTACAAGATAATTTTTCTTTTTTTTTTTTTTTTTTTGTTTTGCTTTTATCTAGTTGCTTCCAAGATCCGGTACTTACAGGAATATCATAACCGGGTTCTTCACAACATTTATCCTGTACCTTCAGGAACAGATATTGCAAACACCCTGAAATACTTTTCTCAGACCTTGTTAAGGTAAGCTTTAAAATATCCTCTACTTCAAAAGAATTATTAGGTAGTTTTGCTGAATTGATTGGGACCTAAACTTTTATCGCACTGAAAGTTTTGAAGGGCCTTATGTTTTCTAGTGCTCTGCCAGAAGAGTCTGGACTCAAGTTCTCTGGGTGTATATAGCAGGTCAGCTCACAGGCCTAACTGAAAAAAAAAAAAAAGGGTTGCATGGCTACCGCCTGCTTTCCTCCACTTTACGTCTTTTCAAGAGATTTATACAGTGATAAAGGTTATATGTCTGGCATTAATATAGAATGAGATTGACAGGAGAATTTACATTGCTAAAATTAATAAGAAACATGGTCTTAAAGAAAATCAGAATTAAGTAGTGTTTTAGGTTCATCAATAGTATTTCCTGTTTCTTGAAGTATAATGTATGGTAATAACAATCTGTGCAACACTTCAAGCGTTCAACGTGCTTTACAATTGATGTGGAAATTCTGAGGAGGACAAGGAATGAAAAACAAATCCTGGATGCTTTTACTATAAGACGGAGACAGGAGGGACCTATCTACTTCACAGTTCTCTTTAGGAAAACCAAGGGGAGCCTTTCAAGTAAAGACTCCGTTGTTTGGAAAATAACACTGAAGAATAAAGGGGAACGCTTCACTTTCCATTACATTCTAAGGCTTGGTCTCCCCATTACCATGATCTTCTCACTCCAAATCTGATATTGGAAACACACAACTTGACTTGCTACTATTTCTTTTTGCTGTGTAACAGCAACATTTTTGTGAGATAGGTATTAGGGAGGGAACACCAATTCCGACTGAGTGTAGTTGCCCTGGAGTCCCCGCTCGTGCAAGGCGAGCCTTTGGCAGTCTGAATGCTTTGTAGAAAGAAGTTTCACGCGTTTAAGTCAGCTGCTCGTCTTCTACAGCCCTGATCTTTGTTCTTCTTATTCTTTGGAGTATCTTGTCTTCTTTAGAACACTTGGTGTCCCTATTCTGTATTAAAGGGATTCTGTGTATCAGATTCATAGATTTCATACTTGCTTAGTAAGTAGAGGCGATTTTCCTTCTTTTCAAATTGCAGTGGGATTATTTGCTCAGTGTTCATTGAAATAATCAGTTTGTTTATATTGATATACAAGCATCTGATCCTGCTCTTTTGAATTCTCCTTTTGTCTTTGAGGTCAGGGTTCTCAACGGGAAACATTGTCCTTTATCACAAATTCTGGAAGTTCTCAAAGTGGGAGGCTTTTTTTCAGTAGCAAGCAGATTCTGAATTCACTTTGCAAAGAAACTGTGACATTTGTTGGCACTTTGAAGCCTACTGCTTAAGTCTTAGTCATTGTGTCAGAAAGTTTGGAAATTTAGGATACTGAAGTCATGTTTGCAAGACATGAAGTTTCCATTTTCTTGAGCCATGGATTATTAGGATATGATCATGGTTCATAGCATTTTAATGATAAAACTGGTGTTAAGGTAGTTTGTTCAGGTAGCTGTTGGAGAAGATTCTGTGCCATCGAGCTGAATCCATTTTCTTTTTAAAATTTATTTATGTAGATTCAAGTTAGTTAACATGCAGTGTAGTATTGGTTTCAGGAGTGGAATCCAAGTGCCCTCCTTAATGCCCAGCATCCATTTCGTCCATGCCCCCTTCCCCTCCCCTCCAGCAGTGCTCAGTTTTTCTCTGTATTTAAGAGTCTCTTAAGGTTTGCCTCACTCTCTGTTTTTATCTTATTTTTCCTTCTCTTACCCTATGTTCATCTGTTGTGTTTCTTAAGTTCCACCATTTTCAAGGGAGACAATATCAGCAGCTGCTTCTAATGGTAGTATTAACAATAACTACCATTATCATAGCAATATTGTATGATAATACTAGTAATTATATGTGTCAAACACTGTTCTAAGAACTATACATGTCATCTCATTTAATCCCTTATAATAATTATATGAAATAAATGTAGTATTATACCTATTTTACAGATAATGAAACTAAAGCGTAAAGCAGTTAAAGAAATTGCTCAGTCACCTATCTAGTCAGCATTGGAACCTGGATTTGACCCTGGTGGTTTTAATCCACAGCATATTCTCAATAATTACACTCTATTGCTTCTCCCTCATACTACTAGTTATCATGGTGCAAAGACACTTCTTTTAGTAAATACTTGGGTTTGGCCTTTGGGAATACCAGCATCCATTATGAGTTCTTGGCATAGTTTTGGTTTTCCTTGAGATTAAGGGAGGAAAGGCTGTGCTTAGTGCAAAGATTTGCCAACTTTTTGGAAGTTAAATTGAGCTGTACTTGAGGTGATCTGGATAGTGTTTTAATTCCCAGATGCTTTAGCTGTCTCTCACTTAGCAATTTGTTGTGGATAGTAAGTCAGAGCAGAGTTGATAGCCTATAGGACACACTCACATGAAGTAGGAAGAAGAAAGAAAACAGTAAGAAGCATAACATGTCACAGGCTGAACTTCAGTGCTTAGAGGTTTCAACTCTTGGGCTGAACCCAATGCAATTTCTTTCTTCTTTTTGCCTACCTCAGCATTAAAAAAATAAAAAACAAAAATCAAAAATAAATAAAAACACCAAAAAAACCCCCAACAACAACCCCACAAAACCCAACGCAAAATTCTTTAATTTCTTTTGTTTCTTGGAAATATAGAACTTACAACTATTGTCCTACATTGGACCAAACTATGACCACTTTCACTGTTGATATATATATATATATATATATATATATCCATAATAATATTTATATTTCTTAATTTTCTTTATGCTATTAGAAAATTCAAGACAGATAAGATGGTCTAGGTATTTGGTGTCCAAGATTATTGACAGTAAGAGTTTCTACTCACTAACAAGTTGGTTCCCTTTGCATTTTAGACGACTTTTACATTCAGAAGCACTTCTTGCTTTCAGAATGCAGATTCTTGGAAAGAAACAAGAAGAAAGAATTAGAGACGAATTCTCAGAGTAACCCTCTGTCTATTTGGATATTCTGAAGGAAGTTAAAATTATTATTATTTTGAGTAAAATCTGCAACTTGAAGTACCAGCAGCTTCATTTGAGTCAGAATTGCATTTTTAGAGGAATAGTCCTCTGGTATTCATGTGTGGCATGTGACTCTTACTGATTTCAGTAGACTTTGTACATATTCCCAAAGGCAGAGATTAGCCTAGGTGTTTAACTTCAATTAATTTAATCCACAGGAGAGGAGAGATTATGTGTTACCGTAATTAACTATATCAGTGGTTGAATAGTCCACATCTGTTCACTTAGCTCTTAATTAGACTCACATTGTAGTTCATGGGGGTTCCCTAAATTTTAGGTTAGTAGAAGATGAGTCTTACGTGGTATTCAGCTTACTAACCCTTGAGCCTAGAGCAGAGTTTGGTCCTTAGAAGAGGGTCAACAAATATTTGTTGAATTGAGTTGACTTTGGTCCAGATTTTATCCATTGCAGTAACCCTTCTAGAGCATTATTTCATCTAGCAGTGACCTGGGGTACTGGGTAAAATTTTGTCTGAGTGCTAACTTGTACTCATTTTAATTTAGTAGGGACCTAAGTATGGGAACAGACACACAATTTACACACAACTTCAGAGTTTAGTTTTTTGTTTGCTTTTAGTATTAGAAGGAACTATGAAGATCATCTAGTTTAATCCCCCCCTCATTGCTACAGAGGAGTCTGTCCATTTTACATTGAAAGCATTCTGGGGCCATATTTAAAATATCTAAGTTCTTCTTTAAGGATCTTGCCTCTTACCTGGCAGAATATTTAAAGGTTTCCAGTCTTCCTATGTCATGCAGTCTTTTGGAATTCCTTCCCCCAGATCTCTCTTCTGGTGCCATTCCAGCTGCTTGTGCATAAAATCTTTTTAACAATCATTATCTTTGGGGAAAACTACTTGCTGCTAACTCTTTAGAAAATGTTTGATATGTTTTTTAAAAGGGATTCTAGTCTCAGTTCAATAAGCTTAGTTGAATTGTAATTTTTACTTGCTTAGGAAGAAAACAGACCTTCCAATGACTGATTTGAAGTCCACAGAGTAGCTTTAGAGTATTGCATGATAAAGTAAATTTTATTTAGTGTATAGATTCAACTAAGATGTCAAAATTTATAAGCTTATAGAAAGTTTATTTGATGTATTATTATTTGTGCTGTAAATACCTCAGGGCAACTTTTCATCTTTCTCCATACCCACAGGGGTCTTCTCTTGGTTCCTCTTGATGTTGGAAGTAAACGTTTGATAAAGAGGATCTCAGGAGGGAAAAGGAAAGGTGAAAAGTTGGTTGCTGGGTCAAACTCTTCTGAGCAGGGCATTCTTAATGTTCTTTTTGGTTGGGTGTATAGTCCTCTGGGAAAGAATTTTAGATGGGGTAGATGGTTTTATCATTCCCGAGTTAGACAGTTTGGTTGGGGAAATAAGTTTTTTTTTTTTTTTCTGAATAAACTTCACAAAACATCATAAAATCACAATGCATTGTACATTGATTCATGAGCCCTTCTTAAGTTTTACCACAAATGAAAACATTTCCTTACATTGAAACATGAATGGTAATTTAAAACTGGTTTCATGGATAATTCATTTCAGCCATTTTTTTCCTCAACCTCACCTACTTATTAAATCTAGAGGCAGTGAGAGAGAAGTTTTACTGTTTCAATGCTGACATTCTCCCTCCCTGCATGTATGAACTTGTTGCTGCTATCATTTGGGAACCCCACATATACAGGAAGGGAAAAATACCAAAATGGAGTCTCCAAAGTTGATTTGACTAGTGTCTTAAACTATATCCAACTTTGGAACAATACTGAAGTATACTCGAAAAAAATAATGTGCTATATTTCCCCCACCAAGGAAAAGTTGATGACAGAACAGTACTTAATTTAAAGGATAGCATTAATATATGACATGTAGCTAATTTTATTCTCTAAGGCAAAATGTTTTTCTATATCACTTCTAGAAGATCCACATCTTGTAATTTTGAAAAGATGTAGGTAGTAGGGTTAACTACTGAAATTTGGTTAGGACTGAAATTTGGGAAATAGTATTTCTAACTTATATCCATTATGATTCTAAAGGAATTTTCAGTGGGATAGAATCCTCCAGGATTCAAATAGATTTTTGGTGACTGGGCTTATCAAGAACATAACATTTAAAGGTGGTACATTTAGGAATAATCAAGTTATATGAGGAAACTATAAAGTCTGATGGAAAATCTGATGGTACTGGAATGTTGATATTATCCCATTGTAAAGTATAAAGTATATGTATCTTACTTTAAGATAAATACATGACACACAAAAAAGGTTAATTTAATCCCTTTAAAAGTAAAAAAAAAAAAAAAACACTAGATCTTAAGTTATTTCTTGCTAAGAAGTATTACATAACTATTCTGAAATTATCTTTATTATTATTAATTGTTTTTCCCTGGACATTGGGTAACAGAAGACAAAGGAAATCGAGGTAAATTAGGCACATGGAAAATAAAAAGCATGTAGTCATTTTTCTTACATTGTAACATATTTTGCACTAAGAGTAAATAAAAATAAATGTCAATTTGAAATAGCAAGCATGCTCGACACTAACCAATTCTTCACACCACTGTAAAATTGTAAATGTAATATCATTAACTAAGAACTTATTAATGTTTGATGCACATAGAGTAAGTGTAAAACAAGGTTATTTTTATGTAATGAAACATTTATAAATTGTTATCTATTTTGATTCACATATAAGTGTACTATATAAAAGCACTTTGTAAGCGCAGCAGAGATTATCATTATAATGTATAACTATTGTCTTTGATGATAAATAGTAAACCTAATTTTAAAAACTTAAAACATCTGGCCAAGCAGTTATTTCTTCTATTTTTAAATTAACAAGTTTTCTGCTTTATTGCTTTTACTAAAAGGCTTTTATTTAAAAATGAAGGCTAAAAGAAAGCTAGTTTATTTCTAGAGTTTATTTTTCTTCCCATTAAACTTTTTTTTTAACTTTCTAAATTATCTTTCCTTTAGTTTTTAGTGAGTTTTGTTGAATAATAACGTAAGTAGCAGCAGTAATATATAAGATACTATTGTATGATGTGCAGCTATATGGCAGATACTGCTTGCCTAGTCTTTAGAATTTTGAAGGTAACTATTTAATAAACCAATGTTTGTATTCATAAAATAAAATGTTTCCTCCCCAACATGCAAAATTAAAAAAAACACACATAAATAACCATTATCATTAGTTCACAAACATATGCTACGGACCATCTACTATATATTATTTTATAGCTTTTCCAATGTAGTTTAGCTAACATTTTAGAAATATGTATTATTTCTAAATTCATATGCCTGTTTAAACTTCATTATCTCAAATGATACTGATAGAATGTCATGAAACAGTATCATAATATACATATAGACATTATTTTGATGCAATAAACATGTGATTTTTAAGACTTTCTTAATAAACACACATGTTTATTCTTTGCTAAAACATGTTTCTGCAAGTGCCATACCTATATTTTGCAGGTTTTTGTTTACCCGATTAAGGCAGTCTAGCTGAAAACTTCTTTTGCCTTGAAAGCTTGTTTTAATTAGTATAAAAGCCCTAATTCATTAGATGAAACCATTGTTTTTCCTTCGAGGAAACCTCTCCTTCACCAAACCGATAAGCTGTAAAACATGGGTTTGGCACTGAAACATGCATTTTTATATTTTTGCTCCTTACTAACCAGATAACACATGAGATGCAATGCAATTTCCACGAAAGAAACCGTGCATTATTGGTATTTCTGAGCACGAAGCTATGTGACCCCTACTTGATGTGTAGACACTGCTGGTGTGGCAATTGCATCTTATGTGGGATATATCTGGAGTTTTATTATTTGTTTTAGAGTGTCATTTCAATGTAATGTGCTGTTCTTTGTGTCTTTGTTGTCTCTTTTTTTTCCTTGTCCCCCCAACAGCATTTTGTCCCGCACAGGGAAGAAGGAAAACCAAGATGCCTCCAATTTGACAGTGCCCATGACCATGTGTCTTTTTCCTGTGCCATTCCCACTCACCCCATCTCTAAGACCGCAGGTCAGTTCCATCAACCCTACTGTTACTCGCTCCCTCCTTTACAGCGTCCTGCGAGATGCTCCCTCTGAACGCGGCCTGCAAAGTCGTGATGCTCACTTGTCAGACTACCCTTCTTTGGACTATCAAGGCCTCTACGTGACTTTGGTGACTCTTCTGGATCTAGTTCCTTTACTCCAGCACGGCCAACACGGTGAGCATTTAATCAAAATCTTTGAGAATGTATGTGTATGTTTATGGATGCTGGAGACCGTTGTTACTGTAATAAATTGCTTAAAAGGTCTTTGTGTGGCTAAAGCCCTTCTTATATGGAAACTTAATTATGGCTTTTCCCATCCTGTCATTTTTCGCTCATTTATGACCAGTGGGATGTTACCCAGGTCGGCCTACATTTGGAGGGGAGTGGGCTGGAAGGACGAGTAGAGCTGTATTGGGAATTTACCTGCTTATCATGGAGGTGCTTGTTGGAATTATGATTTGTGGGCTAAGATTTAGAAACCTGCCCCCCATAAAATGTAAGAGATGGAGCCTGAAGGGCACGTCAGATCCGCTGACTAATCCTGTGATTTTTCGCGGCAAATCACAGAATCTCCCTGGGACTTACTTTTCCTGTCTTTTAAATCCGGGAGGTTCGATAAGAATAAATCTCTAAGAACTCTTCCAAATTTAACCAGCGATCACTGGTTATTATTACAAAGTGTTGGCGGTCGGTATGATATATGGTGCTGCTACAAGCTGTATGTGGCATATACTACACACTATTAGGGGTGCTTCGGGAGAGTGACCTGAGAGCATGCTTCTTTGCCTAACGCTTTCCCTTTCCACAGTGTGTTTTAGCCAATGTCATGATCTCACTTGCTTACCATTTTCTAACCCATAAAAAGGAGTACAGTATCTCTTGTTTAACTATTCAGTATTATATTTGTGAGAATCAAATGGAAAACCATGCAGTAAGAAAAGGGATTTTTCCAGAGAATGAATGTTTAAAACATTGGTTAGAACAGCATTTTAACTTGAAAACACTGATAATTTGGTCTCTGGAAGTACGATACCCAAAGTTTCACTGTATAGAAAAACTGGAATTTGGGAAATGAGTGAGTTGTGGGAGTTATTTCTCCCTTTAGTTGCAGCTAGCTCTCCTAAGAGAATGCTTAATGGTTTATTAAGATGTGTTCCTAATTAAAAAATTTAAAAAAACCCACTTTCTTAAAAATGATGAAATAATGATTGTTGAATTTGTTTTTTTTTCTTATATTTACAGTTCTGTATTATAGTGAATATAAAAAAATGTAGAAATTTGTAAATTTGCTTGTTGTGTAACTTTGTAGTTGTTTTGAGCCCAGTCACTTTTACTGTGATCCCTGTACCCACTCAGAACTTCAAAGAGATGACTCTCTGAACATAAGACTGCCAGAGCTTACTGTGGTGGTGGTCTCATCAGTACTTTTCCTTTGTGACAACCTGTCCTGAGGTCACTGTAGACCTGCCTGGTCCTGGGCTGGGCCACTGTGTTAGAGCCCCTTTATTAAGATAAAAAGCATTCAGTTTGATAACTCACAATCCATTTAACTGCAATTTAACTGTGTTAAATTACAACAATTTCAGGGGGAATGATGTATATATATGCTTTTTACCTACAACTATGTTGCGACTTTACTCTTCACTGTTATCTGTAGACTGTGTTCTCTGTTCTTAGAAGAGAGGAAAAAACTAGACTCTCCCTTAGAGGTAAAAAAAGCAGTTCAGCAGTGTTTCCTAACAACACTGGAATCACTGAGGGAGCTTGAATATGGAATTCTGGGTCCCACACTGGGATTTAGGAATAAGAGTCGCTGAGGGGTGTGTCCTGGGGATCCAAATTTTTACTGAGCTCTCTGGGTGACTCTTTTGTGTACTGAGCGTGTGAACTACTGTTCCAGGGCTCGAGGCGGTGTCTCCACGTGGGGAAGGGCTGTGCACTGGTGAGAGCTGCATTCCTGACACAGTTCAGCTACCAGCTGTCAGGCGATCTTGGACCCTCACTTTCCTTCTCCGGGCCTCAGTTTCCTTACTTGAAAGATATTCCAGATTGGCTCTCAGGCCCCTTTCAACACTAATGTTCTGTAACTACATTACAATGCAACTAAGGTGTCCTTTATGCACAGCCTCATTTAATTCTTAGTAAAACAACCTATGACTTTTACGTCTAATCAGCTTGAGGCCAAGGTTGACTGACCCTCACTCACCAGCGTGCAGGTGGCCTCATCCTCTCTGTTGTCAGTTGATGTGCTTGTTGAGATGGCAGGTTAATTCCATGATAGTTGGAAATAACATTAGGCATCAAAATTGCACTAAGAAGGTAAATCTGCTGCGAAACAAACAAACCCAATAATTTTCTTTTATAGTGGACAGAAAAGTGATCCATATCTTCCTTGTCAAGTCCTGACTGATGACACACAAATTGGGAGATCCAGAAGTATCAAAAGATATATTCAGTAGAGGTGTCTGAGTGGCTCAGTTGGTTAAACACCCAACTCTTGGTCTCAGCTCAGGTCTTGATCTCAGGGGTGTGAGTTCAAGCCCTGTGTTGGGCTCTGCGCTGGGCATGAAGCCTACTTAAAAACAGAAAGATATATTCAGTATATTGGGATTTGGTGTACATGCATTCTAAAGCTAAATAGTTATGGTTTTTTTGAATGTCCTTTATTTTTGCTCCTTGTGCAGGTAATAATAGTAACACTATTAATATATTTAACAATGGCCATACTTGTGGAGCACACATTATGTGCTGTGTTAAGCACTCTATATTAATCTCATTTAAGCCTCTTAACAGTCCTTCTAGAAGTGAGGTAGGTACTCTTCCTCTCCCCATTTAAAGATGTTGATAGGAAGATTACCACTAGGTAGTACATCCTTCTGTGATAATTGATAACTGAATGCACAGGGCCACACAACATCAATTTACAGCTTCCTTTCTTTGGCACCTGCGGAATATGCTGCTGTACTGGAAGATGCATGTTCCCTCATTGCTCAACACTCCAGATGTAGGAAGACTGTGCTTTTTGGTTGATGGGGCAGGGATAGCCTGGCTTTATTTCCGGTCCTGCCCTTGACTTTGCTAAAACTTCCGTTGGGTAAATAATCTAACATCTTTGTGCCACAGTTACTTTGTGTAAAATGTAATGATGGTAAGAATGCTAGACAACATTTTAGGATTCATGATCACGTGGAAAGTGCTTTTAGTTTCTAAAATCAAGGAATAATAGGAATACCCAGTGTTACTGAAGATTGATAGAGGGTTGAGGAAAAGCTCATGAAATCGATATTTATATTTCTTAATGCAGTTATTCACCAGTCATTTATTGAACAAATATACTGTCTATGCACTCTACTGAGCATTATGTTTCAGAGCTCTTAATAAGAAGGGAGCAAAGCTGTTTTCAATTTAAGCCAGTTCATAAGAACTAAAAATATAGAATTGGCATATTTTGTTAAATGGCAAAATATTCAGTGACTGATTACTCACTTTTGTTTTGTAGATCTTGGACAGTCGATATTTTATACAACTACATGTTTGCTACCCTTTCTCAATGATGATATTCTGAGTACTTTGCCCTACACGATGATATCAACGTTAGCTACCTTTCCTCCATTTCTGCACAAGGATATTATTGAATATCTTAGCACATCTTTTCTACCAATGGCTATATGTAAGTTCAATCTTACCTAATACTAGATTCTTTTAACGTATTGTACGAATGGAATTTGCTTGCACTGTTTTAGGCTGTAGATTTTCAAGATTATAATGGAATCACTTGCTATATACATGTGCTGTGATTTAAATTGTCATTTCAGCATGATGATTATGGAGAGAATCAAAGAAATGAATGATGATTAGACCTTAGAATTGTTTTACTTGCATAATTTGATCTTATAGAGTAGGAAGAAAACATCAAGGCATGGTCTATTACTGACATAGAAACTATGGTATTTTGTGTAACTTAAGAAAAAAGTATGGAGAGAGTGCTGCCTCAGGTATAGAAATTCTTATCTTTTGCACCTGAAGGCAGAAGGTTGTGATGGGAAGAGCAATAGACAGTGTCAGGACATATAGATCCTAGTTTCAGCTTCACTTGTAAATGTGCTGTGTGGTGTTAGGCATCTCACATGGTTGAGACCTCATCTCCAGAATGATGCTAGCATTAACTTCCCATCACAGGGATGTTGTGATGATAAAGTGAATCAATACATATGAAAACACTTTGGAAAAAGGCTCGCAACTCATGTGCAAGTTTGTTATAAATGTGGAGCTGATTTGAATTCTGTTTCACTTTTGCAGACTTTTTTTTTAATTTTATTTTTAATTTTTTTAAAATTTACATCCAAATTAGTTAGAATCTAGTGCAACAATGATTTCAGGAGTAGATTCCTTAGTGCCCTTTACCCATTTAGCCCATCCCCCTTCCCACCACCCCTCCAGCAACCCTCAGTTTGTTCTCCATCTTTATGAGTCTCTTCTGTTTTGTCCCCCTCCCTGTTTTTATATTATTTTTGTTTCCCTTCCCTTATGTTCATCTGTTTTGTCTCTTAAAGTTCTCATATGAGTGAAGTCATATGATTTTTGTCTTTCTCTGACTGACTAATTTCACTTAGCATAATAGCCTCCAGTTCCATCCACGTGGTTGCAAATGGCAAGATTTCCTTCTTTTTGATTGCCGAGTAATACTCCATTGTATAGATAATACCACATCTTCTTTATCCATTCATCCATTGATGGACATTTGGACTCTTTCCATACTTTGGCTATTGTTGATAGTGCTGCTATAAACTTGGTGGTGCATGTGTCCCTTTGAAACAGCACACCTGTGTCCCATGGATAAATGCCTAGTAGTGCAATTGCTGGGTCGTAAGGTAGTTCTATTTTTAGTTTTTTGAGGAACCTCCATACTGTTTTCCAGAGTGGCTGCACCAGCTTGCATTCCCACCAACAGTGCAAAAGAGATCCTCTTTCTCTGCATCCTCACCAACATCTGTTGTTGCCCGAGTTGTTAATGTTAGCCATCCTGACAGGTATAAGGTGGTATCTCATGGTGGTTTTGATTTGTATTTCCCTGATGATGAGTGATGTTGAGCATTTTTTCATGTGTCGGTTGGCCGTCTGGATGTCTTCTTTGGAGAAGTGTTGCAGATTAATTCTAATAGGCTTTCCACACATGAGAGCAGAGAGAAAAAGCCAAATTGGGTTGGTTTTTATGATCAAAATCCTTCTAAAGTATTTTGTAAAGAAATGGATTACGAGGGGTGCCTGGGTGGCTCAGTCGATTGAATTTCTTACTCTTGATTTTGGCTCAGGTCATGATCCCAGGGTCGTGGGATCGAGCCCTGCATCGGGCTCTGGGCTGAGTGTGGCACCTACTTAAGATAATCTCTCTCTCTCTCTCTCTCTCCCTCTGCCCCTCTCCCCTGCTCTTGCGTGCTCTCTCTCTCTCTTAAAAAAAAAAAAAAAAAAGAATTAGATTATGAATCAATCTATACTTCAGTGGATAACCTGAAAAGATTGTGGGTTTAGGAGCCAAACAGATGTAGATTTAAATCACAGCTCTTCTGCCAAACTAGTTTTGTGGCCCTAGGCAAGTTACCTAACCTTTCTGTTTCTTACCTATGTAAGAAGAATAATCATAATAGTTGCCTGGGTGGTTGTGATAACAGAGATGATTCACCTGGAAATTGGTAAGGTGCTGGCTGGCTCAATGCCAGGTGTTCACTAAGTGTTAGTTTACTGCTCTCCTTCCCTAAACTTTTGTGCCATTAAAATACCTTTATTGGTCACATTCGATTCCTAGTGACCATTTTTCACCATTTTTAATTTTATGTGCTTATCATCTTATTAAAGTTGTTGCTATGTAATAATAGTGGCAAACATAGGTACCTTTAAGCTACATTACTTATTTTATAGTTAAGCTTAATTTTAGCTAGGGAATTATAGTTTCATGTCTTTTTTTTTTTTTTAATTTTTTTTTTTTAACGTTTATTTATTTTTGAGACAGAGAGAGACAGAGTATGAACAGGGGAGGGGCAGAGAGAGAGGGAGACACAGAATCCAAAACAGGCTCCAGGCTCTGAGCAGTCAGCACAGAGCCCGACGCGGGGCTCGAACTCACAGACCGTGAGATCATGACCTGAGCCGGAGTCGGGCACTTAACTGACCAAGGACCCAGGCGCCCCTGTAGTTTCATGTCTTTTAAGCAAAGAGTCTGTCTTCTGCCTAAATTTTATGGTGATTCAGAAACATTAGCAGACCGATGGTATGGTTCAAGCAATAGATTATTGATCATTCTCTCTTTTTTTTTGTTCTGTGTGACCTGACAAGCACTTGCTTATCAATAGTCTTAGAATTGTATAGTTATGTTAACTGTGAAATTTAGGCATAGGAATTCATCTTCTTATTATTTTTAAAGAATTACAGGTGAGGAGGAGCATCTTTGTAATAATTAATCTTTTATTTATTTATTTATTTTTTTATTTTTGGACCTCTTTTATTATTATTGTTATTGTTGTTTTTATTCCCCCTTCCTAAGAAGTCTTTTTTTTTAATTTTTTATTTTATTTTTTTTAATATATGAAATTTATTGTCAAATTGGTTTCCATACAACTCCCAGTGCTCATCCCAAAAGGTGCCCTCCTCAATACCCATCACCCACCCTCCCCTCCCTCCCACCCCCCATCAACCCTCAGTTTGTTCTCAGTTTTTAACAGTCTCTTATGCTTTGGCTCTCTCCCACTCTAACCTCTTTTTTTTTTTTTTTTTCCTTCCCCTCCCCCATGGGTTTCTGTTAAGTTTCTCAGGATCCACATAAGAGTGAAACCATACGGTATCTGTCTTTCTCTGTATGGCTTATTTCACTTAGCATCACACTCTCCAGTTCCATCCATGTTGCTACAAAAGGCCATATTTCATTTTTTCTCATTGCCACGTAGTATTCCATTGTGTATATAAACCACAATTTCTTTATCCATTCATCAGTTGATGGACATTTAGGCTCTTTCCATAATTTGGCTATTGTTGAGAGTGCTGCTATAAACATTGGGGTACAAGTGCCCCTATGCATCAGTACTCCTGGATCCCTTGGATAAATTCCTAGCAGTGCTATTGCTGGGTCATAGGGTAGGTCTATTTTTAATTTTCTGAGGAACCTCCACACTGCTTTCCAGAGCGGCTGCACCAATTTGCATTCCCACCAACAGTGCAAGAGGGTTCCGTTTCTCCACATCCTCTCCAGCATCTATAGTCTCCTGATTTGTTCATTTTGGCCACTCTGACTGGCGTGAGGTGATACCTGAGTGTGGTTTTGATTTGTATTTCTCTGATAAGGAGCGACGTTGAACATCTTTTCATGTGCCTGTTGGCCATCTGGATGTCTTCTTTAGAGAAGTGTCTATTCATGTTTTCTGCCCATTTCTTCACTGGGTTATTTGTTTTTTGGGTGTGGAGTTTGGTGAGCTCTTTATAGATTTTGGATACTAGCCCTTTGTCCGATATGTCATTTGCAAATATCTTTTCCCATTCCGTTGGTTGCCTTTTAGTTTTGTTGGTTGTTTCCTTTGCTGTGCAGAAGCTTTTTATCTTCATAAGGTCCCAGGAATTCACTTTTGCTTTTAATTCCCTTGCCTTTGGGGATGTGTCGAGTAAGAGATTGCTACGGCTGAGGTCAGAGAGGTCTTTTCCTGCTTTCTCCTCTAAGGTTTTGATGGTTTCCTGTCTCACATTCAGGTCCTTTATCCATTTGGAGTTTATTTTTGTGAATGGTGTGAGAAAGTGGTCTAGTTTCAACCTTCTGCATGTTGCTGTCCAGTTCTCCCAGCACCATTTGTTAAAGAGACTGTCTTTTTTCCATTGGATGTTCTTTCCTTGGATCCATTGGATGTTTCTAAACATCCATTGGTTGTTTGTCAAAGATTAGTTGGCCATACGTTTGTGGGTCTAGTTCTGGGGTTTCTATTCTATTCCATTGGTCTATGTGTCTGTTTTTGTGCCATGTAATAATTAATCTAAATTTCACTCTACCCTCCTTCTTAGGAATAAGTTAATAATTTAGGGAGAGGCATTGAATATATCAGGCCTCTGAAGTTATGCTTCACTCTGATCAAGCATTGTGATGACTGGCAATTTGTTTCTTCATCCCTGGTTATTAATTTCTACTTAATTAGAAGCACAGACCCCAAAACATGTCTTAAAGTCACATTAGAATCCTTATTTCTTTAAATGTGTGAGCCTTGGCAACTGAGGGGAACAAAATATTAAGTTGAGTCTACAAAATGTGTATGAATTTTAATACTTATTGCTAGATTAACTTGGTGTTCATTTAAATTGTGAACAAGCTGTTTATGTCTCTGGGGCTCCATTGTGTTTTCAGCTGTAAAGGGGAGTTTTGGAAAACATGTTCCATCTCTAAGGTTATTTCTGGCTTACTAATTCTAGGTTAAATAACATCAATCTTATTTTATGTAAGAGGCACATGTCTTCCTGTAACCTAGTTGTTGATCTAGTTCATTTATCTCTGTTGCTCTGGTTTTAGTTTCTTACTTGTGACTTCCATTTATTGTTACCATCCCTGTGGGTTGAGGAGCCTTTAAATCTTTGAAAATAAATGGTAGTAATACCCTTTTTCAAAAAAAGTTTATTTTTTGAGAGAGAGAGAACACATGCACGAGTGGGGGAGGGGCAGAGAGAGAGGAGATAGAGAATCCTCAGCAGGCTCCTGTTGTCAGTGCAGAGCCTGATGTGGGGCTGGAACTCAAGAACCACAAAATCATGACCTGAGCTGAAGTCAAGAGTCGGTTGCTTAACCGACTGAGCCACCCAAGCACCCCAGTAGTAATACCCTTTAAAACCACATTCTATTAAATGATTGAGGTGTTGTTTTTTTTTAATGTTTTATTTATTTTTGAGACAGAGAGAGACAGAGCATGAGCAGGGGAGGGGCAGAGAGAGAGGGAGACACAGAATCTGAAGCAGGCTCCAGGCTCTGAGCTGTCAGCGCAGAGTCCTATGCCGGGCTGGAACTCATGAACTGCGAGATCATGACCTGAGCCAAAGTCAAACGCTTAACCGACTGAGCCACACAGGCGCCCCGTTGAGGTGTTTGTTTTTGTTTTTTTGTATTTGTTTCTTTGCAAAGACACAGCCCCAAAGAATGAGGGAATCGGGTTCCAGATTAATCACGTGTAAAGGAATTGATGTGAGAATATGTGTCTGTTGCTTGCATCCATGTCGTTTCTGTCTTTGGAAGTTGTTTCGATGTCTAGAAATTGTGACCGAAATGAGAGAGGAGCATTTAACTTCTTCCAGAATGTTTTCATTTCAGGACGGAGATGTTAGGGGATTAAGGAGGCAGCATTTTCTGAGTATTTGATAAAATCTTCAAGACAAGACAGCTTTTATATCTTTGGTGTGGTGTTCACAAGGTCAAGATGTAAAATGTGGACAGTTTTTCAGGTGTTAAATGTTAGTGTCGTTAAGAACGTAGACTATGAAGCGCCAAGCTCTGAAGTGGATCTAATGAAGTATTACGGTTCTTCCCATGGAAGGGCTGTGCGTGTTTGTCAGTTACGCCCTCCCATCATTTTTGTCAATAAATCTAGTACTGTGGCTTTATTTTAAATCACTCCTTTTGAGATGCTGCAGAGAAAACTGCAATTTATTATAAAAATTTCATCTGACATAATCTTTTCTTTTTAACTCCTTCCACAAATAAGATATACTTCTTTTTATTCTAAATGTGTGCAATAGGCTCTGTTTTTTGTTTTTAAAAATATTAAAGGAGTACTAAGAATTGAAAAAGTCATTAGCATTTCACCACGGAAACCTCTTTTTTTTGCAATAAAGGGTCTGTGATTTGTGGACCAACTTGAAATATGGATGTTGGGAAGATGATATGGATATTGGCAAAGAAGAGAAAAGCTGATCCCAAATGAACATTAATTGATATAGGCTGTGTTATTTCAAAGATGATAATAAGACTGAGCGATGATATCGGTGAAAGACCCTTCTAGTGTATCTTGGTAGCCTAGACTTAAATTTCCTCAAAAAATCACTTACCCTTAGGAAAATAAAGGTTCATTTAGATCTTTGCACTTAAAAGCAATTGTGTGGGTTAAGTGAGTATCTGGTTCCAGGCCATTAGCCCTGGATCATTTTTCTTCTACTACTATTACAGAGGATGCCTGTGATGCTTCTATGATCCTCCAAAAACCAATAAATATATATATTAAAAAAAAGACAGAACCCAACACCACATATTGATGACATTTAAATATTCTTCTAGATATAAAATTTGTCTTATTAACTAATGATCGTTTTTATAAAATAGGTCTTACTATTTTGTAAGAGCTTTATTGTTCAATTTGTGGAAATATGTTGGAATAGAAATCCAGAAGAGCTGAATTATGTAGTCTTTCGCCGATTGGCAAATCTCTTAACCTCATCAAACTTTAGTTTCCTTAGCTGTAAAATTGTGAATTATCATGATCTCCCCTGCCTGTGCCCATGTTTGTTGTGAAGACCAGAAGATAACATACAGCAATGGCCTTTGAATATTGTGTCATGTGAAACAAATGTATAACAGACCAAATCCACAGTCATGTGACGGACATGTCAAATCCCACTGCAACTAATTCCAGTATACTGTACCAATTCACATGTTGTCCTAAAGTTTTATTATTTTAAACATAGCTTGGGAAAAGGGGCCAGCCTCTGGGGCTTGGGATTTTTCCCCCACTAGAGTTTGTTGTATAGTAACAATAATGACCAGAATAGGTTTTGATCGCATAGAATCTGACAGAACACCTCTGCATTTTTTTTTTTAAAGATTTTATTTTTCTAAAGTAATCTCTACATTCATCATGGGGCTTGAACTTACAGCTCTGAGGTCAAGAGTTGCATGCTCTACTGACTGAGCCAGTCAGGCAGTTCACCTCTGCATTGTTGATGGGCACTCTTGTCTCTATGATTTTCATTAATATAGCAGTCTACAAATATTGTAATGCTGCATGGACTTTTGGGTCATGATGTCGCAGTCTTCCCATTATGTTGAATTGATAGGCCCTTCTGAAGGCATAGGTATCTTATGCTCAAACCCTATCTCATGGAATACAAATACCTGTGATTACACAGAGATGCTTGTTAATTCAGGCAGTGCAGTCTGCCCAAGCACAGGAAACGGTTCTGTCGGATGGCACCAGAATGTGTTTCTTCTTCCCAGATGACTCTCCTACCTTTACCCCTTAAAAAATAATAAGGCTAGTGGGGTTTATTTAAATATATTGCAATTCAGACCACTTCTTATCACCATCTCTCACCTGGACCAGTCCAGTAGTTTCTGAACCAGTCTCCCTGCTTCTACTCCTGGCAATCCTACAGTTGTTCTCTACCAAATAGCCAGAGCCATCCTCCAAACATGTAAATCAGACCATGTCACTTCCTTCATCACTTTCCATTACTCTGACAAATCAAATTCAATGTCCTTCCCTAGCCCACACGGCCCTCTGTGCTCTGGCCACTGCTGACCTTACTGTTTTATTACTGTCTCTTCTATGTTCACTGCATGCTATCCACATTGGCCATTCTGCAGTTTCATAAAGGCACTAAGCTTTCCCGTGTCTCAGTAGCCCTTCTCCCAGATGGTCTTATGATTCTTCCTCACTCTCTTTAGGTCTCAGCTCAAGTGTCTCATCTTTCAACATGCCTTTCCTTACCCTCAAGCTAAATCAGGACGCTTCATCACTTTCTACCTATTCCCTTGCCCTGCTTTACATTTCTTCACAGGTACTTGTTTGCCTGTTCCTCTAGAACAGCTCTGTCTATAGAACTTTCTGCAATGATGGAAATGTTTAAAAAACCTCCATGCTGTCTAGTACACTAGCCACATATGGTAACTGAGTGCTTTAAATGTATCTAGTGAGACTGAAGAACTGAATTTTTAATTTAATTGAAGTTTAATTAATTTAAATAGCCACATGTGGCTAGTGGCTACCGTATTGGGTGGCAGAACTTGACCTTTTAAGCTCCATAAGGACAAAGGCTTACCTGTCTTGTTTACAACCGTGTCTCCAGGGGAAGAACAATGCCTGGGACATGGGAGCTATGGGAAGAATACCCTTTGAATTTTTAAATGAATTTTGAGTGAATAAGTCACTAGAATATTAGCTGTGATGTTAAGTGACCTGGGCTATCGTCCTAATAATTAAGTTGGTGATCCCATGCAAATAATCTGATTTCTCTTTATTAAATGGCCTTCCCCGTATACTTCATTGTTTTTTGGGTGAGAATCATGTAAGAAAGCTGTATGGGATAGTACATTAGGAACTATAAGATGCAGGAACAGATTAAGCTCCTATGAGTTATGGCTCATAGAGGAAAGGTTAGAAATGGTTGTTCTGGTGGTGCTGGAGGATCAGGAAATAGGTCTTAAAACTTTTAATTGTATTTCCTGAGCACAATATTACATATAAAATTTTCTTATTTGGATTAATTCTCTTCTTCCTTCCACTGTATGTAGCTTTGGCTTTATACACCCGCACGGGGACAAGCTGCACATCTGTTTACATCATGTCTTTTTACCAAGATTCAATAAATGATGTGTGCCTGTGCATGTTTATTAATTAGAATTGTGGTAATTTTATTCAGTGTGTCAGAAGGCTATGCAATTGCAAGGCCCTGTCTGTTTATAGAGGTTCTGGAGCCAATTTCCTAGGGCTTGAACCAGGGGAACACTTTTGGCTTTGTGGTTGACCATACTTGACGGAGAGCACGGTTCTGTAGGGGTAAAAGGGACATGCAAAGGTCACAGAGCCATTTGGGCTAGTCTCCAAATAGACTTCACCTAAATCATCAAGACATTTTGGGCATCTCTCCCAGTTTTAAAGGCCTCCAGGCACAGGGATTCTCAGACTCCCTTAATAGTCATTTTATTTTTTTTTTTAGAAACATTTATTATTAAAAAGTTTCAGATGAATTTAAACAAAGGTGAAAACACTTGTCCCAGGAGGACCATATATAGATGTGTATACATATATAGATATAGATACAGATATAGATAATTATTTAAACGTATGTAATTATTTTTCCCCGAGTATGTCAGAGGCTAGATTTTCCTGCCACCGCCCTGAACAAAGGGCACCGGGGCATGCACTTCTTGCTCCCACATCTAGACACCTTGCTGAGTGCTTCCTTTCTTATTTCCTGTCCCTCTAGTAATGCTTCTCCCACAAGGCTCAAGGGCCCCCTTGATCAGAGTCACATGACGTGCTTATTAAACTTGTACCTTTTCTGCTTCCAAACTGATGGAGTTAAACTCTAAATACGGGCCCCAAAGCTGAATTTTAACAAGCTCCCTGGATAAATCTGAGAGAAAATGCATCTTGTTCTTTCGTATTTGGCTCAAAGTTCTCTTCCCTTGATTCATCTCATTTGATTAATCAACTTTACCATCTAAGAGCATTGACATGATCTGCATAACTTTGTATAATTATTAGCACCCATTTATATTGCACAGCCAAACTAGTTCATCTACCTGAATATCACCGGCTTGGTGGGGGTAGCAGCATCCCAGCTGTGAGTGATTAATAAAAGCAAATTCGGGTAAATAGAACATAATGATAGATCCCTTTTCTTTATTTGTTTGCTTATGTCTGTAAAGCTGTTGTAAACCATCCATTGTGGTGCTCAAAGTCTTTCTTTTACTTAAAGAAAAGAATAGAATCATGTTAAAATTTTCTGTTTTCTCTATTACATGACAAATCTTGTAGTGTTTTAATGGTTCTTTTACCCATGTGTATGATTATAAGTTGCCTTATTCTTAATGCATGGAGTTGAGATACTATTTCCACGTATTGCACTTTAATGTAAAATAATAATAAAAATAAAATAAAGCAGATTTGTGGGTCAACTGATTTTTTTGTGGTTGCCCACATTAGTGGTTTTCTCTATTGTGTGGAGGAAACTGAGGGTTGACTGAGGGTGTCATACTCACTCTACACCGTTCTGCTCATGCTTTCTTGATGATCTGCCACAAACCTAACTATAAGGAGAGATTCCTCCTACCTACTTCTGCAATTATCCCTGAGAAAAGGAATTCATTTTATGTTTGAGTGCTTTTAAAGTTTCTTCTATGTGAGCCCTCTCTCAATTACTGGTTAGAATAATAAAGTACTCTTTGGAGACAGCAGCTCTGTGGAGTATTATCCCGAATGACCTCCATCAGTGCTAGTTTTGAATGCTTGTTGGAGTTCCCTGACGTACCACTAAAAAGGAGAGAGAGAGAAATGTAATATAGTGTTGGATGCATCGTAAACAAGCCACTTAAAGATGTCTTAAAAGCATTATGTAAGTGATTATCATGTGGAGACCATGGATACACAGCTACAAGATGAATTTTGAAGAAACCAGCTTGCTTTGTGACTGAATACTTGTGGCACAGGTTAAAATGTTCAGTGACAGTGTTATTCACAGATTCGAAAAATGCATTCTTTCAAACAACTCAGTTGGATATGAAGACGGTAAGCTCTGGAAAAGTAAAAAAGTGGTTCTCACGGTGATGAAGATGCTGCTGCTGAGTTACATGTAAAGGTTTGAATAAAATTGTTAAATGATATGTGAGAGCTGAAAATAATTTTTAAATTAGTAGACAATTTTTTTTAATAATACGTGATTTGAAATTTGTGTAACTGAATTAATAAGGTCCCCATTATAAGTGGACTATTACTTCATTCGCATCTCTGAAAGGTGATACATTCAAGTTGAGTTCAAAATAAATAAACCTTTTATTTTTACTTTTATTGAGATAACCTTCAACATGCCTTTATATTTGGGCACATGAGGATCTTGTTTTTTCTTTCTTTTCCACCTAGATGTAAACATCTTGGGAACAGAGATTGCATCTAAGTATATTTCTGATAAAGCCATGACATCACGCTCTGGCACTCTTTCTTCTCCTTGGAGATTCTTACCAAATGTGTGCTATTGATGATGACAGATGTAATATTTGTATGCTAGGACAGAATTTGTGCTTTTATTTGTGCAAAATATCCACTGAATTGGTTCAGACTTTTAAACAAAGTTTCCTCTCAGCTATCAGGCTGTATGACAAGAAGTATACATACAGACTAATTGTGTCTAATCAAAAGATTTTTTGTTTCAGTGGGTTCCTCAAGAAGAGAAGGCGTTCCTGCCCATGTTAATCTGTCTGCATCATCCATGCTAATGATTGCAATGCAATACACATCCAACCCAGGTAAGTGGCCTTTTGAATGGCTTGACT
Source organism: Puma concolor (assembly GCF_028749965.1). Lineage (NCBI taxonomy): Eukaryota > Metazoa > Chordata > Mammalia > Carnivora > Felidae > Puma > Puma concolor. The sequence continues at coordinate 11,952,641 of NC_141672.1, read as the reverse complement.
AATTTCAGAAACAGTTGTTAAACAAGATATGAAATAAGTAAGCTAGAAATTCTCATGTGGGAAGAGATTTTCTTTGTGGATAGACAACTGGGGATGTGTTACAAGACAGATTTTCGGGTTGAAATAAATTCACCTTGCCTGTTGCTATTAGCAGTAATCTTGCTGGCTGGTCATATTTTTTGAATGTTTGGGGCAATTTTAGAACACTGACTAGAAATTGAATGTAAGTATATAGGAATAAGTTAAATTAGAAACGTAAAAAATCATCTGCAATTCTAATGACTGAAGATAATTACTGTTAATACTTTGTGAATTTGCTACTCCAGTGCCACACGAGTATCCTTGAACATGAATTTTTTACTACATTTCCAATTATTTCCTTAGAACAAATTCATAAAAGAGGGATTAATAAGTTAAGGGACTTGAAACAATTTCAGTAGTCTCACTAACTACATAGCAGAGTACAGTAACCTGTCATTAAGTATTATCAAAGTTTGTATTCTGTCAGACAGATGAAGAAGAATATCTTGTTGTTTTGACTTGTATTTCCTCTCTTATGACTCATGTTGGACTGGTGTCATTTCCATTCATCTGTATAATTTGCTTTTCATTCATCAGTATAATTGCATATGAACTTTGGGAAACTGACCTGATAAAGGGGCTGACTGTTGGCATCACATGCTATGATATGAACTCAATTTTAATTTTCATGTATTGTTTATATAGAAAGTGAACAAATTTGGTGGCGCTGTTTTCAATCTTCTGCTTAATTACATAATAAATAATAATTACATTTTTGACGCAGGATGGGGGAAAAGTGTTTTATTTTATTTTTTAATTTATTGTTGTTTATTTTAAAAAGTGTTTAAACAATTTTTTTTAATGTTTATTTATTTTTGAAAAAAAGAGAGAGCATGAGCAAGGGAGGGGCAGAGAGAGGGAGACACAGAATTCGAAGCAGGCTCCAGACTCTGAGCTGTCAGCACAGAGCCTGACACGGGGCTCGAACTCACAAACTGTGAGATCATGACCTGAGCCGAAGTCGGAGGCTCAACTGACTGAGCCACCCAGGTGCCCCTAGAATTGTGTGTGTGTTTTTTTAATGTTTATTTACTTTTGAGAGAGAAAGAGAGAGAGAGAGAGAGAGAGAGAGAGAGAAGTGGGCGGGGCAGAGAGAGGGAGACACTGAATCTGAAGCAGGCTCCAGGCTCTGAGCTGTCAGCACAGAGCCCGACATTGGGCTAGAAGTCACAAACTGTGAGCTTATGACCTGAGCTGAAGTCAGATGCTTAACAAACTGAGCCACCCAGGTGCCCCAAAAGTGTTTTATTTTGAAACCTTAATGCTTCTTCATTTGGAGTGTTACCCTTTAAATATGAAATGGCTTGTGATTATTATATGAGTAATTAAAATGTATAGTTTTTTGGAAGTTCTATCTCCTATCTCACTCTGGCTTGGAGGGCCCTCAAAATGTCATTTATATTTATTATATATTATTTTTTGAAAACACCCTTCATTTGGAGGGTGTAAGTTGAAATCTCATCCTGAGCCTTTGATCCTAATTTCTAAGTTGGGAGACAGTAGAGTAGGGGCCCTAAAATTATGAGGTTAGAGGTTTGCGGGTCATATCTGAGCTCACCAGCAAATTGCCAGTTAGTGTTAACCTTGAGCAAGTTTTTTAACCTCCCTAAGATCAAGTTTCTTCATTTCTAAAACAGGAATAGTAATTTCTGCAATGCCTTAAAATGTTGTGAGCATTTAATGAGTTAAGTATATGGAAAATGCTTACGTAGCATAGTGACAGACACCTTGTAAATGCTCAATAAAGAGCGACGCAAGTTGCTGCAATCTGCCATTTTCTTCCCGGAGTTGAGCGTTTCACTGGAAAACCACTATGATCAGGCTGCGTTACTTCTGTTATTCCCAAATCTGTATCTTGATCTATTCATGGGGAATGTTTATAGCCAGCTTTTCCATGCTAAAAATTACACTTGGGACTCAAAACTAGTCTTATGTTGTGGGAAACTGTTAAGAGTGAGGCGATATCCACCAGGGGGCTCTCAGGGACCAAGTGGTAGGGCGTCATTTTGTCATTTGAATTTTTATTGGGGAAGACAGCAAGTGGCAGCTTGGTCCTTGTAGCCCATTGTATATCAAGGATGAAGCATAGACCTGCTCAACTGATTGATTCCTTTGTTCACTGCTCTGAGCTAGACATTGTGAAAACCACCCAGAAATACAAGGTATGGTGCTTGCTGTAGACCTTAGGTCTAATTGGAAATATTAGACATATTCACATAAATCATTAATTTACAATGTAAAGTAGAATGTAGAAAGTACAAAATGTGTACTATAGATAGTATTAATTCATCAGAGGGAGTGAACTCTATGGATTGGAATGATCAGGAAAGGCTTTGGGCCACTTGAGCAAAGTGTGGGTCTTAAAATATGGATAAAGTTTTGATTGAGAGGGTAAGTGGGACAATCTGGGAAGGCAAGCAGTTTAAACACAGGGACTCTCCAGGTGTGTTCATGGGACAGTGGACTACTGTGAACTGGGTTCATGTGACAGCCATATGGAGAAAGAGAAAGTGGTCTGGAACATCTGTACTTGTGAACTCATTGATGCCTTAATGACAAAATTCCAATTCTAGAGGGCTATTTATATTTTCAGTAAATAGTCACTGAATATCTAGTCCGTGCCAGACACTGGAGACACCATGGTTAGCAAAACAGAACTGACCTCTGCCCCTGCCTCATGGAACTTATATGGTAGTGGTGGGAGAAGACATTAATTAAGTAATTTTAAAAGCAAATATAAAGTTTCAGCTGTGATAAGCACTTTGAAAGATGCACTTTGTGCTATGAGACTCTATAAGAGGGGATTTTTCTTTTTTTTAATGTTTATTCTTGAGAAAGATAGGGAGAGAGAGACAGAGCACGAGTGGGGGAGGGGCAGAGAGAGAGGGAGACACAGAATCCCAAACAGGCTCCAGGCTCTGAGCTGTCAGCACAGAGCCCAACGTGGGGCTCGAACCCAGGAACCATGAGATCATGACCTGAGCCGAAGTCAGACGCTTAACCGACTGAGCCACCCACCCAGGCGCTCTGGGGTTTCTGTTTTCATGAAGATGTCAGAGAGGGCTTCTCTGGGGAAGTAACCTTTGGTCTGAGGACTGAAGGATGCGTACGATTCACAAGGCCTACAAGGGGTAAGGGATTCAAATAGAAGAGTCTCATGTGTCAGAAGGAAGCCTGGTAAGCAGGTGGGCTGAGAGATTGGTACAGCTGGAGCTCAGTGTAAGGGCTGCCTTATGGAAGGTAATACCGTGGACATCTATGGGCCAGAACATGCAGCATATGTGGGCTCTGCTTGGGAGTCCTGTGTTTATCCTGAGTCTAATATGAAGGCTCTGGAGGACTTTGGGTAGTTGTACTTGTGTCACCCTGACTGCAGTTGAGAGTAGATTTTAAACTGAATCAGGGTGGCTCAGTCAGTTAAGTGTCTGACCTCAGCTCAGGTCATGCTCTCAAGTTCTGTGGGTTTGAGCCCTGTGTCGAGCTCTGCACTGACAGCTCAGACCCTGGAGCCTGCTTCGCATTCTGTGTCTCTCTCTCTCTCTCTCTCTGCCCCTCCCCAGGTTGTGCTCTCTCTCTCTCTCAATAATAAATAAACAAACAAACAAACAAACAAATAAATAAAAGAAAAAGGAACCAGAGTGGATGTAGATTGACTCTTGAGGAGCCCTTGCATTTGTCTTGGCATGTAAAAGTCAGGGGCAGTTGAGACCAAGAAAAGTAGTATTTAAAAAGTAAAATTGATAGGAGTTGGTGACATATTAGATACAGTGAATTTTTGGCTTGCATAACTGAATGCATGGTGGTTCTATTCATTGAGAAAGGAGACACTAGAAGACGAAAACCAAGCTTCTGAGGGAAGCTCATGAGATCTGTTTTGGACATGTTGTGTTCAAGGTGTCTTTGAGATGTTGAAGAGGAGATGGTATGTCTTGGACTAATACAATGTTAAATGTCAATTATATCTCAATAAAACTGGAAAAAAACCCCATGCATAATCTCAGTAATAATTTCATATGACCAAAACACAACACTGCAAATAAATCAGCTTCCTCAAAAAAAAAAAAAAAAAGAGGCATGGGAATGCAAACTGGTGCAACCACTCTGGAAAACAGTATGGAGGTTCCTCAAAAACTACAAACAGAACTACCCCACGACCCAGCAATTGCACTACTAGGCATTTATCCATGGGACACAGGTGTGCTGTTTTGAAGGGACACAGGCACCCCCAGGTTTATAGCAGTACTATCAACAATAATCAAAGTATGGAAAGAGCCCAAATGTCCATCGATGGATGAATGGATAAAGAAGATGTGGTATATCCATACAATGGAGTATTACTTGGCAATCAAAAAGAAGGAAATCTTGCCATTAGCAACCACGTGGATGGAACTGGAGGCTATTATGCTAAGTGAAATTAGTCAGAGAAAGACAAAAATCATATGACTTCACTCATATGAGGACTTTAAGAGACAAAACAGATGAACATAAGGGAAGGGAAACAAAAATAATATAAAAACAGGGAGGGGGACAAAACAGAAGAGACTCATAAAGATGGAGAACAAACTGAGGGTTGCTGGAGGGGTAGTGGGAGGGAGGATGGGCTAAATGGGTAAAGGGCACTAAGGAATCTACTCCTGAAATCATTGTTGCACTAGATGCTAACAAATTTGGATGTAAATTTTAAAAAATAAAAAATAAAACAAGTTTTTAAAAAAAGTTAGTAATCACATAATTAACATAAAAAATTGAATATATTATTATAAAATTAAGATCAAAATTTTCAATTGTTTTAATGTATAAGGATATATAAATTACCATTTAAAATGTGAATTTTTTTTAAATTTTTTTTAACATTTATTTATTTTTGAGACAGAGAGAGACAGAGCATGAACGGGGGAGGGGCAGAGAGAGAGGGAGACACAGAATCTGAAACAGGTCGCGGGCTCTGAGCTGTCAGCACAGAGCCCGACGCGGGGCTCGAACTCACAGACTGTGAGATCATGACCCGAGCTGAAGTCGGACGCTCAACTGACTGAGCCACCCAGGCGCCCCTAAAATGTGAATTTTTAAGATACTTTGAGCAGAACTCTTTTATAGGTCCTAATATATTGACAAATCAATAAATATTCCAAATATGTCAAAAAAAAAAAAGAGGTAGTGGTAATTAGGAAGTTGAATTATGAGTCTGGAACTTAGTACAGAGCTCTAGGCTAGAGGTAATGAAACTTGAACCTACACATAAATGTTCAATGACCTTTATTGAATTGCATATAGATGGTAACTGAAGTTGTATATGAGTGTGAGATTGCTTAGGGGAGAGGAGAGCATAGAATGAAAAGTGGAGTGGGCTTATGATTGGTCTTTCAAGGACTCCAATAGATAAAGGTCTAGTAGAAGAGGATGAACTTGTCAAGGAGGCAGAGAGGCTGTATCTGTTAGGATGTGTTTTGAACTACAAGAATGTTTGTTGTTTACTTTGTTTACTTAGTAGGAAGTCTTACAGACAGCGCCACAGTATCAGGGGACTGAGATGGCGTCTTTGTGTTTCTCTTGGACTTCTCATATTTGCAAGATGGCTGTCACAGTGGGACTTGTTATATTCTTGAATAATCACATCCACAAACAGGTAACAGGATCAGTCAGGGTAATTAGAGAAAGGTCTCCTGTTGTCCCTCTTTTATCACAGAGGAAAAATGTTTCAGAAGCCCCCAGTGGATTCTCTCTTAGGTCTAACTTGTCAGGGCTGAGTCACATGGCCATCTCTAGCTGCCAGGGGCTCTGGGAATGTGTCTTGCTTTGTAGTCTGTGCATTGGGAGACACACGAGGAAGAAAGGGTTGTTGATAGTGTTTGAGTAGCAACAGTAGTGTCAGCTACAGGTAATAAAAGAGGGTTAGTCATGAAATCAAGGGAAGAGAGGTTTTTATTTTTTTTATTTTTTTAAATGTTTATTTTTGAGAGAGAGCATGAACAGGGGAGGGGCAGAGAGAGAGGGGGACAGAGGATCTCAAGCGGGCTCTACCCTGACTGCAGAGAGCCTGATGCAGGGCTCGAACTCACTAATCGTGAGATCATGACCTGAGATGAAGTCGTATACTCAATGGATTGGGCTCAACCTTCCCAGGTGCCCTGGGAAGAGAGTATTTTGAAAAGGAGACAGCGGTCAGCACTACTGAGTGCTTCTGAAGGTCAAATAAGAGGCAGATTGAAGTATGTCCATTGAAATGAATGACACAGAGGTCACTGGTGACCAAAGTGGAACCTGGTTCAGTACTGTGATAGGGTTGGACGACAGCTTCAGGAATATGCAAAACAGGTGTCTAACTAGGTGACAAGTAAACATAGGCAAGTAAACATAGGCAAATCAAAGAAGCTTGCTGTTGCATAGCTTCTAAGAATTCCTCAACAAGGTGAAATTGGTGACTGAATGATAAAAGACTACCATTCTAATCTATCATTCTGTTACTTGCTATTTGTTTAACCTTGGGCAAGATAGGAAACTAAGCCTGTTTCCTAACTGCAACATGGTGGTTATGAGATAATATGTATAAGACTTCTAAAACAATACCCAGCACATAATGAACCCTCAATAAATATGAGGCTTTATTACAATCCTATTGGGCAATTTTTTATCCTAAATAGTTCTTGATCTCATTGATATGTTTATATTATATAATTATTGTTACTAGGGATTTTCCTTAATATTTCTTTTGTTAATAAGAGGAAGGATCTCAATAAAAAGCTTGATAAAGTCAAGGGCTTGCTTACATGATTTTTGAAATGTATGAATACTATAAGGACATAAGTATTTTTTTATCTTATTAAAATTTTTTGTTATTATTAAAAAATTTATTATGGAGGTATAGCTGACATACAATTATATTAGTTTCAGGTGTACAACATAGTGATTCAACAATTCTGTACATTACTCAGTGTTCACTGTGATAAATGTGGTTAACATCTGTCACCATACAATATTATTACAATATTGTTGACTGTATTCCCTCTGCTGTACTTTTCATCTCTATGACTTATTTATTTTATAACTGGAAGATTCTGCCTCCTAATCCCCTTCACCTATTTTGCCCATCCTTCACTCTTCTTCCCTCTGGCACCCATCAGTTTGTTCTCTGTATTTATGAGTCTGTTTCTGTTTGTTTGTTTTGATTTTTAGGTTCCACATATAAGTGAAATCATATGGTATTTGTCTTTCCTTGTCTGACTTATTTCACTTAGTGTAATATTCTCTGGTTCTGTCCATGTTTTCACAAATGACAAGATTACATTCTTTTTTATGGCTGAGTAATATTCCATTGTATATATTATATCCACATCTTTATCCATTCAGCTATTGATGGACATTTAGATTGCTGCCATATCTTGGCTTTTGTAAATACTGTTGCAATAAACATAGGGTTACATGTATCTTTTCAAATTAGTGTATTTGTTTTCTTTGGGTAAATACCCAGTAGTGGAATTACTGAATCATATGGTATTTTTCTGTTTTATTTTATTTTATTTTTTATTTTTTAAAATTTACATCCAAATTATTTAGCATATAGTGCAACAAGGATTTTAGGAGTAGATTCCTTAGCGCCCCTTACCCATTTAGCCCATCCCCCCTCCCACAACTCCTCCAGTGGTGTTTTCTATTTTTAATTTTTTGAGAACATCCATATTGTTTTCCACAAGAGTTGTACCAATTTACATTCCCATTAATGGTGCACAAAGGTTCCCTTTCCTCCATGTCCTTGCCAATACTTGTTATTACTTGTCTTAGTGATGCTAGCAATTCTAACAGGTGTGAGGGTTAGCTCTGGGGTTTTGATTTGCATTTCTCTGATAATGAGTGATGTTGAGCATCTTTCCATGTGTCTGTTGGCTATCTGTGTGTCTGTTCAGGTCCTCTGCCCATATTTTAATAAAATTATTTGTTTTTTTGGTGTTGAATTGTGTGAATTCTTTTTATGTTTTGAGTATTAGCCCCTTATCAGACATATTACTTGCAAATATCTTCTCCCATTTAGTAGGTCGCCTTTTTGTTTTGTTGATGGTTTCCTTTAATGTGCAAAAGCTTTTTATTTTGGTGTAGGCCCATTTGTTAATTTTTGCTTTTGTTGTCCTTGCCTAAGGAGACAGATCCATAAATATGTTGCTAAGGCTGATGTCCAAGAGTTTACTGCCTGTGTTTTCTTTTAGGAGTTTTATGGTTTTAGGTCTCACATTTATGTCTTTAATCCATTTTGAGTTTATTCTTATTTAATTTTTAAAAATTTTTAATGTTTATTTATTTTTGAGAGAGAGAGAGACATTGTGAGCCAAGAAGGGGCAGAGAGAGAGAGGGAGACACAGAATCCGAAGCAGGCTCCAGGCTCTAGCTGTCAGCACAGAGCCCGATGCAGGGCTCGAACCCACGAACCGTGAGGTCATGACCTGAGCCGGAGTCTGGCGCTTAACCAACTGAGCCACCCAGGTGCCCCATTTTGAGTTTATTCTTTTTTAAAAAAATACTTATTTGTATATTTTGAGAGAGAGAGAGCGGGCACACATGCGTGCACATGTGCACTCGTGCACACACACACACACACACACACACACACACACACATGAGTTGGGGAGGGGCAGAGAAAGAGGGAGAGAGAATCCTAAGTAGGCTCCTGATGGGGGGCTCGATCCCAAGAACCATGAGATCATGACCTGAGCTGAAATCAAAAGTTGGGTGCTCAACCGAGTCACCCAGGCTCCACCATTTTGAGTTTATTCTTATGTATCTGTAAGATAGTAATCCAATTTTATTCTTTTGGAAATAAGTAACTTCTAATTTAATGATTAGAGTGTAAAGTCATACTAATATATTTTATTATATCTCAAAGGATATTTTATCTAGTATTTACAATTCATGCTCAAATTATATTTTCTTCCTCACAGTGTATCATTGTCAATTATTGGAATGCCTCATGAAATATAAGCAAGAAGTCTGGAAAGTAAGTTTTGGGCCAAATTTAACTCATTGCCACAAACTTAATTTATATAATATAGTAAAAATTGTTTGCAAAACAAAAGTCAAATTTATTGGTGTCTTATTATTTTGGTGTGGCAGAACTTGGAGTTCTTTCCTCCCTGGTTAACTTACTATTTAAAGCAGAAATGTTACTTGACTAACACAGTAGCCTGACAGAAAAAGTAATTGAGTATCTCTTATTCTTATAATTTAGCAAATACTATATTACATGACAATTTTATTTAATTCGAAATGGTGCTCAAGAACCTGTCTTCTTTCAAATAGGAGATGTGAATTGTTATGAAATATGTTTTAGAAAACTATTTTTAAAATGCAGTGTTTGGCAAACTGGTTTATGCTATTCTAAAATCTTTCTTTAACGTTATCCTGGATAGAGAAGAATTTGTTAAAAGACAGTGTACTTTTGCCCATTACCTGGAGGGCGAATTAGGGAGGGCTTATTTACAGAACCAATAAATGAATAATAAAAAATAATGTTTTAATGTGATCTCGTCTGAGAAACAGACGTAGGTAATGAGATGTCAGGGAAATTAACCACCCAACCCTTCTATTGGAATTTTCACTGCTTTGGTAATATTAAGTGAGCTGTTTTTATTTTTATTTGATGATGCTAAGTGAAAATATGCTTCCTGTTTCCTTTAGGATCTTTTGTACGTGATTGCCTATGGGCCTTCACAAGTGAAACCTCCGGCTGTACAAATGTTGTTCCATTACTGGCCCAATTTAAAACCTCCTGGGGCAATAAGCGAATACAGGGGCTTGCAGTATACAGGTAAGATGAGAATAAGCCCTGGGATGCCCCATTTTAATTCTCTTCAGCCACATTTGCCTCACCTACTTATTATTATTTTTTTTAGTCTTGCTGGATTATATTTATGTGCCTTGAGACATTGTTATAAACCCTTTCTGAAACTAGGTGTTATAAAATCAATTAATGAAAATCAATTTCAAGAGCATTTATGACATTGCAGCAAATAGCCTAAGTCTTAGTCTCATTCGCTGCACACCTGGCGTGGGTGTTAACTATCGTTAAGCTGAATCAAAGGTGTGAGCAGTGAGTATTGCCGCTGGTTTGCCCACCATTTAGCAAAACCTCAGCTGGCTAATTCTGCCTGGAGAAGACTTGCACGTTTGACATTACCAGTTCACACACTAAATAAAAATTAAGTGACTGTGAGATCCTAGTTGGACAGGAAGAGTCAACAATTGGTGAATATTTGTGTAATAACCAAGAAGTAAACGTTGAATTTAAATGTAAAGATGTATATTTACCAAACAAACAAACAAACAAACAAACAAACAAAAAAACACCTTGAGTCCTATTGTTTATGTTTGTATATTATAAAATCAAAGAAGGAACCTATGCTTAATGGAGTTTCTGATGTCCCTGCCTGCTCTGTCCCCCACCTAGTTGTCTACATATTTTCATGAAAATAGGAGAAGTGGATATTTTGGCAAAGATAGCTTTTATTCAAGTTCTTGTGAGATTGTACACTGATCCTCTGAGAATCTCCTTCTTTCTTGGTATTACTTGTCTTTCCCATGATGATTTGAGGTGATTCAAAGGGGATTTAACTTAATTCAGGTGTCTGATTTATGTTCCTGATGAAAGCCAAGTGTTAAGAGATGTTAAACACCTGTTTTTTGGGCTTTGATGGTCTCTGGTGGGCTTATTCTGAATTCAGAAAAAATAATATTGGCTTTAGTGGTAGCAATAATATTAATTAAAGCAATGAAGGTAAATAGTGAGTACCTTTTTAAAAAATGGAAATTGGTATCATTGGTGTTTTAAATCATGGATAGTAGAGAATATTTAAATATTGTTAAGTGGATAATTTGAATATAAAAAAAGGAAAAAATTTGGAAGCGCTAATAAAATACATGAAATGGCTGGAATATTCAACTTCTCAATATATCCCTGCAATAAGCGTGACATGATGTATGAATGGGGAACCAGTATCAAATGAAATTTATTTGATAAATATTTGAAGAGTAACTATTATGTGCCAGGCACTGTTTGCTGATGCCGTAAGAACCGATTCAGAACCAGACCCCATGGAGCTTAATGCAGTCTGGATATGGAAACTGATTCATTTCTTCAACAAATGTTTATAGGGTGTCGACAGGTGTTATTCTAGGCACCGAGTGGTAAAGTGATGAAAACAGACTAAAATCACTGTGTGTGGACATTTCAGTTTTCTGGGGAAGACCAGGAAACTGCTTTACAGTGTAATAGGGGCTAAGGCAGAACAAATACAAAGAGCTATGGGAATATGCAGCAGGGGCCTGTGACGTCACTCTGAGGGTGGGCAAGTTTGGGGAGGGTTAAATTGTCATGTGTCATGTGTCACTCACATGTAAGCTGACACCTGAAAGATATGCACACTCTAGATGTCAAAGGGAGAAGGGATCATGAGTGGATAAAATGCAAATTTGAGGCAGGAGGAACACATGGGTTCAGACTTAGAGGCCAGAGATAGCATGATCCTATTTAGGAAACAGAAAGGGTTATGTGCAGCCAGACAATGGAGTGACAGGAGGAGAGCAGCTAGAGATAAGCAGAAAGGCTGGCAGGGCCTGTGAAGGAGTTGGGATTTTATCCTAACAGCAAAAGGAAACCACTGACAGGTTTTAAACGGAGAAGCCGCATGATGAGATTCGCCTGTTCAGAGCATCCCAGAAGCCTGGCAGGCTGACAGCAGCTTCCGTTTACCCCTGTGACCCTACCTGCTAGGAAGAGCCAGTCAACCATGTCTCCCCAGAATAGCTCAGTCTGTGTCTGCTGAGATCAGAGCTGCTCTTTCATCTTTTCTTGGCCGATCTGAACAAGATGCCTGTGTCTACCGGCATCCATTCTTCAGTCCATTGCTGTGATTGAACTTCCGTCCACCTTCATTCTTTCAAGTGTGTCATTGTGTGCCTGCTACCTGCCAGGCACTGTCCAAGGCCCTGGGGTAGTGACTCTCTTGGAACCCCCATCCTAGTTGACCATGGCATTCTATGCAGGAAACAAGAGATCAGGGTAAAAAAATGAATCATTCTGCTCCATGTATTACTATTGATCTAGCAATGGCTGTTTGTCAGACATTGTTCTAGCTGCTTCTGTCTCACTTAATACTTTCACCTTATCCTGACTGAACACAGTTATGGACCAGCATTATATTGGGTTTTACAGACATTTTCTCAATTAATCCTCACAAAAATCTTGGGATGTAAGTTTTCTTATTTAAACATTATAGTTGACAAATGAGACACAGAGTTTGAGTAACATCTCCTAAATTCACACAGAGAATAAGGGAGCACAGCTTGAATCTGGACTTACATTATGTTCATTGAAAACCCACATTTTTCTGTTCTAACAGTGTGACATCACTTCTTTGAATTCAGTTCTTTAATTAAACTTTAACAGGAGCATTAGAAATTTTCTATAACAGGGGCGCCTGGGTGGCTCAGTCGGTTGAGCGTCCTACTTCAGCTCAGGTCATGATCTTGTGGTTTGTGAGTTCGAGCCCCGCATGTGTGCTGACAGCTCAGAGCCTGGAGCCAGCTTCGGATTCTGTGTCTCCCTCTCCCCCTGCTCATGCTCTGTCTCTCTCTGTCTCTCAATAATAAATAAACATTAAAAAAATTTTTTTAAATAAAAAAAAGAAATTTTCTACAACATCTGTCACAATGAAAGATGCACTGAAGGGTATCATCAGTATTTAGTTGTTATCTGACTTTACATATACATTATTCTTAATAATAAAAGTTATATGGATACAGAATTTCATGGGCTTGGAAACTCAAATATGAAATACTTTCTTAGGGACCAGAAGCTTTTGTATGCTTTCTGAGTGATTTATTTCTTTTTTAAAAAGTAAAATTAATTTTTTAAAAGGAAACATTGCTCTTAGAAAAATTATAGAACTATATAAGAAAGAAAAAAGAATACTACTACCCAGAGATGACCAGTGTTAACATTTTGGTGTATTTCTCTCTAGTTTTTTGATATGTATTTTATTTTATTTTTTTTAATTTTTTTTCAACATTTATTTATTTTTTTGGGGGGGGACAGAGAGAAACAGAGCATGAACGGGGGAGGGGCAGAGAGAGAGGGAGACACAGAATTGGAAACAGGCTCCAGGCTCTGAGCCATCAGCCCAGAGCCTGACGCGGGGCTCGAACTCACGGACCGCGAGATTGTGACCTGGCTGAAGTCGGACGCTTAACCGACTGCGCCACCCAGGCGCCCCTTTTGATATGTATTTTAAAACGAAATAGACCTCATATTGTATATAATTATACAAGGTTTCCCTCCCAAGCTTTCATTAGGACATTTTTAAGATCAGAAAAGTTCAAAGAATAACACTATGAACATATCTATAGCCACCTAAATTTTTTTTTAATTTATATATGAAATTTATTGTCAAATTTGTTTCCATACAACACCCAGTGCTCATCCCAAAAGGTGCCCTCCTCAATACCCATCCCCCACCCTCTCCTCCCTCCCACCCCCCATCAACCCTTAGTTTGTTCTCAGTTCTCAACAGTCTCTTATGCTTTGGCTCTCTCCCACTCTAACCTCTTTTTTTTTTTTTTTTTCCTTCCCCTCCCCCATGGGTTCCTGTTAAGTTTCTCAGGATCCACATAAGAGTGAAACCATATGGTATCTGTCTTTCTCTGTATGGCTTATTTCACTTAGCATCACACTCTCCAGTTCCATCCACGTTGCTACAAAAGGCCATATTTCATTTTTTCTCATTGCCACGTAGTATTCCATTGTGTATATAAACCACAATTTCTTTATCCATTCATCAGTTGATGGACATTTAGGCTCTTTCCATAATTTGGCTATTGTTGAGAGTGCTGCTATGAACATTGGGGTACAAGTGCCCCTATGCATCAGTACTCCTGTGTCCCTTGGATAAATTCCTAGCAGTGCTATTGCTGGGTCATAGGGTAGGTCTATTTTTAATTTTCTGAGGAACCTCCACACTGCTTTCCAGAGCGGCTGCACCAATTTGCATTCCCACCAACAGTGCAAGAGGGTTCCCGTTTCTCCACATCCTCTCCAGCATCTATAGTCTCCTGATTTGTTCATTTTGGCCACTCTGACTGGCGTGAGGTGATACCTGAGTGTGGTTTTGATTTGTATTTCCCTGATAAGGAGCGACGTATAGCCACCTAAATTTAATACATGTTAGTAATTAGCCATTATTTTAACTTTATATATGTGTATATAAATTATTTGTTGTTTTTTAAGCATAGTAACATAGAAATAATTACAGCTGATGTGAAAATCAAATAGTGAGGATTTGGCAAGATGCAATGTTTGCCTCTTTTGGGCTTATTACTATTTATCAACAACAAAAACTCCTTCAATTAGTTTGCTCATCGAATATGAGTCTTAAAGATGCAAAAATTACAAGAAGTTTCTTGGCAATGGAAATAGCCATTCTGTTGTCCTATAACACTCTGCTTCTGTGGGGGAGAAAGAAATTATTGAGTCTTTTGTTTTTGTATGTGTGTGACAGTGTCTCAACTGGTAAATAATTTAGGTCAGCACTGGTTGTTGTGTGGTTTCCCTCTGAACTATGGAACAAAAGATGTAGCACAAGATCTACATTTCCAAGACAGTTTGTTGCCGAAGTGATAAAAATGAACTGAGAATAAGTACTACAAGGTTAGACTTTGGGCTAGGCTACCAGATATCTAACCTTACCTTAGTACAGTTGGATTCTTGAGTTGTATACAAGTAGAAGAAAGTCTACCAGTACTTTTATGTCATAATTTCTCCATTATTGACTTCTTATTTATCTTTTTGTTATTTTATCTCCACAAATTTAAAAAAGTATTTTAAACCTTTTGTATTTGTACTTTATACTCATATGGAAAAACACAGATTTTAGGTGTATGGGGAACATCTTCCACCATGTTTACCACCATGATTACCTCCTCCTTCTACCCCAAAGGTAACCACTAAGTTGACCTCCAACATCCAAGATTAGTTTTGCCTATTTCTGAATTGTATATAAATGGAATCATACATTATTTGTGTGTGTGTGTCTGTGTGTATGTGCATGTGATTTGTCTATGGGTTGAGCATAACTGTGTTTTGTTCGTTTTTATTGCTACATATATTCTACAAAATTAATGTACTACAGTGTATGTATTGATTTTACTATTAATGGATATTTGGGTTGTTCCAACTTTTTGGCTATTACAAGTAATGCTGCTCTGAACATTCTTCTATGTATCTTTTGGTGTGTGCATGCACACATTTCTGTTAGATATATGCCCATGGTGGGATTGCTGGATCAAAGGGTGTGCACATATGTAATTTTTACATCTCCCCCCCCCCCAGCATATATCTAATTTTAATGGATGATGGCAAACAGTTTTCCAAATAGGGTTGTACTAAACTATATTCCTAGTACCAGTATATGAGAGTTATTTTTGTCTATATTCCACATTTGGGGCAATACTTGATTTGTTTCCAAAATTTTACCTTTTACATTTAGATGTATCTGAAATTAATTTTTCTGTATGGTGTGAGGTAATGGTCAATTTTTTCCTCTGTGGATAGTCAGTGGACTCAACATCATTTATTGAAAAGATTGACCTCTTCTTACTGCTTGGTACATTTTTATCATAAATCAAGTGTTTATTTAAGGATGGTTCTCTGGGGTCTTTATTTAGTTTAATTAGTATATTTTTCTTTTCCCCAAAGCCACACTGAATTAATGTAGTTTAATAATAAAACTTTATATCTTTCAGTGCAAGTCTTTCTACCTTGTTATTATTTTTCTCTTCCTTGTCTCCCCCTGATTTCTCTTCTTCTTGTTCTTTCTCCTTCTCCTTATTTTCTTCTTCCTACTTCAAAGTTATTCCTAGCTATTTGCTAAGTTAAAGAGTTAAGTTAAACACACACAAACACACCTGAACTACTAGGATTTTGACAGACATTTCCTGGAATCTATAGATCAATATGGGGAACTAACTTCTTTATAGTATTAAATCTTCCAATCCATGCGCCTAGCATATCTCATTTATTTAGACTTTCTTTAGTTTCCTTCAATGCTGTTTTAAAGTTTTCTGTGTAGGTGGTTTACCTATATCTCATGTAGTGTGTTCCTAGGTATTTATTTTTTTGATGTTATTGTCAGTGATACATCTTTGAAAAATTAAACTTTCTAACTCTTTGTTGCTAGTATGTAGACATGCAGGTAATTCTTGTATATTGATTTTGTATCCAGAAAACTTGCAAAATCACTTTTTAATTCTAATAATTTATTTGCAGTTAAAAAAATTCTGTGTGTGCAATTATGTTACTGCTAAATAATAGCAATTTAATGTCTCCTTTTCGATCCTTAAGTCTTTTATGTCTGTTGACTTATTGCACTGGCTGAAACCTCCTTTGCTATGCTGAGTTTTAAGTTCATGGTTTCTTCTTTGACCCATGGGTCATATAGAAGGATGATGATTGATTTCTAAACATATGGGGATTTTCCTTGTGAAATTTTGTATTGATTTATAGTTAGATTCCTCTGTGGCCAGACAACATACTTTGTATTATTTCATTTCTTTAACACTTTTTACACTTTCTTTAGGGTTGAGCCTATGGTTATTTTGTAATGTTCTGTATACTTGAAAAACATCTCTTGTATTTGGTAGTTGTTTGCTACTGTGTTCTATATATGTCAAATAAATAAAATTTGTTAATTGTGTAGCTTAAAACTTCTATATCCTTATTGCATCTTTTCTTCTATTGGTTACCAAGGGTAGAATTTTAAAATCTCCTACTATGACTGTGGATTTGTGTATTCCTCCTTGTAGTTCTGCCGATATGTGCATTATTGGGTGCTTACAAATTTAGAATGCAATGTTTATTTTTTTTCCAACGTTTATTTATTCTTGAGAAACTGAGAGAGACAGAATGTGAGTGGGGAGGGGCAGAGAGAGAGGGAGACACAGAATCCAAAGCAGGCTCCAGGCTCTGAGCTGTCACCACAGAGCCTGACATGGGCTTGAACTCACAGACTGTAAGATCATGACCTGAGCTGAAATCAGATGCTTAATTGACTGAACCACTGAGACTCCCCAAGAATGCAATATTTTCTAGTGAATTAAAACTTATATCATTATGAAATGTATGTCTTATCTCTAGCAATGTTTATTTGTGTTAAAATCTACTTTGTCTTAGACTAATATAACGATACCAGCTTTCATGAATATAGCTGTACCAGCTTTCATGAGTGTTTGCATACTATAACTTTCCACCCTTTTATTTTCAACCATTTTACATTCTTATATTTCATGTGTGTCTTCTGAGCAGCATAGAGTTCTATATTTTAAAGTCAATTTTCATGATTTTTGCCTTTGTTTGGAGCACCTAGTCCATATATATACAATATAATTACTGGCATATTTCATTTTAAATTCATGATTTTTCTGTTTGCTTTCCATTTCTCCTGCCTTTTCTGTGTTCCCTTTTTTTCTCTCCCTTTTGCCTCTTTTGCACTGATTGAGTATATTTAAGTATTCTGTCTTTGTCTTATTGAATTATTCAATCTTCTGTAGTCTTTTAATTATTACCCTAGAGATTATACCATGCATTCTTGACATATCAGTGTCTAGTATAAAATAGTACTTTTACCGTTTCCTGTAAAATGACAGATGATTTTAACTTTTTTTTTTTAGCCCTTCCAAACTTCCATGCTATATTCTCTATTTTTTATAATTTTACAACATGTAATTATTATTGGTCCTTGCAGCCAATATTCATTTGATTTTCTTTTTTCTGGCTCCCCCCGCCCCTTTTGATATTTCTAAGCTCCCATCTGGGATTTACTTATTTTTCCTTAATAATACGTTTTTATATTTCCTTTAGTGCCCTTCTACTGGGGATAAATTTTCTCAGTGTTTGTTTGAAAACATCTTTATTTTGCCTTTATTTTTTAAAGCTATTTTCTTAGTATATAGAATTCTATAACAGTGATTTTCTTTTCATACTTTGAAGATATTTCATGATCTTCTCATGTTCATTGTTTCTATTGAGAAGTCAGCTGTCATTGTTGCTCTTTTGAAGGTAAATTGCCTTTTGTATTTTGCATTTTTTTCTATTTTGTTGAAATTTAAAAAATATCTTTTCCCAGTTTTATTGAGAAATAATTGACATACATCAATGTAAGAATTCAAGGCATACAGCATGATGGTTTCATTTACATATATTGCTATTATTACAGTAGCTTCAGCTAACCTCCATCATCTCATATAGATATAAGGAAAAGAAAAGAAAAGAAAAGAAAAGAAAAGAAAAGAAAAGAAAAGAAAAGAAAAGAAAAGAAAAGAAAAGAGAAAAAAAAGAAAAATATTCTCCTTGTATTGGGAACTCTTAGGATTCACTCTCTTAACAACTTTCCTACATATCATCTGGCAGTGTTAACTGTATTCATCATGTTTTACATCACATCCCTACTACTTATGTGTCTTATGACTGAAAATTTGTACTTTTTGACCACCTTCCTCTAATTCCTCCTCCCCACCCCACCTCTGGTAACCATGTCTGATCTCTTTTTCTCTTTTTCTATGATCCCACATATAAGTGAGATCATACAGTATTTGTCTTTCTCTGTCTGACCTATTTCACTTAACATAATGCCTTCAAAGTCCATCCATGTTATTGCAAATTATAGGATTTCCTCATTTTTAATGGGCTAAATAATATTCCATTGTGTGTGTATATCACAACTTTACTCATTCATCTATTGGTGTGCACTTAAGTTATTTCCATGTCTTGGCTATTGTAAATAATGCTGCTCTTTTACATTCATGCAGATATCTTTTTGAGTTAGTGTTTTTATTTCCTTTGGATATATTCCCAGAGGTAGACTTGCTGGATCATATGATAGATTTATTTTTAATTTTGGGGGGATACTCCATATTGTTTTCCTTAGTGGTTGTACCAATTTACAATTTGACCAACAGTGCAAGGAATCCTTTTCCTCCACATCCATGTTAACATTTATTATCTCTTGTCTGTTTGATCATGGCCATTCTAACAGGCATGAGATGATACCTCACTGTGGAATTTGCATTTCCCCAGTGACTAGTGATGTTAAGCATCCTTTCATGTGCCTGTTGGCCTTTTGTATATCTGCTTTTAAAAAATGTCTATTCAGCTATTCAAGTCCTTTGTACATTTTTTAAATTGGGTTATTGTATAGATTCTTTAAGTATTTTAGATTCTAATCCCTTATCAGATATATGGTTTGCAAATATTTTTTTCCATTCCGGAGGTTGTCTTTTCACTTTGTTGTTTCTTTTGCTGTACAGCAGCTTTTTAGTTTGAGGTAGTTTGATTTTGTTGCTTATGCTGTAGGCGTCATATCCAAAAAATCATTACCAAGACCCATGTTAAGGAGCTTTATTCCTATGTTTCCTTCTAGGAGTTTCATGGTTTCAGGTCTTACATTTAACTCCTTAATCCATTTTGAGTTAACATTTGTGAGTAGTATAAGATTGTGGTTCAGTTTCATTCTTTTATATATGAATGTCAAATTATACCAGCACCATTTTATTGAAGAAATTGTCTTTGTCCATTGAAGTATTCTTGACTCCCTTGTCAAATATTAGTTGGCTGTATACGTTTCAGTTTATCTCCTGGCTTTTGATTCAGTTTCATTGGTTTATTTGTCTGTTTCTATGTGGTACCATACTGTTTTGATTACTATAGCTTTATAATATAGTTTGAAATCAGGGAGTGTGTTGCCTCCTATTTTGTTCTCCTTTCTTAGCCTTTCTTTGTCTATTTGGGGTCTTCTGTGGTTCCATATATATTTTGGGAGTGTTTTTCCTACTTCTGTAGAAAATGCCATTGGAATCTTGATAGGGGTTGCATTGAATCTATAGATAGCTTTTGGTAGTAGTGATAGTTTAATAATTATTCCTCCAATCCATGGACATGCAATACCTTTCTATTTGTGTCTTTGGTTTCTTTAATTATTGTCTTATAGTTTTCTGTTTAGAGATTTTTCACCTCTCTGGTTAAATTTATTCCTAATAATGTTATTGTTTTTGATGCTATTGTAAATGGGATCAGTTTTTTAAATTTCTTTTTCAGAAAGTTCATTGTTAATGTATAGAAATGTTACTTATTTTTATATGTTAATTTTTGTATCCTGCAACCTTATTGAATTCATTGGTTAGATATAGCAGATTTTTGGTTGAGTCTTTAGGATTTTCTATATAAAAATCATGCCACCTGCAAATAGGGATAATTTTACTTCTTCCTTTCCAATTCTGATACCTTTTATTTCCTTTTCTTGCCTGATTGCTCTAGCTAGGATTTCCAGTACTATGTTGAATAGGAGTGGTGAGAATGGGCACCCTGTCTTGGTCCTGATCTTAGGGGAAAGGTTTTCAACCTCTGCTGAGTATGTTGTTAACTGTTGGGCTTGTCACATATGGCCTTTAGTATATTGAGATGTTTCTGGCATGTAGTTTAAGACTTTTTATCATGAATAGATGTTAAATTTTGTCGAGGGCTTTTTATGTGTCTATTGAAATGATCATATGATTCTTTTCTTTCATTTTATTAAGTGATGTATCACATTAATTGATTTGCATATGTTGAGTGATCCTTGTATCCCAGGGATAAATCCTACTTGATCATGGTAAATGATACTTTTATTAGCTACTGAATTTGGTTTGCTAGTATTTGCTAGTATTGCTGACAATTTTTGCTTCTATATTATTCAGGGATATTGGCCTATAGTTTTCTTTTCTAATAGTGTCTTTTCTGGTTTTGGTATCAGGATAATACTGGCCTCATAAAATGAGTTTGGGAATGTTCTGTCCTCTTTGATTTTTTTTGGAAGTGTTTGAGAAAGATTGGTGTTTTCTTCTTTAAATGTTTGGGAAAAGTCATCAGTGAAGCCATTTGTTTCTGGGCTTTTGTTCATTGGGCAATTTTTGATTACTAATTCAATCTCCTTACTAATAGTCTATTCAGATTTTTTATTTCTTTTTGATCCAGTCTTGGTAAGTTGTATGTTTCTAAAAACTTTTCCATTTCTTCTAGGTTGTCCAGTTTGTTGACATACAGTTGTTCACAGTAGCCTCTCACGATCCTTTGTATTTCTGGGGTTATCAGTTATAATGTCTCTTTTTTCATTTAAAATTTTGTTGATTGGGGTCTTCTCTCTTTTTTCCTTGGTTAGTCTAGTTAAGGATTTGCCAGTTTTGTTTATCTTTTCAAAGAACCAACTCTTAGTTTGGTTAATCTTTTCTATTGTTTTTCTGTTCTTTATTTCACTTATTTTTGCTCTACTCTTAATTATTTCCTTTCTTCTGCTGACTTGGGGCTCAGTTTTTTTTCTTTTTTTAGTGGGGTTAGGTTTTTTATTTGTGATTTTTCTTGCTTCTTAATGTAGGCATTTATTACTGTGAACTTCCCTTTTAAAACTGCTTTTACCACATCTCATAGGTATGTTTCCATTTGTGTCTCAGGAAACTTATTTCCCCTTTAATTTCTTCTGTGACCCATTGGTTGTTCAAGAGAGTGTTGTTTAATTTCCATGTGTTTATGATTTTTCCATTTTTCTTCTTGTTACTGATTTCTAGTTTCATGTTGTTGTGGTCAGAGAAGGTATGTGGTAGGATTTCAATCTTCTTGAATTTGCCAAGACTTGTTTTGTGGCCTGTTTCTCTATATATGTGGCTTGTATATATGGTCTAGCTTGGAAAATGTTCCATGTGTGCTTGGGAAGAAAGTGTATTATACTGTTGTTGGATAGAATGTTCTGTACATGTCTGTCATGTTCATTTGGTCTATAGTGCTCAAATATGCAGTTCTTTATTGATTCTGTCTGGATGATCTATCCATTGCTGAGAGTAGGTTTTCTTTTTTTATTTTTTATTTTTTCAGTAGCTTTACTATGATACATCTAGTTGTGATATTATTTATGTTTGTCTTTTTGGGAGGTTCATAGGACGTCTTGGCTTGATATCTCTTATCAGTTTTGGGAAATTGTCAGGCATTATCTCTCTCTTGTTGGTGTGTATAATAATTTATTTAAAGGTATATTCCATATATAGCAAGGTGCACAAATATCAAGTGCATGGCTGGATCAATTTTGACAAATGTATAATGCTCATTTAATCATTACCCACATAAACATAATAGAATGTTTCCATCACCCCAGAAAGTAATGGCATGACTCTTAATAGTTAATGCCCTTTCTTCCACTCTGATGTAGTCACTACTCCTGTTTATGTATAATTCCTATATTCATATAATTCAGGGATTTATATAAGTAGAGATCAAAGTATGTATTCTTTTATTTCTGACTTCTTCGCTCAACATAATGTTACTGAGATTAATTTGTACTGTTGAGGATATTAGTAGTTCTTTTTATTGTTAAAAGTAAGTATTCCACTGCATGAACATACCACAATTTTGTTTTGTTTTGTTTTCAACTCTGATATTGATGTACATTTGGTTTGTTTTAAGTTTATGGCCAACATACATGAAACTGCTATGAACGTTTTATACAAATCTTGTGTGGGCATATGCATTCATTTTTTTGGGGTATATACTTCTAAAAGTGGAATTGCTGGGTCATAGGGTTTATAAGAAAATTCTAAACAGCTCTGTAAAGTGTTTATGCCATTTTATATTTCACTCAACAATGTATGAGAGTTTCAGATACTATACACCCTTGCTAACACTTTGCAGTGTTTTAAATTTTAGCTATTCTAGGGGGTGTGTATCTCATTGTGGTTTTAATTTGCATTTCCTGGGTGACTGATGTGGAGTATTTTTTCATATGCTTATTGGTCATTTAGATATTTTATTTTATGAAGTACCTGCTAATATCTTTTGCATAGGCATTAATTGGATTGTTTGCCTTTTTTTTTTTTAATCTTTATTTATTTTTGAGAGAGAGAGACAGCGTGTGAGCAGGGGAGGAGCAGAGAGAGAGAGGGAGACACAGAATGCGAAGCATGCTCCAGGCTCCAAGCTGTCAGCACAGTGCCTGACACGGGGCTCAAACTCACAACCTGTGAGATCATGACCTGAGCCGAAGTCTGACGCTCAACCGACTGAGCCACCCAGGCGCCCTTGTTTGCCTTTTTTATTATTGTTATACAGTTGTTTTTTTATGTCGTTTGGTAGGAGTCATATGTTAGATTTATATATTACAAATATTTTCTTTCAATCCAGGATTGCTGTTTTACTCTCCTAACAGTGTCTTTTGATGAGCATGAGTTTTTAATTTTGATAAACTAAAATTTATCATTTTTTCATTTATGGTTAGTGACTTTTTGTTCTAAGAAATATGTACCTTCTCCAAGGTCATGAAGATAGTCTCCCTTGTTTTCTTTTGGAAGCTTTTCGTTCAGCTTGCACATTTAGGTGTATGCTTCATTTAAGTTTAATTTTTTTTTTTTTTAACATTTATTTACTGTTGAGAGAGCATGAGCAGGGGAGGGGCAGAGAGAGAGGGAGACACAGACTCTGAAGCAGGCTCCAGGCTCTGAGGTGTCAGCACAGAGCCTGATGCGGGACTGGAACCCACAAACCGCTAGATCATGTCCTGAGCAGAAGTCGGACACTTAACCGACTGAGCCACCCAGGCTCCCCCATTTAAGTTTAATTTTTGTGTGTGGTAGGTATGATTCATTTATTTCCTTATGGTTTGTTCTAGCACCCGTTGTTAAAAAGTTTATCCTTTTTCTTATATTGGCTTATATTGGCCTCTTGGTCATATATATGTGACTATATTTCTGGAGTCTATTTTGTTTCATTGATCTGAATACCAGTACAAACTATGTTAAATAATTTGGCTTTATAGTCTTGAAGTCAGATACTGCAAGTCTGTTTTTCTTCTTTGATCATCTTCCTTATTTTATGTCTAATGCATTTCCATATAAATTTTAGTATCGGCTTTCATTTCTGCAAAAATCTGCTGAGATTTTGATCTGTATTGTGTTAAATCTGTAATTCTATTAGGAAAAAATTGACATTGCAAAAATATGTTTTCTAATCCATGAACATGATATATTTCTTCATTATTTAAGTCTTCATTATTTAAGTCTCTCAGCAGTGTTCTGTAGTTTTCAGTGTAGAATTTTTGTATTTCTTTTGTTAAATTAGTTGCTAGATATTTGATTTTTTTTGTTGCTGTTGTAAATGGCATTATTTAAAATATTAATTTCCATTTGTTTATTAACAGTATGCAGAAATTCAGTCGATTTTTGCATATTCATCTTTATCCCATGACTTTGCTAAATTCAGTTATTAGTTCTAGTAATTTGTTGGTTAGTCGGATTTTCTATATAAATGTGGTCATCTGTAAAGACAAATTTGCTACTTTCTAATTTTGTTAACATTTATTGTTGTTTGTTTGTTTCATTGCCTAGCACTTTCAGAACAATGTTGAATAGAGGTGGTAAGAATGGCCACCATTGCTTTGCTCCTAACTTTAGGGAATATTTCACCATTAAGTGTGGGTTTAGCTCTCGGGTTTTGCAGATATCTTTTATGGTCAGTTTGAATACATTTTGTTTTATTTCCAGTTGATTGAGAGCTTTATCCAGGAAAGGTGTTATTTTTTTTTTTACAAATACTTAGATGAACTAAAACAAGAACAACAGAAAAGAAAACAATAATAGTTATGTATTTCATTGCTTTCTGCCCTTGTCTTTACTATTTTCTTCCTTTTCTTTTTTTGAATTTAATTTTGTCTTCTTTCTTTTCCCTAGCTTCTTGAAGTGAAAGCTTAAATTGTTGGCTTTCAACATTAATTTTTTTCTAATTTTCCATTTAAGGTTATCAGTTTCCCTCTAAGCTCTACATTAGCTGTATCCCACAAATTTTGGTTTGTTGTGTTTTTACAGTCATTGATTTAAAAATATTTAAAAATTTCTAGTGCTAGATCTTTCTTTGCCTGTGTTATTTAGAAGAATCTTTTCAGATATTTGGGTTCTAATAATTTTTTGTTTTGATTTCCACTGTAATTGCACTGTAATCTGAATTTTTTTTAAGACTTCAAAGATGTCATTCCATTGTTTCTGATAATGAAACAAATTATCAGACAGAAATTAGACATCATTCTTATGATTGTATCCCTAAATGTAATATATTTTTTCTCTGCCTCTTTTAAAGATTTTTTCTTGATTTTCAGTGCTTCGTAATGATACTAAATTTCATATAGTTTCATTATGATCTGCTTAAGAGTAAAGGTCTTTTTATTTATTCTATTTGAGATTCGTTGGGCTTCTTGAGTCTATGGTTTCATGTTCTTCTTCAGTGTTGGAAAAATGTTGGTTGTTATCCTCTACAGGTATTTATTGTGCCGTTTCTTTGTCACCTCTCATCTTAGGATTTAAAAAAATATTTTCTATTGTTTCAGAGGTCTCAGGTATTCCATCCCCCACTGCCCTGCTTTTGGGGAGGGGGGAAAGTTTGTCTGTGCTTTAGTTGGGTTTATATTAATCTGTCCTCAAGTTTACTAATGCTTTCTTCTTCTGTGGCCAATATTTCTTAAAAGTTATATATATTCATCTTCCTGTGCTACACTCTGAATCTTGCTTCTGACTTGTCTTCCTGTTCACTAATCCTTTAGCCTCCCAATCGTATTTTTAGTTTTGTTCACTGTATTTTTAAGTTCTAGAATTTCCATTTGGTGCTTTAAAAAAGAAATTCCAATTCCTTGTTGATATTTTTAAACTTGTCTTTTACTTTATAGAACATATTAAGCATAGTTATTTGAAAGTTAGTTGGTTTCTGATAACTCAATTTTTGAATCTCTGAAAATTCTGATTTTATTGTTTCTTTTGTTTACTTGTCTTGTGTGTGTGTGTGTATAAATTTATTCATTCATTATTTATACATATATATTTATATTTGTATATATTATAAATTGTGTGCAAGCCGATAGAAAAACGTAGAGCTAATTTGAGGTTTAGAAGATTATATTTCTTCAAACAGATTTGCTTTTGCTTCTGGAAATTTTGAGGCTATGGACATTAGCAATCCAGGTCACTTTAGTGCAGCTTAAAAAAAGAAGACCTATGATCCATTCTTGAGATGATTTGAGGCTGGTTCTCAGTCCCTTTGAGGGTTGGTCTAATTCTGGTTCCCCTTTACTCTATGGTGTGGCCTTTTGAGACCTCTGCCCATGTCCTAGGGGGATTTTTAGGTCTCCCATTTTCAATTTTTGTTCCCCTACTTCAAATAGTTTGTTGAAATCTGTTCATCTTGTGGGATTGGCATATAGAGAAATAGGTAAAGAAGGAGGTGTGGCATCAAATGCCAGGTCCACCTTTTGATGATTCCTTCTTTTTTTGTATCATGGCCCCTTAACACCCCCCTAAAGTTCTCTGTTTTTGTTGTTGTTGGTTTTGCTTTTAATCTTGTCCAGTTTTGTAATTGTTCTCAGTAGGAGAATCAGCTTAAATTAATTTGTCTGTCATTTTTGGGGAAATGGAACCTAAACTTTTTTCTTGTAATATTTTCAAGAGTGGAATGTAGGTCATATGTATTTTTTGAGTTCAGGCATATTTAAGAATGTCTTTCTATTTCTTCACACATGAAAGAAGACTGCTTCACTGTGAAAAATATGTAAATATTGCTTCATTATTTTCTGGCATTTAGAATTATAGAAGACAAATCTTAGACAAGTGTGATTTGTCTGTTATAGAAATCCTTTTGGTCGTTCTTAATTCTTGGAGATTTACTTATTAAAAAGGCTTTTCTTAAGTATCTTTATGTATGAGTATCTTTTTATTGACTTTCACCAATAACGTTAAGAGTGCTTTCAGATCCCTTTTCAATCTTTTTTAGGAAATTTCTCATTAATGAAATTTTAAATTATTGCTTTTTCAAGTTGGTATGTCCCTCAGGAATACCTATAATTCATAGGTCAAATTTCATTTTCTGTACTGTGTAGCTATTCTAACCACTATTTCCCATACATTTATCTTCTATATTCTTAGCTTCTCAGGTTGGTTTACTGTGTAACTTATTTGACTCCCCCCCCCCATCAGCTCTATTTATTGCTTTGAATTAGGATTTCTAATTCTGCTATTTCATTTTTAGTTTAATTATACTTATCATATCTCTTGTCCAAATTCCTTTTTATCTCATTCTGTTAGCTTCCCATCTCACCATGAATTTCTGTGACTTTCTACTTCTGTTTTTATAGAGGCCATGTGTTCTTACATCAAGTTGCAGATGCTATAATACCTTCCTAAAATATTTTGACTCATAGACTAGATAATTTTCAGACATGTTTTCTCTCAAGTGTCTGCATAATATTTCCTTTCCTTTGAAGTATATGTTTGGTTGGTCCTTCACTTTTTTCTTTTTAAAATCAATTTTGCTGGTCCCATTAGTGGCCAGGTGAGTATGGACTGTGCCTCATGGTGGTGCTGTCCTGGCCCATGCAGCAGCCAGGTGGGCCTGAACCAGGACTTAAGTCCCATCAGTGGGGACCATCTTGTGCATGGCTTCCATCTCTTCACCCTAAGGGTGCAGAGACCTGTGCCAGGCTAGGGATGTTGGGTCTCTTGGGCCAGATGCACATGTATCTTTGCCTAAGGGAGCCCCACTTGTGTGAATGAGGAGGCTGTGGCCAGGCGACTGGACCACTGGCCACCCCTGAAGCGTCAGCTAGATCGTCATGTGGCCTGATTGCTATGTTCATTCCATATATGTGCAAAGATGCAAGCCAGGCTGCGTGGGTGCAGTCCTGACTCCAGCATGACCTCGCTCCATGACCTTGTCAAGTTACTCATACTCTCTGTGCTGGATCTGTGACCTGTGAGGATATGGCCATTGACTTAACACTGGAAAAGTGGCAGCAGCTTGATCCTGCTTGAAGGACTACCTTTGGGGATGTGAGGCTAGGGAAATATAGGAACTTCACATCAGTGGGATGCTCAGTTTCCATGTCAGATATGATCTTCACATTGGAGTCAGGAGGACAGCTGTGGATAGTAGGGGAAGGAACACCACCTCCAGGTTGTCCAGGAGATGACTAGGAAATTGGTAATCAAATAGGAATGCACCAAGAATTTAAGGAGACTTTTGAATCAAGTGAATTTCGTTTATGATGAAACACCTACTAAGCAGAAAGTCTATGAATATGAAGCTTTTGCAAACATATTTCATCTCAGTGTAAACATTGTCCCATCCAGACAAAAACTCCATGAACATGTCTTAGGTGGAAGGAGTTTGAAAGATAACTTAGATTTACTTAATTTAGAAGAAAGAAGCTTTCTGAATTTAATGGAGATGAGAAATTATTCAACTATAATTAATTTCAAATTACCCATGAAAAAAACTGATACAGGTAAGAAAACCTTATGAATGAGGGCAAGTATTTGGTCAGAAGTCATACCTGATTGGACACCAGAGAGTCCATCCTGGAGAGAAACCCTATGGATGTAATAAGTGTGAGAAAGTCTTTACTGATTGATCATCCTTCACTAGACACATTAGATCTCATGCAGGTGAGAGACACTATGAATGCAAATTCAGCCAGAAAGCCTTTAGCAGAAAAACCTCATTATATACCAGATAATTCAAACTAGAGAGAAACTCTATGAATGTGGAAATGCCTTCAATAATAGTTCTTATTTTAATGGGCATGAAAAAAATGCATACTGGTAATAAATCCTATAAATGTAATGAATGTGGGATGCTGTTCAGTGTGTGGTAGGTTGTTATACCAGCCCCAAAAGACTAAGACGTCATTATTCAATACAAACTTCAAATCATCAAAATTACTTTGGCAAGAAGAATTCTGAAATTTTGTTTCTTTCTGAACTTGCATCAGTTAGAATTCCTTTGTGTTGGAAATAACAGAATGTTGAAACTGACTTAAGCAACAAAAGGAACTTTATTGGTACATATCACAGGAAAGTCCAGTATAGCTACTTTTTTTTTTTTTTTTTTTTTGAGAGAAAGAGCAAGTGAGTATTAGCAGGGGAGGAACAGAGGGAGAGAGAGAGTCTCAAGCAGGCTTCATGCCCAGCATAGAGACTGACACAGGCCTCGATCTCACAACCATGAGATCATGACCTGAGTGGAAACCAAGAGTTAGATGCGTAACCAACTGAGTCACCCAGGCACCCCAGTATAGCTATTTAAAATGGAGAAAGAGATAATTTGACATCTTGAGAAAAGACTCAAAATTGAGTCTTCTGATTGACGAACATGGCATATCTAACCATTTATTTAGGCCTTGTTTAATTTGTGTCAGCAGTATTTTCTAGTTTTCAGTGTATAGGTCTTACAGATATTTTGTTAAAGGTATTCCTAAATGTTTTGTGGGTTTTGATACTGTTGTAAATGTATTTAAAAATTTAATATTTCTACTTGTTTATTGCCATTATATAGAAATGTAATTGATTTTTCTATTTTGACTTCATATCCAGCAACCTTGCTAAATTCACTTATTAGTTTTCGTAGCTTATTTTTAAGTTCTTAAGATTTTCTATGTACATGATTATACTCTCTGGCAAATTAATATAATTAAAAATTTTTCTTTTTCCTGCCATGCCTCCTTTCCTTCCTCCCTCCCTCTCTCCCGTCCTTTCTTCCTTCTTTTCTTCTTTCCCCCTGTCGCCCCTTCCTTTCTCTCTTTCTTTTCCTCATTGTGCTGGCTCTTATCTCCACTTCAGTGTTAAATAGAAGTACTGCAAGTGACTATCTTTGTTTTCTCCCTCTGTCTCTATGGGGCATGTATGCAGCATTAAGTCTGGTGTTAGCTGTAGGCTTTTAACAGATGCTTTTTTATCAGAGTAAGGAAGTTCCTGTCTATTCTTAGTTTACTGAGAGTTTTTATCATGAGTGAATGTCAATTTTGGTCAAATACATCTTCATCTATTGAGATGATCACATGACTTCTTCCCTTTATTTTGTTAATATGGTAAATTACATTGATTTGCTTTGCATTGTTAATGCAACCTTGTATTTCCTTGGATAAACTCCACATTGTCAGCTATATTATATTGCCAGACTCAATTTGCTAGTTTTGTTAAAATATTTTGCTCCTGTATTTATGAGGGACATTGATCTAGTTTCCTTTTATTATAATGTCATCTGGCTTTGTTTCCAGAGTAATGCTGGCCTCATAAAATGAGTTGGGAAGAGTTTCTTACTGTTCTGTTTTCTGAAAGAAAATTAATTTGTATTATTTATTCTTTAAATAGTTAAGAGGATTCACTTGTGGATCTATCTAGACTTGGGGTTTTCTTTGTAGGAAGGTTTCACATTATGAATTCAATTTAATATTATGTCACATTTTACTTTTCTACTTTTTGTCCAGTCATATTTATAATTTTGTAGTCTGTATTTTGAGGAATAAATGGCATATACATTTTTTCCAACTTGCCAAATTTATTGTCATATCTGTAGAATCTGTGGTGATGTTCTACCTTTTATTCTTGATATTGGTAATTTGTTTTTTTCTCTATTTTTTATTCATCAGGTAGCTTGAGGGTTTATCAATTTTATTGAACTTTCCAAAGACCCATCATTTGGTTTTATGATTTTCCCTATTGATTTTTTGTTTCCAATTTCATTGATTTCTGCCTTCTATCTTTGTGATTCCCTCTTTAATATTGAGTTTAACTTCTTCTTTTTTCTGCTTTAAGATAGAAGCATAAATTGTTTTTCTATATTACTAAGATAGAAGCATAAATCATTAATTTGGACCTTTTATGTTCTCTAATTTAAGAGTCTAAAGCCATAAATTTACCTAAAAGCATTGCTTTAGTTTCAGCCCACAAATTTGATATGGTGTGATTACATTGTATTTCAGTACAGAATATTTTCTAATATTCCTTATGACTTTTTCTTTCATTTATGGATTGTTTAGAAGTGTGTTTGTTTAAATGTACATGTTTTTGCTGATTTTCCAGGTATCTTTTTGCTTTTTATTTCTAGTTTAATTCCATGTGGTCAGAAAACTTACACTGTGATTTCACTCCATCTAAATTTTTGAGCTTTGTGTAATGGACCAGAATACTGTCTCAATACTGAGAGAGGATTGTTGAAATTTACAACACGAATTATGGACTTCTTTCTCTTTTAGTTCTCTCAGTTTTGCTTCATTTAATTGGAAACTCCATCATTAGATACGAACATATTTATAATTGTTATGTCATCTTGATGAATTTACTCATCATTGTCAAATATCCTTCTTTATTACTGGTAATATTCTTTGTTCTGGGGTCTACTTGTCTGATATTTATATAGACACTCCAGCTTTCCTGTGATTAGCATTATATTAGTGTGGTATAACTTTTCTGATTACTTTTTTTTAAAAAAAATTATTTATTTAAGTAATCTCTACACCCAACATGGGGCTTGAACTCATGACCCTGAGATCAAGAGTCACATGCCCCTGAGATCAAGAGTCACATGCTCTTTTGACTGAACCAGCCAGATTCCCCTCTGTTTACTCTTAATTTATCTATCTTTATATTTCAAGTATGTTTCTTACAGGCAGCATTTATTCAGGCCATGCTTTTTGAAAAAGTTAAATGATATTTGACAATCTCGGCCTTTTAGACCATTTACATATAATGTAATTATTGTTTAGGCCATTTACATTTAATGTAATTACAAATAACTTAAGTCTATTATCTTACACTCATTTTCTGTTTGTCCCATCTATTCTTTGTCTCTTTTCTTTTTAATATCTTGTTTTCTTTTTGGTTAATTATTTTTAGCATTCCATTTTATCTCTGTATTAGCTATACCTCCTTTTAAGAAGAATTGCTCTAGGGTTTACAATATGCACCTTTAACTTCACAGTCTACCTTCAAATAATATTATACTAGTTTGCATGTAGTGTAAGAACCCCGTGCACTTTCATGTCCTCCCTCTCATCCTTTTTTTGTTCTTGTTATCAAATATTTACTTCTTTTTTTAAAGTTTATTTATTAATTTTGAGAGAGAGAGAGTGTGTGTGTGGGGAGGGTGAGGGGCAAAGAGAGAGGGAGAGAGAATTCCAATCAGGCTCCGTGCTGTCAGCGAAGAGCCTGAGGCCTGGGTCGGACTCACAAACTGTAAGATCATGACCTGAGCTGAAATCAAGAGTTTGATGCTTAACTGACTGACCCACCCAGGCGCCCCTCAAATATTTACTTCTATATATATTATTAGTTTCACAATACATGGCTGTTATTTTTGTTTTAAACAGTGAATCATCTTTTAACAACATGCTAATATAAGTAGAAGGTCTTTTGCAGTTATTCACCATATTTGCTGTGTCCAGAACTCTTTATGCCTTTGTGTAGGTCCTAGCTTCCATCTGGTATCATCTTCCATCAGCCTTCCTTTTACATTTCTTGTTGTGGAGCCCAGCTGGCAATGAATTCTCTTATCTTGTGTTTGTCTTCAAATAGCCTTTATTTCATATTCATTTTTGAAGGATATTTTCACTGGCTATAGAATTCTAGGTGACAGTTTTTTTCTTTCAGCCTATTAAAGATGTCTTTCCATTGTCTTCTGGCTTGCATGGTTTCTGGCAAGAAATCAGCGATCATTCTTATCTTTGTCCCCCTGTAAGTAATGTGTCTTTTTTTTCCTGGCTGCTTTTAAGATTTTCTCTTTATCATGGTTTTAAATCAATTTGATTATAATGAGTTTGGTGTGATTTCCTTTGATTTAATTTTGCCTAAGATTCACTGAGCTTCTTAGATCTGTGGGCTTATAGTGTTTATTAGATTTGAAAAATTGTGACCATTGTTTCTTCAAATGTCTTCACTCTCCCCCCCCCCCCTTTTCCCCTTTTGGACTTTTAACCACATGTGCTTTATAATGCCTAATATTTTCCCACAGCTCACTGAAGCTCTATTTTTCTTCCACTACTACAGTTTTGATAGTTTGTTGTTATGTCTTCTAATTCACTGATCTTTCCTTCTGCATTGTCTAATATGCTATTAAGCCCATTCAGTGAATTTCCCATGTTCTATGTTATATTTTTAATTTTATAAATTTCATTTTTCTTTTATTATCTTTCATCTCTATCCTCATTGTGTTCATATTTTCCTTTGAATATGTTTTAAAGTAGCAGTTTTAAAGTCCGTGTTTGCTAACTACCTTGTCTCTATAGTTTCTGGGTTTATTTCTATTGGTCAGTTTTTTTCCTGATTATGGGTAACATTTTCCTCCCTTTCCAAATATCAGTAATTTTTTAATTGGATTCTGGACTTAATGAGTATTGCATTATTGAGTATCTGGATTTTGTTGTCTTTCATTACAGTGTTTTGAGGTTTGTTTTGGCTATCAAGTTACTGGTAGATCAACTTTACACTTTTAAGTCCTGTTCCTATATTTTGTTAGGGTAAGCCTGGAATAGCCTTGTCCCTAATGTTGGTTTAGCCCTACTGCTAAGGTATGACCTGCTAGAGTCATCTCTGTTGAATGTCCCAGGTTTTCACTGAGTTCCCTTTACTCTGACTGGTTGGAATTTGAATATCTCCCAGTCCTGTATGAGATGTAGGAATTATTCTGCTTACAGATCCTCCATAGTTGTTTTCTATGCAGCGTAATGGAGTTTTGCCTTACACGTGTTCTTCTTAGTATAAAGCCAAAGACCCAAAAGGATTCTTGGTCAAATTTCTGGAGCTCTTTCTTCACGTAGCTCCCTCTTCTTTGGCACACTACCCAGCAAATACAAGCCACCTTGCCTCTTTAAACTCAAGTTTTTGTGGATGCTTACCTTTCTTCTTCTATGTCCAAGGTCTAGAAATTACTTCTGGGATGAAAGTCATGTTGATTGTAAGACTGACTTTATTGTTTCTCTTTTCTCAAGGATCATTGTCCTACACTACCTAGTCCAGTTTCTGAAAACAGTTGTTTCATATATATTTTCCAGTTTTCTAGTTGTTTATGGTAGAAAGGCATGTTTAATACCATTTGCTCCGTCGTAGTTGGAAGCAGATTTATTACCTACCATGTTTTTATATTATGTTTTTTTGTTTTTATTTTCAAATGAAGGGAGATCCATCATGAGTATATTTCCCATATGGTAAGGTATGTAGATCAATCCTATATCAGAATCAATTGTAGTGCTTTTCCTAATTACAAATACTTGTAATTAGGATCCCTGGGTGGCTCAGTCAGTTGAGCATTCAACTCTTGATTTTGGCTCAGGTCATGATCCCAGGCCCGTAGGATCAAGCCCTGCGTCAAGCTCCATGCTGAAGCTGGAGCCTGCCTAAGATTATCTCTCTCTCTTACTCTGCCCCTCTCTCCAACTCACATGCTCTCTCTCTCTCTCTAAAAAAAAAAAAAAAAAAAAAAGTAAAGATTTTGATTCAGTAGATCTAACATGATTTTCAGGTATCATATTTTTTAAAATCTTGACAAGTGATTTTTGATACACAAGAAAGGCTAAGAATCCATATTTTAGTAAGTTTAAATCTAGTGTGACTTTGGTAAACTAAGTGAGGTATCTTACAATCTTTTCTTAACTCAGTGACACTCTGTAAAAATGAAATAGAATATTAGAGGGGTAGGACCTCCTGGATATCCCCACATATAAAGCATTAATTTCTTGAAAAGCAGGAGTCTTTAGAGCCCTGATAAAGTGCTATCACTGTTGTACATTCTTATTTCTCTGTGCCTTTGCCATAGCAGTTGCTATATATTTTGAATATTACCGCTGTTTCTAAGTGTCAAGATTCTTAATATTTGTAAAGTGATCTGCAAATATTCTCATAATATAGGGATTCAAAAATGGCTAGCATATTTTATCTTGTGTGCTAACTCTGTTTTATTAGTGGCAACTTTCTGAAGCTCAGTGTTGAGAAGGATCCTAAGGCCAGTTCTGGACTCAGCAGGAAGGAAGGCTCTTATGGATTAGTGATATCTGTCATGAGTTTGGAATTGGAGGAATGAGATACTTGTCCCATGTATTTGCAACTCCTATACTTGTTAAAGGCAGTCTTTTTTCTTTCTTTTTTTCTAGATTTCTCTAGTTACACAAGAAAACTTTTTTTGCTACTCTCTATTTTCATCCTGACTTTTCCACATGTAGTAAATAAATTTTATAGTTTTGGAATGCCTATATTCAAATTATTTCTTCATTCATCCATTCCTTACTCATTTCTTCTTTCTTTCTCTCGAACATATAAGCAATATGATACTGTGTTATTAGAGTAGTGGTTTCTGGTCTATATTTCTTATCTTCTTTCTACATAAATTGACCCACTGTGTATTTTTCAAGGTCAATGGCTCTGTTGACCATGTTTTCCTAAATTTTAAATCAGACACATAATCTTATACCTGGTCTAACCATAGGCTAGAAGATTTGAAGGTGGAGCACCCCTGGAAAAAAAAACACTTTATATTTGGAGCATAAATTAGGTCTGGAATATTATCAATACATGTTTTTGAATTACAATTGGATTTATAAGTAAGTAAGAATATCCTCTCATCTGCAAATTCTTGTATATTAGGCCGATCATAGTCCTATAAGATTAGAATTTGGTGATTTAGAAAAATGTCCTACTTCCAAATATGTACTTTTATTGCATTTTGTAATGATGGAATATTGTTAGCTAAGTGCTTTGACTTACAGAATCATCTAGATGATGATAAATACTTGTTGTGACTTTCATTCTAATCTATCCCAGATCACTTGTTTCTTATCTATATTCTGCATGCATACTGTGTTAAGGAGTGGGTATTAACAAACTAGCAGACATTAGTCTGTGGGTCCCAATCTGTGGTGTGAGAGAGAGATGTGTTTCATCTGGGCAAGAAACTCATCTTTTCAGTCTCCACATTTGCTGGGAATGGGGTGGGAAATGGAATAGTGGAAGTTGCCTTAGCATTCATTTCAGTTATTATCAGTTTGGAACACTTCCTGGTGCCAGAAATCTAGGATGTTCAGCATAGTATACACTACAATGAAAAGAGCAGGTGTTGAGATCCAAGAGATAGAGGTTCTAGTCTCAGCTTGTCAGGTACTAACTCTGTGACCATAGTGAGCTACTTACCTTTTTTAAAAAAATTTTTTTTCAACGTTTATTTATTTTTGGGACAGAGAGAGACAGAGCATGAACGGGGGAGGGGCAGAGAGAGAGGGAGACACAGAATCGGAAACAGGCTCCAGGCTCTGAGCCATCAGCCCAGAGCCTGACGCGGGGCTCAAACTCACGGACCGCCAGATCGTGACCTGGCTGAAGTCGGACGCTTAACCGACTGCGCCACCCAGGCGCCCCTGAGCTACTTACCTTTTTAACTTTTACTTATTCGTATGTGAAATGAAGTTAATAATCTGCTATACCTATCCTACAGACTTGTTGGCAGGATGAAGTGAAATCATAGATATAAAACCTTCAAGAACTTAATGGTATATATCACTGTGAGGTAATGTTATTGTACCATGTATGCCACATTATATTACCTTGTCTTTCCCCGTGGGAAAATGTATGGAGTTGTGATATATTTGTTCAATTGTTAAATTTGTCATAGATTAAAAAAAAATGATTATTTTAGGTAGTCTTCCTATGGTGGTTCTATTTAGGAAAAAGAAAACTAGTGTAATATTTGCTATGCCTTTACTAAGGCACAAGTAATGTCAATGAGAAGTATTCATCAGCTATGCTTTGCTTTACAGCTTGGAATCCCATCCACTGCCAGCACATTGAATGCCACAATGCAATTAACAAGCCAGCTGTGAAGGTACTGTTTTATTAGACCTGGTGCCATATTGTATTGTCAGTGGTCAAATTATCAGGAGCAAACTGCTGAATGAAATGGAGTAGATCACATCCTTCTCTGTAAAGCAAAGGCCTGTGCTCTATAGTAATCTCAAGCATCTCTGTGTTCAATCTGACTGTACTTGGGTGGGTTGGTTCATGACAGAGCAATGAATAGTGGTGTCTGCAGGTTTGGTATGATTTCATGGTCAACTGCTGTGTAGCAATGAGTAATTATCAGAATACTCCTGGTGAAACACTTATATAGTCCTTATTTGGCTTCTGTCTGAGCTAATAAACTCAGGCAAATGTACTTTGCCCCTGTTTCAGTCATTTCAAATTATGAGTGTCTAGTGTATGACTACATGAATTCAAGTGTCATAGAAAAACTTGATAAAATTGGTAAGTCTTAGCTCAGATCACAGATATGACTTCATCAAAATGACTAAGAGGTAGTTGGGCAGCAGTCACATGGAAAGGTACCTTAGAGGTAAGGAACAGTGGTTTAGAGAGGCCAAGACACTTTTCTAAGCCAGAACCAGGTACTTTAACTCTCAGCCTTATTCTTTTTCTGCCACATCAAATTGGTTCTTTTGTTATAACCCTAAATTGTTGAATTTGAATGTTAGGAAAAATAATCACACCTTTTAACAAAATTATTTGTGGTATATTTGTTGGATACAACACTTGGCTGGAGAGACCTGTGTCTGGATTTGCAAGGATTAATTTTTATATTATGAAGAGTGGGAGTTAGGTCAAGTCATTAGAATTCACAGATAATTGTTAGAACTTAGTGTCGTGGGAGTTTGCCTCTCTTTCATAGACAGGAAGACTACCAAATAATAGATTACCATATAATAATAAAGATTACCAAATAATAGAAACATAATAGTATCATCTTATAGAAACAGAGCAGAAGAGGTAAAATGAGACATAAGAAATATAAATATACACGGAACCAAAAAAGAAATATAAAGGGACCCCAAAATGTGTTTCATATACCAAAAATGTCAGAGGAGTGCCAATAATAACATTGTCATCCGGATATACCTAACAAAGAACATTGTTGTATTATTATGCTTGATCTCTGCTTTTATAAAGGCAAATTGAAGGGTGCCTGGGTGGCCCAGTCAGTTGAGCATCCAACTCTTGATTTCAGCTCAGATCATGACCTCGGGGTTATAGGATAGAGCCCTGCATTGAGCATGGAGTCTGCTTAAGATTCTCCCTCTCTCTCTTTCTCTTTCTCTTTCTCTTTGTCTCTCTCCCCCTCTGTTCCTCCCCCCTGCTCATGCTCTCTCTCTCTAAAATAAAAAATGAATAGGGGCGTGTGAACGGCACAATGGGTTAAGCTTCCAGCTCTTAATCTCTGCTCAGGTCATGATCTCACGGTTCATGAGTTCTAGCCCCACGTCAGGCTCTCTGCTGTCAGTGTGGAGCTTGCTTTGGATCCTCTGTCTCCCTCTCTCTCTGCCCCTCCTCCACTGGCGCGTGCTCTCTCTCTCTCTTAAATAAATAAAACATTAAAAAATAAAATAAAATAATTAATTAAAGAAGGCACATTGAATGACTTTATGTTGAGAAAGAGCATGTGTGAGGGTAACTCACTAATGGAAGCATAGTTCTTACCCATCCTACTATGTGTGCCCCTCCTCTGAAATTCCACAAACATTTGGGGTTCAAAGGTACTTTTCTTTGGTGTGATGACATTTTGAGCTAAACACATGTGAGTTCATTTTAACCATGGAATTCAGCTTAATTCTTCACGGTGGTGAGAATTGCATAGCTCCCTTACTTTAGTTTCTATAGCTGCCCTTTTTCTCTTTCTGCCTATGTTACGATGCCCTCTTTTGGTTTACTCAGATATGGATAGAAAGGAGGTATTTTTTGTTTGATTTTTCCGGTTACTTTCCTCCTGATCTTATGTCAGCCTGCATTCTCAGGAGTCTTCTGACTTCCTGATTAGTAGTGACTTTTGATTTTCTACTCACAGAAGTCATCACAAATTAGATTTTCTCCCTCCCTTCTAGGCAAATGGGTTAGTCCACCGCCCTGGTCTGGCTTTGCTTTTCTTTCTCTTACGAGCTGGTCCCTGTAGCCAGTTGTGGAGGACAGGCCACACCATCCTACTTTCTCAAGTCCCATTTTATTGAAGTGAAATTCATATAGCATAAAACTAACCATTTTAGAGTGAATGATTCAGTGGCATTTAGCACATTCACAATGCTGTGTAACTACCATCTCTATCTGCCTAAACATTTTTATCGCCCTCCAGATTTTACTTTCTGAACTCCAGTTTTCCTGATGAGTTTTCTTTTGTATTTTTACTCTGCTTCCTTGGAAAGGTAACATTCTTGTTAATGATTTCAGTGCTGGGGCTGTTTTTGCTCGACAACAGGTCTGGCTCAGTATTGTTTTTTTCATTATAATATAAGCACTCCTCAAACTCACATAGATATGACCATATGACATGTAGGTTGAGGGTATGCAACATCCAGATAGGTACAGAATAATGTTAAATGAAAATGAAGTCATGAATTTGTATAGTATGATGCCAATTTAATTTAAAAATCACATAAACATACATTTATATTCATATTTATAGTGAAAAACAACCAATAATACTCATTAGAATGTTATCAGTGATTGCATCGAAATGGAGGGTTAATGAGTTACTTAAATATTCTTCTTTTCTCCATTTTCTCAAGCCTCTACGTTGGGCATAATTGTATTTATAAATGGAAAATAACTATTTTTAATGCAGCAGTCAGATATGAACATATTAATATGGATGTAAACTGGCCTGTTCAGAGTAACCAGAGTTGACCCTACTATCCACAAATGTGATGGGTCATATGAACTAATTCATTGAACATGTCAGAGGTCACCTAGCTAATCACTAGTGATTATAGTTCTAACAGCCTAGGAGTTTTTCCTTTTGAATGGAATGAAAAAATATGTTTACCTGACAGGAGTGTCAATGACTCACTAGAAATGAAAGTAAAGTAACTATTTTGAAGAACAGATTTCATGGGGTACATGGGAAAGACTCAGGGAAAGTGGATTTATCCGTCCAAAAAATACTCTCTCCATATTCGTGAGCTTTATCACTAGGCAGTGATGATTAACCAAATAGAAAAGTATTATCTATTTTGGTTGCAATACATTGCAAAAAAGTATTTTTTAGGCAAGAGCCAAAAGCTCCTACAGGATTCAAAATGAAAATATGTTGGAACTTAGAGTTCATTATATCACACTCTGCTTTTGGTTTTCCTTGGTTCTGTTTGCAGATCACTTTATGAAATACTTTGGAGCCCAGATAATTATCTAACACAGGAGTCAGCAAACAATGGCCCATAGCCAAATCTGGGCTACTGACTGTTTTGTAAATAAAGTTTAATTGGAACATAGCTGTGCTCATTTACTTGTGTATTATTGTCTATGGCTGTTTTCATGCTGCAACAGCAGAGTTGAGTAGTTGTGACAGAGAACGTATGGTCCACAAAGCCTGAACTATTTACTCTCTGATCCTTTCCAGGAAGTTTGCTAATCCTGGATTAACACACCAAAAGTAGTTATTCATGGCATTAAAGGAAGCATGAAACTTATCTAAGGAAAATTTTCACACTGGACTTGGAACATCAGGGAATATATAATTTACAGATTTTGATGGTATAACGATTGAAATTTAGGAATTCTAACTCTTGTTCCCCCAATTGTTGAAACTCTTCAGGTAGCACATATAGTTGCTTCGGCAGCACATATACTAAAATTGGAATGATACAGAGAAGTTTAGCATGGTCCCTGTGCAAGGATGACACACAAAACTCTTCAGGGTTTTAACTTTAAATGTCAGCCTGTTTGGGTTATAAGTTCAGTTCATTTTTTCTCCCAAATCAGTAAAAACAGCTAAAAAAAAAAAAAAAAAAAAAAAGTCAGAGTGGAGTTCCAGAGGAATTTGTGACCTAGGCACATTATCTGTACAGTCAGCTATAGCATGGATTCATTATTTCCTGAAGGACAGGAAAACAGAATTCGAAATGACTGTAGTAAGTTATAGACATTTAACATGATGCAAAGTACAAAACTTAGCTAGTTGCATTCACTTGAGTTTAAATATCTAGATATTGGAAAATACACTGATGATCAACAGCAAAATTAACACTTTTCATCTCTGTGCTTAGGCTCATGAAAACTCAGCCATAAATAATCCAAAATTGAACAGAGCTAAGCAAACCACAGGTCATGTATGTAAGGAAAAAACATCTAAAAATGTAACATTGGATGACTGATATAGAACTTAGATTTCA
Source organism: Puma concolor (assembly GCF_028749965.1). Lineage (NCBI taxonomy): Eukaryota > Metazoa > Chordata > Mammalia > Carnivora > Felidae > Puma > Puma concolor. The sequence continues at coordinate 11,911,512 of NC_141672.1, read as the reverse complement.
GAGTAAGAAAAACAAATTGCTCAGTGTTAGATTTCATGGGAAATTTTTTGAATGAGGTTTCTTTTAAGAAGCAAAATTCTCTACTGCCAGAATTTTGGTAGCAGTTATGATTTTAAAATCTTGATATGTTTTCCTTTTCCTAAAGAGAGATTGCTATGTTTACCACTTTCGAGAAGGAATTACTGTACGAGTAATACAGAGGCAATTCGAGCCACTATTGAACAAGATTTTTTCTCTTTATGGAGTGAGGGTGGATTTCTTGACACTATTTGTCACTTGAAACTGCAGACAAGAGGAGAAATGAAAAACCACAGTAGCCACATTTACATCTCCAGTGTGGACTCCTCAGCCAGTGCAGCAAAAATAGCTATAGGTTAAAATGGGTTTTACTAACAATATGTATTCCAGTTTGCTTTTGAAAATCTGTCACGATTGTGCTTACGATGTGGGGATTGTGATAAACAGGACAGGAGAGTTCATTCTGCCTTTTCCTGTGTTTCAGATGTGTATCGACCCTTCCCTGTCAGTAGCTCTAGGGGATAAACCACCCCCATTGTATCTCTGCGAAGAATGCAGCCAGAGGATTGCGGGGTAGGTATAAGAGTCCTCCAAGAAGAGAAAGTAGGGTAACCAGAGAAGATAAGAACAACCAGTTTTATTAAATTGGTTACATTGCCCACATTTCCCACTAACCTCTCTGTTTTTTAAAGGTTAGTCAAATATTTGATATATAGCAAATTTTCATTTGAGAGATTTCAGCTTTGAAAAATTGCAGTACTTGTCCCCATGTGATAAGAGAAAGCAGTGACACTTAATAAAACAGCTCAAATTTTCAAGTGACCCGGTTAAAAAAGGCCACAAGAGGGGCGCCTCGGTGGCGCCGTCGGTTAAGCCTCCGACTTCAGCCAGGTCACAATCTCGCGGTGCGTGAGTTCGAGCCCCGCGTCAGGCTCTGGGCTGATGGCTCAGAGCCTGGAGCCTGTTTCCGATTCTGTGTCTCCCTCTCTCTCTGCCCCTCCCCCGTTCATGCTCTGTCTCTCTCTGTCCCAAAAAAAATAAATAAACGTTGAAAAAAAAATTTAAAAAAAAATAAATAAATAAGGCCACAAGAGAAAAAGAAAAGAAAATCGTGGCTTTCAAACGTGACATGTAGTTCAAATGGGTTCTCTCTGCTTGTTAGTGTCACAGAATCACACTCAGGGTTGTACACATCATGCTGTACTTTGGTTGGCTTCACTAGCATCTGGAAAGTATCATTTAAAGATAAGTGAATATGATGAATTGCCAATAATTTATAATTTAGCTACAATGCATTAGACTTTTAAAAAGTTGATTATGATAGTGCTCTTAATGACATTTCCTTTCTATCGAAAGCCTCTTAGTAATAGCGTGCAGCTTATAAACATTCATGTGGAAGGGTAACATTACAAAGAAGCTCAAAAATGAATTTTGCTTTTCTTTACAGGGACCACAGTGAATGGCTCATTGATGTGCTTCTGCCTCAAGGTATGGTTTACATGAGAAAGGATGAATAATAAGTAATCATGACTAATGGCATGGTTGGTTTGTCTCCTTTTGAACTGTATTATTTTACAAGGACAGTAACCAAAGTATTATATTCTGTGAATAGTCATTGAGATGAAGCATTAGATCAATGTCTTCCTTATACCCACACATTTAATAATGAAGGAAGAGGTATCACCTTTGCCGAAATTAAGGGTAGATGTTGGAATTAAGATTCTGTGTGACAAAAGCCCTGCTGAATTATGTCTTAAGAGATTTTCTGTGTATATAACAGGCATTGCCAATGATGTTTGCTGTGCCAGGTCAGAAAGGGAATAGGAAACATCAGTGGGAAGAACATTGAATCATGGGGCTTTCTCCTACTGCTATTACTAGCTCTGTGTTTTTAGGGAACATCATTTAATTGCTCTGAGACTCAGTCTCCCTAGTAAAGTGGGGATAAAGTATAGGTGACTCATCTCAGTTAAAAGACGGGACTGTGATGTTTGTAGTTGGTTAGAGTTCTGAAAGCTATGTCTTGTAAGGTGGCAGGTCCCAGACAGAGGTTTCCTTCACACATCTGGAAGCAGGTATCCCAGCCACTTAATTGGAGGCTGAAATGACCAGGGAAAATTATTCAGGAAAGCAGAGGAAAGATGAAAGGTGGAAAAGCTGGGGGGCCATAGGAGGAACTTGATATATGACTTCAGAGGTAGATAATAGAAGACTTTCTTTTCTTTTTTTTTTTTAATTTTTTTTTTTTTTTTAACGTTTTTTATTTTTGGGACAGAGAGAGACAGAGCATGAACGGGGGAGGGGCAGAGAGAGAGGGAGACACAGAATCGGAAACAGGCTCCAGGCTCTGAGCCATCAGCCCAGAGCCTGACGCGGGGCTCGAACTCACGGACCGTGAGATCGTGACCTGGCTGAAGTCGGACGCTTAACCGACTGCGCCACCCAGGCGCCCCAATAGAAGACTTTCTATGAAAGGCCGTATTTAAGAAGAACTGTAAAAACCTTATGTTAACTAAATTCTGTGAACATTAAAAAAAAAAACTTAAGGCCATTTTCTTGATGATAATTACACTATTTCTTTGTAGTCTAACATTTTTTTTAATGTTTATTTTTGAGAGAGAGAGACAGACAGACAGAGTATAAGCAGGCAAGGGGTAGAGAGAGAGAGGGAGACAAAGAATCTGAAGCAGGCTCCAGGCTCCAAGCTGTCAGCACAGAGCTTCATGCGGGGCTCAAACTCATGAACCACGAGATCATGACCTGAGCTGAAGTCGGACGCTTAACCGATTGAGCCACCCAGGTGCCCTGTAGTCTAACTTTTAATATTAGGTCATCTCACCCTCAAGAAGTAAATTAGTGAATGATCTTTGTCTGTAAAATGGGTCAGTAATGTCAGCCTCTATATCCTTCAAAGAGACATTTTGAAAATTTATATAAGAATAACTGTGAAAAGATTTGGGCTTTATGGGTAAAGGTAAATTTTTCCCTCCTTAAATTAGGCTACCTTGTTAGTGAACTGCCAGTGCTCCAAGGTGAAGTCTATAGTCAGGAGCAAAACTACATTTTTATTTTTTTTTATTTTTTTTTATTTTTTTTTTTGAATTTGGGCCCTTTACATTTTTATTTTTATTTTTTTTATTTTTTTTTTATTTATATATGAAATTTATTGTCAAATTGGTTTCCATACAACACCCAGTGCTCATCCCAAAAGGTGCCCTCCTCAGTACCCATCACCCACCCTCTCCTCCCTCCCACCCCCCATCAACCCTTAGTTTGTTCTCAGTTCTCAACAGTCTCTTATGCTTTGGCTCTCTCCCATTCTAACCTCTTTTTTTTTTTTTTTTTTTTTTTGTTCCCTTCCCCCATGGGTTTCTCTTAAGTTTCTCAGGATCCACATAAGAGTGAAACCATATGGTATCTGTCTTTCTCTGTATGGCTTATTTCACTTAGCATCACACTCTCCAGTTCCATCCACGTTGCTACAAAAGGCCATATTTCATTTTTTCTCATTGCCACGTAGTACTCCATTGTGTATATAAACCACAATTTCTTTATCCATTCATCAGTTGATGGACATTTAGGCTCTTTCCATAATTTGGCTATTGTTGAGAGTGCTGCTATGAACATTGGGGTACAAGTGCCCCTATGCATCAGTACTCCTGTATCCCTTGGATAAATTCCTAGCAGTGCTATTGCTGGGTCATAGGGTAGGTCTATTTTTAATTTTCTGAGGAACCTCCACACTGCTTTCCAGAGCGGCTGCACCAATTTGCATTCCCACCAACAGTGTAAGAGGGTTCCCGTTTCTCCACATCCTCTCCAGCATCTATAGTCTCCTGATTTGTTCATTTTGGCCACTCTGACTGGCGTGAGGTGATACCTGAGTGTGGTTTTGATTTGTTTTTCCCTGATAAGGAGCGACGCTGAACATCTTTTCATGTGCCTGTTGGCCATCCGGATGTCTTCTTTAGAGAAGTGTCTATTCATGTTTTCTGCCCATTTCTTCACTGGGTTATTTGCTTTTCGGGTGTGGAGTTTGGTGAGCTCTTTATAGATTTTGGATACTAGCCCTTTGTCGGATATGTCATTTGCAAATATCTTTTCCCATTCCGTTGGTTGCCTTTTAGTTTTGTTGGTTGTTTCCTTTGCTGTGCAGAAGCTTTTTATCTTCATAAGGTCCCAGTAATTCACTTTTGCTTTTAATTCCCTTGCCTTTGGGGATGTGTCGAGTAAGAGATTGCTACGGCTGAGGTCAGAGAGGTCTTTTCCTGCTTTCTCCTCTAAGGTTTTGATGGTTTCCTGTCTCACATTCAGGTCCTTTATCCATTTGGAGTTTATTTTTGTGAATGGTGTGAGAAAGTGGTCTAGTTTCAACCTTCTGCATGTTGCTGTCCAGTTCTCCCAGCACCATTTGTTAAAGAGACTGTCTTTTTTCCATTGGATGTTCTTTCCTGCTTTGTCAAAGATGAGTTGGCCGTACGTTTGTGGGTCTAGTTCCGGGGTTTCTATTCTATTCCATTGGTCTATGTGTCTGTTTTGGTGCCAATACCATGCTGTCTTGATGATGACAGCTTTGTAGTAGAGGCTAAAGTCTGGGATTGTGATGCCTCCTGCTTTGGTCTTCTTCTTCAAAATTACTTTGGCTATTCGGGGCCTTTTGTGGTTCCATATGAATTTTAGGATTGCTTGTTCTAGTTTCGAGAAGAATGCTGGTGCAATTTTGATTGGGATTGCATTGAATGTGTAGATAGCTTTGGGTAGTATTGACATTTTGACAATATTTATTCTTCCAATCCATGAGCAGGGAATGTCTTTCCATTTCTTTAAATCTTCTTCAATTACCTTCATAAGCTTTCTATAGTTTTCAGCATACAGATCCTTTACATCTTTGGTTAGATTTATTCCTAGGTATTTTATGCTTCTTGGTGCAATTGTGAATGGGATCAGTTTCTTTATTTGTCTTTCTGTTGCTTCATTGTTAGTGTATAAGAATGCAACTGATTTCTGTACATTGATTTTGTATCCTGCAACTTTGCTGAATTCATGTATCAGTTCTAGCAGACTTTTGGTGGAGTGTATCGGATTTTCCATGTATAATATCATGTCATCTGCAAAGAGCGAAAGCTTGACTTCATCTTTGCCAATTTTGACGCCTTTGATTTCCTTTTGTTGTCTGATTGCTGATGCTAGAACTTCCAGCACTATGTTAAACAACAGCGGTGAGAGTGGGCATCCCTGTCGTGTTCCTGATCTCAGGGAAAAAGCTCTCAGTTTTTCCCCGTTGAGGATGATGTTAGCTGTGGGCTTTTCATAAATGGCTTTTATGATCTTTAAGTATGTTCCTTCTATCCCGACTTTCTCAAGAGTTTTTATTAAGAAAGGGTGCTGGATTTTGTCAAAGGCCTTTTCTGCATCGATTGACAGGATCATATGGTTTTTCTCTCTTTTTTTGTTAATGTGATGTATCACGTTGATTGATTTGCGAATGTTGAACCAGCCCTGCATCCCAGGAATGAATCCCACTTGATCATGGTGAATAATTCTTTTTATGTGGTGTTGAATTCGATTTGCTAGTATCTTATTGAGAATTTTTGCATCCATATTCATCAGGGATATTGGCCTGTAGTTCTCTTTTTTTACTGGGTCTCTGTCTGGTTTAGGAATCAAAGTAATACTGGCTTCATAGAATGAGTCTGGAAGTTTTCCTTCCCTTTCTATTTCTTGGAATAGCTTGAGAAGGATAGGTATTATCTCTGCTTTAAATGTCTGGTAGAACTCCCCTGGGAAGCCATCTGGTCCTGGACTCTTATTTGTTGGGAGGTTTTTGATAACCGATTCAATTTCTTCGCTGGTGATGGGTCTGTTCAAGCTTTCTATTTCCTCCTGATTGAGTTTTGGAAGAGTGTGGGTGTTCAGGAATTTGTCCATTTCTTCTAGGTTGTCCAATTTGTTGGCATATAATTTTTCATAGTATTCCCTGATAATTGTTTGTATCTCTGAGGGATTGGTTGTAATAATTCCATTTTCATTCATGATTTTATCTATTTGGGTCATCTCCCTTTTCTTTTTGAGAAGCCTGGCTAGAGGTTTGTCAATTTTGTTTATTTTTTCAAAAAACCAACTCTTGGTTTCATTGATCTGCTCTACAGTTTTTTTAGATTCTATATTGTTTATTTCTGCTCTGATCTTTATTATTTCTCTTCTTCTGCTGGGTTTAGGCTGCCTTTGCTGTTCTGCTTCTATTTCCTTTAGGTGTGCTGTTAGATTTTGTATTTGGGATTTTTCTTGTTTCTTGAGATAGGCCTGGATTGCAATGTATTTTCCTCTCAGGACTGCCTTTGCTGCGTCCCAAAGCGTTTGGATTGTTGTATTTTCATTTTCGTTTGTTTCCATATATTTTTTAATTTCTTCTCTAATTGCCTGGTTGACCCACTCATTCGTTAGTAGGGTGTTCTTTAACCTCCATGCTTTTGGAGGTTTTCCAGACTTTTTTCTGTGGTTGATTTCAAGCTTCATAGCATTGTGGTCTGAAAGTATGCATGGTATGATTTCAATTCTTGTAAACTTATGAAGGGCTGTTTTGTGACCCAGTATATGATCTATCTTGGAGAATGTTCCATGTGCACTCGAGAAGAAAGTATATTCTGTTGCTTTGGGATGCAGAGTTCTAAATATATCTGTCAAGTCCATCTGATCCAATGTCTCATTCAGGGCCCTTGTTTCTTTATTGATCGTGTGTCTAGATGATCTATCCATTTCTGTAAGTGGGGTGTTAAAGTCCCCTGCAATTATCACATTCTTATCAATAAGGTTGCTTGTGTTTATGAGTAATTGTTTTATATATTTGGGCGCTCCGGTATTCGGCGCATAGACATTTATAATTGTTAGCTCTTCCTGATGGATAGACCCTGTCACTATTATATAATGTCCTTCTTCATCTCTTGTTACAGCCTTTAATTTAAAGTCTAGTTTGTCTGATATAAGTATGGCTACTCCAGCTTTCTTTTGGCTTCCAGTAGCATGATAAATAGTTCTCCATCCCCTCACTCTCAATCTAAAGGTGTCCTCAGGTCTAAAATGAGTCTCTTGTAGACAGCAAATAGATGGGTCTTGTTTTTTTATCCATTCTGATACCCTATGTCTTTTGGTTGGCGCATTTAATCCATTTACATTCAGTGTTATTATAGAAAGATATGGGTTTAGAGTCATTGTGATGTCTGTATGTTTTATGCTTGTAGTGATGTCTCTGGTACTTTGTCTCACAGGGTCCCCCTTAGGATCTCTTGTAGGGCTGGTTTAGTGGTGACAAATTCCTTCAGTTTTTGTTTGTTTGGGAAGACCTTTATCTCTCCTTCTATTCTAAATGACAGACTTGCTGGATAAAGGATTCTAGGCTGCATATTTTTTCTGTCTAGCACACTGAAAATCTCGTGCCAATTCTTTCTGGCCTGCCAAGTTTCAAAAGAGAGATCAGTCACGAGTCTTATAGGTCTCCCTTTATATGTGAGGGCACGTTTACCCCTTGCTGCTTTCAGAATTTTCTCTTTATCCTTGTATTTTGCCAGTTTCACTATGATATGTCGTGCAGAAGATCGATTCAAGTTACGTCTGAAGGGAGTTCTCTGTGCCTCTTGGATTTCAATGCCTTTTTCCTTCCCCAGTTCAGGGAAGTTCTCAGCTATTATTTCTTCAAGTACCCCTTCAGCACCTTTCCCTCTCTCTTCCTCCTCTGGGATACCAATGATGCGTATATTATTTCTTTTTAGTGTATCACTTAGTTCTCTAATTTTCCCCTCATATTCCTGGATTTTTTTATCCCTCTTTTTCTCAGCTTCCTCTTTTTCCATAACTTTATCTTCTAGTTCACCTATTCTCTCCTCTGCCTCTTCAATCCGAGCCGTGGTGGTTTCCATTTTGTTATGCATTTCGTTTAAAGCGTTTTTCAGCTCCTCGTGACTGTTCCTTAGTCCCTTGATCTCTGTAGCAAGAGATTCTCTGCTGTCCGCTATACTGTTTTCAAGCCCAGCGATTAATTTTATGACTATTATTCTAAATTCACTTTCTGTTATATTATTTAAATCCTTTTTGATCAGCTCATTAGCTGTTGTTATTTCCTGGAGATTCTTCTGAGGGCAATTCTTCCGCTTGGTCATTTTGGATAGTCCCTGGCGTGGTGAGGACCTGCAGGGCACTTCCCCTGTGCTGTGGTGTATAACTGGAGTTGGTGGGCGGAGCCGCAGTCAGACCTGATGTCTGCTCCCAGCCCACCGCTGGGGCCACAGTCAGACTGGTGCGTGCCTTCTCTTCCCCTCTCCTAGGGGCGGGATTCACTGTGGGGTGGGGTGGGGTGGTCTGTCTGGGCTACTTGCACACTGCCAGGCTTGTGATGCTGGGGATCTGGCGTCTTAGCTGGGGTGGGTAGGCAAGGTGCACAGGGGCAGGAGGGGCAGGCTTAGCTTGCTTCTCCTTAGGTGATCCACTTCAGGAGGGGCCCTGTGGCAGCAGGAGGGAGTCAGATCCGCTGCTGGAGGTTTGGCTCCGCAGAAGCGCAGAGTTGGGTGTTTGCGCGCGGAGCGAGCAAGTTCCCTGGCAGGAACTGGTTCTCTTTGGGATTTTGGCTGGGGGATGGGCGGGGAAGATGGCGCTGGCGAGCGCCTTTGTTCCCCACCAAACTGAGCTCTGTCGTCCGGGGGCTCAGCAGCTCTCCTTCCCTTTGTCCTCCAGCCTTCCCGCTTTCTGAGCAGAGCTGTTAACTTATGACTTCCCAGACGCTAAGTCGCGCTTGCTGTCGGAACACAGTCCGTCAGGCCCCTCCGCTTTTTGCAAGCCAGACTCGGGGGCTCTGCTTGGCCGGCGAGCCGCCCCTCCGCCCCGGCTCCCTCCCGCCAGTCCGTGGAGCGCGCACCGCCTCGCCGCCCTTCCTACCCTCTTCCGTGGGCCTCTCGTCTGCGCTTGGCTCCGGCGACTCCGTTCTGCTAATCCTCTGGTGGTTTTCTGGGTTATTTAGGCAGGTGTAGGTGGAATCTAAGTGATCAGCAGGACGCGCGGTGAGCCCAGCGTCCTCCTACGCCGCCATCTTCAAAACTACATTTTTAAATATCAGATGTGTTGCTGAATTCTGGTCACCTTCTCCAGAAGATATTCATCTTTGGAAGAAAACTTGTAATAACTTTTAATTATTTATCTAGAGGTGTGACACTAACTTCAGGTTAAGACAGGCTCTAAGATATCAAACTGTTAGTAACCATTAATTATTCAAAACCAGTTTTAAAAACTGAGTTTTAAATTTCATCAGTTTAGCATCTACTAATTCATAATTTCCAGACAGTTTGGGAGACATTTATCTTGACCTTTTTGATAAATTTTAACATAGACTATACTGTAAGTAATGCTTCAGTTCATTTTTTGAACACTTAACTATTTCACAGGGAATGTTAACATATTCCTGGAAAAATTATTTTCAAGTATTCTCAAGCATCAATTTTCACGAAAATAATTGCTCTGCCCACTGAAAAGAATATGTATCTGTTTGTCGATCCTGAAGTAGACAGTAGTTTGACAGCCTTACTGGCCAATCCATGAGTTTGCCAATTGCTTTCTCTGAAATGAGCATGTAGGTGGTTTTACACTAGTTAAGGACTGATATAAATCAATAATTCGTCTCTGAGTAATCCAAGTTAGTAAGGTTTTTCTACAGTTTTGAAATAGCAAATCATCTCCATGGTGAAGCTCTAAATATATCACATCAACTTGGTGTCGTAGCATAATGGAAGACAGTAAACAGGGAATCCAGAGATGTTATCTCTAGACCTGCCTTTATCAATTGATAGCCTGTGTGATGCTGAAGAAGTTATGCAAACCTCAGTTTTGTTCTATGTCAGATGAGGAGGTGAGATGAATGTTATTTTGCTTTGGCTTTAACATGATCTGAATTCTTTTTGTTTTATTTTATTTTATTTTATTTATTAAAAAAAATTTTTTTTTTATTTTTTTTTTCAAAGTTTATTTATTTTTGGGACAGAGAGAGACAGAGCATGAACGGGGGAGGGGCAGAGAGAGAGGGAGACACAGAATCGGAAACAGGCTCCAGGCTCCAAGTTGTCAGCTCAGAGCCTGATGAGGGCTTGAACTTACGAACTGTGAGATCATGACCTGAGTCAAAGTCAGACGTTTAACCAACTGGGCCACCCAGGTGCCCCTAATGTGATCTGAATTCTAAGTCATGTCTGAGGAGGTTGAATTACTTTTAAGAATAGGGGAAGTATTTGCAGCATGCAGGTGTTCCTAACCTCATCAAACACAGGGAGATGACAATAAGACAAGAGAGAAGCTGTTTTGGTCAGGTCTAGAGTTTGTGTTACTAAGCTTGCTTTTACTCACCTTCGTGGCTCCCCTCATTTAAAATGTGCTGTCTTTCTTTGTTAATATATTGTGTACCTTCCCCTTACAGCTGAAATATCTGCTATATGTCAGAAAAAGGTAAGAGCAAACTATCTGTGTGGTGGGGGCATGATTTGCTGTGTTTGTATGTAAATTCATTCATTGACATCTGCCTCATTTCTGCACCACGGTTTCCCAGTATGTACATGTCACTGTACTCCTGAAGGGGGAAAATAAATCATTGAGCATGCAAGATTACTGTGTCCGAATGGTCTCTCTTTCCATTTCTGCTTTTGCTCACCCATCTTACGCACAGTGTTTTTGGTATGTAATCTGAAATAAAAGCATATGTGACTCTAGTTACAAAAAGCTTTTACCTTAACCTTGGTAAAGGATGTATCTTGTGTGCTAGACATCTTTATTGCTTTGAAGTGGAGTGCAAATAGTTCAATATATGTGTGTCAAAAACATACCCAGACTGACTGTATTTATATAGAAAACATTCATTTAGATGTAAGATGAATGAAATCTCTAGTTAAAGATTCTACCTTCAAATTGCCTTTAGCCACTTTTCATAACAGTTTCCCTGAGCCATTTCCATCTTCTTTTCTTGTTCTAGTTGTTGAAAAGTACAAGAGAAGGTAGTAAGGCTTCATACAAAGAACTTTGGATTAGTTGGTTGAGACCCTTGGTTTCTGGCCAGCTCTATCCCCACCTACCTATGAGACCATGTACAAGTCACTTAAATGTTTAGGAATTGGTCATGAGTGGGTACCTTTGGAGGGCTCTTTCAGTGATCTGTTGTCATATAATCTAAAATATCATGGCTTGTAACAACAGACATTTATTGATCACAGTTCTGTGGATTGGCAATTTGGCCTGTGGTCAATGAGACAGTTCTTTTGATAAACTCCCCTAGGTTCACTCATGTGCCTGCAGTCCATTGGTGGGTAGCCTAGGGATTGGCTGGCCCCAGATGAGCTCACTCCCACGTCTGGGGCCTCAGCTGGGACAGCTGGAATGGTTGGATGACAGGGGTGTCTGGCTCTCCCTCTTTCCATTAGGTGTCTCATCCTCCAGGGGGCGAGGCTGGATTTGTTCACAAGGCAGCAGTGTTCTGAGCGAATGAGAGAGGAAGTCGCAAGGCCTTTTGAGATTGAAGCTCCTAAGTCACACAGCATCACTTCTGCTGCATTCCTCTGGTCAAAGCAAGTCCCAAGTCCAGCCCAGATTCAAGGAGTGGGGACATAGACCTCTCCCCTTTAGAGAAGGAGCGACAAGAATTCCGTGGTCACATTTAATCTACCATAATCCACCCTCCGGACATAATTACTTACATTTCTTCCACATGTAAAATACTTTCACCACCTTACGAGACCTCCTAAAGTCTTAAATCCATTTATGGCTTCAGTTCATCATCTTGTGATCTGCATATGGTCTGGTCACTGATGAAACTCCTTGGGTACAAATTCTCTTGATCCAGAGACCTGTGAACTAAAAAGGCAAGTTACCTGCCCACTCCACCCCCTACACAAGATGGTGAGACAGGGACAGGATGACAGCAGTAGGCCTCCATTTGGAAGAGGAAATGGAAGCACATAGCTGTTAGAGGACTGTAGCAGCTCCAGCCACGAACATGACAACGGGTCCTCTGTCTCCAGGGATAGCGAGTGTGCCTTGACTAGGATGTGGTTTTACATCCAGGGAGTAGTTCCCTAATCCATTGTTGTTCTCCTGCATTCTTTGCTCTACTCTCTGAAACATCTTTTCCGAGAAGAAATGGCACATGGTGCAGTTGAGGGGCTCCCTTAGCTTGCTCCCTGATGCAGAAGTCGGGTCCCATAGACTTCCTTTCATGTTGAACTGTGTCTGTCCCCTGTAGTCTAAGTCGATGGCGCTTTTGCTAATAAGACTTTCTGTAAAACCTTGTGGATTTTCAATAAATCTCATTGGAGTTCAGTGCCCCCCAAACCGCCTCTATAATTCTTTTGGGGACGGTCCTTTCTGTACTTGGGGCATTTCAGTCTGCCCTTAAAATTATTAGAAGCCCTCTTCTAGCTGAAAGGCTCAACTGAGCATCACCATCTTTTATCTTTCTGAAGTTTTAACAGAGGATTGTGCAGCCAGTCAGCATATTTTTGATTTGATTTTTTATCCTGAGGCTATATCCTACTTTGAGAATCTTTTATAAGCTGGAGGGACGAGGAAGAGAAGCAGTTTTATATTCCAAATTAGTATGTCCTGACTCTGGTGGTATACCTAACATATTTGATACCCAGAGTGGATCATTTTTTTAACACTGCCCTACTTTATATGACAAAATTATTTTTAGTAATAAGTTTCAAATTAGCAGATTTTTATTATCCTTTAATAAATGTGTTTTATATGAAAGTTAATTTAGAGAACATTCATTAAGTTCGTGATAGTTCAGAACTATTTGAGCTTGCTTTGGGTACAGTTTGTGTCTACCTCTTCTGGAGTACATATTCCTACATTTGAACAGTGGGTTTGAAATAAGCATCAAGATTGTAAAGGTAAAGAGAAAGACTTTGATTTATGTCAATTCTGTCATTCTGTGAGACAGGTTGCGATTTTTTTTTTTTTTTTTTTATGTTTAAAGTTCAAAGCAGTGAAACAGAGTAGCTGGAGAAACTATGCCCATCTGAATTTGAATCTCTGGGAAATCTCTCTACTTTACTTTTGAAATGAATGCATATAACTGAGTCCACATGGGTTGAGGACTGACTGTGGCTTATTAAAACTTAGCGGGAACCACAAGAATTGGTTAGAACTTAAGTCAACCAAAGGTTATTTTGGGGCAAAGTATTTTATTGCTGATATTATTTAGAATTGGTAGCACATGGTGATAAAGCAGTTGACTCTTAGTTGGTGTGTATCCAGATAACTGCATAAGAAATCACTAAATCACTCAAATGTAGTAGCATAAACCAACAATCCATTTAATTATGCTCATAGATTTTGTTGGTAAAGATTGGGACAGGGCACAGTCCATAGCCTGTCTCTGCTTGATGATGTTTGAGGTCTCATCAGGGAAGACTTGAATAACTGGGGGCTGGGATTATCTAGAGGCTTCCAGATCATATGTTTTGGCTCTCGGATGGGGTGACTTGAAGGCTGGGCTTATGCAGCGCTGTTGACAAGAGACTTACCCATTGCCTCTCTACATGGCTTGGCCAGGACAAAGTCCTGAGTATTCCAATGAGGAAACATCTGAAGAGAGAACATTTCAAGATGGCCAGGTGAAAGCTGCATGTCTTTTTAAATCTGGCCTCAGGAGTCATATAGGTATCACTTCTGCCATACTCTCTTGATTGAAGCAGCCATGAGTCCATCTAGATTCAAGGCAAATGGAAGCATACCTGAGGAAGCCAACCCAAAGAGCCTCATACACAGCTGGACTTGATTTAGATGACAAGACCTTGAACCTCCAGCCAAGAATTTGCATGTGGGAAGAATGTAAATAATATGTGAACAGAAAATAGGATGGTAAATTGCAGGCCTTAAACTTCAGGGCTTTATTATAGTGAATAACTACCCACTAAACCCATATCCACATTCTCTTGTTTATAGAATGGTGGGAATGCCAGAGGAACAAAGACTAATTATAACGAAGAGGAAGAAATTAAACACTAAGAACATGCTCTGATATATACCACACTGCTAGTGGTGTGGTATTGGTTTGGTGGCGAGCAGAAGCCCCAAGCCAATAAGGGTTCTTGTGCTTCCAGAATGAAAGTTAGTGTGTGAGTGAGAAAGGAAGGACACGCGGGAAAAATACACCACTTGGTGAGCCAGGACTGAGTTGGATGCTCACAAGACTTGGGCCTCAGTTGCAGAATAAACACACTGTATTTTAACAAATAATTTTTAAAACCTTATTAATGAAAAGAAAAAAAATTACAAAAATGTTAAACTTGGCTTTTATGATTTGTAGGCCTGAGTCCTGTTTAGAAAATGAGATTTGCTGACACCAGTGTCCAAAGCCTTGTGCTAAAAAGCAAGGCGGAACAAACCCTACTTTGAAATGGTCGCTTTGATAGGCAGTTCAACACATTGTCAGTGTTTTGGTGTAGGTTTTGTGCTGGCCTCCTTCCTTATTCTGCCCTCAAAAGATCTGTCATGGAAGGGTCTCAAATCTTCACCAGGCTCTGAGTTCATAATGGCCTACAGTATAACATCCCCGCAAGGTGTTCACATCTTTATAAGCTCTATTGAAAGTCTGCAAAGCTCTTAGGACACAAGATGTTGAGCACATGGTGTGGCATCTCTCACAGACTTGGGACACATATTTTTGCAGAAGTCAGGAGCGTTTCCTCACAGCCCCTCAGATGGTGCCTCACTCCCCTGCCTCTTGTCAGGGCAGCTCTGACATAGCCCCCTTGGACTCTGGAATCTGTCTTACGTGCCCCTACTTTTCTCATTGGCATCCCTTCATCTGTTGACTCCTTGCCTATAGTTAATGTCAGCAGCTGGTTCTATGAATGGTTCTTGCTGTGTTTTGCTATATTCCTGTGGTGTCTGTTGACGTATTTGATGTATTCTTTAGGTCTTAATGGAAAGAATGCTGGCGGAGGGCGTGAGTGGGTGGGAGGCCTGCTTAGGGCCCCCTACCTGTCCTTGAACACAGCAAGGACAGGAGAGCTGCACTGGAAATCTGCTCCTTCAGTGGTGGATAAGTAATTTGAAAGTAATTTGGGGGAAATTATTCCCTTCCTATTCTGATGTGCTGTGATGCACTCTCTCTGGACCACAGTTTTAGGTTTTTTCCTCCGTATTTCTGCTGAAAACTCTTGAAACACTAACTGGAAATAATCCAGAAAGCGCCCCATCCCCAACCCATGACTGAGGTAGCTTTACAGAGAGCTTTTCAACACAGTTCCACTCCTCCCTCTTTAGAGCTTTTCTGCCACTCACACCAATAGAAACCACATCTTACCTTCATTTTTAGCTCTGCCTGAAATCTAACTGGTTAGGGGTGACCCGTGTTTTGGAAACTTTAGAAATGTGCAGCCACTTTCAGCGGCCCCTTTACATTCCGTTTGTTCCACTTCTTAGCCCCATTTACCTCAGTGACCAGTTTTAGTTGATTTCGCTATTTTTTGCTTCTAGAACTGCAGTTCCCATGTAAGAAGAGCAGTTGTTACCTGCTTTTCAGCGGGCTGCTGTGGCCGTCACGGAAACAGGCCCGTTCGGTACTGCAAGAGATGCCACTCGAATCATCACAGCAATGAAGTGGGGGCCGCGTCGGAGACCCACCTCTATCAGACCTCCCCTCCACCCATCAACACTCGGGAATGTGGCGCTGAGGAGCTGGTCTGCGCCGTGGAGGCTGTGATCAGGTAACAGGCAGCTGGTTAGTGGTCTACCGGAAACACCACCTTGGTTTTGAGCCACCCTTGGCACATTGGTAAAGTTCACTCAACTTCAGGTGCCCTCAGCCTAGCCTCTCACCTTCCATAATGCAGTGATGATTTTTTTTTAAGTTTATTTATTCATTTTGAGAGAGACAGAGAGAGAGAGAGAGAGAGAGAGAGAGTGTGTGTGTGTGTGTGTGTGTGTGTGTGTGTGTGTGTGTGTGTATGCAAGTTGGGGAGCAGCAGAGAAAGGGGGGGGAGAGAGAGAGAGAGAGAGAGAGTCCCAGACAGACTCTGCGCTGTCAGTGCAGAGCACAGAGCCCTATGCGGGGCTGGAACTCATAAACCATGAGATCATGGTCTGAGCCCAGGTCAGATGCTTAACCACGTGAGCTACACAGCCACCCCAGTGACGATGTTTTAATTCATTCATTCAGCCAAGCGTGTGTTAGGCACTTGGGAGACAAGAGAGAATGAAATGTAGTCTCCACCTTCACCTTACCCATGTAGGGAGTATAAAGACAGAAGCACAGGATTGCGGTTCAGTATGGTAAGCAGAGTGATAGTGCAGAGCAGAGTTTTAGGAAAGTGAAGCAGAGGCACCCCTCAGAGTGAGGGGTGGGAAGGGGGTGCCTGAGGCCTGACTGTGCACTGTAAGTTGTGGGCGAGCTCTAGGTAATTCGGTACTGGGGTAAAGCTGCAGGCTCTCCAATGAGACAGGAGCCCAGTCGTGCACGCGGTTGGCTTTCTCTCCTATCACGTGACAGAAAAAGGAGCTTTGGAAATGATAACTTCCAGACTTGTTCTCTTTTTGCATAATAGTCACTGAAGCAAGATTTTTAAAAATTAAAGAAATAATATTGGACTGTATGTTTTAAGGATAGAGACTCTTTTCTGTGTCTCTTACTTCAGTGGCTGATGCATGTAGAAATGCAATAAATGTTTGTCAAATGAAACATTACAGAAAGTTTGGAAATAGAAGAAAAAACCAACTATACTGCTGTCATCATTATCAGTGTTGCACATGTTCTAGTTTTACTCAAATACATATCTTATTTATAGAATTATAATCACAGTATATCATAATTTTTGATATAACATTATACCATTAGCTCTTTTGCATGTTGTTAGATAGTTTCTGTATTTACCATTTTTAGTGGAAACATAATTTTCATCTAGATTATTTCCCTCCACCTTTAGATTTTTAGATTGCTTCCATTTTTACTATTATATATTACTGTGATAAATATTGTTGTGAATAGTGCTGTTTTTCTATTTTTTATTTTTTTAGGGTAGATGACCAGATATGGTTGGCTGGGTCAAAGGGTATGAATGCTTTAATGGCTATTGATGCATTACCAAACTGATTTTCAGAGTGTACATATGAATTTATAATGCCAAAAGCATTGTATGAAATTGCTAGTTTTGGCTACACTCTTGCCAACATTGGGTCTTATTCTTACAAATTATGACTTGTTGGGGTGCCCTGGTAACTCAGTCAGTTAAGCATCCACCTCTTGGTTTCGGCCCGGATCATGATCTCATAGTTGGCAAGTTTGAGCCCTGCATCAGGCTCCGCACTGACTGGCAGAGACTGTTTGGGATTCTCTCTCACCCTCTCTCTCTGCCCCTCCCCTGCTTGCACTTTCTCTCTCTCTCTCTCTCTCTCTCTCTCTCAAAATAAATAAATAAACTGAAAAAAAATTATGACTTGTTTAGCAGTTGAAAAAGGAGGCTTTGTTGCTCATTTACAGATCTTTGAATATTAGATATTGAGTGTTTTTCCATTTGGGTATAAATTCTTCAGTCTCTCTTTGTACCATGCATTTGAGGTCCACATAACTTCAGATTAGATCTAGGGGAAGTATTGGCATCTAGCGGGATGGTTGGTACACTGGAAGCCAGAAGGCATCAGTTCTGCCTGATTCTAATTGATTGGAGGAAGCAGCCTCTTTGTGCCTCAGTTTATTCACTTTGGAAATGGGGATGGAGTACAACATAGTAAAGAACTGAAATTAGGCCTGTTGGAGCAACTTCTACCAATTGGAAGGAGAGCAGTCAGTTATGCCTGAGTACTCATGAAGTAGTTGCTCTGAATAGGTCATAACCTAGAATGTGTTTTTCAATCACCTAACTTGACATCTCTCATCTTTGGCAGCTTGTTGAAAGAAGCCGAGTTCCATGCTGAGCAGCGGGAATATGAGCTGAATCGCCGGCGGCAGCTGGGACTTTCCTCTTCCCACCATTCCCTGGATAACACTGACTTTGACAACAAGGATGATGATAAACACGACCAGCGACTACTCAGTCAATTCGGAATATGGTTTTTAGTAAGAAAATAAGTTAGCTATTCTCTGCTTTCTTATTTCTCATGACAACATTGCACCAATGAGGAATATTTCCCGTTCTTTTTAAAGAAGTTAGTGAATAGTGAAAAGTTAACCTTAGCGGTGGAACTCTATATTGTCTATATTGTAGGACAGTGGCTCTCAACCCTGGGCTGCACATTGGATTTCCCTGGGAAAGCTTTCAAAGAATGGCAATGCCCAGATCCCACCCTAGCATCTTGGGAACTTTTAAAAAAGCTTCCTTGTTGATTCTAATGAATAGCCAGGTGTTGAAGCCTACTGGCCAGACCCTTGACTGTTTGAAATGCACCTTTGACAGAAAATGGATGGGAATGTTGCTAGGGTATGTTGTGAAATAACCGAGTCAATATAATTTACAGATCGTTCGCATCCTATCACCTATACACATGACATTTTTCTTGAAAGTTCAGTATCTGTGGCACTTTTTGTTTATTTAGGGCAAGTTTGCATACAACCAGAAAAATCAGAGCTGTATTAACACAGGCAATTTGATTGTTTTTGACTGATTCATGGGCAACATTCATTCAGTAAAGATCAAACATCCCAATCCCAAATTCCATGCAAGCTGAACATGGCAGTTCTGTTAGAGAAGCGGACTTTTGTTTTTGCCCAACGGAGACATAGATTGAGTCTCCATAGTAATATATCTCTTTTATGCTTTTACATGGTTATCTGAAAAAGTTGTGTTTTGTTTTGTCTTACCAAATTGGTATTTAATTGCTGATTTCACATATTTTGCTCCTAGAGCTTACTACCTAATGACATAATGACTGCTATTATGAACTCTTTGAAGGCAAGGATACTGTTTTATTTATTTGTACATTCCTGACTCCTACTATTGTGTTTCATAAAAGATTATTGCAGAATGAATAATGAATAAACGAGCTGTTTTTAAAAGGCTATTTGTAATGTGCTGAATTAGGGGGCTCTAGGCTTTCAGAATTATTACTGATAGAAAATCCTTAGCTAAATCTGATAATTTTAGAATGCAAACATAGGTAGATTATTTTTTCACTGAAGATATTTATGAAATTTCACTTTGCAGACCTAACTTTTAAAAAAGCATTGATCTAGTGTAGATTACAAAATAGGTTTCTTCTAGGAGAAAAGGCTTATCAAAAGGTGCAATCTCGAGGGGAAATTATTGTTGCAATCCTTCTCTCCCTGTAAGGAATGCAGTTTCTAGGTTAAATGATCCTGTGTCATTTATAAACTGCCTACTTTAGATGGATTATTGGGAACCTTTTTTTTTTTTTTTTTGCCGTTAAACGAATCTTAATAATGATGTAAAATGAATGAAGGCTAAAGCAGAGTCTAATCTGCCCATTTCCAGGTGAGCCTTTGCACGCCCAGTGAGAACACACCTACAGAGAGCTTGGCCAGGCTGGTGGCCATGGTGTTTCAGTGGTTCCACTCCACGGCATATATGATGGACGATGAAGTTGGAAGTTTGGTGGAAAAACTGAAGCCTCAGTTTGTCACCAAGTGGTTGAAGACAGTCTGTGATGTTCGCTTTGATGTCATGGTCATGTGCCTTCTTCCCAAACCAATGGAATTTGCCAGGGTAAGTGGAGGCCCCCCACTCTGACCTTGTTGGAGAGGAATTGGGAGAAACACTTCCCTAGCCATTAGCATGTTATCATTGTCTATAGAAGAGCGTCTCTCCTTATTTTAGTCAATACAGCTGAATGAGGTTAGTTGAGCAACTACATTTTAGGGGATGTGCTGCTTTGATGTTGGTTTGGGATGAAGAATGGTAAAACGAATATGTGAGATATCTTTAAGAATTTACAAGAAGATAAAAAAATGGGGCACCTCGGTGGCTCTTGATTTTGGCTCAGCTCACAATCGCGTGGTTTGTGGGGTCATGCCCCATGTCGGGCTCTGAGCTGGTAGACTGGAGCCTGCTTGGGATTCTCTCTCTTCCTTTCTCTCTGCTTCTCTCCTGCTCGTGCACTCTCTCTCTCTCTTTCTCAAAATTAAAAAAAAAAAAAAAAAGTTTAAGGGAGGATTCATCCCTGACTTTGCTGAATGTATTTTTTTTAAATTAAGAAACAGAAGAAAAAAGTTTTTCTATGAGATTGCAAGGTCTCAGTCCTTCTCTGGTCTACTGTCTGTGTAAAGGCTAACATTTGATTAGGAGCAATTTCTGTGGTTTCACATAAATTTCTAGAAGTGAATGGCAGAAATCCCTGCCCTCTCATTTGGAATGCCACAAAAGGCATAGGACGTGCCAAAATGCTCCCTTTCCTCCAGCTTATAGGACAAATTCCTCTGAGCTCATCCTTTTGCTTAGTGGATTATAGGCTTCAGATACACAGCTGGTAAGACCCCATATTTTTAAAATATAATATAATTTGTGTCTAACTTAGCAAGGTAGATGTCCAGAATCAGTTTTTGGCAGAAATATAGGACATTTTTTCTTTTTTTTTTTTTTTTTTTAATTTTTTTTTCGACGTTTATTTATTTTTGGGACAGAGAGAGACAGAGCATGAACGGGGGAGGGGCAGAGAGAGAGGGAGACACAGAATCGGAAACAGGCTCCAGGTCTGAGCCATCAGCCCAGAGCCTGATGCGGGGCTCGAACTCACGGACTGCGAGATCGTGACCTGGCTGAAGTCTGACGCTTAACCGACTGCACCACCCAGGCGCCCCTAGGACATTTTTTCAAGATATTTTCTGGATTTTATTTTGTGATTATTTTGGTTTGTTTTCAATGAGATAGGGAGGCATTTTTCAGCCTAATTAAGACATTTAAGGATAAAATAGAACACAGACCATCTAAAGAAATAGCTTTCGTTAGGTTTCCGGGACACAGAGTAGTTCTGTGGGTGATTCAAGATATACTTTTTTCTTCTTTGGTGCCACCTACTGACTCACATATAAAATTGGAGTTTTGCATAACAGAAATTCCCTATTTTGTGGCATTATTTGACTGTGTTGATATGTTTTCTATTATTATTTCCTTTGGAATAGTAAAGGATTGGTCCAATCTGATTATCAAAGATAAGAGGAAATGGTAGCTGAGGGCCTGTAAAAGACACATTTGGGAGAGAAAAGACAAAGTTTATTTATACTTATAGTCAGTACTCAGTACATTGCTGCATATCAGTGATGGGCATCTCCCTCAGTAGCCAAAGATAAACAGTGTAGGGTAGGGAGTTAGGGCTGGAATGGGAAGATATGGAAGGTTCTCTTGAGCCTTTTGCTACTTAGTGGCACTGGCAGTCTGTCTCCACAGCAGCTGAATTCACAGGTAATTCCCTTTAATGGAAATGATATTTCTGAAAGCTCTGCTTTAGTCGGACAAGGGAAGTTGGGATAAAGTTTCTGCATCTTCTTTAGTTCTAACGTTTTCATTAAAATGATCCTTATGACAAGTGTGGGGGTCTGAGTGGTTCCGCACATTTCTCTCATCTGAAACTTCGAGAGAAGTTTCACACCAAAAGGAAGGTAGGTTGATTGCTGTAGATTTGGGTTAGGAGCTTCCAGGTAAGAGATCTGCAAAGGAGGAAGCAGGCATAGATTAGGACGAGGAAACAAACACAAAAAAACCTGAGATTAATGGTGACAGTAGACTCTAAACCTAGTTTCCAAGGTCAGAGGGCAGCCAGTCAGGATTTGCAGATGTTGGGCTCAAAGTGTCTTTAGACAATAGAGTGAGGTCGTCAGCGTCTCTGTCCTGGGTATGAGCAGCGCATGGGCGATGCTGGTGTTTGGTGAGATTCCTGACTGGCCCTGGCTATTGCCACAAGTCCTTTGAACTTCAAATCAAATTGTCTTGCTCTGGCTTGCAGGGCTTTGGGACAAGACAACCTAGAGTCTCAATAGGATCTAGGCCGTCAGGTTTTAGTTTTCAGTGACACCAAGTAAGCAGGGTGGGAGGAAAATTGGAAATACCAGTTACTGACAAAATGTGCGAGACAACAGGATTCAGTTTATGAGGAGGTGACAAATAGCTCAAAGACCATGAGCAGGACTAGAATCTGATAATTCACAAGGGTGGGTTATAGTTTTCCATTGAAACATAAAATTTCTGTCTATAGTCACCCCCCATTTTCATCATAGATAATCAAAATAAGATTAATCTTATTCACAAAGTAAGACTAGTCTCATTAAATTTGGCCTAATTATTTATGTAGATGCAGCGACAGTCAATGGTAATTGACCAAAATAAACCTTTAATGTTGGCTGTGCTGGAATGTTTATGGAGAATCTCAGATTGGGCTTTTAGAAACCGCTAGAGGTTAGGATGCTAAGCCAGTAACTTGTCATCATACTTCATCTACAGTACCTCTAGATTTGGGTAAATTTATCTCTGAGGTCACCAAAATATTCTAAGTTTCCTGGACCTTTCAGAAAGTAACATTTCGTATTTGTTTATCCTGTTTTTTCCAAGAGGGCTTTGTAAGCACTGGCTCCTTCATGTCAACCTTAGTTCCTTAAAACTGGTCATATCTGATTCTATGCACATCCTTCTCTACTATCACAGTCTAGGCAAAGTTTTTTACCAGTTTTTCTGATTATGTTCTTTTACAAGGAGAACAGATTGAGAAACTTGTGCATGGAAATAAAAACACTAAGAGTTTCTGAACTCTGAAGGGTCAGATGTGGGGGGAGAAAAAGACAAGTGTTTTGTTGTTGTTTACAAAAATAATCTACTAAATTCTTGTGAGTTGTAGCTAGTTTAAGAAAAACCTTATATCCAGAAAATAGAACATTAAAGAGCCAGCAAAGTTCCAAACTAAAAAAACACAAAAAAATGATTACCTTTCTTCATCAGTTCCTTCAACCTAATCTAATTAATTAAAAAAAATTTTTTTAAGTTTGTTTATTTATTTTTGAGAGGGGTGGGGAGGGGCAGAGAGAGAGAGGGAGAAAGAGAATCTCAAGCAGGCTCTGCACCATCAGCGTGGAGCCCGATGTGGGGCTCGAATTCACAAACCATGAGATTGTGATCTGAGCTGACACAGAGTCCAGATGCTTAACCAACGGAACCACCCAAGTGCCCCAACCCCATCTAATTAACTTTTGTTCCTTTTAATCTTGGGTAGCAGTTTTAGGAACACATCAGCTTCTCCACCAGCGTTCTGGAATCCTTTCTCAGGCCGGCAGCATGCAATACTACCAGAAGCTTGTACTCAGTATTGCCTGTCATACTGTTCCTGGGTCTCAGAGACAGTTCTTTTTGCTAAAGCCAAAGCCTTCTATCTAGTGGTTGATCACAAGAGCTTTCAGGAAAACATTAGGAAAAAAACAATAACAAACTGTGAATGATAAAAGACTTTAAAAATGGCTATAATCAGATCCTCTGAGAGTACTGGAATTATGATCACATTAGGGAAAGCATCAGGAGGCTATGTCATGAGCAGGAAAAGCAATGAAAAATTGCTAGAAATTTCATAACATTTTACCTATACAA
Organism: Puma concolor; assembly: GCF_028749965.1. NCBI lineage: Eukaryota > Metazoa > Chordata > Mammalia > Carnivora > Felidae > Puma > Puma concolor. The sequence goes on along the minus strand of NC_141672.1, from coordinate 11,887,948 downwards.
ATATAAGCTAGGGAAGGTTAAGCATCTCTTCGTATTTGATGATGCTTTTCATGCAATTCAACATATCAAATAAACCTAATTGGTTATTGGAAACCCAATATCTTATTTTACTAGAAAAAGGAAAAAATCCTTTGAGATTTTCTAGAGGCCCTCTGAGAAATCTCAAAGCCAGTTTGAGATCAAGATTTTATTAAGGACTTGATTTTGGGAAGGCAAAAATATGAAAAGTTGTCAGAAATGTCAAAAGGTTTAAACACTTAATTCACCAGGATCACAGGGTCACTATGAAACAATACTTAATTATCCATTTAACCACAAGGACAAAAAGATTTCAAAAGTAAATATAGGATGTAACATGCTAATTAAAAAATTGGCTTTTTTGTTTTAATTGAGAAGACTTAGTTCTCTTAAATAATTGAGGACATGGGGCACAGGAAATTATGGTAAGACACAGAATAGTTGTTTCCTAGACACATTATTGAAAAGGTAAAGAAAAACCTTGTTCAATTTCTTTTCTTTTTATCCTTTTACTTTATTATTATTATTTTTTTAAATTTAAATCCAAGTTAGTTGACATTAGTATAATAATGATTTCAGGAATAGAATTTAGTGATTCATCATGTAATATAACACCCAGTGCTCATCCCAAGTGCCCTCCTTAATGCCTCTCACCCATCTAGACCATCCCCCCACCCAACACCCCACCAGCGACCCTCAGTTTGTTCTCTATATTTAAGAGTCTCTTACAGTTTGTCTCCCACTCTGCTTTTATCTTATTTTTCCTTCCCTTCCCTTATGTTCATCTGTTTTGTATCTTAAAGTCCTCATATGAGTGAAGTCATATGATATTTGTCTTTTTCTGAGTGACTTATTTCACTTAGCATAATACACTATGGTTCCATCCAAATTGTTGCAAATGGCAAGATTTCATTCTCTTTAATTGCTGAATAGTATTCCATTATACATATATATATAATGGAATACTATTACTATTATATATAATATATATATATTACTATTATATATATATATATATATATATATATATATATATATATATATATATATATACCACATCTTCTTTATTTATCCATTTTTCAGTCAGTGGACATTTGGGCTCTTTCCACACTTTGGCTCTTGTCGATAGTGCTGCTATAAACATTGGGGTGCATGTGCCCTTTTGAATCAGCACTTCTGTATCCTTTGGATACATATCTAGTAGTGCAATTACTGGGTCATAGGGTAGGTCTATTTTTAATTTTTTGAGGAAACTCCACACTGTTTTCCAGAGTGGCTGCACCAGTTTGCCTTCCCACCAGCAGTGCGAAAGAATTCCTCTTTCTCCACATCCTTGCCAACATCTGTTGTTGCCTGACTTGTTAATGTTAGCCATTCTGACAGGGGTGAGGTGGCATCTCATTGTGGTTTTAATTTGCATTTCCCTGGTGATGAGTGAAGTTGAGCATTTTTTCATGTGTCAGTTGGCCATCTGGATGGCTTCTTTGGAGAAGTGTCTATTCATGTCTTTTGCCCATTTCTTCACTGGATTATTTGTTTTTTGGGTGTGGAATTTGATAAGTTCTTTGTAGATTTTGGATACTAACCCTTTATCTGATATGTCATTTGCAAATATCTTCTCCCATTCTGTCGGTTGCCTTTTAGTTTTTTTGCTGACTGTTTTCTTTGCTGTGCAGAAGCCTTTTTTCTTGATGAGGTCTCAATAGTTCTTTTTGCTTTTGTTTCCCTTACCTCTGGAGACATGTTGAGTAAGAAGTTGCTGCGGCTGAGGTCAAAGAGGTAGTTGCCTGTTTTCTCCTCTAGGGATGGCTTCCTGTCTAACATTTAGGTCTTTCATCCATTTTGAGTTTATTTTTGTTTATGGGGTAAGAAAGTGGTCCAGGTTCATTGTTCTGCATGTCGCTGTCCAGATTTCCCAGCACCACTTGCTGAAGAGACTGTCTTTGTTCCATTGGATATTCTTTCCTGCTTTGTTAAAGATTAGTTGGCCATACATTTGTGGGTCCATTTCTGGGTTCTCTATTCTCCTCCATTGATCTGAGTGTTTTTGTGCCAGTACCATACTGTCTTGATGATTACAGTTTTATAGTACAGCTTGAAGTCCAGGATTATGATGCCTCTAGCTTTGGTTTTCTTTTTCAGGATTGCTTTGGCTATTCGGGGTCTTTTCTGGTTCCACACAAATTTTAGGGTTTTTTTTTGTTCTAGCTCTGTGAAGCATGCTGGTGTTATTTTGGGTAGTATCTACATTTTAACGATATTTGTTCTTCCAATTCATGAGCATGGAATTTGTGTGTGTGTCTTCAATTTCTTTCATAAGCTTTCTATAGTTTTCAGTGTATAGATTTTTCACCTCTTTGATCAGGTTTATTCTTAGGTATTTTATGGTTTTGGGTGCAATTGTAAATGGGATTGATCCCTTGATTTCTCTTTCTGCTGCTTTATTATTGGTGTATAGAAATGCAACTGATTTCTGTACATTGATTTTATATCCTGTGACTTTGCTGAATTCATGTATCAGTTCTAGCAGTTTATTGGTAGAGTCTTTGGGGTTTTCCACACAGAGTGTCATGTCATCTGCGAAGAGTGAAAATTTGACTTCCTCCCTGTCGATTTGGATGCCTTTTATTTCTTTATATTGTCTGATTGCTGAGGCTAGGACTTCCAACAGTGTATCGAGTAACAGTGGTGAGAGTGGACATCTTTGTCATGTTTCTGACCTTAGGAGGAAAGCTCTCAGTTTTTCCCCCTTGAGGATGATATTAGTGGTGGGTCATTCATATTTGGCCTTTATGGTCTTGAGGTATGATCCTTCTATCCCTTCTATCCCTTTTCTTGATGGTTTTTATTAAGAAATGATGCTATATTTTATCAAATGCTTTTTTTACATGCAATTTCTTATTAAGAAGACACCAGTAACCCAAAAAACTTTGTCCTTTTTTGAGAAAGAAAACCAAACTCAGGGATGCCTGGGTGGCTCAATTGGTTAAGCATCCAACTTTGGCTCAGGTCATGATCTCATGGTTCATGGGTTTGAGCCCTGCATCGGGCTCTGTGATGGCAGCTCAGAGCCTGGAACCTGCTTCGGATTCTGTCTCCCTGTCTCTGTGCCCCTCCCCTGCTTGTGCTCTGTCTCTCAAAAATAAATAAACATTGACAAAAAAAAAAACAGCCCAAACACAGGTTTTATACTGCTACACTGTTAATATTAAAGTTCACTTGGTGTTGTATGGAAACCACTTTGACAATAAATTTCATATTTAAAAAAATAATAAAATAAAATAAAATTAAAAAAAATTAAAAAAAATAAAGTTCACTTAAAAAACTTTCCCCATCAATCTTAGCCAGTTTGACCACACAAGGTAAGATTCTCTCTCTGTCCTCCACCCCCACCCTCCACACCATCCTTTACAACTTTTTATTTCTATTCAGGTTTTTGTCCTTCACATTACTCTTTTTTTATTCTAGAAAGCCTTCTTACCACCTCTACAGAATGACTTTAGGACAGAATTACTCTTTTTGTCCTTAACAAAATTGTCTCATATATTCCTTAAATATTCTGCATACGGAGTTTTTTCCATTACTCTTACTATTTCTAATAGTTTCACTTATATATATTGATCATAGTTTTCACCACTTGATAACCTCTATTTTTCAGAGAAAACCAGGAGGTAGACAGTTTGTGAATTTCCTGTCACCTACCAGTGTTTTGTAGCATATTAGCAAATTTTATGAATATACTACTTTATAACCTCAAGAGCTATACTTCATAGTATAATTTCTCAATATGGCAAAAAGAACATATTTATTAACAGATCAAAATATCTTTAGTCTCTCTGTCATAATAAGAATCCAAACGTAGGTGCACCTGGTGGCTCAGTTAGTTAAGCATTGACTCCTAGTTTTGGCTCAGGTCATGATCTCATGGTTTGTGAGGTCGAGACTCATGTCCATGCAGAGCCTGCTTGGGATTTTCTCTCTTTCCCTCTCTCTCTGCTCCTCCCCCTCTCACATGCACTTGTGCTCTCTGTCTCAAAATAAATAAACATAAAAAAAAAAGAATCTAAAAGTATATAAACTTGTATTCAGTAATTAATGTTTCAGTGTTTTGTCTTTTTTTCTTTTTAATGTTTATTTATTCTTGGGAGGGAGAGACAGAGCACAAGCAGGGAAGGCACAGAGAGAGAGGGAGACACAGACTCCAAAGCAGGCTCCAGGCTCCGAGCTGTCATCACAGAGCCTGACATGGGGCTCAAACTCACAAACCGTGAGATCGTGACCTGCGCCAAAGTTGGACACTTAACCGACTGAGCCACCCAGGCACCCCTCAGTGTTTTGTCTTATTTAGAAATGGTCTAGATATTCAACAGGTATATATCATTTAATGTAACTTAGTATAACTTTCGTTTCAAGCTATCAAAAACATTTTGGAAACTACTAAGTAGACATATTATAACACAAAGTTATTGTTGAAATAAAGCTTGTCAGAATAATAATTTAATTAAAATTAAATCTATACGTTTTATAATCTTAAACATCTAGTAAATATAATATTAACTTACTTGACTAGAAAACCGACATAGAATAAAAATGTATGATTAGATTATACTCACTGCTGATAACTCAGAAGACACAACTGTTTTTATTAAACCAACTATATGAATCTCGTCTTGTTTATGAAAGATTTACCCAAATCACATGAACTTGAAAAACATTTGGGTTACTGTCTATATTTCTGAGAGTTTGGGGAATATTTAATTCATATAAGTTACGTTTTTAAAACTCATTTAGAATAGATCTTTCAATGGATTTTGTAAATTGTCAATACCATTCAGAAGTAACAAAATATCACATATACATAATATACCTATGCAAAAGTATAGACAGACACACATACAAATGGTCCCCAGTTTACCATGGTTTGACTTAGGATTTTTCGACTTTACAATGGTACAAGAGTGATACACATTCAGTAGAAACCGTACTTCAACATGTGAATTTTGATCTTTTCCTGGACTAGTGGTATGCAGTATGATCCTCACTCATGATGCTGGGCAGGGGCCACGAGCCTCAGCTCCAGACAGCCACGTGGTCACTGGGTCAACCTTTGCTATACCAGCTACCGTTGCGCACCCACACAGCCATTCTGTTTTTCACTTGCAGTACAGTATTCAATAACTTACATGAGCTATTTAACACTTTATTATAAAATAGGCTTTGTATTAGATGATTTTGCCCAGCTGTAGGCCAATGTGAGTGTCCTGAGCACATGCAAGGTGGGCCAGGCTAAGCAATGATATTTGGTAAGTTGGGAGTGTTAAGTGTATTTTTAATTTATGGTATTTTCAACTTATGATGGGCTTATTGGGACACAATGCAATTTTGAGTTGAGAAAGATCTGTAGAGACCTTAACAGTAGAGACTGTCATAGTAATACAAAACTCACTAGTTTATGTAAGAGTTGTTTTTCAAATTCACTTTTCATCATCACTTTTATTCAAATTATGTTTCTAGCAGATAGAACAAGTAGTTAACTATTCAATGTAAGGACTAAAGCTTTTTATCAATATTTTTAGAGAGACCTTCAAGATCTTTTTATTTGCCCTGATGTGTAATGAAGGCTGTGGTTCAGCCTTAGGCAGTTAGTTATTTTAGTCCACTAAGAAGTTACTTTTTATTTTTTTGTATTTACTTTATTTATTTTTTTTATTTTTGGGGGGTGCCTACAATCTTTATTTATTTTTAATAAAATTCATTGTCAAGTTGGCTAACATACAGTGTATACAGTGTGCTCTTGGTTTTCCATGATTCATCGCATACATACAACACCCAGTGCTCATCCCAACAAGTGCCCTCCTCAATGCCCATCAACCATTTTCCCCTCTCCCTCACCTCCCCCCGCCCCCCCCCCGCCATTAACCCTCAGTTTGTTCTCTGTGTTTAAGAGTCTCTTATGGTTTGCCTTCCTCCCTCTCTGTAACCATTTTTTCCCCCTTCCCTCTCCCTATGGTCTTCTGTTAAGTTTCTCAAGTTCCACATATGAGTGGAAACATATGATACCTGTCTCTCTCTGACTGACTTATTTCACTTAGCATAATACCCTCCAGTTCCGTTGCTGCAAAGGGCAGGATTTCATTCTTTCTCATTGTCAAGTAGTATTCCATTGTGTATATAAACCACATCTTCTTTATCCATTTTTAAAAGCTGGAATATGCTAAGGAAAAAGGCATTGGAGGTTTGCTAAGGTGGGGGGGGGTTAATTGGAGCTTCTCAGGAGGAAGAATAAATTTCTCCTTTTTTTAAAATTAATTTTTTTTTTTAACCACAGGAGGCAATAGTACAAGTAAAAGCAAGACATCCCTTTGGCCTGAGAGCCAGCTATTTCCTTGGATGTTTGCATCTTAGAGAGATGCTTTTAGGACCTTGAGAAGATAGTTCTGAGGGGTAGAAGATTTACATCTCAAAGAGGGAGAGAAAGGATGCAAACTTTTAAAGTCACTGGTCTAAGAGGGTTTTGATTGGGACAAATAATGAATTCTCTAGGTAGCATGGAGCTTTTAGGAGCAGGCATTTTAAGGGAGGAGGGGTTTGGGAGGTGGGCAACATTATTTGTGCTGAGTCTGAAGTCTTGAGTGGGTCCACGTTGAGGCCTTAGTACAGAGGAGGGTTCAGGGGGGTCTGCCTGAGGAGGCTGAGGCCTGGGACAATTACTAATAAAGTGTTTATTCAGTGCAGCATAGTCCCCTTTTCCCATGTCCTGACTTTCTGTAGTATCTGCAGGCATCTTGAGATGAATAGGGGAAACTCTGGGATTGGGAAGAAGCATGGGTGGGCTTTGGGATACTTCCAGAACCACAATTACGTTTTTTGTAAAGATTCAATTAGTAAGGCGAGGACAGTTATTTTTAATTCTTCAAAGAATAAGATGGCAGCCTTGATAATATTTAATTAAGGAGCTGGGCTACCCCCTTGACTGCATTAATTTGAATTCTTTATATCAATGAGAGGCTTTCCAACTAAGGGGAAAACAGAAGATTCCTATGTTCTGAGATGTGTAGATTTAGAGCTGTGTGCCTGTGCAATATTTTTGTAAATTGTTTGGCGAAGACTTTAGGATATTTTCCTTCCTTCGGAGTATGTCATTCCACTTTAGCCCAATTAAACTTTGGAGGGAAGGCCTCTATAATAGCTCCTATCAGGCTCTGAATATGGGCCTCTGACTGGATCATTTGCAGGAGAAGGTGGTGGAGGGGAGTTCATGGTGGGGGCAGATTTTAATTTTTGTTCTAAATCTGATTTCTGTTCTAGAATTTTGCTAGGGGAGTCTTTAGGCTAGCTGTGATCTTTTGTGTGTGTGTGTCTTACCAGTTTGATCCTCCCATATTGGTAATATGACATTTGTTTAAGGTGAGAACTCTCTAAAATCCTTTTAAATATAACAACTTTTCCGAATCAAAGGATCCATTGTTTATCTATTGACAATTTAGGAACACCCCAGATATACTTATTCCAAAATGTGACTCAAAGCCAGTAGGCCTTTGGGGCGCCTAGGTGGCTTAGTAGGTTGAGCGTCTGACTCTTGATTTTGCTCATGTCATGATCTCATGGTTTGTGAGTTTGAGTGCTGCGTTGGGATCTGCCTTCAGCTCTTGGAGCCTGCTTGAAATTGTCTTCCTCTCTCTGCCCACCCCCAAAATAAATAAACTTTAAAACAACAACAACAAGAAAAAAACCCGTAGGCCTCTGAGTGTATGTAACTAACAACAGTGACAGTCCCAGAAATGTAGTCACTTCCTGCAAATTTGTTTTTTTTTCTGAATGTAGTTAAATGATATATATTTTTTTTATATATGAAATTTATTGTCAAATTGGTTTCCATACAACACCCAGTGCTCATCCCAAAAGGTGCCCTCCTCAATACCCATCACCCACCCTCTCCTCCCTCCCACCCCCCATCAACCCTTAGTTTGTTCTCAGTTCTCAACAGTCTCTTATGCTTTGGCTCTCTCCCACTCTAACCTCTTTTTTTTTTTTTCCTTCCCCTCCCCCATGGGTTCCTGTTAAGTTTCTCAGGATCCACATAAGAGTGAAACCATATGGTATCTGTCTTTCTCTGTATGGCTTATTTCACTTAGCATCACACTCTCCAGTTCCATCCACGTTGCTACAAAAGGCCATATTTCATTTTTTCTCATTGCCACGTAGTATTCCATTGTGTATATAAACCACAATTTCTTTATCCATTCATCAGTTGATGGACATTTAGGCTCTTTCCATAATTTGGCTATTGTTGAGAGTGCTTCTATGAACATTGGGGTACAAGTGCCCCTATGCATCAGTACTCCTGTGTCCCTTGGATAAATTCCTAGCAGTGCTATTGCTGGGTCATAGGGTAGGTCTATTTTTAATTTTCTGAGGAACCTCCACACTGCTTTCCAGAGCGGCTGTACCAATTTGCATTCCCACCAACAGTGTAAGAGGGTTCCCGTTTCTCCACATCCTCTCTAGCATCTATAGTCTCCTGATTTGTTTATTTTGGCCATTCTGACTGGCGTGAGGTGATACCTGAGTGTGGTTTTGATTTGTATTTCCCTGATGAGGAGCGACGCTGAACATCTTTTCATGTGCCTGTTGGCCATCCGGATGTCTTCTTTAGAGAAGTGTCTATTCATGTTTTCTGCCCATTTCTTCACTGGGTTATTTGCTTTTCGGGTGTGGAGTTTGGTGAGCTCTTTATAGATTTTGGATACTAGCCCTTTGTCGGATATGTCATTTGCAAATATCTTTTCCCATTCCGTTGGTTGCCTTTTAGTTTTGTTGGTTGTTTCCTTTGCTGTGCAGAAGCTTTTTATCTTCATAAGGTCCCAGTAATTTACTTTTGCTTTTAATTCCCTTGCCTTTGGGGATGTGTCGAGTAAGAGATTGCTACGGCTGAGGTCAGAGAGGTCTTTTCCTGCTTTCTCCTCTAAGGTTTTGATGGTTTCCTGTCTCACATTCAGGTCCTTTATCCATTTGGAGTTTATTTTTGTGAATGGTGTGAGAAAGTGGTCTAGTTTCAACCTTCTGCATGTTGCTGTCCAGTTCTCCCAGCACCATTTGTTAAAGAGACTGTCTTTTTTCCATTGGACGTTCTTTCCTGCTTTGTCAAAGATGAGTTGGCCATACGTTTGTGGGTCTAGTTCTGGGGTTTCTATTCTATTCCATTGGTCTATGTGTCTGTTTTTGTGCCAATACCATGCTGTCTTGATGATGACAGCTTTGTAGTAGAGGCTAAAGTCTGGGATTGTGATGCCTCCTGCTTTGGTCTTCTTCTTCAAAATTACTTTGGCTATTCGGGGCCTTTTGTGGTTCCATATGAATTTTAGGATTGCTTGTTCTAGTTTCGAGAAGAATGCTGGTGCAATTTTGATTGGGATTGCACTGAATGTGTAGATAGCTTTGGGTAGTATTGACATTTTGACAATATTTATTCTTCCAATCCATGAGCAGGGAATGTCTTTCCATTTCTTTAAATCTTCTTCAATTACCTTCATAAGCTTTCTATAGTTTTCAGCATACAGATCCTTTACATCTTTGGTTAGATTTATTCCTAGGTATTTTATGCTTCTTGGTGCAATTGTGAATGGGATCAGTTTCTTTATTTGTCTTTCTGTTGCTTCATTGTTAGTGTATAAGAATGCAACTGATTTCTGTACATTGATTTTGTATCCTGCAACTTTGCTGAATTCATGTATCAGTTCTAGCAGACTTTTGGTGGAGTCTATCGGATTTTCCATGTATAATGTCATGTCATCTGCAAAAAGCGAAAGCTTGACTTCATCTTTGCCAATTTGGATGCCTTTGATTTCCTGTTGTTGTCTGATTGCTGATGCTAGAACTTCCAGCACTATGTTAAACAACAGCGGTGAGAGTGGGCATCCCTGTCGTGTTCCTGATCTCAGGGAAAAAGCTCTCAGTTTTTCCCCGTTGAGGATGATGTTAGCTGTGGGCTTTTCATAAATGGCTTTTATGATCTTTAAGTATGTTCCTTCTATCCCGACTTTCTCAAGGGTTTTTATTAAGAAAGGGTGCTGGATTTTGTCAAAGGCCTTTTCTGCATCGATTGACAGGATCATATGGTTTTTCTCTTTTTTTTTGTTAATGTGATGTATCACGTTGATTGATTTGCGAATGTTGAACCAGCCCTGCATCCCAGGAATGAATCCCACTTGATCATGGTGAATAATTCTTTTTATGTGGTGTTGAATTCGATTTGCTAGTATCTTATTGAGAATTTTTGCATCCATATTCATCAGGGATATTGGCCTGTAGTTCTCTTTTTTTACTGGGTCTCTGTCTGGTTTAGGAATCAAAGTAATACTGGCTTCATAGAATGAGTCTGAAAGTTTTTCTTCCCTTTCTATTTCTTGGAATAGCTTGAGAAGGATAAGTATTATCTCTGCTTTAAACGTCTGGTAGAACTCCCCTGGGAAGCCATCTGGTCCTGGACTCTTATTTGTTGGGAGATTTTTGATAACCGATTCAATTTCTTCGCTGGTTATGGGTCTGTTCAAGCTTTCTATTTCCTCCTGATTGAGTTTTGGAAGAGTGTGGGTGTTCAGGAATTTGTCCATTTCTTCCAGGTTGTCCAATTTGTTGGCATATAATTTTTCATAGTATTCCCTGATAATTGTTTGTGTCTCTGAGGGATTGGTTGTAATAATTCCATTTTCATTCATGATTTTATCTATTTGGGTCATCTCCCTTTTCTTTTTGAGAAGCCTGGCTAGAGGTTTGTCAATTTTGTTTATTTTTTCAAAAAACCAACTCTTGGTTTCGTTGATCTGCTCTACAGTTTTTTTAGATTCTATATTGTTTATTTCTGCTCTGATCTTTATTATTTCTCTTCTTCTGCTGGGTTTGGGCTGCCTTTGCTGTTCTGCTTCTATTTCCTTTAGGTGTGCTGTTAGATTTTGTATTTGGGATTTTTCTTGTTTCTTGAGATAGGCCTGGATTGCAATGTATTTTCCTCTCAGGACTGCCTTCGCTGCGTCCCAAAGCATTTGGATTGTTGTATTTTCATTTTCGTTTGTTTCCATATATTTTTTAATTTCTTCTCTAATTGCCTGGTTGACCCACTCATTCATTAGTAGGGTGTTCTTTAACCTCCATGCTTTTGGAGGTTTTCCAGACTTTTTTCTGTGGTTGATTTCAAGCTTCATAGCATTGTGGTCTGAAAGTATGCATGGTATGATTTCAATTCTTGTAAACTTATGAAGGGCTGTTTTGTGACCCAGTATATGATCTATCTTGGAGAATGTTCCATGTGCACTCGAGAAGAAAGTATATTCTGTTGCTTTGGGATGCAGAGTTCTAAATATATCTGTCAAGTCCATCTGATCCAATGTCTCATTCAGGGCCCTTGTTTCTTTATTGACCGTGTGTCTAGATGATCTATCCATTTCTGTAAGTGGGGTGTTAAAGTCCCCTGCAATTACCACATTCTTCTCAATAAGGTTGCTTATGTTTATGAGTAATTGTTTTATATATTTGGGCGCTCCGGTATTCGGCGCATAGACATTTATAATTGTTAGCTCTTCCTGATGGATAGACCCTGTCACTATTATATAATGTCCTTCTTCATCTCTTGTTACAGCCTTTAATTTAAAGTCTAGTTTGTCTGATATAAGTATGGCTACTCCAGCTTTCTTTTGGCTTCCAGTAGCATGATAAATAGTTCTCCATCCCCTCACTCTCAATCTAAAGGTGTCCTCAGGTCTAAAATGAGTCTCTTGTAGACAGCAAATAGATGGGTCTTGTTTTTTTATCCATTCTGATACCCTATGTCTTTTGGTTGGCGCATTTAATCCATTTACATTCAGTGTTATTATAGAAAGATATGGGTTTAGAGTCATTGTGATGTCTGTATGTTTTATGCTTGTAGTGATGTCTCTGGTACTTTGTCTCACAGGGTCCCCCTTACGATCTCTTGTAGGGCTGGTTTAGTGGTGACAAATTCCTTCAGTTTTTGTTTGTTTGGGAAGACCTTTATCTCTCCTTCTATTCTAAATGACAGACTTGCTGGATAAAGGATTCTCGGCTGCATATTTTTTCTGTCTAGCACACTGAAAATCTCGTGCCAATTCTTTCTGGCCTGCCAAGTTTCAAAAGAGAGATCAGTCACGAGTCTTATAGGTCTCCCTTTATATGTGAGGGCACGTTTACCCTTGCTGCTTTCAGAATTTTCTCTTTATCCTTGTATTTTGCCAGTTTCACTATGATATGTCGTGCAGAAGATCGATTCAAGTTACGTCTGAAGGGAGTTCTCTGTGCCTCTTGGATTTCAATGCCTTTTTCCTTCCCCAGTTCAGGGAAGTTCTCAGCTATTATTTCTTCAAGTACCCCTTCAGCACCTTTCCCTCTCTCTTCCTCCTCTGGGATACCAATTATGCGTATATTATTTCTTTTTAGTGTATCACTTAGTTCTCTAATTTTCCCCTCATACTCCTGGATTTTTTTATCTCTCTTTTTCTCAGCTTCCTCTTTTTCCATAACTTTATCTTCTAGTTCACCTATTCTCTCCTCTGCCTCTTCAATCCGAGCCGTGGTGGTTTCCATTTTGTTATGCATTTCGTTTAAAGCGTTTTTCAGCTCCTCGTGACTGTTCCTTAGTCCCTTGATCTCTGTAGCAAGAGATTCTCTGCTGTCAGCTATACTGTTTTCAAGCCCAGCGATTAATTTTATGACTATTATTCTAAATTCACTTTCTGTTATATTATTTAAATCCTTTTTGATCAGCTCATTAGCTGTTGTTATTTCCTGGAGATTCTTCTGAGGGGAATTCTTCCGTTTGGTCATTTTGGATAGTCCCTGGCGTGGTGAGGACCTGCAGGGCACTTCCCCTGTGCTGTGGTGTATAACTGGAGTTGGTGGGTGGAGCTGCAGTCAGACCTGGTGTCTGCCCCCAGCCCACCGCTGTGTCCACAGTCAGACTGGTGTGTGCCTTCTCTTCCCCTCTCCTAGGGGCGGGATTCACTGTGGGGTGGGGTGGCCTGTCTGGGCTACTTGCACACTGCCAGGCTTGTGATGCTGGGGATCTGGCGTCTTAGCTGGGGTGGGTAGGCAAGGTGCACAGGGGCAGGAGAGGCAGGCTTAGCTTGCTTCTCCTTAGGTGATCCACTTCAGGAGGGGCCCTGTGGCAGCAGGAGGGAGTCAGATCCGCTGCCGGAGGTTTGGCTCCGCAGAAGCGCAGAGTTGGGTGTTTGCGCGGAGCGAGCAAGTTCCCTGGCAGGAACTGGTTCTCTTTGGGATTTTGGCTGGGGGATGGGCAGGGGAGATGGCGCTGGCGAGCGCCTTTGTTCCCCACCAAACTGAGCTCTGTCGTCAGGGGGCTCAGCAGCTCTCCTTCCCTTTGTCCTCCAGCCTTCCCGCTTTCTGAGCAGAGCTGTTAACTTACGACCTCCCAGACGCTAAGTTGCGCTTGCTGTCGGAACACAGTCCGTCAGGCCCCTCCGCTTTTTGCAAGCCAGACTCGGGGGCTCTGCTTGGCCGGCGAGCCGCCCCTCCGCCCCGGCTCCCTCCCGCCAGTCCGTGGAGCGCGCACCGCCTCGCCGCCCTTCCTACCCTCTTCCGTGGGCCTCTCGTCTGCGCTTGGCTCCGGCGACTCCGTTCTGCTAATCCTCTGGCGGTTTTCTGGGTTATTTAGGCAGGTGTAGGTGGAATCTAAGTGATCAGCAGGACGCGCGGTGAGCCCAGCGTCCTCCTACGCCGCCATCTTCCCTCTCTTCAGTTAAAGATTTCACTTCCTGCAAATTTCTAATCAATCATCTAGGATTTTGGCAATAGGATACCAAATAGATAGTTGAGCTTTAAATAGAATTGATTTAATTGTTTTCAATAATTTAGAATTCTAGGAATAAAAATTAAATGTTTAAAATTGGATTCATTTAAAATAAGGTAGTTTCCAACGATTTTTGTATTATATGGTAAAGATTCAGGACCAGTTGAGCTGTTGTTACTTTGACATACATAATAAGAATATAAGGTCTTTATCTAAAATTGGAATTATAAGGGCACCTGGGTGGCTTAGGCAGTGAAGCGTCTGAATTCGGCTCAGGTCACGATCTCACAGTTCATGGGTTTGAGTCCTGTGTGGGGCTCTGTGTTGACAGCTCAGAGCCTGGAGCCTGCTTCAGATTCTGTGTCTCCTCCTCTGTCTCTCTGCCCCTCCCCCACTTGCACTCAGTCTCTCTCTCTCTCTTTCAAAAAAATAAACATTAAAAAATAAATAAATGACATTGAAATTATAAACAGAACCCGAATTTAATTCGATATAATTTTTTTTGCACTAGAAAATTAATATACTATCTTAGTAGAAAACACGTTTTTTTTTTTTTTAAAATTAATGAATTCATCCATCCTTAGAACATTTTTAGGAGAAAAATTGTGGCATAATATAGCATAGGGAAGAATAGCACTCTCTGCCACTTTATTTTCCATACTGAAAAATATTAAATGCAAAGTGTACAGTAGTAGAAATCTATATTCCTCTGAAGCACAGGTGTAACTGCACGTATTTGTAATGGGTTTGTGAAACTTTAGAAATAATAATGCTCCAATTGTGTGCTCATCCTGTTAGGAATAAATCTTTGGAATTTTAATTCATGTGTGCGATTCGGACTGCAGTAGAATAGTTGAACTCCAGTCTGTTATTAATATTTAGACCTATTTGTAAGTATGGGGTTTTTTTGTAATTAATGTATCCTGATGGTTTATAGATTCTTACATATCTCACTGGGAAGATACTTGGCCCGCAATTCAGATGTAATGGATTTCGGTCTTCCTCTGTATCCATCTCCTTTAGGAAGTCCTTAGAGTATAACCTTAACAGGTGCATTTTGTTCTTTTCCCCTATGGCTGTGGAAATGCCATCAGGTTGGTGGTTACTGGGATAAATCCTGCAGCACGGTGACTCAGTTGAAGGAAGGTCTCAACCGAATCCTCTGCCTGATCCCCTACAATGTGATCAGTCAGTCTGTGTGGGAGTGTATTATGCCCGAGTGGCTGGAAGCCATCAGAACAGAAGTCCCAGATAACCAGTTAAAAGAATTCAGGGAAGTATTAAGGTGGGTAAGTAGTTTAATGAAGCCACCACAATTATAACGATGTCTGACATTTATTGAGCATGCAATGTGTGCCAGGAACTGTGTTAAGTATTTTATATAATCTTGTTGACTTTTTAACAACCCTATAGAGAAATCTGAAGGTGCAAAATGAAGCAGTTGCAATAAACTGTGCTAAGATGACCTGGAATTGTTGAGAAAAAATTTGGTTCTGGTGGAATAATAGATACACCATATTGTTTGTTTATTTTCAAATATAATTATGATTTGAATAAAGTGGGGAGAATGCAAGGGGATAATGTTTTTAGATGCTGGGGAGCAACTCTAATTCCTTAGAAATGCAATTCTTTCTGTTAAGCCTGATATGAGTATAAACACTAATGTTATTAACAACAGTATGAATTCTTTATTCTAATGAAATAAACTATTATAGTAAAATGAAACATGATAATAATATTTGGAACACAGCCCAATCTAAAGTGTTTGGCTCCCCAAATAAGATACAGTTAAAAAATGCACCTCAACCCTGATATATGCCCATTGGTCATTTACTTTTGTTGCTCTGCTTTCCAGCAAAATGTTTGACATTGAGCTCTGTCCTCTACCTTTTTCATTGGAAGAAATGTTTGGCTTTATTAGTTGTCGGTTCACAGGATACCCTTCCTCTGTGCAGGAACAAGCTTTACTGTGGCTTCATGTGAGTAAATGGCACTTTTAATCATTTGGGGCAATAGTTCTTAGCCTGGGAACTTTAGATCCCTGGGTAGAGGAGCGGGGAGTTATTGCAGAGTCTATAAATTTGCATGTTTGCTGAGGGTAGTCTATAGACTAATAACTCATTGCATAGATAAATAACTATATGTCAAATATATGTGGCTATCATTATGGTTAGTAAAATACAGATTTATGCAATACTATTACTGAATTCATAATAGCTTTTGGTCCTTATGTATTTTTCCATCAATAGATTCTAAAAGTATAATAGGCTGTCTTGTGGGGTTCTTTTAAATCTTTTGATATTAAATAGGTGCTTTACTTGGGAAGGTTGAGAGCTGCTGCCTTAGGGAGTAGCATGAGCTACTGGAATGCCTTTCTCCCCGGTCTGCATTTGTAACTCCAGCTTATCCTTAAAGACCAACTCAAAAATGATCTCATCTATGAAGTTTTCTTCACACCCCCATTTTCTCTTTGGAATTCACTATTTCTTCCCCCAGTACTCATACAGGCTCCTTGTGTAAATTTTATTCAGCCTAATATTTAGTTCATTTTTGTCTCTTCTCCTGATTGCAAATGCATGGAGTGCAGGGACCAGGCAGGGCTTTTTTCATTTTGAAATCATATCTCCCTTCATCCTTTCCTCTCAACATCTAGCACATGCCTTGTATTTATTTGATGAATGTTCTTAAAAATTCATTAAATTGAGTTGAATGTCTGTCAGAAAGTTTGGCTAGTTTCAAAAAAGGAGGCCAGAGTCAATGTTTAGATTCGCTATGGGTGCAGATACGGTGCTGTATCACAGAAGGATGAATTTTCAAGTCATGAAGATGCCTTTCTGGGTTCTAAACTGAGGAACAATATTTTTCACAACTGAGAAAGAGTAAAGGGACCATTTTTTAAAAAGTACCTTTTGGACCCAGAATTGTAACATTTCATCCCCAAGCAGATCTCAGCAAGGTTATCTCTCATTTTAGGAAAGCCAGTCCTTCTACAGATGGCTAGGTGTTGTTACTCAGTTACATGCCCTTTAGGCTGAGTTCTGTAGGGGTGAGCAGAAAGGGCTCTAAACCTCTGTCCTCAGCATGGCTAGAGCAATTACAGCTGTATGTTTTATGGACTGGGCTTTCCCAGAGTTCTGGTTTGAAGACAGGGTTCTGCAACTGAAGGAGGTTTTAAACCTCTGGTCTAACATTTGGGGAACAGAGTGAAAAGTATAGTGATTGGAACCGACTCATTTATTAATTAATTGTGGAAATATTTATAGAGTTCCTCTGTGCCAGGCATCGTAATTGGCACTGGGATGAAAATGAGATAAGAGATGGTCCTGTCCTCACACTTCCTTTCTTCAGGGAGCTCACAGCGGGAGAGACAGTATCAAATAGTCAAATATAATGAAAAGTAATCATTGCTCTAATAAATGTATGTACAAAGTTTTAAGGAAGCAGAGAAGAGGGATGAATTAATTCTGTCTGAAGGAAAGATGCATCTATTTCCAAAAATTCATTACAGATTAAGTCACTTGACTTTGGCAGAGGGTACCTGAGCTTGTATCAGAAAGCAAGGTCAGATGGCGCAGTCAGATCAGAGGGACGATGGACTGGAGGAAGATCGCACACAGGTTACACTAGTCCAGGAGGAAGATGATGAGTAAGGCACTAGCAGTGCTATGGAAAAGAGGAGACAATGTCAAGAGATGCTTAGAAGTTTTAATAGAAATAACATGGCAGTTTATGGGATGTGGGGAGTGGGGAAGATAGAAGGTCCAATAATAACTTTCAGTTTTTACTATGAAAAATTGAGGTTGGCTGTGCTGATAGAATATACGTAAGGCTAAGTATCCTTATGTTCAGTAGTTCACTTTGGGAAAAAATGTTAAATGCAGTTTTTTTTTTTTGAGTTTTAAAGTTTATATTTTGGGGGGATATATGCCTTTTTTCCCCAGGTATTATCGGAGTTAGACATCATGGTTCCACTTCAACTATTGATAAGTATGTTTTCTGATGGAGTTAATTCTGTTAAAGAACTGGCAAATCAAAGAAAATCAAGAGTCAGTGAACTGGCAGGGAACCTTGCAGCTCGAAGGGTAATTATTGCCACAACTGTTTTTGTCTTACTTGTTAAGATTTTGTCAATTATACCAGGTCTAAAAGTAGCATCATAGTAAAATTCTCTAAAAATGCTTTTTCATCCCATCTCACTCTGTTAATCTTTTAAGCACATTAAATAATAGAAAAGATTGATCTAAGATATGTTCTGTATAATCTACAGTCAATAAATTATTGAGTTTTCATTTTCCTTTGAGTTTTTCTCCTGCACATGCCTATTAGCTATCTCTCATCCTTGATGAAAGCAAAAAGAGTAGCTTTGAGGTATTCTTTTTTTTGTTGTTTCTTTTGGTCTCCTGGTGAATAAGAATTCTTTACCAGTTGTTAGGCAGATCAGTGCTTCACTTTGGGGATGAGGAGTTTGGGTGTTTTGTTCTATCATGTTTTGAGAAGATGTGGTCATCTGATGGTTACTGTGAGTGATGCTGTCACTGTGGACCAACTGAGCCCATTTTGGGGGGCCCCTTTGTACTTCTGTGAATGAGAAAAGTCAGCATAGTCTAGTCCGAGGTGTAGGAAAATTATTGGGAATTTCTGATAATATTTTTGTGGAGGACATGATAGAGCTTCTGTTGGTGTGCTGACATTCCTAGACCAGGATCAGTTCTGGAGAGGTTCACTCTCAATGTGATGGTAGGCAGGGACTGTTCGCAACTTTCCCTTGTCAGCCTCTCCATACCATTTTTTCTTACTGTCATTCTACCTGATATCTAGGGACTAGAAAATCTATCAGAATCATGGGATCATAGTTTGTATTCAGTGCTCTCTTTTGATTTTTAATCATCATTACTTTTCTTGTCTGCCTCATAAGAACCAGCTGGCAAACATTTTTATGTTGTTTCTTTTCTTCTGTAACCTTTAATATTACATAACTTAATTGGTGCCTTATACTGTGCAATATATTCACAGTGAACCATAGCACAGAACTGTGTGAGGCAGTTGGAGAAGAGCTCATTGTCCTCATTTTATAAATACGTAGCCTGAGGTTCAGGGTGATTTGGGTTGAGGTGATTTGCCGTAGACAACACTGTCAATATCCAGATATTCTGACTCTTGGTGGGGTACTCTTTTTCTTTAGTTTAAATATTGTGTTCAAGGAACTCTCTGGTTATTATATCTTTAAGAGAGAAAATATGATTTCAGAGTGATATACAGGTATGTCAGTCAGGGTCCTGGTACAGAATTTATCCTAGATGGTTCAAATGAAGGGACTTTCATGGAGACTTTGCCTATAGAGTTATGGGGAAAGTTAAGGGAGCAATAAGGGTTGGTTGAGGCACCTAGACATCAGCAACAGCTCAGTAGGAAGCCATTAGACCCCTAAGGCTGAAGGAACAAGGAAAAGAGTTCCTGGAGCCCATTGAGTGCTGAAATTTTAAGGAAGGGCTGGCTGGAAGAGTAGTGGAGAGATTGCCAGAGATGTAGCATCAAAGCAGGCAGAGGGTGGGAGATACACGTCTACCTCTCTCTCCATCAGCTTCAGGGCTTCTGCTGGTATCTCCCACTGATTGAACCCAACTGGAAGCTAGCTTGCAAGAAAGCTGGGAAAGACTCCATCCTTGGCATCCTTGGGCATAGGGCAGGGCAGAAGAGGGCAGTGAGGGGCTTGGGTAGGCAAATGGAGAATAATCAGTACAACCAGTACAACAATTTGACATATATTGTTTTCCTATAATAGTTTGATAATTGTACTATCCAGATGCCATTCTTCTTTAATCAGTCATGTTAAACTGAGATTTTGTGCTCATGATTCTCAAACTGATCTTGCAATATCTGGTTATGGTTTTAGGTTGGTGCAAACAATTTACTTTAATTGGAAATGTGTGATGGGATGAACAATATAATGGCAAAGACAGCTGCCTTCATTCTTCAGGGTGCTGATGTTTCATTCACCTGACAGTCACAAAGTTTAGATGATTTTATTTCTTGTTTTTATATTTTGAGAAGATCCATAATATTTGAAAGTACTAATGCTATTGACTAAGGAAGGAAATCAGTGTGACAGCTGGAAATACCTTCCATGAGTCTCCAGATATTTTATATAAGCCATTTTAGCCTCTGTGAGTTCACTTATGTGTGTTGATGTTCTTTCTTCTAGGTGAGTGTTGCCTCTGATCCTGGCCGACGAGTTCAGCACAATATGCTGAGTCCATTTCATAGTCCTTTTCAGAGTCCATTTCGGAGTCCTATGCGTAGTCCATTTCGTAGCCCTTTCAAGAATTTTGGACACCCAGGAGGAAGGACTATTGACTTTGATTGTGAAGATGATGAAATGAATCTAAATTGTTTCATCCTCATGTTTGATCTTCTCCTGAAGCAGGTAGCTGAAGCATGAGCTTCCTTTAGTTCAGAGGTGAAGAATAAGGGAAAGCATTGTATAGTGATTCTTGCTATGTGTTTGACATCTTCATACTTGCTGAAATGATGCAACATCACTCAAGACATTTTGCAAACTCCTTTTGGGATTTCCTAGAGTCTGAAAAATACTTGTATGAATATCTGCAATAATGTTGACATGTGAGAATGCATATGAATTTTAGAAACACTCTAGCATCATTAGATGCTGTTGAACATAGATCTGTTGAACATAGATCTGTTGAACAAATTTGGGGAACTGAGTAATGCTATTGTTAGAAAGAGCAAGGTACAACTCTATAGTGATGGGCTGATTTAAATATATTCTAGAAATTGATTTTTGAAGGTAATTTTAAAAGACAAGTTTAAAAGTCTGGTCGGGAGAACATTTCTTTGTAACTTTTTAGTTTGAAATAATTTCAGGCTTGCAGAAAAGTTGCAAGGATAGCACAAAGAATTCCCAAATACTCCTTCCCCAGATTCTCCAGATGTTAACACTTACCACATTTATTTCTGTTGCTCTTAATCTGTATATGTATGTATGAATTGTAGAATTTTAAAAATAAACCACTTGAGGGTGAGTTGCAAATATGGTGCCCCTTTACCCTTAAATACTTCTGAGTGTATTTCCTAAAAAATAAGGACATTCTCTTATATAACCAAGTACAAAATAAGGAAATCAATCAAAATTAGGAAATTAATATTGTTATAATACTATCATCTATTATCTGACCCATAGAAACTAATCATTTTTTAAATTGATATAATGACTACATCTCTATAGCAAAAGAAAAGGAAATATTTTTGATGTAGGACACAACCCAGCATCACTTCGTTGCAAATATTTGTCCTGTCTCATTAGTCTTTGTTAATCCAGAGCAGTTCTTCAGTCTTTGTTCATCTTCCATTTTCTTGATTTTTGAAGAGTACAGTCCAGTTATTTTGTAGAATGTTCCTCAATTTGAGCTTGTCTGATGTTTCTTTATGAATCTATTTGGGTTAAGCATTTTTTTGGCAGTAAGACTACTAGTGTGATTTTATATCCTTTTCAGTGCATTATATCAGGAGGCAGGTGACATGATAATGTTGCCTTACCTGATGGTGATAACTTGGGAAGGTGATTTCTGCCAAATTTCTCTACTCCAAAGCCACTATTTCCCCCTTTGTAATTAACAAGTAACTTGCAGGCTGAGATTTCCTGTTTCTCATCAGACTTTTACCTAATAATTTTAGCATCCAGGGCTGATTCATGCCTGGATCAATTATTACTATTATAGTTACCAAATGATAATTTTCTAATTTTATCATTTCTTTTAATTTATTAGCTGACATTCTACTGAGGAAACAGTTTCTCTTCTCTCCAATTTCTATATTTATTTGTTTTTTTATCTGCATGTACACATGAATTCTTATTTCATTCAGTGAGTTAAAATCTGTTACTATGATTATTCATTTTGGTGTTCATATTGTCCTGTATTTGACCAGTGGGAGTCCCTTTAGACTGGCTCCTGTGTTCTATTGACATATCCCAGTCATTCCTTGAACACTTCCTCAATTTCTGGCATAACAAGATGTTCCAGGCTCATTTTATGTTTTCCTCGCCCCAACCTTGAAATCAGCCATTTCTCCAAGGAGCCCTGGTTCCTCTTAGTGGATAATGGATAAATGGTATTTAGAAACCAAGATCTGGATGTTAGGTGAGGAGCAGCAATTTTTTTAATGTGTAAAATCTCATAAAGTGATAAGTTTAAAAAACAACTTTTTAAAATGTCCTACGTGATTTTAAAAATAATTCCCATTGTGTGTCTTGTGTTTAGAGTCTTTTTAGAAGAATCCATGGAAAGCAATATATATTCATGGTCTATAATTCTTATCATCTTTAAATAACTTAATATTGTTGTTAGTAAATTTTATCCCCATTTAGTATGCCAGTGGAATATTGGACAAAAGGACCAAATTCCTTCTTCTTTTTTCTCTTTCTTTCTTTCTTTCTTTCTTTCTTTCTTTCTTTCCTTTTTTTCTTTCTTTCTTTCTTTTTTGTTTTTTGGTTTTTTTTGGCCTTTATTTTGATGTCTTTCAGATGGAGTTACAAGATGATGGGATTACGATGGGTTTAGAGCACAGCTTATCAAAGGACATTATTTCCATTATAAACAATGTCTTCCAAGCTCCCTGGGGGGGCTCCCACACCTGCCAGAAGGAAGAAAAGGCAATTGAGTGTAACTTATGTCAGTCTAGTATTCTCTGCTATCAGCTTGCTTGTGAACTCTTGGAGAGACTGGCTCCTAAAGAAGAAAGCCGGCTGGTGGTAAGAAGTTAAAAAAATGAGGTTGCCCTTGTCTGATAGTGATAATGCCTGTAGAAGCATGTATAATGGTGTCTTCTTCCAATATTACATTATGCTCTATGCTGAGTTATATGTGAGACTGTGGTAAAAGAGAAATTTTCCTGTTCCTTCCACCAACTTATTTTTGTGGAAAGGGATATGAGCTGGAGCTATATCATACAGAATTCTTGAGTCTTGAGTTAGTGTTGTGGAGCATCCATTCATACAATTTTCATAAATACAAAGCATTACTGGTATTCCAGAAATAACTTTTATTACAAAGTTCAGATAACAGTGAAAACTATAAAATATACATATCAAATATCGAGGACATAGATTGGATATGGGTATTGAGAATTCCTAGGTAACCCTGGTTTGGAAAACCCATTGACTTCATCAACAACTGATAAAGACTTTGCTTCATTTCCTACTTTCCAAGAAAACTGTTTCAATAGGAAACAACTAACATATGCCATTCATTAGCTACTCCATACATTAGTTACTTACTGTTTAGCCAGTTTTCATTTAAGACACACACATCACCAAAATACCCTCACACCATCAAAGGTAGATGGATCTGTATTATTCGGGCCTTTGTTTACTTTCTTCTCTTTTTCTTCTTTTCCACTAATATTTATCTAAGTAGAAAGGGACTTCTTAAAAAAATCTTTTTGAGGTGTAACATACATACAGTAAATTTTTTCTACAGTTTTTAAATACCTTTCCACCTACTGAACTCATTTGTCCTATGTGTTGCAAAATAACATCCCTGTAGTATGGTCTTTCAACATTGTCATTGGATACTTAACCAAAAAAAAAAAAAAAAAAAGTCACAGTTCTAGATGATGTGAAAACAAATTAAAATTGGACATCTGGGTGGCTCAGTCAGTTAAGTGTCTGACTCTTGATTTCAGCTCAGGCCATGATCTCATGGTTCATGAGTTCAAGCCCCACATCAGGCTCCAATGCTGAGAGTCCTTTTCTCTCTGCCCCTCCCCTTCTTGTGCTCTCTCTCTCTCTTTCTCTCAAAAATAAATAAACTTAAAAAAAAAAAACCCAGGGCGCCTGGGTGGCGCAGTCGGTTAAGCGTCCGACTTCAGCCAGGTCACGATCTCGCAGTCCGTGAGTTCGAGCCCCGCGTTGGGCTCTGGGCTGATGGCTCAGAGCCTGGAGCCTGTTTCCGATTCTGTGTCTCCCTCTCTCTCTGCCCCTCCCCCGTTCATGCTCTGTCTCTCTCTGTCCCAAAAATAAATAAACGTTGAAAAAAAAAATTAAAAAAAAAAAAAACAAATTAAAATCAAGAAGCTTATAGTCTAATCACGGAGATGTTTAAATAAATGAAAAACCATTAGACACAGTGATTAGTGTGCTGGGTGAGGTCTGAACAAGGGGACCGTGGGGGCAGACAAGGGTCAGCATATCCAGCCTGGAGGTATGGTAGGAAGGAGAGAGCTCCTGGGTTCATATCTGAAAGGAGTGGAGTTAATGAAAGGAAGGTGGTAGGAGAGAAGGACTTTGGAGACCCAGAAAACTCTCTGTTTTAATGATACAGAAAAAAGCAGGGAATGATACATTCAGGAAACTGCAAGCAGTTCAGTGTTGCTGGAGCAGTGAGCAGAATGGGAAAGTAGTGAATGAAAGCTGAGTCAGGCAAGATGGACTCGGTCTTATTTTCACATTCATTAAGGGCTCTGCCTGCCAAACTAAGAAGTTTGAATTTTGTCTTGGTGAATGGGGGACTGCTGAAGAATTTAATCAGGGTGGTGATACAATGTGATGAATCTGAGAAATTCATTCTGCCATTGGAGAAGAGGGATTGGAGGATTTGGGCCCTGGGGACAGGCATCTAGTCAGAAGGTTAATGTGGTCACTCAGGGAGGAAATGGGCAAGTCTGAATTAAAGCAATGGTGGTGGGGATAAGAGAAGGGGCAGGCCTGGTGGATTTTTAGGAAAGAGAATCAGCAGTGCTGATTTAGTTGGCATTGAGGTATGCAAATGTTGAGGACAAACCCATGTTTTCTGGCTTGGGAACTGATAATGTTGCCATTTATAGAAGATTTTTACTGGTGTACAAGTGATCTTTTTGACAGGAGTGGGCATGACGCAGGCACATTCAGACATGGTGGATTGGGATGCCTTCAGATATCCTGGTGAGGTTGTCATGACCAGCGGGTATGTGGATCTGGTTTTAGGAAGAAGGTCAGAAGTAGATAAAAGTTTGGAGCCGCCAGCATATTGTGTTGGGTTGCATAGAATGAGAAAAGAGCCTCGCTAGCATTCTGGGAAGTACCAACTGTTAAGAGGGAAAACAGGAGAACTGATGACCAGAAACAATTTGAGAAGGTGCCAGAGACACAGGGGAAGAGCCAGGGGAGAACAAGAACTCCAAAACCAAGGTAGGAGGCAGTTTTAGAAAAGAAGGAATAGTTGCTCACATGAAGAGAAAAGAGGAAAAATAAAGGATTGAATGTGCCCAGGGGATTTTGAGATAGAGGGTCCTCTATGCCCTTGGGGATGGGAGTAACCATGGATTCCAGGAGTGTGTGCTTAAGAACAGAATCAGCTGAGGGTGTGGCTGCATGAAGTACAGACTTCTCTTTCAAGGAGGGAATGAAAGGGTGAAGGTGATGGAGGCAGATGTCCCGAGCCCTACCCTGTCCCCAGCAGGCTGTCTCTACTGTGTCCATTTTCCCAGCACCATCCCAGGAAGCGAGGAATAAGCAGAAGTGTGGAGGAACTGAGCCATCCAAATAATCTCCCATGTGCATGATGCTTTTGACATTTGTCATGTGCTGGAAGTAACAAATTTGGAGGTGAGCCCAAAGGATTCTGTTCTCCTCTCTCAAAGTTTTATGGGAGAGATGCCCATCAATAAAAGAGGGCTGTGCCCTAGAATGCATGGTCTTCACTGTGCATGTCAGCCCCCTTCGCTCTTTAGTTCTCTTCCTGGGACAGGCAGGGGATAAAAGGGCGATGATGTGACATGGGGGCTAGCAGGAGGCTTAAGCTAGTATGCAAGATGGACAACACCAGTCCCTGCCACCTAGCAGGATGATTCCAGACACGTGGGTGAATGTTGAGGAGTCAGTAAATAGCAGGAAACTCTTTACCATATCGAATTTCATGCAACTCACTTTATAGTTTGATTTAGTACCTTGCTCATGGGTGACCTAGGGACAGGTTCAGCCTTAACAAAATTGTGAAGTTGGCAGAGATATTCTTCAGGGCCCTCCCAGCCATTGTGCTCATTTTCTTGTGGGTGTCCTAGCACTTCATCCGTCTTGATCTCCTCACTTTGAGCTGGCTGTCAAATAATTCTTGAGAAAATGTGTAGTGGTTAAAGTGTTACCAAAATAGTATGATTTTAAAAGAGGATATTTGAAGTGGGACTTGAAGGAAAGAAGAAGGCTGGTAGAAGGATAATTGGAGATGGATGTTTTAAGTGGCAGCCATAGGAGTGCTCTCTCTCTCACTTAATCTTTCCAATTTCACCTGTATTTGTAGCTTGTTTTATACATATATATTATATATGACATGTATTATCTATAAATATATTGTGTTCAGGATATTCACATAGTTGTACAGCCAATCTCCAGAACTTTTTCATCTCGCATGACTGAACTTCTATATCCCCTAAACAGTAGTTCCCTGTCGTCCCCCTTCCTCCTAGTCCCTGGAAACCACCATTGTATTTTTCTGCATCTCTGAATTTGACTTACTGTAGAGACCTCATATATCTAGAACCATGCGATAACTGTCCTTTTTGTGATTAGCTTATTTCACCTAGCACAGTGTCCTAAAAGTTCATTCATGTTGTAGCATGTGTCAGACTTCCTTCCTTTTTAAGGCTGACTAATGTTTCACTGTATGTATATAACACATTTTGTCTATCTGTTCATCTGTTGATGAACACTTGGGTTGCCATACCTAACTCTCTTTAACTCACATGTTATAGCAATTTCTTGCTCCTAAAAATTTGGTTTCTCTGGACAACCAGTGTTTGTGTCTTAATATACTGCTATGAGCCCTTTATTATTCCCTGCTAATTAAGTCCTATTACTGAACAAAATGTGCATGGATTGGAATCACTTGGTGAGTGAGACAGCCTCATAGGGAAAGCCGACCTAGGCCGATTTAGCAATGTTTTTGAGATTTTTCCATATTTATTTCAAGGGAATTAACATGTTTTGGTAACAGCTGACCCAAATCTCCTTTAATTAGTATGGAAAGAAACTCAAATTTCTTCTGAGGCAGGTGCATTTGCCCTTTGGGGCTCAGTACAGGGCTGGGACACAGCTGGCACTCAGTCGATCTTTATTGAACTTAGCGAAACCATTCATTACCTCCCCAACAGGCTGCTCACCTGGCTGCTTGTCGTATTTGTTTCAGGAGCCCACAGACAGCCTTGAGGACAGCCTCCTTTCTTCCAGACCAGAGTTTATTATAGGCCCTGAAGGTGAGGAGGAGGAGAATCCAGCAACCAAGCATGGGGAGAACCCAGGCAGTCGCGCCGAGTCCACAGAGCATGCTGGTAGGTGAACTCTGGCATATCCCAGTTTGCACAGGCCTAACGTTCAGAGCCCTGGTTTTTTAGATTACTGTCGACTTGGGCAAGTTCAGGCTTGGTGTCCCTAGTGGAGACTGGTGCAAATGAACCGTTTCCCCTCAGATTATGAAGTGAGCAGGTGCAGGATGTGCTCCTAGTAGAGCAGTGGTCACTGAGCATCTTTCTGGCAGCACGTGCTTATCAACAAAACCTGTCACGTTAGCAGCACCTTCCTACTTATGGCGTATCATGTTCTCACTGGAGAGGTAGCTCTGATCCAAGGCTGAACGACTGGAAAGGAGGGTTCTGGCATTCTCAACAGCCATATAGGGCATTTGGCCAAAGCAGAGGGTTTTGGGAGAGAGCCAGTGGAACTTGAGCTCATGCAGCTTCTGTGCCCCAGGCCCTAAAGGAAGCAAGGATTTCACTTATGATCCAATAACCTGCTTGAAGTTCTCTCTGTCTCCCTCTGCCCCTCTTTCCTTCTCTCTCTCTCTCTCTCTCTCTCTCAAAAAAAAAGAAAGATATTAAAATAACATTCAAGTGCAAGATTGCTAATGAACTATTTAGTGTATATGCTAAGAGAGTTTGACTCCTGTTGTCTCTGGTTCCAGTAATTGCCAAAACTTAGAATAGTGATTTGAAAACATTTTAGATTAGTTTTTACATCTGGCTAACTTGTGAATTCTTTTCTCTAGCATGTCTCATGTACCACAGACCACCATCCCCACTGTAGGAGCAAAGGTATTAGACTCACAGGAAAATAAAATCATGAGTAGTTGTTCTGACTTCAATATGCCTAACTTCTTTAAAGAAAATATTTTTTAATGTTTATTTTTGAGAGAGAGCATGAGCAGGGTAGGGGCGGAGAGAGAGACACACACGCAGAATCCAAAGCAGGCTCTAGGCTCCGAGCTGTCAGCATAGAGCCCAGAGCAGGGCTCGAATTCACAAACTGTGAGATCATGACCAGAGCCGAAGTGGGTCACTTAACTGACTGAGCCACCTAGGCGCCCCTCTAGGTGTCTTAAAGAAGTTAGGCATATTCAGGGGTGCCTAAGTGGCTCAGATGGTTAAGCAACTGACTTCAGCTCAGGTCATGATCTCACTGCTTGTGAGTTTGAGCCCCATGTCAGGCTTTGTGCTAACAGCTCAGAGCCTGGAGCCGGCTTTGGATTCTGTGTCTCCCCACCCCCGCCCCCCACCCCCGCCCCTACCCTGCTCGTGCTCAGTCTCTCTTTATCTCTCAAAAATAAATAAAACATTTAAAAAAATTCCCTTTGGCATGAGTCCATGGGATAAATTCCTCCTTAGGTGCTAATACAACCTGAATACCTCTCTTTAATACCTTCTTATCTCCTTTTCAATAAGGAAGGCATACCTAGTCAGACACCAGGCCCCTATAGGTAGCAGCCAAACTCTCTGACCACAGGAACATAGGGCTGGGATGGAGTGGCTTTAGGGAGTCAAGGACATCTGAATATATGGTGGGCTACAGTGGAAAAGGGAAGCTGAGAACCCTGAATCTAGAAGGTTTCCTGAAATTGCATCATAGAAGGGATATATGCTACCCTGGAAAGGCAATAAAAGCATTACATAACATGCCTTTTAATGTAGTATATATTTATTTCTACTCCTCTTGGTTTTATGGTCTTTATCAGGTCATGAGTGGTGGGAAAGGAAGAGGTATGCTAACCTTTGTGTAATAATTTCTTCACAGCAATAAAGAATGACACTGAGAGAAAGTTTTGCTACCAACAGCTTCCAGTAACTTTGAGACTAATATACACCATTTTCCAGGTATGTTTTTTGAGATATTTAAGCGTTTGCTTTGGTGGCATTGCTATTTAGGGTAACTCAGTAACCATGTGGTTCTGTGCATAGGAAATGGCTAAGTTTGAAGAGCCAGACATTCTTTTTAATATGCTCAATTGCCTGAAGATTCTCTGTCTACATGGAGAGTGTTTATACATCGCTAGAAAAGACCATCCTCAATTTTTAGCCTACATTCAGGATCATATGTTGATTGCAAGGTATGTCTTCCTGTTTGTTTGTTTCTATTTTAGACCTTAGCTATGAAAATCAAAGTTAGGACAAGTCTTACCAACTCATTTGGGTCATTTCTGGGAGCCTGGACAGCCCAATCGCCAATAGGAATGACTTTTTTTTTTTTTTTAACTTCAGTATATCATTTATTATATTTTAGGGCAGTCTCGTTAATCTTATAATTATCTTTGTTTTTCTCCAATGTCTATTTTTCTTAAAAGACTTTATTTAGATTTTTTAAATTTCAAATTTCATTTGGGTTTTGATGAAATTTGAAATAAATGTATAGATTAATTAAGAACATTTCCTTTAAAAAATTATAAGACTTCTCTATTCAAGTCCTCTTTTATTTTCCTCAAATGTTTTTCATTATTTTCATTCTGCCTTTTTTGTTGTTGTTGTGCTTTTCCAGAAAGAAATTTTAGTGTTATTACAAACCTTATTTTTTTCCATTCATTATATTTTCTGATTACAGCTCAAGTTTAGGAAACTCCTGGTTTTTGTATTTTTACTTACCTTATGAGTTTAATCAGTTCATTTTTATTAACTTTTAAAAACATATTGTAGGAATGCCTGAGTGGCTCAGTTGGTTGAGCATCTGACTCTGTTTTGGTTCAGGTCATGATCTCACAGTTTCATGGGTTTAACCCCAGGTCGTGCTCTGTGCTCTCACAGTGCTGAGCCTGCTTGGGCTTCTCCCTCTTCCCCTCTCTCTCTGCCCCTTCCTCACTTGTGCTGTCTCTTTTTCTCTCAAAATAAATAAATAAACTGTAAAAAAATTTTTAAAAACATATCGTAGGCACTGTCTTATGTTTGCCTGATAAATTTTTGTCTATTCCTTTGTATCAATAAAATTAATTGGCATATAGGGGCGCCTGGGTGGCGCAGTCGGTTAAGCGTCCCACTTCAGCCAGGTCACGATCTCGCGGTCCGTGAGTTCGAGCCCCGCGTCGGGCTCTGGGCTGATGGCTCAGAGCCTGGAGCCTGTTTCCGATTCTGTGTCTCCCTCTCTCTCTGCCCCTCCCCCGTTCATGCTCTGTCTCTCTCTGTCCCAAAAATAAATAAACGTTGAAAAAAAAATTTTTTTTTTAAATTAATTGGCATATCAGTACTGAACAATCAATAAATAATGGATAATGATCAATATCATTTCACTTTAATTTATTTTCTGTCTTCTGCTAATAGGGACTGAACATTCTTTGTTTTTATTGTCATAGGTATAACTTCTATTTCTTTGATTGAGTCTGATTTTTAAGTATGTAAACATGAGGAATAGTAATTTTGTTTGCTAGATTCTTTATTTATTTATTATTTTTTAAATATAACTTATTGTCAAATTGGCTTCCATACAACACCCAGTGCTCATCCCAACAAGTGCCCTCCTCAATGCTCATCAACCACTTTCCCCTCTCCTCTACCCTCCCATTAGCCCTCAGTTTATTCTCTGTGGAATAGTGCTTGGCAATGAGAAAGAGTGAAATCTGGCCATTTATAGCAAGCAATGTGGATGGAACTGGAGGGTATTATGCTAAGTGAAATAAGTCAGTCAGAGAAAGATACCATATGTTTGCACTCATATGTGGATCTTGAGAAATTTAACAGAAGACCGTGGGGGAGGGGAAGGGGAAAAATGCTAGATTCTTTAGAAATAGAAAAGGCAAAAAAAAGGAATAGTTAGTAATCAGTTGTTGGATGGCTTAAGAATATAGTGTCCCCTAGAAAAATGTCAACATGTGCTAAGTTACTCTATACATAGTATTATCTAGTATAACATTACTACTAAAGACTTACTCAATTTCTTACTTGAAATAGAAGTTCTAACAGACATCAGAAATCTCTCTGCATATTGTCTGATAAGGTAATTTTTAGAGACTTTTGAAGCATTTTGAGAAAAATAATAAAATATTGCCCTGGATTTATATAGAGTTTTTCTTCCTGAGAACCTTAAAGTAACTGTTATTGTCTTCCAGGAAGGAAGTCAGAAAAATATTATCCTCATTTATATGTAAGAGAATGAGGTGGTAAGAAAAGTTTTGGTGACAAAACTGACTTGACGCTTTATCTGTCTTCGCTCATTTTTTCATTTATTGAGTCATTCATTCAACAAATATTATTGGGGGTTTATGATACATGTTTTTATTCTAGGCACTTTGGGAATTCACAATCTAGTTTGGAAGGGGGTGAATACTATTTTTACAGAAGGTGACCACATAATTTGCTCTTCACATTGGTCTAGTTTTGAGAATGAAGAAGGGGTGATGTTCATAATGACCTCAAACAATAAGTATTAAGTAGACTAAGATCTGGTTTAAACTGAGACACATGGTCACCCTGTGTATATGTGAGTCACTGTCAATCCAAGGGATGTGTGATGGACTATTTGGTCAGTTTGAGGGTGGGAGTGGTCATTTCTGATTGACTAGAGAAGGGCTCAGGAACAGATACCATTTGGATGGACATTGAGAGGATGATAAAATTTTAGCAGGTAGAGATGTGAGATGGGCAGGACATTTTGTGGAAAGTTGGAATGTCAAGAGTAAAGATGGCAGGGTTAGAAGGAAGGGACAAGAAGTGAGTAGTGCATACTTAGGTGGTACCAAGGTTTTATTTTTTGCTGCATGGTGTGGCTTTAGGGGAGTAATGGAAAATAAAGCTAGAGAAGTAGGTTGGGATGCAAGTGTGAATAGCCTTGAAGATAAGGACTTCATTTTATGATGTTTGGAGATCTATGGAAGATCTTAAAACAGTGAACAGGGTCAGAGTTGTACTTTAATAGCATGAATATCGATCCCTAGAGAGGGATCCTTAGGGACCACCCACATTTAAGGGAGTGCAAAGAGCATATTGCAAGGGCTTTGGGAATGTAAAGATATAACACAGAACTTTCTTCTGAAAAGTTTATTAGAGAAGGAAGAGAGAGATCAGATATTTAGAGGGGAAAAGGAGTAGATGTCAAAGATTTTTTACGATAAAGATCTGAAAATATTTATTGTCAGTGGAATGGCTCAGAGGAAAGGGAGTAGTTGGTAGAGCCAGGTCCTGGAAGGCAAGAATATGTGATCAAGAACAAAGGGTGGGTGGAAGAGAGGAAGGATGTTCTTTCCTTTGTAAGGAAATATATTTTAAGGAAAAGAGAAATAAAGTGTCAAAGAGAGCTCATTACTGAACCTTAAGAATAATGAGTGCTACTGTCTTTTCCTGAGAGGGAGGAGGATAGAGATTAGGTTGGCTCAAGGAACACGGGAAAAAGTATGGAATAACTCATAGAAGAAAGCAGCAGGGTGTCCACCAGAAGTAATCTAAGAATGACCAGCTTCAGGGTCAAGCTGAAATTAGTTAGCACCAGTTTGTGGTGGATCAAGTTAGCAGGAATTAGTAGGACAAGTTAGTCCCGGGGGTCTGAGAGTGGATGAGAAAAGGGGGCAATGTGGGTTTATTCAGAAGTGGGGATTTGTGATTTTGGTAGAAGTCAGGGGGACAAGGAATTTTAGAGTAAGGAAATGGTTGACTCTGGGATCCAGGCTAAGATGGGAGGCAAATGAAATCAGAGGAGGATTGATATTTGGGAGAAAAATATGAAAGAGAAGGAAAAGAAGTCTTAGTTGGGATTAGGAATATTTTGGGTAGGAATACGGTTCAAACCAGTACAGAAGCATACAATGGGAAAGGTGGAGGGTCTCCAGAACTTTCCTCATGATAAAATGGCGACTCTACAGGTGTAATGGGAGGAGCTGGTGGAAGGGTAGACCTGGCTGAGCTGGATATGGGGAAGACTAGGACTGATCTGGACAGAAGGATGAGCAAATCCAGGCAAAAGCCATTGAAGGAGCAGGGTCAGGAGTAGTTAGGCAGAAGCTCTGTGCATTCCATGGGAGTGGGAATCCTATGTGGACTGACTTTTGTTGTTAAAGCAGCATCTTACAGGCCATTGACCCAGGCCAAATCAATTGTTGGTGCTCTGGGGTCTCCACCTTGGCCTTTAGGCTACGTAGCCAAGGTTTTTCCTCAAAGTACCACTCTGATACCAAAGCCATGATGGACAATGATGGGATCTGGGGAAGGACATTATTTTCCTAATTTCAAACAAGGCTGCCTTAGAGAATTGGGAAGGCCATATGGAACTGGTGAAATCCAGGGGTTTTTTTTTTGTGTCACTGAGATGGTTTTCTGTCAGCTCTAGTATATGGTTTGCTTCCTTCAACTACTTTGAAAAACCTTGGTTTTGTGTTCACTCTTAATGATTAAGGAAGGGGGAGACCTTGAATGACAGGCCTGCCAGTGGGAGAGGCTGTTCTTTTTTTTTTTTTTTTTTTTTTTTTTAAACGTTTATTTATTTTTGGGACAGAGAGAGACAGAGCATGAACGGGGGAGGGGCAGAGAGAGAGGGAGACACAGAATCGGAAACAGGCTCCAGGCTCTGAGCCATCAGCCCAGAGCCTGACGCGGGGCTTGAATTCATGGACCGCGAGATCGTGACCTGGCTGAAGTCGGACGCTTAACCGACTGCGCCACCCAGGCGCCCCGAGGCTGTTCTTAACAGAGAAAGAGTTGTTCTTTGCTAGAATAAAGAGGAAAAGGCTGCTGGGCAGGCAAAACCAACAAAATTCCCCAGATGTTCATTATAAGAAAATTTAAAAAAAGAATCACTTTCACTCCCAGAACTAATGTCAGTTTTGTATAGTGTTTAACTCATTGCTCATTTATATATCTGATTTCTAATATACGATTTTTAATTTTTATGTAAATTTGTAATATTAAGTGGTGTTTTCCTATGTTGTTACATAAAAGGAATCTCTTTAAAAAAATGAACAGAACAGAGCATAGGAAAAGTTTACCAGAGGTTTATAGTCTTGTGGATGACTGTAATTTCACCAAAAACATTCCTACCAGTCATTTGTTAACGACATTTCCCATAAACTAAGATGATTGTATTTGTTTCCTTTTTTTAAAAGTTTATTTATTTTTGAGACAGAGAGAGAGAGAGAGAAAGAGAGCATGTGTGTGACTGGGGGAGAAGCAGAGAGAGAGGGAGACAGAGGATCTAAGCAGGCTGCACGCTGTCAGCATAGAGCCCGATGTGGGGCTCGAACTCACAAACTGTGAGATCGTGACCTGAGCCGAAGTCGAACGCTTAACTGACTGAGCCACCCAGGCACCCTCATATTTGTTGTCTAGAAACATTATCATAACTTTGACCACTTTGCTTCTTGTTGCTTCCTCAGCCTGTGGAGAGTCGTCAAATCTGAGTTCTCCCAACTGTCTTCATTAGCAGTTCCTCTGCTTCTCCATGCTTTGTCACTTCCTCATGGTGCTGACATCTTCTGGACAATTATAAATGGCAATTTCAACAGCAAAGACTGGAAGATGAGGTTTGAAGCAGGTAACCTCTGTGTTAGCTTAAAAATTCTCTTGGGGTTACAAGGTAAACCAGATGTCCAGTCATGATGTCTCTTGTTGGCTTTCCCTTTTCTCCTTTCTTTTTAAAGAGTGCTGTCTTCCTTGCTAGTGTTCTTTGGTGGTTCAACTTAATCGAGCTTCCTCTATAATAGTATTTTGCAAAGTGGTTCTTATGGAGGAAGACCCTGTTCAGGTTTGCCTGGGATAGTCCTATTTTATGACTGTTTTCTAGGTACATTTATTAATTGTACAATTGTTTACTCTCAAATAGATCCTGGCTTGAATGATAAGTTATATAGTCAACATAACACATGATATTATGTGGTCAACATAATATATAATACAACATGGTACAAAGTAACTGGGGATGTTAAAAGTGCAGATTTTTGGTAAGGCCAGGAATCTACATTTTTAACAAAGTCTGCAGGCAATTCAGTGAAGTTTGATAGTCTGCTGTTATGCCCTTGCCATTGAAACATTAGGGACCAAGTCTGGTGCAGTGATGGGTATAATTTCTTGGTGCTTAGAATGGCAGGTGCTCAGAGGAACATGGTAAGGAAGGAACCTGGACATGTTCTTATAGCCTTGCATCTGCTGCCTTCACTGTCATCCCAGTCTGCTAGGGCTCCTATTCTTAGGGAGCACCAAGCAGGGCCCACGTGCCATGGTGTGCCTTACTGAATGGTTCTGTGTATTTTAGTGTGTCCAAAATTCCTCCAAGAAATGGAAGTTCCATTAGATGAGTTGACTGTTATATGTTAAGAGTTCATCTGTAATCTGTAGCCACCTCAAAGAGTTCTTATTTTTTAGTGCCAGGTGAATCCCTGGGGCTGGTTTATATGATAAATCCAATGTTGTTGCATTGGATGTCTAAATGTGAGTGTTTGCAGCCTCATTTCGAACTCTTCTATCTAACATACGCTTGCAGTTTCCCCATCGCTTCCTGCTTCCCATCACCCTTGCCTTGGCCCCTCTGCTGTCCATCTGAAATCCTCTTTCCTTCAAGGTCCATTCAAATGCTGCCTCCATTTGATCCTCTTTCAAATGCCACTAGTGAGTTCCACCTTCTTGGTTCCCTCAGTGGAAAGTTATTTCTTTATCTCTTGGTCTCCTTGGCATTTTATTTATACCTCATTAGTGGCATTTATAGCTTTAAAAATTACATTTCAGTTGTAGCTGTGCCTGTCCTATTTCTTTTAGTTGACTTGACTTTTAAGCCAAGACTTGTGAATGACTCATATGTTAGTGTGCTTAGGTTGCTCGTGTAGTAGCAGAACACCGTAGACTGGGGGACTTAAACAGCAGACATTTATTTCTCACAGTTCTGGAGGCTGGGAAGTCCAAGGTCAAGGTGCTGACACATATGGTTCCTTGGGAAGGGCTTCCTCTCTGTCTTGTAGATGACTGCCTCCTCTCTGTGTCCCACATGGTAGAGAGAAAGATAGAAAGCTCTGGTTCCCTTCCTCTTCTTATAATGATACAAATCCCATCATGGGGGCCCTGCCCTCATGATTTCATTTAAACCTAATTATTTCCCAAAGGCCCCACCTCCAAATGCCATCACATTGGGGTTAGGGCTTTAACACACAAATTTTGGTGTGGAGGGAGAGGAACACAAACATTGAGTCTGTAACAATTCATTTTCCACTTACTTCCATCTTCCTCCAAGTACCTGGGATAGTTTCTTAGTTACACACACACACACACACACACACACACACACACACACACACACATTTTTAAATATATAAATATATTTTTAGGTATATGTTTTTAAAATAAGTGAATTGGTGAATTTACTGATAAATATTATATGTACTAGATACTATGGGACCAATAAAAAGAAATGTAAGAGCAGATTCCTGCTCTCAAGAAACTACTAATTTAATTGATAAAGCCAAATATAAACATGTAGGAGGTTAAGAAACTAAAGATACAGGGGCGCCTGGGTGGCTCAGTTGGTTAAGTGTCCGACTTCAGCTCAGGTCATGGTCTTGCAGTCTGTGGGTTTGAGCCCCGTGTCGGGCTCTGGGCTGACAGCTCAGAGCCTGGAGCCTGTTTCAGATTCTGTGTCTCCCTCTCTCTCTACTGCTCACCTGCTTACACTGTCTCTTTCTCGGTCTCTCAAAAGTAAATAAACGTTAAAAAACATTTTTTAAAAAGAAAGTAAAGATACAAATATAACTCAAGACCACAAAAGAAGACATGTCGTATAGCTATATATGAGCACACAAATATCTTATGTAAATGAATAGGATGTAAATGCGTAGTATCTTTGTAGGAGTTCATGGGACCAAAAGGCCATTCTAGGTCAGAGTAGACTTTACAGAACAAGTAGAATCTCAGCAGCATATTCTTTAAGATGGTGCAATAGCAATAAGTAGAGAAGAACAGGAAGAATATTCTAGGCTGCTGGAATGCTTTCAACAAAGTACTGAAAGTTTTATTTTCATGGCACTCTATTACCTAACTAGTTACTTTAACTTCTTATAAAGCCATGTTTTAAGGGTGCCTGGAGTCATTTAATATAATTTTTTCAATGTTTATTAATTTTTCAGACACAGAGAGAGACAGAGCATGAGCAAGGAAGGGGCAGAGAGAGAGGGAGACACAGCATCCCAAGCAGACTCCAGACTCCAAGCTGTGAGCACAGAGCCCAATGTGGGGCTCAAACTCATGAACTGTGAGATCACAACTTGAGCTGAAGTTGGACGTTTAACCGACTGAGCCGCCCAGGCGCCCCTGGAGTCATTTAATATAGAGTTTCAGAATAATTAGACTGACTGACTTATGGAGTAGGGTGGGGGGATGGGTGAGATACTAGGTGATGGGGATTAAAGAGTACACTTACCATGATGAGCACTGAGCAATGTATGGAATTATTGAATCACTGTATTACACATCTGAAACTAATATAACACTGTATGTTAACTGTACTAGAATTAAAATAAAGAAACTTAATTTTAAAAAATCTATCAAGTAAGAAAGCATATATTGCATATAAAAAATATGTGGCTGCTATAGCCCTGGGAAGTCCATTTGTTGTCATTTCACATCATGACATATTAAGGGTGGAGTAGGGGATCTAGAATCTAAAGCCAGGCCTGGTGGACACCTCCTATCTCCCTGTGTGGTCCACGAAGGTCTTATGGAATGGACAAAGAAATGAGCATGGAGACATTTTGAATAGTTTGAAATGTAGTTTGAATTAAACAGTGAGGGAGACCATAAAAAAAAAAAAAAAGGCAAACCCACAGGAAAGTACTGCACTAGGTAGAAATGGTCTCTGTTGCCAGATGAGATGGAACATGCAAGAAGGTGGCATTAAAATTTCCTTTTGGTATTTCAAAATAGTGTGTGGGGGCCCAGAGTTAACTTTTTCTTTATGTGTTCAGTTCTTAGCTTATTAAATGTCCCCCCCCCCTTTTTTCCCCTCTGCCTTTTACTTTGCAGTGGAGAAAGTGGCTGTAATTTGTAGATTTTTGGATATTCACTCAGTCACCAAAAACCACCTGCTGAAGTACTCCCTGGCACATGCCTTCTGCTGCTTTCTGACAGCTGTGGAGGATGTCAACCCAGCCGTGGCTACCAGGGCCGGTCTCCTGCTTGACACCATAAAGAGGCCGGCATTGCAGGTGACGGCCCTCAGATGTGTGTTATCTGCTCTGCAGATGGTGCTCTGGTCAACCAAATCGTGGTGGTATAAACACATACAGTAGTGATGATGAGGATGATGAGGAGGAGGAGGAGGAGAAGGAGGACAAAAACAGTGAGAATTTTCAAATGGGAAAATATCCCAGAACCACACCTTATTAACAGACCTTTTGTTTTTATTTGTCAATACTTTCTTTTCTTTGTCCATATGGCGATGTCACTTTTGACAGATATAATTATGGTATAACTTTTTGTTTTATGGCAGATTTTTACACTAAGCTGGTTTATCTTATACTATTTGGTTGGTTCCTGGGCTGGGAGATCTTGTCTTTAATTGCTAGTTACTTTAAGAGAAATCTCCGTGATGAATTATTGTATAAATCAAAGCAAAACATGAGAAGGCAAATATGCTATCAAAATGAAACACCACAAATTAAAGTCAAAGGAACATGAAATATGAGACCTGGAGAGAGTTGTGCATTTATTTTGTTTGGCACCTTTATTTTATAATTGGAGAAGCCAAGTCTCGGAGAGATGATGTGACTATTTATTTATTTATTTATTTATTTATTTATTTATTTTTTTGAGGGAGACAGAGCATGAGCGGGGGAGGGGCAGAGAGAGAGAGGGAGACACAGAATCTGAAATAGGCTCCAGGCTCTGAGCTGTCAGCACAGAGCCCGATGTGGGGCTCGAACTCAGGAACTGCCAGATCATGACCTAGGCTGAAGTTGGACACTCAACCGACTAAGCCACCCAGGTGCCCCAGAATGTGACTTTTTAAAGGACACAGAGTGAATTAGTAGTAGAATGGAGACTAGAACCTCTAAAGATCTGATCTCCTGTTTCCCCACAATGGCACCTGGCTTATTATTATATCATTATAATTAAAACTAATAATCATGGCAAAAGTTAAAATTTGTCAAATAGGTCCTGTCTTTCCAGGGCAGTGTATTAGAAGTGTCCCATCATCCATGGTCTCATTTAATCCCCACAATAACCTTGTGGGTTCCCATTTTATAGATAGAGAAGCTGAGGGTCAGAAGGGGTAGGTAACTTTTTCAGAGTCACATGGCTAGTACGTGGCAGAGCAAACTCAGGTCTGAGTCATAATAAAGTCCACATTCTTAACTATTGAGTGTATACACTGCTTCCAATCCAGAGTAAAGGTTCTTCCTCTAAAAGGGACCAAGAAGAAAGCACAGGAGCTGAGAAATGAGATGGTTTTGCTAAGTGTGGACTCACATCTTCTCTGATAAAAATTCCCAGTTGTCTTCTGGATAGTCCTTTTCTGTTGGTCCTATCCCTGCTCAGGGTGTGGAATGTAGGAGGCACTCAACAGATGAGAGTTGAATGAATTAATAGAATGGTTGAGTGAAGCATGGCTTTTAAGTTTCATGGGTGGGGGGATGGGCTAAATGGGTGATGGGCATTAAGGAGGGCATTTGTTGGGATGAGCACTGTGTGTTATATGTGAGTGATGAATCACTGAGTTCTACTCTTGAAACCAATAGTACACTGTATGTTAACTAACTTGAATTTAAATAAATAAAATTTAAAAGAGGAGCGGGGGGAATGGTAAGCAGGCTCATATACTAGAGAAATGGAAGCTTAATCCATTCCAACTTTGATTTTTTAAGATTCTGTGTTCCACTCATATTCCAAGATGACAAGATGAGTTTACTTCCTTTCAGAACCACAGAATATAGCATTGAAAGGGAATTAGAAAACGGTATTGTGTATTCTACAATGTAGCTTTGGCAGTATGATTCTCTTGATAGAAACTACAGACATTGAAAAAAGATACATTGGTTTGAGAGCATTTGGATCAAGTGGTTATTAGGGAATGCATCTAAAAACTAATAACATACATTTAATTTAGATTTATGAACTAAAATTCAAGAGAGATTCTACAAGTAGAAGTTCCTCTTCTGTATTTTATTTCTACCAGACTTGCAATGAAAAAAGATTTTAGTTGGAGTATTCTACATTATATTATCCTATATTACATTATATGTATGGATTGAGGAGGTTACCTCGTTTTACTGACTTTGCTTAGTGTAGCTGCTTTGAAGTAGCTTAGATGTTTACATCTGACTTACCTTTTCTCTCCTCTTTACCCCAGGGTCTGTGTCTTTGTCTTGATTTCCAGTTTGATACTGTGGTTAAAGATCGACCCACAATACTGAGCAAGCTTTTACTCCTGCATTTTCTTAAGCAAGATATTCCTGCTTTGAGCTGGGAGTTCTTTGTCAACAGATTTGAGACACTTTCTTTGGAAGCTCAGCTACATTTGGATTGTAACAAAGAATTTCCTTTTCCTACAAGTAAGCAAAAGAAGAGCTTGCCTTAAACAGTCACAGTAACTGTTCTTGTACCTGCTAGAAAAGCAGACAATACTATGCCTGTAACTTAATTTCCCATTATGAAGGATACCCTGACTTCATGAACTCAGTTTATCAAATATTTATTGAGTTACTCTTTAGGAATCCATAGGTTAACCATTTTCTGGCATTCCAACCTCAAAACTCTTCTCATTTCCTTGAGGACCTATGATAACCATTTCTGATGGTGTGTTTCTTAAATATTATTCAGTCATCACGCAATGTTTGTGAACAGTTTTGTGAGATATATTTACACTTTGCAAATTTACTCTTACATGCTTATTAATCAGTTAGTTACCTACAGCTCTAAATAGATGGGAAAAGTTGGTCACTCAACCATTTATCCAGTGATAATAAAAATTAGACAATGCAATCTTACAGTCTAAACAGAAAAATCATAGGTGAGAGGTGCTTGGGTGGCTCAGTCGATTGAATGTCTGACTTTTGATTTTTGGCTCAGGTCATGATCCCAGGGTCGTGGGATTGAGCCCTGTGTCCAGCTCTGCACTGAGCATGGAGCTTGCTTAAGAGTCTTTCTCTCTTCCCTTCTGCCTCTCTGCCCCTCTTGCATACTCTCTCCCTAAAATAAAATTTTTAAAAAATTAAAAATAAGAAAAAGGGAAAATCATAGGCAATAGTCATGATAGGCAATAGTGATGACTTTTTTTTGAGAGCGAGAGTGCTGGGAAGGGGCAGAGGAAGAGGGAGAGAGAGAATCCCAAGCAGACTCCATGCCCAGTGCAGAGTCAGATGCAGGGTTCCATCTCATGACCGTGAGATCATGATCTGAGCAGAAATCAGGAGTTGGATGCTTAACCGACTGAGCCACCCAGGTGCCCCTATAGTGATGACTTTTTATATAAGACCCACCACAGAAAGAGAGATGAATTATTCATGTATCCATGAAAGATGTATTTTAATCTTGAAAATATACACAGTTAGATTGTTTCAAACTAGTTGTGCTACGTAGCTTGTTAAAGAAAATAACATCTGATTCCTTTTGCACAGCTATCACTGCTGTAAGGACCAATGTCGCTAATCTCAGTGATGCGGCGTTGTGGAAGATCAAGAGGGCTCGTTTTGCGAGGAACCGCCAGAAGAGTGTGCGTTCTCTGAGAGACAGCGTGAAGGGGCCTGTGGAATCCAAGAGGGCCCTCTCCCTCCCTGAGACCTTGACCTCCAAAATTCGTTGAGTATCTTCTTCCATCCTTCCTTGAAATCTGTCTAATGTCTTTCTCAGGCTGCCTTGTCTTGTCGAATGTTCACAGAGAGTAGCATATTTAGCAAACTGAGCTCCTTCAGCAGTTTTGGGCTTCAGATTTTCTAGAGGGTCACCCTAGGGATGTCAGTGCTATGGGGGGCTTTTTCCAGTTTGTGGATGAAGCAAAGCCCTGGTCCAGCAGTAGATTGTTTTGAAATGTAGACGGCAACAAATCCACTGAGGCCTGGCCAGAAA
Source organism: Puma concolor (assembly GCF_028749965.1). Classification (NCBI taxonomy): domain Eukaryota; kingdom Metazoa; phylum Chordata; class Mammalia; order Carnivora; family Felidae; genus Puma; species Puma concolor. The sequence goes on along the minus strand of NC_141672.1, from coordinate 11,845,842 downwards.
CGCAGAAGCCCCATTCGCTCCTAAGTCCTATGATACGAAGGTGTGCATGACCAACCTTGTAACCAAAGAGCTTCCCTAAGAAGACGTAGACAGGTCAGACCCTGGCAGCGGAGGAGGCAGAGTGGAAATTTGGCGTACATTTGCTTTTCATGCATGATGGAGACAGTCAAACAAGCTCCCAGACAAACCAAAAATAAGGGTTGCTTTTGAAAAGGAAGAACCAGGCTGAAGAGAAGTTGAATTTCTGCACAACTTCACCAGATAATTTATACATAAAAAGAAGCTTCATCGCCAACTTACAAAAAAGACCACATATACTTGTTTTCTAAAGGTCTTTCTTTATATTGCACTTTGAAAGAGAACAAAAATTTCCCTAAATTACCAAATGACTAAATGACCACTAATGATTAGCAATGGCTCGTGAATGACGAATAATTAAAAATTCATAACTAAATCACCATACCAGTGAATGGGCACATTTAAATACGTTACTAACTTGTAAAATTTATTAAATGATTTAATTTTTAAACAACTGCTGTGATATCCATAACACAACCCCATAAGACATATTTCTTATCCTCTCAGAAGTGGAAAGGTTTGCTTTTTTCATTGGCATTTATTAGACAACAGCCTTATATAGCATAATCATTTTGAATCATAAATATGATTTGATTTTATTTATTGCATTTTTCTCTAATTTATGACAAGCTATAGAAATGTGGTTTTGTGAAGTTTGGAAGGAGTCAATGAAAGCCCTTTAAGCCATCAATAGCTCAGTTTTTCAGGGAGCAGAGATAGTAGCAGGTGGCCATTTAGGAATAACCTGTATTAGTGCTAGGCTACAGGGAAGACTGAATCAGATCCTAGAAACTGATATCTAGATTAAATAAATGACAATTTCTATGAATTTCTCAGTTCTCTTATAACTTAACTCGTCACTTTGGGGATATAAAGTTCGTTTATTGTTCTTTCTTGTTAACTGACTCCACATAACAATTTTGAAGATTAAGAGTTGAAGTAACATTCAAGGATGTTCTTGAGATTCACATAAAACCACAAAGCTTTTGTGACTCAAACATCTCTTGTGCGACATTAATTACAAATGGGACAACGAAACTTAAACATGCCCCTCCTATCCAGTGAGTTAGCACTGAGTGTATTTTCTAGGCTCAAGTTGTTTTTAATGCTTATTTAAATAGAGTTGTTGTTGATTTTTAAGCTATGAGGTTGACCAGGCATGAGCAGTCTGCTCCAGCTCTCGGTGGGACACCCGAACAGACACCAGGTAGGTACTTCTGCTGTGGAAGGGCTGTGTGCAAGTGTCCATACCCCAGGTGCACAAGGTAAAGAATGCAGTGCCTGTAACTGGACCAGAGTGCTAGATTTAGGGTTTGCAAACTGGAAGGGTCTTACCCCAGAGGCTCAAGCATTTGAGCCCCTGACATAGCAGTTCTGTCTCTCTTAATATGGGCGGATGACTTTTTGATCCCATTCACTTTTGGTCCAGTAAGAGGTATCATATTACCTGAATATGCACTTTTTTCCCAGAGAGCCATTATGACTAGAAGTATACATACTACTTATATTTGTATGTGTATTTACACATAGAAATATTATGTTCATCTATACCTGCTATAGGAAAAAACATACATTTCATTTACATTTTAAAAGGTTATACATTGGAGCCACCATCACTCACCCATCCCCCGTAGCCATCCTTGATTATTTGCGACTCTACGCGCATTTCTGTGTCTCCGAGGAAGGAGGATTTCAACTATTTGGAAGACCATAGGATCATATTCAACTTGGTTCAGTGTAACTACCATTTGATGTCCCTTGAGAGATTACAGTTCATCATGAAGGATCCTAAGGATTGAGGGGGCACTGGGAAGGCTGGGACAGATCGAATGTTGTCTGTACAAATGCCACAGTGCATTGGGAGGGTTGTGAAGGGTCTGAATACCTGCTTTTTTGTCAAAAACAAACTTGGTAATTACCACCCATTTATCATGCTATAGAACATTTGGGTTTTCATCTAAGAATAGTTTTAAGATAAACTCTTCAGAATGGCCTCAAAAGGAAAATTTCAAGTAAGGAGGCTTTTCAAGACCGTGTATGCTAAGTGTTATAAAAAATGATGCCAGAAGGAGAGGCAGCTAGGGGTGGAGTGGGGGGCAAGTGAGAGCCCCAAAGATTATGAATGCCAATGACAGGTGTTGGCCGGAGTGTATTTTCTCTTAAAATTGATGAGAAAGAAGGATCAGCAAGCCCTTGGCTGAGGCCCCCTACCTTGGTTTTTGCATTGCTCATGCCTCAGCTGTACTGGGATTTAAAAAAGAATAAAAGTAACAACCTCTGACCCTTAGCTTCATTACCAATGTGGAATTCATCCAGTTTCCCTACAGTGAGGTCTTTTTGAGATGAGTCTTAATGCAATTTCATAAGTTATCTTTTATTTTACCCCATCTTTTCTTTTTGTCATAAGTCTTAGTTGAATTAATTATTCAATTAAAGTCTCTAATTATTATTATTACCCATTTTCACAATCCAACCAAAAGACTCCTCTCACTTCTCTTTGGGGAAATGTATACATATGTTTCTTGAAGTTAAAAAAAAAAGTCTTCAGGGGCACCTGGGTGGCTCATTCGGTTGGGCATCCCACTCTTGATTTCGGCTCAGGTCATGACCTCAAGGTTCGTGAGATGGAGCTCCTCATCGGGCTCTGCACTGATAGTGCAGAGCCCACTTGGGATTCTCTCTCTCCCTCTCTCTCTGCACCTCCCCCTCTCTTTCTCTCAAAATAAATAAATAAACATTAAAAAAAAAAAGCCTTCAGGCCTTTAATTGTCCCACCAAAAGTGACCAGATAGAAATGGGGCAGATAACAGCGTTGTTTATATTAAATATAAAGGTAAAGCTCCTGGAAAGGTAATTTACACAACACCACCATAATAAAAACTTGTTTAGATTTGGAAACAACTGGCTTAGCTTAAGAGGCCATTTCAAACTAGTTTTTCATTTTTGCATTATTGTTTACTAGACAGTATATTTTTTACCTTGGGAGCAAAGACATGCCAGGATAATCATACGATTATACAGGATGGTTTAAGATAGTAATTAAATGGAAACTGAAGAACTTGTTACTTGCGGAACATACTTTTGTTCTGTCCAAGTCTTGAGCTTCTCTGTGCAAGACCTCTTCTTGACTGGGCCTGAAATATAGCATATGCCCTTTAATTATGCATCAAGACTTATTTTAATTGCTGTTTAGGCTGAGCTTTTTGGCATTGGATTTGTAACTAATGGCTTTTTTATCTTAGCTTTTACATATTACATACGGCAAATTTTGCATCAGAAATACACTTGTATAGAAGGTGTACTTCACAAGGCTAGTGAAGAGCTGCATTCCTTTATGACGTTTGTGAGTCAAATCAAAGGTCTTTGCTCATAAATGAAATTCCCAGGAAATTATAGCTGGAAAATTAGAGATATGTTAACATTCTCATTTTACAGAAGAGGAACCTGAAGTTCCCAGAAAGGAACACGTTTCACAAGCTGTTGGTGACAGATCTGGGTCTCAAGCCCAGGCGTCTTGGTCTCTGGTGCAAGGCATGCATGGTAACTGCCAACTGGAGCTCAGCACCTTTACTTAATCCTAATTGATGAAATATTCAGTTTCACCTGCTAATCTGAAATTGGTATAATTGTAATTATTTATAAGGTATATTTTCACTGATTCTGTGAATACCAGGAATTACCTTTGGTGATTCAGAATACCTGTTGAATATTAATTGAATATAATATAACAGTTTGATAGGTTGTAGCAGCCTACCAGTGAAAAACTAGTATCCACCCATGTGGTCATGGGGAGCTTAATTATAACCTGTTCCTCATCCCCCAGAATAAAGAATTAAATAATGATAGGTATATAATAATAAGAATAACATTTCATATATGTATAGTACCTCTTTATCTACTAAGAGGGTTTTTAATATGAATAATCTAATTTTGATTTCACAATTCTGGATATGTATAAAGTATTATTATTATTAATTTTGCTTTACATGTAGATACAAAAACTGAGGTCCTCAGAGATTAAGTAATTCTGCTTAGATAATTTGCTCAAGATCACATATAACTAACTAGTTGGAGACTAATGCTTGAGTTCAAGAGACTTGATTTGCTTTCTCTCCACTATAACTACCTCTTGATGCATTGATGTTAGGGTGTTCCTGCCCTGTACCACATAAAGACTAGTCTGGTTATGGAGCTAACCTGGGCGTTCATTTCTGCTACAGTGTGCCTTAAGGTCATGAGCGTCCACACCAAAAGAACTTCCCATTTAGGATCCCCAGATTGATCTAGAAGTATCCTAATCCCTAAAGCAACATGGGTACTCTCATTTCTACTCCAGCCTGCAGAGAGATCTTGAGATCTCTTGGTCTGAATTTGTATCAACAAGAGGTGTCCAATGCTACGTAGCATTGGTAAAACTCTCTTGTATGGGCCTCTCCTGCCCCCCCGCCCCCCCGTTAGTGTCCCAGCCTAAAACTCCAAATTACTTCTTTGGAAGTAATTTGGAAGGGCTCTCTCTTTTCTTTCTAGAGGTGGTTAATAACTCACATCTTCACTAACTTGCAAAATGCCTATTGATCATTAAGATCCAGTAACTCAAAGAGAACAGTTATTTTTATAGGAATGCCCTGTTTGAAATAATCATTTTGGGAAATGATAGTTTCTATTGAACAAACATTTATTGGCCACCTGCAATACTAGGAAATATGAAGAATGCAAAGACACATCAGAAATTTTTTTTTTTCAACGTTTATTTATTTTGGGGACAGAGAGAGACAGAGCATGAACGGGGGAGGGGCAGAGAGAGAGGGAGACACAGAATCGGAAACAGGCTCCAGGCTCTGAGCCATCCGCCCAGAGCCTGACGCGGGGCTCGAACTCACGGACCGCGAGATCGTGACCTGGCTGAAGTCGGACGCTTAACCGACTGCGCCACCCAGGCGCCCCGACACATCAGAAATTTTTGTATTCTCAACTTGCTTATAGTCAAGTAAGGGAGATAAAGGATGAACATAAGTAAGCTCTCTTCCAGAGTGAATGTGACAGTGCTACAGGTTGGTTCACATGAGGTACAGCAGGAAGAGACTTGGGGGGCAACAGCCAGGTCTTGACTGGTGGATAGGGTGGGAAGGCATGGATGTGAGATAGGAAGAGGCAAAGGCAAGGATGGGGAGCACATGACAATATGGAGTTAGTCACTGGCCCCAGCTTTACAGCCCTTTTGTGGCTGTGCACACACACAACAGAACTGTGAATGAAGCTTTAAGTTGGGTTGATGGGCCACGGAGATCGATGAGGTGGTGTCATTAGAACTATCAACATAATACACACTCATTTATAGTGCTTGATCATTGGTTTCTCTGAACAAATGCAGAGCAAGCTCATGGAAGTGTGCTTCCTTCCTCTACCTAATTGTCACTTGTTGGCTTGACAAGGGGGTCAGTGAGTCCACTTACACAGAGGAATATTCCCTATTTCCCTAACCACTTCCTTGCTGTTTGGGGACCTCATCAGTTTTTTTCCTATATAGAAGAAGTATTTATTAGAGATATTTATTTGAATTCAGTGTACTTAGACACTTAGGAATAATAAGCATCTAGTATATGTCAGAACCTGCCCCATATTCTGTGAGCGGTATAAAAATGGGTAAGACATAGCACTCACCTTCAAGGAGCCTTTGTTCCCATAAGGGAAATAGGCAAATGAGTAAATAAAAAGTTCTGCCTTATCAAAAAGAATAAAATCTTGCCATTTGCAACTATGTGGCTGAAACTAGGGGGTATTATGCTAAGAGAAATTAGTCAGAGAAAGACAAATATCATATGACTTCACTCATATGAGAACTTTAAGACACAGAAGAGATGAACATAAGGGAAGGGAAGCAAAAATAATATATAAACAGGGAGGGGGACAAAACATAAGAGACTCTTAAATAGAGAGAACAAACAGAGGGTTACTGGAGGGGATGTGGGAGAGGGGATGGGCTAAATGGGTAAGGGGCATTTAAGGAATCTACTCCTGAAATCATTGTTGCACTATATGCTAACTAATTTGGATGTAAATTAAAAAAAAAAAAAAAAAAGTTCTGCCTTGCAGTTTGCCACATGAGAGTTAGGAAATGATAATGGAAATTTCCCCCCATTCTTCTCTCCCATCTTCCCTCTTCTCTTGTCTTTGGGGATTTATAGAATTTAGGGATCACACCCTAAATTCTGAGAGGCTGAGAGGAGGGTGGGGATATGTAGTAAGAATGGCTTCTGAGATTCATAGGATGAGATTGGCTGGGGTTGGGGGTGCTGGGAGAGTATATCACCCTGAGCAAAGATACAAAGGTGGGAAAGTATTGGCTATGTTCTGAGATCCACGTGTAGCCCAGCTTGTAAGCATGTTGACATTTGGGGTGGAGTAATAGGAGATAAGTCTGGAAAAGCAGATCCTGATCCTGCCTGGTTTCAAATCATCAAATAAATAAAATTATATTACACTTTGGAGTTTCAATCAGTTGTGCCACTCTGTGGACAGATTATGATGGAAACAGTCCATGATAAATTTATGGTAGGAGTAACTCTGCCTCATGATTATAAAGATACTTACATTTTTCTTTAGAGAAATGGTAAAAGCAAAAATTCAACACGTTAAATCTCCATAGTTAAAAACAGATACAGGAATTTCATAGACTATGATTCAAAACTAGAATTCCAAAGTGTTTTAATTGTCACATCTTAGAGAAAATATCATAGTCCTTTAGTTTTAAAATGGAAATTTCATACCCTTTGTAGATAACTGAGCCAGTAATACTGTCCTTATCAATAAAGAAAACTCCAGCTTTTCTAAGCTCATTTTTCTTAGGGATTTGATTAAGGAAACTTTTTTTTTTTTTTTTTTTTTTTTTTTAGGGAGAGTGTCCCAGTGACAAACTTATGCTGTTTTAAAGAAAGATAATAGACATGGCATAGACTTGCAAAGCCCACACTAGAGGAGTGAATTTTGGATTGAAAGATTTTTTTTTTCCACTTTATGCAAAAGGTTTCATCAACTATTTCTTGTTTGTTTGTTTTTTTTTTTTTCAGTACATTTAATGGTTAAAGATCACTCGTTATTGCTTATTCAGGGGAAGCAAAGAAAGAGCAGCAAACTTAAAGCTAAAACACTGAAGATCAATGAAGATATATTTCAAATGAAAATAGGGCATTCCTGAAGTGGTACTTAATCGTTAGGAAAATAGGATTTGACCAGAAAGGTTAGGTTACATACTTTTTGAACAAACGTCTACTTACAATGGGAAGGATTTTGAAATATTTAAAAGATGAAGTCTGATGATTTGTTTTCTAGACCTGAACTAGGATGGAATGATATGAGGAGCCAGTGTCTTAGTTCAGCCTTGTTTGGAACCCCCTTATTTCTGTATTGAGGTCCCTGGATACTTAGGGCCATAAACAAAGAGCGACTCCTTCGCAAACGCTCCTTTGTTCCATTTTTAACACGGGGATTTTGGAGTCTAGCCAGTCCGAACTTGGAGGTGGCTGCACAGGACAGTGATACAAAGTCCCTTAAATTTTGCCCCCACCCCCCACCCCCAGCTGAAATAAATTGAGGAATGGAGCTATATTGTAACAGCCATCACTTGCTGTTACAGTAACATTGAACCCTGCCCGGGGCCTACATTCTCACACTTGTGACATTCTTGGCCTGATCTTGCCCAAAGCAATAATTCCTTCTAGTTGTAAAGTAATAGTCTGGAGAAGAGAAAAAAAAATCAAGATTAAATATTTTTCAATGCCGGAAAGATGGTTCTCTAAACTTTTCCTATTTTGTTTTATGAGGATTTACATAGGTATTGCTTTTGGTCTGATCTTCTATTTCAGACATTTAATTTAATTGTAATATACAGCAATGTTTCACATTTCTGGCCTCTTGGTAAAATAGGGTGTTCCACATAAATGACTTATTTTTTCCTGATGGCTGATGTGTGCCTCATAAATAATGGTGTTAGCAAATTATTGATCACTGTCATTGATGCATATAGAACACTGTAATAAACAGTCCTTAGGTTTTATAGGAATAGTTTTTGGTGAAACCTTCTCTAAAGTACATTGCACACATTTACTCTTCATACACAGACTCTATGAGATAGAAAATGTTAATGTCCTAGGGTCCTATTGAAGTTTGTCGGGTGGTTTCTCCTAAATGAGAGGCTCTTAGACTTAGTTGACAATGTTGCTGTTCACCCACTGCCAATGACCCCTTCTCAGTATATCACTCTTGAACAGACAAACATTATTCTGAGCATCTGGGGAAAACTAGACAGCCAAGCTTGTTACCTCACATGTACTTCTAAACTAGTAAATTCTGAAGTTGACATTACTTTCATGCCACTGCTCTAGGGAGGTGTTTGGCCTTGAGACAGCTGGTTTCCTCAGTCCCCAGAAGTAGTATTTCCTCTTTCTCGTTTCTCTTGGGTGTGTCCTGAAAGATTGAGACTTGGCCAAATTAGTTGAGGAGTTAATGGATATAAATTACTACCTACCTCCTCTTTGTAGCCTTCATCCCACAGTTATATCGGATATAATCAATGTCTGGTTTATAATGGTTTGTAACCAAAGCCTGTCATTGTTTAGCAGAACTTTTCTGGCAGAATGAGAGACGAGAGTGCTGGTGTGTGTCACCTAAGCCACCAGGCAAAAACCTTGTTTTCAACTGAGAAATTCTGATGTTGCCTGTCAAAGAAAGGGCACGAATTCAAACCCCAAATAACCCTTGAATAAGGCCCCAAACATAAATATAGAAGAGCTAATCTCACTCTTCCTTCACCAAAAGTCCCAAACCAAGCCAGATCAGAAGAGGCAGAAAAACAAGTGGAGACAGGGTATAATTTTTGACTTTGAAAAATAACAGAGACAAAGTCAGTGTCAGGGAGCTGCTCAGATACAATTATTTGTTAGGTTAAGAGTAAGTCAAGGACTGAGGTATTTTTTCTTTCCATGTAAACTCTCAGCTCACCTTCATGTGATACTTTTCTGTTTTCAAAAGCTCATGCTTCTTTCTTTCTGTCTGTCCCCTCCCTTATATGTTTCTCATTACATATAGCAGGGACTATAATTTACTATTTATAACTTTGACTATATCCTTCAAAGAGCACACACTGCTAATATCTCAGGATTTGGAAAAGAAAACTTTACTCCCCCACCCCACCCCCCGCCACCCCAACCAGCTGATTGATGAACATATCTGAATTGAGATAATAGTTTAAACAGAATAACTCAGTGGATGTTTTTGTGCTCAGTGGATTTTAGGATATTATTTTTGTGGTTATCTTTATGTGCTTATTTTACAAAGCTGGAAGAGAAACTTATCTTTATCATTGAGGATAAAACTTTGCCCAGAGACTTAAAAAATTGCTAAATGCAAAGCTTATTTAGGTATTTTTATTGCTGTTCAAAGATAACCGTGCTTTCTAGTACCTTATTTTTATTTCTATTCCCTTATTACTCCCAAATTACTTGGTCGTGGATGGACACAATAACGTCCACCCCTGGACTAACGCTTTGCTCGGTAGCCATAGTTTGCCTTTAAATTTGTCCAGAACAGACCCTTTCAATATTTAGTGGAAGCAGCTAGAATGGTGCTTTATCGACACCATTTAGTGTGATTTTAGTGTGAACTTCCCTGTGAGGGAGCCACTCACTGATGGCCTTTCTTGCACTGACAGGACAACAGTCTCCTGAGAATGACAACACCATCAAGGACTTGCTCCCCGAAGATGCTGGGATCGACCACCAGACAGTTCACCAGCTGATCACAGTGCTCATGAAGTTCATGGCCAAGGACGAGAGCAGTGCCGAGTCAGACATCAGCAGTGCGAAGGCCTTCAACACAGTCAAGCGGCACCTGTACGTCTTACTCGGCTATGACCAACAGGAAGGTTGCTTCATGATCGCACCTCAAAAAATGCGCCTGTCAACTTGCTTTAATGCGTTTATTGCAGGAATTGCCCAAGTAAGTGTAAGCTTTCGGGAGCCCTGTTGTTGGGGTTTTAGGAGAAGCAAGTCATTAAGTTCCATTTGGCCAACATTGGTTTTGTGTAAAGGTTTACACAAGTCACTTTATCAGGTGGGGGTGTGTGGAAAGGAGTATGAGATGAGTAAGACTTACAGGGAGTATAGAATTTTGGGGTGGGGGCAGGAGTGAAACATACCTAACATAAAATTTACCATTTTAGCCACTTTTAGGTATGTAATTCAGTGGCATTAAGTGTATTTGCATTGTTATGTAACCACTATCCATCTCTAGAACTTTTTCATTATCCTAAACTGAAACTCTACCCATTAAACAGTAAGGGAGTGTAGAATTTTTGTTTATGGGTTTTTAAAAATCTCGTATCTTTTTTGGCTTCAAGTGGAGAATTGAGTTAATCATACGACTTACTCCATGTCACATTATCATCACTGGCTTTTTCCGTGTTGTCTGTTACTGCTAACTGCTGAATTTTACACCATGGTGTACATTTACCATGCTTTAACTATCCAGTCCCCCCGTGATGGATAGTCATTCCCCCAGTGATGGACACTCATATTGCTCCCATCTACTCACCACTCCATACAGCTCAGCAGTGAACATCCTGCACACGTATCTTATCCACCACTGTGAGAATTCCTTTCAGATACGGATAGAGGGCAGAATTAATGTTATTATTGGGTATACGTGTGCCTAATTTGACCAGTGCTACAAATCTCACTCTCCAGAACCAATCTGCAACGGGTGTCGAGCATGGGGCTAGAGAGAAATTGATATGAATTTCAACTCTGCCACTGTTATTAACTGTTATGGCCTTAGGCATCCCCTGCTTCTTTGCTCGTTAGTAACAGATTTTTGTTTTTGAAAGATTAGAGACACCATATTGCAAAGCCTTTAATCAGTGCCTGTCTCATGGTAGGAGCTCAGTGATGGTAGCTTTTATCAATTAGTTCAAATAGATTGTAATATAATGAACACAGATAAGCAAATTGGCAGCAATATGTATGTAGTTTTTTGCTGATCCTGGTAACTAGACGGATCAGCACGAATACTCAGTTGTTTATGATGAAGGGATCCTCCATTTCAGGCACAGACTCCCCTCCCTTCCTCTCTTCTTCCCTCACTACTCTCTTTTTTAAAAAAAAATTTTTTTTAAGTTTATTTTGAAAGTGAGAGAGCACAAGCAGGGGAGGGGCAGAGAGAAGGAGAGACAGAATCCCAAGCAGGCTCTGCACTGTCAGTGCAGAGCCCGATACGGGGCTCAAACTCATGAACCCTGAGATCATGACCTCAGCTGAGATCAAGGGTTGGACACTTAATGGACTGTGCCACCCTGGCACCCCCTACTCTCTTTCTATATTTATATTATGCATATTTATTTTAATAAAGCAAAAGATTAAATACAAATCTCCAGGAAACCCATGACAAAATAAGTCACTAACATTTTGGTGTATACTGCTGGCTCCAAATTTATATACATTCGTATATACATATATACATGTATATGTATGTGCACACATATTTTCTACAATAATGGGATCATATTATACATGTGGATAAATATATGTAACCTCTTTTAAACTTTATTATGAAGTCGATATCATGTAAATAAATTTGTATCATATCCCATTTAATGGCTACATAGTGTTGTCATACAAACAATCTTTCACTTAACTAATCTCGTATTGTTGACTATGGAGGTTATTTTCAAATTTGGAGTGACTATAAGGCTGGATATCTTTATGTATACATCTTGCAACAGTTGTCTGATTTTTTCCTTAAGATTTATTTAAATCTGTATTGGGGGCTGTAAGTACTTTTTCTTACTTCTGAATAGATATTGCTAACTTGCTCTCCTGAAAGGCTGTGTTGAATAATACTCTTGCCAGTGGCATCTGAGAATGCCTGTTTTCCCCAGTGATTACCAATAGTGGGTGTTTTAGTTGATTCTAGTTTAATTCTAGTTGATAGTTTAATAGGACATTTTAATAGATAAAATTTTATTTTTAATTCATAATTTAGTGGATACATTAAACAATTAGATAATTAAGTGGATTCAAATGATTTTAATTTGCAAGTTTTTTATTTCTTGTGGGGTTTAACATTTCCCATTCTTTGTTCATTGGCCATTACTGTTAATATTTTGTGAAATGCCTTTTAAATATTTTGCCTATTGTTCTGATGGTTCAAATTTTCCTTTAGGCTTGCGAACGTTCTTTCCAGCTTTCCTTCAGTTACTAGTATTTTTCCTCTTTCAGGTTATGGACTATAACATTAACTTGGGCAAACACCTTCTCCCCTTGGTGGTTCAGGTGCTCAAATACTGCTCTTGTCCTCAGCTACGGCATTATTTCCAACAGCCACCTCGTTGTTCCCTCTGGTCCCTAAAACCTCACATCCGGCAGATGTGGTTGAAGGCCTTGCTTGTCATCCTTTACAAGGTGAGTGGCTGTCGTCACTCCTTTTTAGGGTGCAATGATTCTCTTAGAGAGGAGAACACTGAAGAGATCTAATTTGAGAATTTTGTAGGAGAGTAATTTGACCTTCAGAGAAAGAATCATGATGTACAATTAGTGTTGAGAAGTCAAAATCCATGGGAATAGAAATAGAAATAGAGACCAGGCCAGTGGAGGTGCTACAAATGTCAAAAACAAAAAATAACAAATTGTAGGCTACTGAGATCAACAATCTCTGTTTATGGTCAGAATCTCAGATTTTATCTTTGTTTTAATTATTATGTCAGAAAACAAAGAAAATATTTAAAATTGCGTTCATGCCAGAGAATTTCCTTGAAAGGAATTGTAACTGAACTGGCACGCATTGCCATCTGTGGTTTGGTACAAGTAGAAGGGAATGTGATCCCTTGTCAAAATAAGACCATAATAAAAACTTAACGGTTTTGCTTTTCTGTATATTTCCTTTTATCCCCCCGAGAAATGCTGAGAAAAACATCTAGCAAGATCAAGTGGAAAAACTTACCCTTCAAAATAACTGTTTATATTTTTCTCCCTCCATTTTATTGAGCAGTATCCATACCGAGACTGTGATATCAGCAAGGTCCTGCTGCATCTGATTCACATAACAGTCAATACACTCAATGCACAGTATCATAGCTGCAAGCCCCATGCCACGGCAGGACCTTTGTACAGTGACAACAGTAACATAAGCAGATACAGCGAAAAAGAAAAAGGTACTTTACCTATCTCAATTCTACCCCAAACTTAGCTTGAATATGTAATACATTTCTGGACAATGTTTTTCTTAGGAGATAGTGGAACGCCCCCTGGTATCATTCTGGAATCAAAAAACCGCCTACTGCTTCGTTAACGTTCCAACTTTCCTATGAATGTTGCTGCTTTAATTTTTTTTTTTAAACGAGCATTCCAGAGAAATAACTGATATGCTTCTAAAGCCCATTTCATGAGAAATGTGTTGTAAAAAAAAAAAATTGTCGGCAGTTTGGTTAAGTAGCCTTTGTAAGCCTTTTCCTGTGCGTTGGAAGCATCTTGTTTTGGGCTGTGAAATACATCTTGGTCAGCACTCCGTGGAACCATGAGCCATAATCTTGTCATCTCTAGTTTCCTCCTGAACTTTGTGCTCACAGATTTGAATGGAATCTAAATTCGCTCAATTGCTTCTTCCTAGCCTCCTTGTTCAGTAAGAATTGATTTACGGCAACTGAAATGCAATTTTTGCTGCGTGGGTTTAAATTATTTCCAGTATCAACACTTTTTATATTGATAGCTTTTCTGCAAAGAAGGCAGTAGAATGAAACTTTAGATAGAGTAAAATCCCAGCCTGGATGTTTTCAGATGAGAGATGAAGAACCAAGGTGTATGTCTTTAGTGCAAGTCACAAGGTGTCTAGACTGGTAAAAGGTGACATCATCTAATCTAATCCTGGGAGAAGGCCAAGCACCCCATGACCCTTTGTGTAGATTCTGACTTGTTAGGACTACTCTGGAAATACCTCACTAGGATGGATTGGACCAGTGTTCATTTATTGCTAAAAGGTCCAAGAATCTAGGTTGGCCGTAGACGGGAACTGTGAGACCGAAGTTCTTTAAGTTCTGGTAGCACTCCAATCCTTCCTGAAGAATATCTTGTCTACCAGCTTCGGTCCTAGTTTCTGGAAAATTGGATAGACTCAATTAAACTACAGAGGTCCTCAATCTGGGCTCAGCATTTGGGCCAGTCTCAGATGAGCCTTTCTGAATGGGAGGAGCCATCCTGAAGTCCTTCCATCTCTCATTCAGTATGTTTTGAGAATTATTTCAAAATTATCTAACGGAAGTCACATAACTATTTCCTTGAAAACTGTATTTTTCGAAAGGGAATATATTTTTTAAAGGATGTAAAGAAATAGAACAGATCATTGTGTGGCATCTCCCCAGAAACGTGGGGATCTGATAGGCTTTGTCTTCTTTGCAGACGTTTTGTATCATTTTGATCATTAACACTTAGTTATTATTTGACCCAAAGAGATTAGTATGATTATCTATCATCTGCTGCTTCAAATTTCATTTAGTGGTAGAGTCTTGTGTCTTAGGACAGGATTAATCCTTAAAATTTGGCTCTCTCTTGAACTCCCCGAATGCTCAAGAAATCTTAAATCGCTATAATACACCCGAGCCTTATTTTGTCATATGGGTAGACATAAAAATAGGCCAAATACTATGATTTCAGTGATATTCACCTTGACTAGTAGGTTAATTATGTTTATTGTGGTATTAAATGCATTTTTGTAGTGTTTTGTTTTGTTTTGTTTTGTTTTGTTTTGTTTTGCTGCTTTGTATAGGGCTTTGGCTTTTCCAAAGGATGAAAGAAGAAAATTTATCAACTGAACTTTGTGGGTTGCAACATGGAAACCCTTTCCTCATTAATATGTTTTTGGGTTTATCTTTGATTTAAAAGTAGCTAAATAGGGATAAAAGGGTACCAGAAATAATCTTGGTAGGCACTCTAAGTGACAGGTTTGTTTACGGAGCCTCAGGATCATCGGCGTCAAAGAGGCTTTCTAGGATTCATAACAGTTACACATGGCAAACTCCCCAGAGAAGGGTCTTACTTTAATAGGGGGGAATGTTATTTTCTGTTTTCTTTTTCCTTTGTTTACTCTTTCAGTCCATAATCATTTGTGGAGCTTTTGAAATGACCAGCGGCTTCTCTAAGCTTTTTCTGTGTGTCGTGTGTCTCATTACCAAATGTAGAGTACAGTATTTTGCATTCACAAAGTATAAGGTGCATGTACTGTTAGGCTGTGTCTATGCCAGTTCTCAAATCCCAGGAAGGCATATGTTTTTGGAAAGGGCAAGACCTACTCATTGTGTTGAATTCTCTTTTGCCAAATTAGCCTGAAAATTCACCCAAAGCAGGCATGTTCAAGGAGTGTCACAGATTCCCGAAATGTATGCGTTACCCGATTTTAAGAGCGTTGGAAAAGTGTCCCCACGAAGGCCCTACTGGAATATTGAGATGCCTCTCTTGAAAGTGCTGCCAGTTGTCCCATGGGAGATGAGAGCCACCTCGTCACAGGTTGCTCTGTCAACATTTGGATAATTTGACATCTGGATGAAATACCAAGCTGTGGCCAGAACTTGAGCTGGTGTAGAAACCGCCTCAGACTTTGTTCCCTCATGCTTTCATTGAAATGCTTGTGTAGACACAGCCTAAGAGAGAATAACCTCCTAAGTGTAATTTTGACTTTCTCTCCCCAATTAGAAGAAGATAGTGTTTTTGATGAATCTGATATTCATGATACACCTACTGGACCCTGCAATAAAGAGTCTCAAACTTTTTTTGCAAGATTGAAAAGAATAGGCGGCAGCAAAATGGTGAAATATCAGCCGGTTGAGATGAATGTTCAGAGAAGTATGAATTTTTTCCTCTTAGTAATTTTATGCAGAAATGTTGTACTCTACCGTTTGTTTGGGGTGAAATCTTACTTTTATTATGTTACTACACATTTTAATACCGTTGATTTTATATATATGTATGCACAAACAGTATATATATATATGCACTTATATATATACGTGACTGGATGGATACATCATTAACGTCATGATCGTCTTAGAGGGCCATTGCTTGATTTGATTTGTTGCAAAATGTTTGCTTCTCTTCCACACAATTTGAATACAGTTTCCTAGATCTGCCTCAGCCAAAAGCGATTCCCCTCTCCTGTGCACAAATGAATAGAGCTGAGGAATTATCCTGAAGCCTGATTTTGGAAATAAGATCTTAAACTGCCATTTCGGGTTCTTTCATTCCAGAGTTTTTCTGGTTTTCGAAATTAGAATTGAACTTTATAAAAACTTGGCCAGAAAGTCAGTTTTACCTCCTATTGGAGCCGGGATTGTGGTTATGATTTATGCCAATTGTGTGCCCAAGTATGAGGGGGAAAAATGGTGACGTCTCCAAGTAAAATAGTACTAGCTTTTTCTGTTTTAATCAGGTGAAATAGAACTGGCCGAATATAGAGAAACGGGTGCATTACAAGACAGCATTCTGCACTGTGTGAGAGAAGAAAGCATTCAGAAAAAAAAGCTGCGCTCTTTAAAACAAAAATCTCTTGATATAGGGAATGCAGACTCCCTCTTGTTTACATTAGACGAGCACCGGAGGAAGTCCTGCATAGACCGGTGTGACCTAGATAAGCCTCCCGTCCATGCCGCTTACATCATGCAAAGACATGACCACGGACGTCCCAGACAGAATTCTGCTACTCGGCCCGACGACCCCGAACCACCCGAGAACCCAGCAATGGAAAGTTTCCAGGAAGCTCGCAGGCCCGTGATACCCGAAGTTCGGTTAAACTGCATGGAGACGTTTGAGGTCAAGGTTGATTCTCCTGTAAAGCCTGCCCCTAAAGAGGATTTAGATCTGATAGATTTGTCCTCCGATTCAACATCTGGGCCTGAGAAACGCTCGGTGCTCTCAACGTCTGACAGCGACTCCCTTGTGTTTGAGCCCCTTCCGCCTCTCCGAATAGTAGAGAGCGATGAAGAAGAGGAGACCACGGGCCCGGGAAATGAGGGCGCCTCTGCTAAGAAGGCCACCTCCTCTCCCTCAGTCCCCAGCCCCCGCTCTGTCCCCAGCCTCAGCACGCCTCCCCTCGTGCAAGTGAGTGTGGAGGATTGTTCCAAAGACTTTTCTTCCAAGGACTCAGGAAACAACCAGTCAGCAGGTGCCACGGACTCGGCGCTCATAGCTCTGGAGGACCCCGCGGACTCCGCAGAATTATCAAAGCCGGGGGAGCCACAGGACTTTCCCTGTGGCAGCCCGCTGACGCTGAAGCAGAAACGAGACCTCCTTCAGAAGTCATATGCTCTCCCTGAGGTGTCACTGGACGACAGCCCAGAGCCCAGCATCCAGGAGGAGAAGCCCAGTGGGCCGATGCCAAGTTCAGGGGTAAAAACCGTCCTCCTCAAAGTCCCCGAGGATGCTGAGAACCCAGTGGAAAGTGAGAAGGGGGAAGCCAGTGCCGAATCGGATACAGAACAGAATCCGGAGAGGAAGACCGAAGAGGAGGGCGCTGAGGAGTCCGAATTCAAGATCCAGATTGTTCCCAGGCAGAGAAAACAGAGGAAGATCGCTGTCAGTGCCATCCAGAGAGAGTACCTGGACATTTCCTTCAACATTCTAGATAAGCTGGGAGAACAGAAAGATCCAGGTAAGCGCCTCTCTCTCTTTTCTCCCAGCCTTGTGTTCGATCGAGTCTGTGCCTCTTTCTTGTTAGGGTCTCTCACTGACTAGGCATCGAAGTCTCAATCTTATAATGTCAGGGAGTGACATTATAATTGCTTCAGAATCATTCCGAATGCCTCCTGCTTACTAGAGCGTGTTGGATTCAGATGTGGTTCTGTTGGCTCCATCAGTGTTTCTGTGTTTGTTGTTTCTAAAGCTTTACAGTCAATTCTTGGCCTCCTTGGCAAGAAGAGGCAATAAATAGTTAACTCATATCAAGATATCCCAAATATCATCGCAGCCTTCCTTCCAAACAGAAAAAGTCATTAATTTGAACTCTGTTTGCTCTCTTTGTTTTCGTATATTTCAGCCAGCTTTGACATGTAGTCCAAAGAAGGAGCAAACATGAAGGGCTACAGAAAAGCAAAGAGCGTTTGGGAATGGTTAAGAATTTGACTGTAATCACGTAGGGTCCAGAGCGGGTTGCATCTTCTAACCAAACGTCAGTAGTCTGGTGGGCATTGTGTGTCCTCAGGAACCGAAAAACCCAGCTTACAACCCAGACCCTAGTTCATGGGCACCAGTTCATGGTGAAGTTATCACAGCACTTGGATTTCCTGCCTCAGGTGTCATTTCTCACATTTCCTTGGATGCACTGTTTTTAAGAAAGAGAATTTGAAAAGGTGGCCAGCCAATCGTCCACCTCATCCTAAAACACAGTCTTCTGCAGTGTTACCAGAATGCTGATCACAACACTTTGTGTCTCAGCTCAGATAATAAACAAACAAACAAAATAAAGAATGTGGCTTGTTAGAAAAAATGAAATTGGCCAGGGATGATTATTGTAGTAGATTCATAGCATGTGGATCGCTGAGAACTGGCAAAGATCTTGGAAAGTTGTAGTGGAAAACCTGTTCTTTTCTGTACAAGGAGACACTCTGAGGAAGTCATGTGCCCAGTCCTACAGATAGGCAGTAGCAGTGCCAGAACCATTGCCCTGATTCTAGTCCTTCCTCTCCCACTGCTCCACACAAAATCAGCTCCTAAGACAAGGCGTTCAGATCTTTTATTCACCCCGGTCATTTCCTGAGATTTCCAGCTGCTCTCTACCTCCTAGGACAGAGCTGTGTACCTTGAAGGGGGTCTGTAAAAATCTGTTGAATGAACATGAGTATATTTGGAAAGGGTCATGGGAAGACCCTTTCCAGGTAGCAGGAAGAATAAGATCCTGGTAATAACAAGAACGTTTAAGAAGGTTTCTAGGGAAACTGGTAAAAACCTTTTGATTGTTTGGAGCCAGGAAAATTGCTACATATAGATGAAGGAAAACATTGACCTGGAGACTATAGACTTTTATAGGGTAGGTATATAAGAAGCCATATAAAGTCTATAGGGGGGATATATAAGAAACTAAGTCCACAGAGTGGGTGTGTATGATATATAGGTTGTAGTGTGTGTGTGTGTGTGTGTGTGTGTTGCCTCCTTTATTCATCCTATGTCAGACTGTTCCCCAGGCTACCTGGGGGGAGATTGGTTCCATATTAATACATTTGTTATCAGAACAAGAGGAAAGCACCTAACAATTATGGTAATATGTCTTTAAAATGTTTCTAAGATATGCAGTACTGTCACAGTTTTATATCTGTATAGCATCCCACCTCCCACAGACACACAGATCTGGAAGCTGGAAGGAGGCCTGTGTTCTCAGAGGAAGACACAGGCTTCCCCAGACCTTCTTGCGTCTGTCAGCTGGAGTAAAGGGAGGCTCCTAGTCCTTCCAAACTCAGAGCCTTACCACTGCTGATTGCCTTGAACCACCAGGTCTAACCGCATCGAGCACTTTGTCTCATGCATGTGAGTCCCTGCAGGAAGGCCCAGGTTGCCCTTCTAATTTCCAGAAGGCTCTGCACATCTCCTGTTCTGAACCTTTGTCCCAACTTACGCTAACTACTGAAATCCTTCCCTTGTCCTTCATGAGCAAAATCTCATATATGCTCTCTCCTCTGATGGCTCCCTTCACACCCTAGTCCAGAGGAAACCCAGCTCTGCCTGAGGACACAGTTTTCCTCACTGCCTTGTGCCCTTGGGCTTGGGTCAGGGGTAAGCACCTTCCTTGTTCATCACTGCCCCTTTCAGACCATTCCCACCTTACTTCTGAAAACACCCAGCTCTGAACTTCATATTACTGACCCCTGATTTTTTTTTTTTTTTTAATCTGGTTACAGTTTCACTCCTGGTTCTTTTTTCACTCTTTTCTAAACTGTTTCTGCCTTAATTCTTAGTGATTCCAATATTAGAGTAGATGACTCTTCTTAGGCTCTGGCTTCTTAGTTCCTTGAATTTGTCTGCCCTAGTGACTGGTTTTTAACCTCCACCCCAGTTCAGCTATTCATTCCCATGGTCACGTCACAGACCTTGTTTTTGCCAAAAAGTGCAGCCTTTCCATGTCATTCTCATGTCTCCTGTTCTCTGATTTCTATTTCCCTCCCTCTGGACGACGCTGTGTCAGTCCTACTGTCTTTCATGTCCCTCCCATACTTCACGTCTCCTCTCCTCTTCCTTACTCAGGTCAATCAGTGTAACCCTCCCCGGTGCTGCATCCTCCCTGGCCTTTGCTTTTTCAGGCTTGCTTGGCTAAACACAACCTTGTCAGATCCACCTTTCCACCTACCAGCATCTGTAGGTACAGTAGGCACAGATAGGTATTGGATGAGTGTGACTGGAGAAAAACACATACCAATAGTGGCTGGTCTCATTTCAGATTCATGACTCCAGACCTCAACTGGCTCTTTAAACTACCTGGCAATCATACCATATTTCTGTGGCCCACTCACATTTCCATTCTCCTACGCGACTGTGTCCTGGCTACTTGTGTTTCCAAACTTTTGATTACTCTTCCTGTTTGACAGAATCAGAAGAAATGTCCACAGCCTCCTGCTACCTCCTCTGCCTGCCTTCCAATGTCTGCACTTGTACACCTGGCCTTTCTGGCTTGGGCTATAGGTGAACTATCTGGTTACTGTTTAAAGGCAGCCTTTCCACATGTGGACAAGATTCCACTTCTCTCACCTACTCAAGGACATAGGCCTAGAAATTCTCCTTTCTTTCTCCCTCCTTAGTCTTTTCTTCCTAAGGTATTCTTCACATGAGCATACGAACATAATCTTATTTTTCTCTCATACAAAAAAAGCTCTTGATCCCAGTTCTCCCAATTATTATCTCATTTTGCTCCTCCCCTTTTAGCAAAATGTTTTTTTTTTTTTAATTTTAACGTTTATTTATTTTTGAGAAGAGAGAGACAGGGCATGAGCAGGGGAGGAGGGAGAAAGAGGGAGACATGGAATCTGAAACAGGCTCCAGGCTCCGAGCTGTCAGCACAGAGCCCAACGTGGGGCTCGAACTCACGGACCGCGAGATCGTGACCTGAGCCGAAGTCGGACGCTTAACTGACTGAGCCACCCAGGCGCCCCTAGCAAAATGTTTTAAAGAGTTGCCTATATAATCATTATCTCCAGTTTTCTCCCATTCTTTTCTCTTTTATTTTTGAGGTTTATTTATTTTTGAGAGAGAGGGCACCAGTGGGAAAGGGGTAGAGAGAGAGAATCCCAAGCAGGCTCCACACTCTGCACAGAGCCCAATGTAGGGCTCAATCTCATGACCCTGGGATCATGACCTGAGCTGAAATCAAGAGTTGGACGCTTAACTGACTGAGCCACCTAGATACCCCTCACTCTTTTTTTTCTAAAGAATTAATCATTCCTATGAAGTTTCATCCCCAGTGGTTCACCCAAACATCACTTGACAAGGTCACCAGTGGTAAGTTCTAAGCTCTTACCCGCCTCTCCCCATTTTACTTGGCTTCTCTCATACCATACTCTCTTTATTTTCTGCTTATTCAGGGGTCAGTCCTTGTCAAACTCTTTTGTTGATTCTTCCTTATCTCCCTAATAAGGGAGTGCCCTACAATCTCAGTCCTCTGTTTACACCCACTCTTCTGGGTGATCTCATCTAGTTTTATGATTTTACATATTGTCTGTATGCTGAGACAACTCCATCAGTTGCCAGTTGCTGGAAGAATGCTGTGTAACAAGCATAAAATCTCTGCAATATCTAGCGATAAGTAATGGGTACTTATTTAATTGGACAGTCTATTGGTTACTGTGGATTGGCTAATCTAGGCTGAGCTGAGCTGGGTGGCCAACCTCCTCCTGGGAGTCTTGGAGCTCAGGAGTATCCTCTCACGATGATGGCAGAGGCACAAGACAGCAAGCCTAATTGCACAGGTGCTTTTCAAGCCTTTGGTCATGCTATGCCTGCAAACATTTCATTAGCCAAAACAAATCACCTGGCCAAACCCCGAATCAGGAGGGAAATATACCCTGCCTCTTATGAGGGAGGAACTTGTAAGTCACATGACAAAGGACATGGATTCAGGGAGGAGTGAAGAATTGGAGCCATATCTATCAAGTATTACACGGGATGTACTCCTAATAAAAAATTATCTGTTGGTTATCTGAAATTAAATTTTAACTGGGCATCCTCTATTTTGTCTGGGCACCTTAATCCACCTTCAGAACATACCCAGAATTTGGTCCCTTCTTATCATCTCCCCTTCTTCCACTTGGCCCTGAGCCACCAACACCTCTCACCTGGGTCAGTGGTGGTAGCTTCCTAACTGATCCCCTACCTTCTACCCTTATTGTCTTCATATCTCCTCAACACAGCAGGTGGAGCAAGCCTTTAAAACATGAGATTATACCATTCCTCTGATTATAACCCTCCAGTGGCTCCCCATTTCCTCCGTAGTAAAAGCTTAGGTCCTTTATATTCCTGAAGTGCTGTGTGGTCTTGATTCTCATTAGCTCTCTGACTTCATTTTGTGCTTCTGTCACCACATTGCTTCTACCCAGCTGCAGTGACTGCCTGCCATTTCTTTTTTTAAAATTTATATTCAAGTTTGTTAACATACAGTATAGTCTTGGCTTCAGGAGTAAAACCCAGTGATTCGTGTCTTACATATGACACCCAGTGCTCATCCTGAAGAGTGTCCTCCTTAATGCCCATCACGCATTTAACCCATCCCCCCACAGGAAGCCTCAGTTTGTTCTCTGTATGTAAGAGTCTCTTATGGTTTTCCTCCTCTGTTTTTATCTTATTTTTCCTTCGCTTCTCCTATGCTCATCTGTTGAGTTTCTCAAATTCCACATATGAGTGAAATCATATGGTATCTTTCTCTGACTTATTTCGCTTAGCCTAACACCCTCCAGTTCCATCCATGTTCTGCAAATCCTCCTGCCATTTCTTGAGCCCTCCCCACATAGCTTCACCTGAGGGTCTTTACAACTGGCTGTTCCCTCAGCCTGAAACAGCCTTCCCCACATGTCTGCCCAGCTCACTTTCTCACTTCTTTTGATCCTTTGATCAAACACCAGGCTCCCGATGAGGCCTGGACTACACCCCACCTTTCCACCCCTGTCTGGCATCTTGGAATCCCTTCTTCTCTGGTTCTCTTCTACAGAGAATTACTCTTCTAACTTAAAATTTACTTTTATGTGTATTAATTATTGTCTGTTTCTCCCCGCTAAAATGAAAGTTCCCAAAGGCAAGGATTCTTGCCTGGTTTGTTTACTGATTGTATATCAAGTGCCTAACAGCTTTGGCAAATGTTTTGATGATTGAACGGATGGTTATGCCATTTTCTACACATCACTATAAAAACTAAATAAAAATATAAAGGGGCACCTGGGTGGCTCACTGGGTTAAGTGTCCAACTTTAGCTCAGATCATGATCTCGCAGCTTGTGAGTTCGAGCCCTGCGTCAGGCTCTGTGCTGACAGCTCAAAGCCTGGAGCCTGCTTTGGCTTCTGTGTCTCCCCCTCTCTCTCTCTGCCCCTCCCTGCTCATGCTCTGTGCCTCTCTCCTTCAAAAATAAACATTAAAACAATTTTTTTAAACTGAATAAAATATTTTAAGCTAAGTGTATAGGTCTATTCAAATATTTGTTGTATGTCTTACAACTGTATACAAATGGAAGGTTTTGTAAAATGATTTAAGATTGAGCAAAAATTGCCTGGCTTATGAAATCTTTGTACACTAGCAATTATTAACAACTACCTTACAGTAAAGAAATTACATTTCTTTAAAATTAGAGATACACCAAAGATTTCAATAAGCACAGCAAAACTCTAAAAGTCTCAATGGTCTTTTCAAAGAATTCTCGAAAATGAACTTTAAGCTTTCTTGTTCTATATTATTGGTAGGATTATGGTGCCGTGGTAGCAGGCATACGTAAAACAGAGGCAGATGAGGGTGAAGAGAGGTGATTGTGTATGTATGTATGTATTTATTTATTTACTTATTTAATTTATTTATTATTTTTTGATTGTGCATGTTTTTCACTAGAGGTTTGGGGACAATACCTAAGAGAAAAGTAATAACCTAATCTCTAATATCTTAGTGACTAAGATAATTTAAAACAGGTAGTCATTTTGTGCATAATTACTCAAGAGGGTGCAGGAAACACTGTAACAGTTATACTTATTTTTTTTTAATCAAGAAATTACTAATCTGGCAATCATATCTATTCAGAAAGACCTCTGAGAGTCAAAAAGCGGATGTTCTAGCATCAGTGCTTGAAAATTTTCCTCCCAGGATCTCACCCAGGATCAATTTTACTTTCATTCCCTACAAGTTTAGTGATCATCTAATAATAGACTCGCATCTGCATACCTCAGATGTACATATGGTTGAGTGTATGGTGACTTACCCTGGACAAGAGAAAAATTGACAATATAAAAAGAATGGGACCGAATCACCGTGAAGCTTGAGAACTTGAAGCCATATAGGAGGGGCGCCCCCAGGTGATAGCATGGAACATTCGTGGAAGCCTATAGGGTAACACCAGGCTGCTCACTCTTCAGTGTATAGTGTTGCTTTAAGGTGGCAGAGATGTTTGTGAAGAATTTTAGGGGGTTTGTTATGATAAACTATCAAGTTTTAAAGGATCATCTTTACCTAGAATAATGTGGAGCAGCTTGTTTCCCATTACTGATAGATTGAGAAGACAATACTATACGCAGAAGATATTTCCTCTTAGATACGTTTGTCAAACAGAAGGAGCACATGATACGGTCTGTTTCTTGCGCAACGAATAAAATAGAAAACCTGAGTTAATACTGTTTATTCCAAGTTAGATACAATCTCTGCTCTGCAATACTTACAGCTTAGCAAAGGTTATAGACAAGTATATAGAGAATTCCATTATAGTGTGTTAAGTTTGGGAAAGGTTAAGGACAGGGTGTTCAGGGATTACGAAAGAGGATCACATGACCCATATTTTGGCTTGTATTTTTGGGGGGAAGGGGGTATCTCGAAGATCTTCTGGAGGAAGAATTGTCTGTATAATTGAGATATAGTTAGTGAGTAGGATACTGCCAGGACGAAGTGGAATGGTGGAATGAACTGTAACCGTCTTTAGGTAATGGATGAAAAGAAATTCAGTGCTGGAAAGGCTAAGTAACCTGCTTGAGGATATGCGGGAGGGGCATGCTTGGAGCTTTAACTCTGTAATTGCTCTGTTGTTAATCTCTGGGAGGCATATCCACAGATGCAGAGGGTAATGTGGAAGCAACTCTCCGGGGAATTTTGAAACCAGTGTGTATATAAAATTCTCTTAAAGTAATTAACAGGGCCAGAACATACAGAATGATTTGAATGGGTGTATTAGGCAAGAGGGAAAAGATATGGAAAAGGTTCTTGACCTTGCTTTTACTCAATATCCTGAGCTTTAAATAATGTTTCTGTTTGTAGATCCCTCTACTAAAGGACTTTCAACTTTGGAAATGCCACGAGAATCCTCATCTGCCCCAACATTAGAAGCAGGGGTGCCAGAAACAAGTAGCCATTCCTCAATATCAAGTAAGATTCCCTTTGGTGATCGCTTCAAGTATACATTGATTTTGGAGCAATAACTACTGCATTGTTTTCAATTTTCACACTCCTGGTATTGGCGGGGTTTTTTCTTTATACATGTTGTGTTAGCTTCCTGGGTGACAGACACTCTGCTGTAAGATCTCAGAGATCCTGAGACATGGGCTCAGTTTCATCAATATCTCAAGTGTTTGCTAAATCACTACGGTTACTGATTGGCCAAGAATCCTAATTTGTTACGGATTAATCACCAAATTTCATAATTAAATAAAATAAGAATTGTGTGTGACTAGCCTAAACCTAAGGCACGGAACTAGTTTGGGGATAAACGAAAAGCACTGTTTGTGACAGAATTTTACATTGAACACCTGTGTTCAATTTGAATCACTTCCATCACTGACACAATGTTATCTAAATTATCATAAAATAAATGTAGCAGATATACCATGATCCCGGTGTCATGATTGAATCTAGCCCTTTTGGATCTGAAAATACAAATGGCATGAAATTCTACAGGATCTGTAGGAGGCAACTGTTTTGAAACTGCCTTCTGTGGTCGGGTCCTAGATCTGGTCCTTGAAGAGCATGAGTTCCATTGAAGTGACAGTAAGGTGCCCACCTGGCTCAGTGGGGCCAGTGAAGGGACTCTAGCATGGGAGGCTCTCAGCGGGAATCAGAGATACAGAGGTGCACTTCCTGCCAGCCCTCATCCCACGCGCTGGCCTATTTTGTGTTCCATGTGAACGCTGCCTGAGGAGCTGGTTAATTTTTCTCTGTCTTTTAAATGAGGATGATCCTGAAAACCAAATAAAGATCCTAACTTAAATGCTGGACTGGTAGTATGGAACAACCTCGTCATCTTCATTATTCATTCATTCATGCATTTGTTCATTCACCAACTATGTATTGTCTGCTAGGTGCCGGGCCCTGTGCTTGCGACTGAGGGTCAAAGGTGAATAAATAAGAGACACCCCTTGTTCAAGGATTTTATAGTCATAGTAGTAATAATAGCCACCATTTATTTGGTACTTTTGGCTGGGCGCTGTGCCAAATGGTTATACACATTGTTATCTTAATCCTTACATCAGCCTCGCATGGCAGGTATTATTGACCCCATTTTATAGACCAGGAAACAGAGGCTACAGAGGCTAAGTGACTCACCTAAAGTCAGGTGGCTACTAAGTGATAGAGACAGGGATTGATGCTAGGTCTGTTTGATTTGCAAGTCCGTGCTCTTTTTTGGTATAACCCACTGCCTTAGAATAACTCAAATTCACTTATAATAGAGGTTATAGAAATTCTAAGAAAGTGTTTTCAAGTGACAGTTACTTGCCCTTTTGGTAGCAGGGAAGGACAGCTGGTTCTGAATGTAACTGCTCTTTTTTCATGAAAGTCTGTTGATAACATAATAAAACGCCCATTTTTCCAACGTTTATTTATTTTTGGGACAGAGAGAGACAGAGCATGAACGGGCGAGGGGCAGAGAGAGAGGGAGACACAGAATCGGAAACAGGCTTCAGGCTCTGAGCCATCAGCCCAGAGCCCGACGCGGGGCTCAAACTCACGGACCGCGAGATCGTGACCTGGCTGAAGTCGGACGCTTAACCGACTGCGCCACCCAGGCGCCCCAAAAAACGCCCATTTTTAAGCCCACATACTAAAATCATGCAAGTGTATTCTCTCTCCTCCTAATTTACATGAGTCATCTAAAAAAAAAAAAAAAGAAGATAGCAAATTCTAATTAGAATTCCAAGTTGGGTATAAATTGGGATAGGGTGGCTAAGTCAGCTTGACTTGAGTGCTAGTTAAATGTGTCGTAAAATAAGTGTATCCACTGTCTCATGATCCTAACGTCATGACTGAATCTGGCTTCTTTGGAGTTAGCATAGTGCATCATTACACTTGCACCTTCCTCCTCCTCTCCATTAAAAGCATGTATTAGATGGCTCTTGCTGGTGTGTTCTTGGAGGCGTCATGCCAGGCACCCCACACACGGAGCTAAACATTAAGGGTTTTTACTCTCAGGGAATTCTGCTGTCTTTACGAACAACTGAGAATTGGAGAAATTATGAAATCACTAGAGGTTTTAAGTCCTCTTTTGAGCATGCTAATTTTTAAATTGGTTAAGCCTTCTAGAAGATTTCTGCTTTTGTATTTTACCTGAAGCTGCACCATTTCCAGTGAGTCATAACATTGTAAATTCCGCCAGTCAACAAGAATCAGAGATTTCCCATGTTGGTGAATTTAGCTGACATGGATTCCAAGACACAAGAATTCCCATCACACCCCTCTCTCTGGATCAGTTTGCTAGATGATCCTTCTGTAGCTAACCATGCCGTGACTACCATGAATCAAACAGCATGCTAATTACATTCAAAATGTTATAATTGATTTCACATCTCACCAAGTTGCCGTCTTGGTATGGTGATTGTGAAGCCTGGGTATAACATTTAAAGCTTTCCAGGGGCCATCCACTCATCCCGGTTTCTACCATCCCCTTCTAGGGCCTGCAGTTCAGAACTTCGGTTTCTGAAATTGTCCTCATAAGAGAGTGAATAACCACATGCTCTCAAATGTCCAGGAGTTTGGGATCATGTAGAAAAGGCACATCACTGATTCTCTGCTTTTCTCACTGGGCTGGTGGCAGAGACCGATGGGGACACTGACAGAGGAATAGGAGGGTAGGAGGCAAGTTGCTTTTTCACTCAACAGTCTACTGGAAGAAGTGTTTTTTCATTGTTTTTCTGGTTTGGAAATGCTCATAACTTGACATTTCTTTGGTGGGGCATTTGTCAATGCTTAAATCGCAGGATAAAAATATTACCATTATTTTCTAAAACAAAGATGTGTACTGGAATACACCTGTGGAATGTGATTCGATTCACATTTCCCAAACAGTAGGCAGAGGCTCACACAGAGATTGAAACAGCATTGACTTTGGAGTCAACATGTTTTGATTTTATGACCACCCCATTTGCTACTTGGTTCCCAAGTAACATAATTTCATTTGCTTCAATTTCCCTCTCTAAAAATTGGGGTTGATATGTGTCATTTTAGTCCAAAACATACATGTATACACATATATATGGGCACCTTACGGGGATATAATGGAGCCTTAAACTATGGATGCACAGGCTCCATTTTAAAAGAAGTTAAGCTTTAAATTCAAAGTAGTATTATATGCCTTGAATCCTTTCTGGAACAAGGCAGAGTGTACAAATGAAAAAGTAAATGAAAGTAACCACATTGTTGCAACTGTAGGTATTCTACAGACTACAGATAAATGCTCATAGGCACTGTTTCTTTCTTTACTGAGGGAAGAAAGGCACCGGGAATAGCAATGTGCCTTAATTTTTGCCTCGGACAAGAGCATACAATTTGCTGAACAATTACAAGTCGCCAATAAAGATTCAATTAAGATTCTATATGGATTTGTAGAGCCTTTGTGTGCTGTGGAAATTTATGCCCCCTAGTAATGATGTCCTAATTTCCTCCATATAGCTCAGTATAGGCAGATGAAAAGGGGATCCCTGGGAGCTCTAACAATGAGCCAGTTAATGAAGCGACAGCTGGAGCATCAGTCTAGCGCCCCCCATAACATCAGCAACTGGGACACTGGTGGGTCAAGCCTTTTCTTCTTGTTTTACCTCTCAGATCAGCTAATGCCACTTTCTGTGTGTCCCCTCTGCTCTCTCATGTTAAGGATTAGATGTTTCTCTTGTGTTTTGTGGTTCAAGTAATTTTTTTCTTTTAAACCTACGGTAATGAATAAATAAGTCCATTTAAACTTTCCCAGTTCTCTAGAGCCACCTGTCTGTCCGTTTAGGCTGGTCCAACTCTTTCTCCTCTAAGACCCAGATTCCAGATATTAGGTTACCTATCTGGGGGTTAAACGACGTAAATGCCTATAGAAGGGAGTGGAATTATGATTTTATAATGCGGATTAACAAACAGAAACACCAGTTTACCAATATTCTCTATGTTGTAAAGTACCCCAAATAAGGGAATATTAGCACTAATACTGATACTAACAACATAGCTTAGCGATGTCATGATCCGCCGGTAGGTTTGGGAATATGAGCTCTGTACTTCA
This sequence comes from Puma concolor, assembly GCF_028749965.1. Classification (NCBI taxonomy): domain Eukaryota; kingdom Metazoa; phylum Chordata; class Mammalia; order Carnivora; family Felidae; genus Puma; species Puma concolor. Next base: position 11,816,046 of record NC_141672.1, on the reverse strand, counting down.
GTCGGCAGGGCCACCAGGTTGGACACCCTCATGCTTATATAGTGGCGTTGCATCTAACCTCAATTTTAAAGTAAGAACTGGCTGCCTTGACATATCTATTTTAAACATGATCACTCTGCATTTTCTAAACTTTGTTACCACGTTCCGAGCACGTACTACTTGCAAGCCTGCTCTTTTGAGTGCCTGCCTTTCGTGTTTCTCTTTTCTAATCACAGGGGCCATTTGAGTTACAAGATGACATATGTGAAAGCACTTTGCAACATGCATGCACTATGAAAGTGATACAGTTTATTACAGTGGTATGCTCTGGGGACCAACACCTGTACCAGACTATTTTCGTGTCTTGGTTTAGTACTTTCTGGCCATAGTTATATGAGATTATTATTTCAATATCCTTCCTTATGGCCGAGAATTATCATGTCTACAAAACCAGAATATTGACATACTGTCATTTTTTCAAAACTATCATCATCACATACATTTTATCTTATCTCCCCCACCCCCATCCATTGTTTTTTTCCAAAAAGGAGAGCTAGATAAATTAGGCCCCCACACCATACCCAAGCCTACATTTAACCAATAGTTTCAACTCTCCTGGCCTTTATAAGGGTTCTTAACATTTTAAAGGTTTCTTGTTTTATCTTCTTTTTGGTGGTAAGTGGTAGTGAAAAATGTAATGGCCCAAAGCCAACAGGCAAGAGAGACAAGGAGAAAGATAGGATAACCAGCCTTGACAGTTGACTGGGTCTAGGTGGAGTCTTTCTGTCCACACCAGAGAGGACTGTGTTTCTCTCTTTATTTATTAACTTTGAGAGTGAGGTGGGGGTGGTGGAGGGGCAGAGAGAGGGAGAGAAAGGGAGAGAGAGAGGGAATCCCGCAGTGCAGAGCCCAGTGTGGGGCTTGAACTCATGAACCGTGAGATCATGACCTGAGCCAAAATCCAGACTCAGACACTTAACTGACTGAGCCTCCCAGGTGCCCCTCTGTTTCTCCCTCTACTGAGAGGAAACTATGTGATTAACTGAGAATGGAAGCATTTGTTTGGTTAGTTCTCTGATAATTTAATGCTTCCCCCACCCCCCACTTTTGGTAGGTTGAGCTGGGGCTCTGAAGATTATTTTACCATGCTTCTGTTTTCTGTAGCAAGTACCTCAGTCTAAGCTAACCATTCCAGATTCAGACTACAACTGCAACCTAGTTTGATTGACTTAGTAGAGTTATAAAAAGGCAAAAAGATCTCAATGTCAAACCCAAATTTTAATTTTAGAAAATCTACATGATGCCAAATAACCCACTTAACTGAATGTTTCACATTCAGCCAAACTTCAGCCTTGTTCACATCACTCTGGCTTCTCACTTAATACTCACCATTGACATGCTGCCTGAATTTCTTTCACCCGTTTTCCTGGGCTTGTTCTCCATTCTCCAAGTTGGTTCTCTAGCCACCAAGTCCCACTGGAGAGTCATCTCAATACGCCTGTTTTTATTAGTGCCACAAAAAGTTTTCCCCGCATCTAAGACCACGGGAGAATCGATGAATGTAGAGTTCGGTATTAGGTGGTGTGCCACTTTATACTACACGTGTCGACTCAGTGACTCACTGGTCCCCAGAGGAACAAGTCTAATCACGTAGACACTGCGAAAGGCAGTCTAAAACCTGGGTCATGATCGATTCACCTCGGCATGCACCTGCTTGCTCGTTGAATACCTGCCTCTTCTCCATCCGTGCACATCCGATGGTTGCTTCTTTGGCTCATCTTTCATAGGAAACAAGTGTTCCAGAAGCACCACTCCTCCATTTCTTCCCCTGTTCCCTTCTTCCTGTTCCCCAGCCCTCAGTGAAACATCTGCCATGTCCTTGCTACCAGTTCCACATGTTTTCTGTATGACTTTTCTGGCCATTGCCTCAAATGATCACTTATATATTTACTGAGTTGCATAATACATTTATTTCATGGCTGTGACATTAGCCTTTCAGTTGTTGTTTTTTTTTTTTTTTTTTTCATTTCATATCAAGAGATGATAGTATCTGAGCTTTCTTGGTGAGGAGGTAGAAAATCTGCACTTTTTGGGCGGCAGTTTTAGATGCTCTCCTGCTTTTAATTGCACTTCATATACCTGAATGAAAGGTTTGTAGTGAAAGCCCAGACAACCCTCCCCTAACATCTAGGATGTTTCCTGTAAATATCAATAATCAACAATAACAATGACCAAAAAAAAACCAAACAAACAAACAAAAAAAAACAGCCCCAAGAAATTATTTGTTAAATTCTCTGTATTGTGAGTCGTGATAAACTGACCACACTGAAGACTGAAATGTTCTATTTATCCACAGAACAGATACAGCCCGGGAAACGCCAATGCAATGTGCCGATGTGCCTAAACCCTGACCTGGAGGGACAACCATTGAGAATGAGAGGTTAGTTGAGCTGTGGAATCTCAGACTGGATGAGCTGGAAGACATTGTGTATGTCAATCACCCGGTCCCCCAGTGGGGGCTGAAAGCTCTTCTTCAGCAGCTCCAGGGAGTGGATACACCCCATGCTAAAATACCTCCAGGGGCTGGGAATGCATGGCACCTCATCTTTGACCATTATCGACAGAAAGTTCTTCCTTAGGGTGACTTTCTAACCGTTGGGGCCACACAAAACAAGTCTAGTCCCTCACATAATTTTTCAGACATTTGAAAAGAGCCATGCATTGCGTATTCCCTCAATCTTCTCTAGACCACTGTCCCTGGGTCTTTTGGTATTCCTCTTAATACATGTCAGGTGTCTGTATTGTTGTGTAACTTCTCTGAACATGGTCTAGCTTATCTGTGTTCATTCTAGAATGCTGAGATCAGAGATGAATAGCTTCTTTGAAATCTGAAATTGGAAATTGCACCAAATACACACTGGGCTTTATGCTGCTCATAGGAGGAAGCTGAAGACAAATCTGTGCCAAGATCATCAGAATATGTATTTTCAAAATTCATCTCATGGCCAGTTAATCATTACTTTCGTTCTTTTTCAATTCATAAAGTAAGGTTCACCATCATTTGTAAAAAAAATAAAAATAAAAAAACAAACAAATGAACTATGACCACATCTCTTAGCTAGCTCCTTAAATCAAGCAGACTTATTATTTAGGACCATATCACTCAGAACCATACCATTCTTCTAATTTTCCTTAGGAACGAGGAGACATTTATCTTTGGCTTTTGCTAATATTCATTGGGCAATGAGTAGCAGTTTTAGCCCCTGTATGCGGTGAGACCCTTCTCACTTACGGGCCTAGGAAAAGCTTTTATGAACAGAAGTCAGGATGGTCAAACAACTCTGGTGCTTATCCACGGTCCAGTGACCAAGTTAGTAGCAGCAAAAACGGAATGAGGTCATGGGAACAAAGACAGAAAGTGAGTCTCTTTCACAGTAAACTGAAGAAGTCCATTGATGTAGCTAAGGGACTGATGGGTACATGTGTGCTTTGAGACAAACCAACACCTTTATAATATCCCTATCTCTAAGATTCCCAAAGGGGCTTTGGTCAAAATCTCCAGCTTTGGGTTTGGTCTTTGGAGGAAGTCTTCTCTTTATTCAAGTCTCTGAGAACCTTCTAGTTCTGTTCCCAGTTCCATATAGAGTGCACTTTGGGTATTCAATAAGGGAACCATAGTGGTACTATCCAGAAGTATTGCCCACAACTGGGGGATAATGGGATTGCCTTTAATATTACAGACTTAGTTGTAACTCAGCTCTAACAAAAAGTAGCTGAGGTCTTATAGCTTCCTTTTATGGTTCCCACCTTCTTTTTATACATTAGTCTGCTCCCATATTATTAGCAATATTCAGAAATCCATTGATTCAGCTAATGTTGCCTTATGGGAGCCAGCACCCAGTATCGTTTATAGATGACTGCCATAAATATTGCATGACATACTTTGTGTTGTCATGTGAATAAGCAACTTCACAATGCTATTGTCAAAAACACTAAAAATGCTATTGTCTTGGCATTTGTGTTGGGTAATAATTGGCTTGAAACCACCCACATGACTTTGATTCCATCCCTTTTCTTGATTTGAATTGTGATTTCTATTTAATAGTAATTGGTAATAATCTTCTGAAAGCCTTGAGTCAAGAGGTTTTTTTTCCTTTCTTTTTTTTTTTATTATGAAATTTATTGTCAAGTTGGTTTCCATACAACACCCAGTGCTCATCCCAATAGGTGCCCCCCTCAATACCCATCACCCACCCACCTCTCCCTCCCACCCCCCATAAACCCTCAGTTTGTTCTCAGTTTTTAGGAGTCTCTTATGTTTTGGCTCCCTCCCTCTCTAACCATTTTGTTTTCTTCCCCTCCCCCATGGTCTTCTGTTCAATTTCTCATTCCTAGTAAAACTGTGTATATATCACCATCTTGTGGGCTGAATTTTTCTACTTTTAGCACAGGCATTTTGGCATCTGGTGGGCATGGCTGTCAATGTCTAAGAAATGTGGAATATTGGACTTCAACCTTCTGTGTTTTGGTTACTTGAAGTGACTTTGTGCTGTTTACCTTAGTGTTTAATGATCAATCATGCCACCTGTTATCTTGGCCCAGTTCTTGCCTTTTCTATTATCCATCAGTTTATAGTTATGCTACAATCATAAATACCGTTGCTTCAACTCAAAGCACCATCTTGATGAGAACAACTGGAGATCCTTTTTAATGATACACTTGGGTACAGGTAGGAATGAATGTTACTCAGAAATATCTGTTAAATATCATAGTAAAATTAGATGCCCATGAGGGACATTTGGAAGTGACATAAAGATGCTTTTAGATACTTTCCTTTGCTGTTTGGGTCTACAGGGCCTCCTGCTTCTCATAAACATACTTTGTAGCCTTTGATCAGGTAAGGGAGTCTGTACAGTGTGGAAGCATCTTGATTCTTCAAAGGCTTCAATGCCCTTTTTCTTTTTCTCCCTCATATTGAAATACATTGCCTACTTTACTAGGTCTCTAAAATTTTTACGTTATTTCTTTTCAAAACCAGTTCCCTGAATCATTATTTTTCTCCTATTTATGGGAAGATCATACAATTTTGTTTTGTTTTTCAGCACTGAATTACCAATTCTTGATGAGAAACCGTTTATTTATTTTTGTAAATGGATCAGTTATTTAATTAGGTTCTTTGTAAGAAATTTAGAACACCGATTTGTGAGGATAAACTCCATTTGTGAAAGAAAACACAGAAACACAGACTGGAAGTAGCCCTAAAACTGAGGAACAGCTTTGGTTTTTGGCAGAATTTGCGAGTCCGCAGCTTTCTGGGTCAACCTTGCGCTGCCCTATAACCTTGTATTTCTCTTCCTCCGTGTCGAAGATCTCCCCTTCCTGGTGTTGGGTTTATGCAGCTTCTTCTTGAAGTAAGCTTCAACGAAACGTTTTGGGATTTTCACACTGCTGATACCAATTTTGGTGGAGGTGGTGATGACAAATTTCTGGTATGTTGCATGCAGAGGAACTTTGATGGAGGGCCAGAGGTCCAGTCACAAATACCAAGTCACTGCTCAGTTGCTTCAGGAAAACCACCCTCTTCCTCTGTGGTGTCCACTGAGGATGATCAAGAAGGTCTCAGGAGGGATTCTAGCTCACAGTTTCCTCATGTACTGACTGAAAGGGGTTTTGCTGTGGCTCGACAGCTTTTGAGGCACACCTTCAGTAGGATAATACCTAGGCATTTTGTGAGGTTTAACCAGTCGGGTACCACTATTCTTCTCACCACTGACTGGTTTTGCAACAACAGCAAGAGCCTTCTCATTCTTCTTCTTTTCAACCCTAGACTTAGTTGCTGAATACTTCCTTTTGTATGTGGTATTTCTGGAATACATAGCTGATCAGGAATATCTTCCGACTCCTCTGACTAGGACAGGGCTTCCCCTTCTTTGGCATTTTAGTCTTGCCACCTAGCCCTTCTTAACCTTGCCACCAGCATCAGCCTCCTTGCTTCAGGTTTCTTCTTCTTGGTATCTGGCTTCTCAGCTTTTGCATCCGCCATCTTACAGGACAGGAAAGAAGAGAAATAGATTCTTTAATGGCCCTTGAGATTTTCTGCATTCTTTGCTGTCTGAAAAACTCTTGAGTCCCAGTTATCAGTCTGCAGAACGTGACGTTATCCTGGATTGTTCCTTTGAGGTTCTTCTTGGAGTGCCTCGTTTCCACTGTTCCTGGAGAATCAGTCCAGCACTGGTGGTTTCCTTAATAGAGAATGGTCAGCTGGCTCTTTAGATGTACTTATCACTAGAGCATGTTGCCAAGATTCCTGCCTTAGATTTCTTTGAAGGCATCAAAACCCAAAGTTTTAAACTCCAGTATTTATTAGCTGAAGTCACTGGATGATTCCTTCAAAACACTTGATATTTCACTCATAAATATTTCAGTTTGAAAAATGAAGTCTTTTGCTTCAGGGCTTATGATACTAATTTCCAAAGTAGAAAGCTGTTCTGATATTTGATAGCTCAAACACCTCCCCTTACTTAAGTAGAGTTCTGGGATCTTATTCTCTTCTCAAATTGGCAGCATTTTAGGGTTGGTACACATTTGTAATTCGGGAAATGTAGGATCATAAGGACATGTTCCCTTTATGCCTAGAAAATAAGGGCTGTAACTCATTTGAGGGTGCCCTTGAATAGATTTCCCCCTTTTTCCACTTTTGTCTTCGTCCCCTGTTGGTACACCTGAGCTCTTTCTGATGTTCTCCAAGTCAGAAGGCAAAGGGAGAGCTAGGAGTCTAGCTCTTGAAATCGTACAAACAGAAACAAATCGCAGTCTTTCTTGAATTCATTTTACCTTTGAGGGTTTACCACAATGCAGTGTTGCTGATCATGTCGTATCCCGTGTGATCTTGGGAAGACTTCTAAGAGGAGGATGGGGCTTTTCCTGGCCCCCAGAAACAGACCTTTATTCACCAGGTGTCTCATTGCTGCTCACCCAGGCGCCACGAAATCCAGCCTGCTGTCAGCGCCCAGCATCGTCAGTATGTTTGTGCCGGCACCCGAAGAATTCACGGACGAGCAGCCGACGGTGATGACAGACAAGTAAGCTCACACAGTCATTCCGCTCCCCGTGTTTACAGAGTCTGATAGTTCGCTCACCATGGTTGTGAGAAAGCACCAGAGGAGTCATGCAGTGCTTTAAGTCATAACGTGTTCTTCAACTGGCCATAGCCACAAGTGTTCATATGCACTTGTTGTTTTAGAAACGTAGTCTCATTGCACGGACAGCATCTGTTTCTGCCAGGGCACATTCCTTTTCAGTCTGGACAAAAATGCAAATAATATCCACTTACTGATGATTAGAAGGTTCAGATTGTTAGGATCGGACTCAGTTTGAGACTTGATTCTTATTCCCATCCTGCCAGCAGTATCCTTTCTCTGAATCCCAAACTAGTAAGGTCACCTCACGGTTTGTCGGCCTTCAATATCTCCAGATTTCTTCTGGGATAAAGTGCAAATGCCTTTGATCATAATAAAGGCCCTTTAGATTGTGAAGGTACGGCCTTACCACTCCTCACCGGGAGCTCTTTCCCCAGCCCCCTCCCCTTCTCCAGAGCATGCCTGATGTGTTCTCCCGTCTGTGATTACATAGGTGCCCTTCTCTCTGGACTTTCTGTGCCTGGTGAACAACTATTCATGCCTCAGGACCCAGCTAAAGGCAAAGTGTCCCTGACTGCACAAGGCAGAATTCATCATACCATTGTCCTAATCTCCATAGTATTTACTACATCTCTCTATTCTACTGCTTACCACATTGTATTTTGATTATTTAGTTGCTTATACACATGGGTTCTTTAATTGAGTAGGAGTCCCTTAGGGGCCTGGGACTCTTTCTTCTGTATTTTATACTCTAAGCTCCCTATACCTTGCCTGGCACACAGGTGCCTGTTCAGTGAGTATGGTAAAGAATAAGACTTGCAGGATTCCAAGTTTGGTGGCATGTCAGGTAGGTTGGGATAAAGGGAGGAAGAGTGTGTGTTGTCAGGGGCCGGCGTGAAGATCCGTGCAGCCGGCCACAGCCAGCGGTCATTACTGAAGAAGTGAAGGTGTCCACCGTGAAGAGCTGCCTTGGGATGTCCACGTGGGGAGCACCTCGCTGCGTGAGGAGGGCTCTTCTTGGCTCCTCCTTCAGTACAATGTCCCCATTTGTGTACTCCTCCATGTCCCAATCTTTGTGTGCACTCCGTTTCTCTTCTTTCTCAGTTCCAAATGTGAATCTTCTATTTTTAAAAAGGTCTGTTTGCCAGGGACTTCATGATTTAATTTTTTTTTTTTTTACATTTATTTATTTTTGAGAGACAGAGTGAGACAGAGCATGGGTGGAGGAGGGGCAGAGAGAGGAGATACAGAATCTGAAGCAGGCCCCAGGCTCTGAGCTGTCAGCACAGAGCCCGACGCAGGGCTCAAACTCACAAACCGTGGGATCATGACCTGAGCCAAAGTTGGACACTAAACTGACTGAGCCACCCAGGCGCCTCCAGGGACTTCATATATATAGTTTGCATTTAGGAAGTTCCTAAATAAGTTTGTGCTAGTGATTGCACTCTAGTTCACTCGCTCTTCCCAGGAGGCTTTCCCCTTCACTTTGTAAAGCTGACTAGCTGCGGCTGAATAGAAGGGCTGTGGCTTTGGTTGAGATGAACTAAATTGAACCTACATTAGACACTACAAAGAGCAATAAGTTGGAAGGCACGTAGGAGCAGGGGCCATTGTGTTTTTACACACTACACTGAGTAGGCGTGGGGAGCTCGTAAGGCTGATCTGAGTGAGTGGTAGAGAAGAGACTATGATCCAGACTCCCCACGTTTTCTAGAGTGTTCTCTTGGCTTAACCCCCCTATCTTGCCTCCACAAATGGGACATTTTTCAAGCTGACAGTTTAGGAAAGCTTCCATTTGTGCCTAAGGCATTTTTCTTTTCAACAAATGAAAAAAATATCTAGTTACTGACTATCTCTAGCAATAACTTTACATGCACGAAATCCCTCAACCAGAAGCTCCAAACTGTTATTCTGATTGGCACTCACTGTGGGCCAGATGCTTGTGAGTTGAATCTTTTCAGTGATTTAAAGAACCTTCCTGATTTCCGCCGTGTGTGCTGTTTCTGTGTCTACGGTGAGGGTGGCATTGGAGTCTACTATTGATTATGAGAGTGGGACCGCATTAAATAGCAGACTTTTGGGGACTTTGGGGACTTCTCCAAGACTCACCAGAAATGGCTGTATATACTTTGTTATGTCTTGGAAACATTGTCGGCTTTTGTGGACAGCGTTCCTCTGTTTTCTTTGCAGATGCCATGACTGTGGGGCCATTCTTGAAGAATATGACGAGGAAACCCTTGGGCTGGCCATTGTGGTCCTTTCCACATTCATTCACCTAAGCCCAGACTTGGCAGCCCCGCTGTTGCTGGATATAATGCAGTCTGTGGGAAGGTGAACATCACTTGTGTTTTCGGTGGGGGGAAGGGGCCTTATTCAGTCTACAGCTTGAAATAAAAACGATCAATTCAGAAGCAAAACATTCAGTAACCTTATAGGTGTTTGATATTTGTGGGATCAATGCAGATTAATTTTAAAAACTGAATGGACCAAGCTTTTGATTGAATGCCCTAGCTGTGTTGGTCATGAGTCACAATGTCACTGTGTCAGGATAAAGCTAGAGGAAACTGCACTAAGAAAAGTCTAATATTTGTTGCCCTCAATGACTGCATAGGCTGGTGTGCAGAATGGTACTCAGAATTGTGCACAGTTCATGGTTAAACAGTTTACAAGTTTGAGATATTCTTATTAGATATTCTTTAGATATTATTATTTGTAAGATTTAGATATTATTATCTTTCTTTACCTATTTTAAGATGAGTTCTCAAGGCACTTTGAAATCTTGGAGCATTGTCACATGAGGGGAAGTTGGGAGTGTAGTTTCACACTTCTGACTCAGAAAAGGGAAGGATGCACATATTTTGGGCTGAAAGCCTCACTGAAGGGAGATTAAACTTAATCTACTTTGAGAATGTTCATGTTAAGAAAACTCCACTTAGTGGATAGGACTTTTGAAGAAAAGTGACGTGCTTCATGGATATAAGTGAAGTTCACATTCAGTAACAAATTGTAGTCCTAGCATGCACAGCTTATCGGAGAGGACCGGATTAAATTCTGCACGAATGTATTAAGTTTCTGGTGTGTGCTGGCACAAAGCCAGGTGCTTCAGGCTGTGGGCATTAGACCCAGCCCCTGCCCTGAAGCCCTTTATGGCTTAGTTGTTGAAGAGCTCAGTGATGTACGGAATAACTGAGGAGCCATGCAAGATTCGATGTGATTAAGAGCTGTAACGAGTGGTGCACGTAGTAAGCGCTATAGAAGTTCAGGATGGAAACAATTTCTTAGGGAAGGTCTCTATGGAGGAGGTAGGGAAAAACCAGGATTCTGCAAATTCCTGGTATTCGAGGCAGGGAAAGAACATAAATTGTAATGGAGCTAAAAGTTGGTCTTTTTTTTCTTTTTAAGAAGAAATGCTGATTTCAAATGAAAGACAAACAGGAAAGCATTAAAAAAAAAACTCTCAACCCTTAACATTCCTTCCCCAGATTTTTCTGTAGTGTCCTTAGGAAGTGTACATCCTTAGGAGATGGTATAACTATTGTGCCTCTGATACCTAGAAATAGCCAGTGTGCAGTGATGAACAGTGGGTGATAGATAAGAAAAGATGAGTTAATCTCATTTACGTCCTTGATTTTAACCTAATCATAGCAATTATGGAACAAATGTACCAGCTGTGGAATTGAGAGTTTTTATTTATGCAAGGTCATGGTTCTTACCATCAGTACTTTTCAGATGTAGGTCAGATAGCATTATTGGTCTGATCTGTTATCTTCTTGAAATAGCTGGTCTAAGTTGTAATTGATATATAGAGGGGTTTTATTTCATTTTTGTTTAACATAAATGAGAATAAACCATGTTCAAGCATTGCCAGCTGCTGGATGTAAAGATGTGAGCTTTGAAGGTAAGTGAAGGAAAAATAGTAGCAGATATATTTTTACCTGCTCACATATACATATATTTAAATCTCTACCTCCTTTGGGTAGACTAGCAGGAGAAGGGGGGGTGGGTGGGGAGCACTTAAAGCAGCTGCCACAGTGCTTAGCAACCTAAGCCTGATCTCCAAACCTACCAGGAAATGGATTCAGTCGTCACCTGATTCAGGGCTTCCTTGCATGCCTTAATTCCAGATGAGGTAATGTGGATTTACGAACACTTAGTTTATTTGTGTTAGTCCCACAGGAACTATTCCCAGGGTGTTCTAAGAGTATGTATGTAAGCTCAGCATTTATCACCCAAGGCTGTCTGTGATTCTGTAGCTGGCTCTCTACTTAGCTCCCCCTTAAAATTTACCCACCCCCCCTTTTTTAGATATAGCCATCAAGATTGCATTTGCCGCACCCTTAATGACTGTTTATTTCATTTGCCAGCGCTTATTGATTCGTTGTAGTGTCATTAAGCAAAGCAACGGGGAGCTGTGTCTTGTGTTAGGGGTTGCTAGACCCTCCTCTCCAGATGCATTCTTGCCTGGGCGCTCTCTTGTGGTCTTAAATACATCAACTCTTTAGCATCTCCTCATTTGTTTCTTCAATGTCTTACTGATGAAGACACGTTTTTCTAAACCCACCAATTTAGTGGGCTTAGATATTCTCTTTCTTACTATGCATATAGAAGATCTCCATGTGTATGAACCATATGATGACAAAAAATTACGTTATATATTGATTACTTAATACATTTCTCTTCTCAATATGTCATTTAGTTGATTAATGACAGATTAGTTGACAGAGACCCCTATTGCCTGTTTTACTCTCTTAGAGAGGCTTTTATAGTTTGTGGTTATGTTTCAGAGGTGGAACACAAAGAAATGAATTTTGAGTTAATATGTAAAGAGACAGACTAGGTCAAATGCTGTCCTGATTATCTGTCTAACCTGGCTGTAAAGGCCAATTTGTAGATTGGCCGGGTGATATATTAAACCAAATTTAACTCTGTGCATCTCCGTGGAAACATCTGATTTGGTGCAGAAAGCAGGTCTCAGGAACTGGGCTAAGCTGAACCCGGGAGACTGACCACCACGTGGCTCTGTCCATAAGCAGGGGAATTGCCAACAGTTTTTCTTGTCTCCCCATCTGAACTGGGGCCACAATGGGTCCTACTGCAGTACTCATACATTTCGTCATGAAAACTTAAGATATTCATGTAACTCTGTTTGCTTTTCCTAGATTGGCATCCAGCACTACTTTTTCCAATCAAGCAGAAAGGTAAGGTGCCAAAGTGAGCCCAAATCTCACGTTCTTTTTGTCCTCTGTGCATGTTCATCCTGTTTCTAAAACACCAGAGGGTGTACCACGGAGGGAATATTGTTAGGTTCACTGCAGCCCCAGAGAGCATTCATTCATTTTCTGTGCATGCCTTTATTCATTCATTCGTTCATTCACCCACTCATGCATTCACCCATTTAATTTTATTATTTATTTATTTTTTCATGCATGCACTCATTTTAGTCAACAGTACTTATTTTAGGTCCACTCTGTAGCAGGCACTGTGCCAGGTACTTAGGTTTCAACTTGGGGCAAAAGTGACATGATTCCTTTCCTCGTGGGGCCTACAGTCTGCCTGGGAGGTGAACAAGAAGAAAATATTTGCGCAGATGTATGATTGTAAAAAGTGCTTAGTGCTATGAACAAAAAGTATAGGGAGACCATATAACATTCAGTTATTCAGTAAGTACTTATGGAGTGACCACTAGGAACTGAGGGTACCAGTTAACTAAACAGCAAGCCTGGTTCTCCTGGAACTTCTGCTCCAGTTGAGGAGGCAGACAATAAGCAAATTAACAAACAAGAAAACTGATCATGTAACTTAGTATCATTCAGTGCTAAATGCTATGAAAAAGAATCAGTTAAGTCTAGGAGATAGAGAACAACCAGAGGTGGTATTTTGGATGTAGTAGCAGTCAAGGACAGCCTCTTTAAGGAAGTGGTATTCAAACAAAACCTGAAAAAGGGGGAGAGTGATCCAGGTGGCAACTTATAGAAAGAATGTTCCAGACAGAGGAAACAGCAAATGCAAAAGTGTAAGTCAGGAAAGTGCCCAGGATATTTGGGGAACAAGACTAAGGCAGGCTGGATCAGAGTGAGTGGGGAGAAGGGGTAGGAGAGGAGATGGACGAGGTGACGGTGAGGCTGGCCGGGTAGGGCCCAGGAGGTCATTGTAAGGAGTTAGGACTTTAACTGGGAGAAACCGGGAGGGGGGGGCAGGGCAGGGCGCGGGTACGACATGACTTAACTTGTGTTTTGAAAAGATCACTCCAGCTTCTGTGTTGAAAATAGGTCATGCATGGGGCGCCCGGGTGGCTTGGTCGGTTGAGCGTCCGACTTTGGCTCAGGTCATGATCTCACCGTCCGTGAGTTCGAGCCCCGCATCGGGCTCTGGGCTGACAGCTCAGAGCCTGGAGCCTGTTTCAGATTCTGTGTCTCCTTCTCTCTCTGCCCCTCCCGTGTTCATGCTCTGTCTCTCTCTGTCTCAAAAATAAATAAACGTTAGGGGCGCCTGGGTGGCGCAGTCGGTTAAGCGTCCGACTTCAGCCAGGTCACGATCTCGCGGTCCGTGAGTTCGAGCCCCGCATCAGGCTCTGGGCTGATGGCTCAGAGCCTGGAGCCTGTTTCACATTCTGTGTCTCCCTCTCTCTCTGTCCCCCCCCCCCCGTTCATGCTCTGTCTCTCTCTGTCCCAAAAATAAATAAACGTTGAAAAAAAAAAAATTAAAAATAAATAAATAAATAAATAAATAAACGTTAAAAAAAAAAGAAAAAAAAAAAGAAAATAGGTCATGCAGGAAAGCGGGTCAGGGGTGGAAACAGAGGAGCCAGTGTGGAGCCCATTTCAGTGGTGCAGGTGCAAGCTAATAAAGTGAGAAGAGGTCCCATTAAGGATATATTCAGGAAATGTTCTTCAAGTCAAGCCAACAGAATTCACTGATAGACTGGATGTTGGGTGTGAGAGAAAGAGAGAAGGCAAGAATGACTCCCAGGTTCTGGTCCAAACAGTTGGGTAGATGTCTGTGCCGTTTACTGAGATGGGAGATGGGTGGGTGTATATGAGGCAGAGCTGAGGTAGTCTAGGTAATGGGAGGAAGGGAGGAGAGACAGGCTTCCCTTAAGGAGCGATGTTTAAACTAAGATCTGATTGTTTCCTTTGCAGTGCAGAAGCTTTTTATATTCATGAGGTCCCAATAGTTCATTTTTGCTTTTAATTCCCTTGCCTTTGGAGATATGTCAAGTAAGAAATTGCTGCAGCTGAGGTCAGAGAGGTTTTTTCCTGCTTTCTTCTCTAGGGTTTTGATGGTTTCCTGTCTCACATTCAGGTCCTTTATCCATTTTGAGTTTATTTTTCTGAATGGTGTAAGAAAGTGGTCTAGTTTCATTCTTCTGCATGTTGCTGCCCAGTTCTCCCACCACCATTTGTTAAAGAGACTGTCTTTTTTCCATTGGATATTCTTTCCTGCTTTGTCAAAGATTAGTTGGCCATACTTTTTGTGGGTCCAATTCTGGAGTCTCTACTCTATTCCATTGGTCTGTGTCTGTTTTTGTGCCAATACCATGCTGTCTTGATGGCTACAGTTTTGTAGTAGAGGCTAAAGTCTGGGATTGTGATGCCTCCTGCTTTGGTCTTCTGCAGTATTACTTTGGCTATTCAGGGTCTTTTGTGGTTCCATACAAATTTTAGAATTGCTTGTTCTAGCTTCGAGAAGAATGCTGGTGCAATTTTGATTGAGATTGCATTGAGTGTGTAGATTGCTTTGGGTAGTATTGACATTTTAACAATATTTGATCAACAAAACTAAAAGGCAATGAACAGAATGGGAAAAGATATTTGCAAATGACATATCAGACAAAGGGCTAGTATCCAAAATCTATAAAGAACTCACCAAACTCCACACCTGAAAAACAAATAATCCAGTAAAGAGATGGGCAGAAAACATGAGTAGACACTTCTCTAAAGAAGACATCCAGATGGCCAACAGGCACATGAAAAGATGCTCAATATCACTCCTCATAAGGGAAATACAAATCAAAACCACACTGAGATACCACCTTACACCAGTCAGAGTGGTTAAAATGAACAAATCAGGAGACTATAGACGCTGGTGAGGATGTGGAGACACGTGAACCTTCTTGCACTGTTGGTGAGAATGCAAACTGGTGCAGCCGCTCTGGAAAACAGTGTGGAGGTTCCTCAAAAAATTAAAAATAGATCTACCCTATGACCCAGCAATAGCACTGCTAGCAGTTCACCCAAGGGATCCAGGAGTGCTGATGCATAGGGGCACTTGTACCCCAATGTTTATAGCGGCACTTTCAACAATAGCCAAATTATGGAAAGAGCCTAAATGTCCATCAACTGGTGAATGGATAAAGAAATTGTGGTTTATATACACAATGGAATACTACTTGGCAATGAGAAAGAATGAAATATGGCCTTTTGTAGCAACGTGGATAGAACTGGAGAGTGTAATGCTAAGTGAAATAAGTCATACAGAGAAAGACAGATACCATATGTGTTCACTCTTGTGTGGATCCTGAGAAACTTAACAGAAGACCGTGGGGGAGGAGAAGGGGAAAAAAAAAAGTTAGAGAGGGAGAGAGCCAAACCATAAGAGACTCCAGAATAAACTGAGGGTTGATGGGGGGTGGGGGATGGGCATTGAGGAGGGCACCTGTTGGGAGGGGCACTGGGTGTTGTATGGAAACCAATTTGGCAATAAATTTTATATTAAAAAAAATAAACTAAGATGTGAAAAAAATGAGTTGCATTTAACCATGCAAATCGCTATGGCAAAAGCATGTGCACAGGTCTGAAGGTGGTGAAGAACAGATTGTGTAGGGAGAGTCACGGAAAGTCCAGTGTGGCTAGAGCACAGACATGTGAGCTCTTGCTGAGATTGGCTTGCCAGTGTATATGGGCTTATAAACCATATTAAATATCTTGGGCTTCCTACTAGCCGCAGTGGGAAGCTGCTGAAAGATTTTTATGCAGCAGGGGATGTGTGTGTGAAAGGCTACTTTGGCTGCAGTGGGGAGGAAGAACCAGAGGAGAGCAAGAGTAGGTACTGTGTGTGACTCTGGACACACTTAATCTCTCTGCTTTAGTTTTCTCATCTATAAAAGAGGGATACCAGTGCATGGCCTTGTTAGGTCACAGGGGTATGTGCTGTGAGGTCCCAGTGAAAGAGTATATGTGTTAGCATAACTGTACCGACCCCTACAACCATAAGACGGTGCTGTTGTTACTGTACTTCTGTAACTCTTGGTTTTAGGAATATTTGCTCCTCTTTTTTATGCTCCTTTATAGATTTTTTTAAAACTTTTCCCCTCTAACATTTTATTGTAAAAACTTAAATATACTGCAAAGTTGGAAGAACTTAATAGTGAACACTCATATATACATGTCACCTAGATTCTACAATGAACATTTTACCCACTTTATCATATATCCAACCATCTCTCTCTCCTTCTACCCACCCGTCATCAATCCATTTTATTTTTGGATGCATTTCAAAGTCAATTTCAGATATTAGCATACTTCCCCCATACATCCTTCAGCAAAGTTATCACTGACTGAAGTTTGATTTTAAGATTTTTTTCCTTAGGGGCGCCTGGGTGGCTCAATCAGTTAAGCAATCGACTTCAACTCAGGTCATGCTTTCATGGTTTGTGGGTTTGAGCCCCGCGTCAGGCTCTGTGCTGACAGCTCAGAGCCTGGAGCCTGTTTCAGATTCTGTGTCTCCCTCTCTCTCTGACCCTCCCTGTTCATGCTCTGTCTCTCCCTGTCTCAAAAATAAATAAATGTTAAAAAAAAAATTAAGATTTTTTTCCTTTGATGTAAAATTTACCTACTAGAGAGTATGCATATCTTACGTGTACATTTCACTGATTTTTGACAAATACATACCCCTGCATAACCTAAATCCCTGTCAAGATATAGAACATTACCATCACCCCCAGAAAGTCCCCTCATGCATCTTCCCAATTCCCACCCACATAGGCAAATACTAGCCTTACTTTTTTTTCCACCATAGAGCTTTATATAAATGGAGTCATACAGCTTGTGCTTCTTTGTGTCTGAGCTTTTTTACTTAGCATAACGTTTTTGAGATTCATCCATGTTGTTGCCTGTATCAGTAGTTTGTTTCTTTTTTTTAGAGCTAAGTACTATCCCATACTTTATTTATTTATTCTCCTGTTGATGGACATTTGCATTGTTCCCAGTTTGGGGCTATTATAAATAAAGGTGTTGTGGCCATTATACAAGTCTCTTTGGAAACAGATGTTTTTATTTCTCTTAGATAAATACCCAGGAATGGAATTGTGGGGTTCCTGGATGGGTGTATGTTTTATTTTATAAGATAACTAGCAGATGGTGTCTTTAAAGTGGTTGTGCCATTTTGGTATTCCCACCAGTAATGTATGAGACTTCTGGTTGTTTGACATCCTTACCAAAATTTGGTGGTGTTAGTCTTTTTAATCTTAACCATTCTTGTGGGTATCTTATTATACTTTAAATTTGCATTTCTCTGGTGACTAATGCTGTTGAGTATATTATCAAGTGCTCTTCAAGACCCTCTGTAAGTCTTCTTTTGTGAGTGTCTGTTGGAATCTTTTGTACATGTTCAACTGGGTTGAGTTGTAGGACCTTTTTATATATCCTAAATACCAGTCCTTTATTAAATATGCCCTGAGAATATTTTCACCCACTCTGGTGCTTACCTGTTCCTTTTGTTAATATATTTTTTGATGAGATGTTTTTAATTCAGGTGAAGACTACTGTGTTAAAATTTTTAAACAATTTATGACTATTTCTTCCTGTTATCTTTGCCTGTCCTCAAATCAAGAAGATATTCTCCAGTATTTTCCTTTAAAAGTTTTATGGTGTAAGCATTTATATTTAGCATTTATATGATCAGTCTCAAATTAATTAAAAATTTTTTTTAAATATTTATTTATTTTTGAGAGACAGAGAGAGACAGAGCACAAGTGGGGGAGGGGCAGAGAGAGAAGGAGACAGAATCCAAAGCAGGCTCCAGGCTCCAAGCTGTCAGCACAGAGCCCGACATGGGGCTTGAACTCACGAACCGTGAGATCATGACCTGAGCCGAAGTCGGTTGTTTAACCGACTGAGCCACCCAGGTGCCCTTCAGATTAATTTTTATGTATGGTGTGAGGGTAGGGGTTGAAGTTCCTTTTTATCCATGTAGAAACCTAATTATTTTAGCACCATTAAAAGAAATGACTTTCTCTTTCCCCACTGGATCACTTTGGTGTTGGTTGAAATCAAACAGCCACATTAGGGTTGATCTACTTCCAGACTTTATCCTGTTCCGTTTATCTGTATGTTAACTCTTAAGCTGGCATCAAACTGTCTTGATTACTATAGCTATACGATAGGTCTTGAAGTCTGATAGTATGAATCTTCCAACTTGGCTCATTTTTTTCAAGAAGATTGATTTGGATGTTATCAATTTATCAAATTTCCATATGCATTTTAGAGTAAGCTTCTCAATTTGGGGGAGAAAAGCCTGTGGGGATTGTACTGAAACTATAAATCAATTTGGGGATAACTGCACAAAAATACTGAGTCTTTCAATTCATGAATATGGTGCATATTCTCATTTTATTCAGTCTTTTTTGTTTGTCTCAGCAGTGTTTGCTGGTTTTCAGAGTAGAGGTTTTGCACATCTTTTGTTAAATTTATTCCCAAGAATTTTGAGTGTTTTAAAGCCAACATAAATGGAATTTTTAAAAATTTTCCAACTTTTTTTGCTGCTGGTGTATAAATATGCAATTGAATTTTTATGTTAACATTGTAATGTAATAATCTGGGTTCACTTACTAGTTGTAGTCATTGCTTTTTAAGATTTCATAGAATCTAAAAGTATTTGTATATAAAAAAAAAGTCAGATCTGCAAATAGTGACAATTTCACTTCTCTCTGATTTTCATGCCTTTTATTTTCTTATTGTCCTATTGTAATGACTAGGATCTCCAGTAATAATAATAAAGATGTTAGGGAGTTTCCTTGCCTTGTTCCTGCTCTACCAGAAAAACCTTTGGTATCTCACCATTAATTATGCTTGCTGTAGGTGTTCATAAATGCTCTTCACCAGACTGATGATGTTTGCTTTTATTTCTAATTTGCTGAGAGTTTTTATCATGAATGGGTGTTAAATTTGTCAGATGCATTTTCTGTATCTATTGAAATAACTGTATGGCTTTTGCCCTTTATTCTTTATTTTTATTTATTTTTTTCAATTATATCTTATTTCATTCATTCATTCATTCATTCATTCATTCTCAAGTTGGTTAACATACAGTATAGTCTTGGCTTCAGGAGTAGAACCCAGTGATTCATCATTTACATATAATACTCAGTGCTCATCACAACAAGTGCCCTCCTTAATGCCCATCACCCATTTAACCCACCCCCCCAAACCCCCTGCCCTCATCAATCCTCAGTTTGTTCTCTGTATTTAAGAGTGTCTTATGGTTTGCCTCCCTCTATGTTTTCATCTTATTTTTCCTTCCCTTCTCCTATGTTTATCTGTTAAGTTTCCCAGATTCCACATATGAGCGAAATCATATCTGTCTTTCTCTGACTGGCTTATTTTGCTTAGCATAACCTTTCAGTTCCATCCGTGTTGTTGCAAATGGCAAGATTTCATTCTTTTTCATTGCTGAGTAGTATTCCAGTGTGTGTGTGTGTGTGTGTGTGTGTGTGTGTGTGTGTGTGTGTGTGTGTGTGTGTTCTCTTGATCCATTCATCAGTTGATGGACATTTGGGCTCTTTCCATAATTTGGCTGTTGTTGATAGCGCTGCTATAAACACTGGGATGCATGTGTCCCTTCGAATCAGCATTTTTGTATCCTCTGGATATATTCCTAAAAGTCCAATTGCTGTGTCATAGGGTAGTTCCGTTTTTAATTTTTTGAGGAAACTCCACACTGTTTTCCAGAGTGACTGCACCAGTTTGCATTCCTGCCAATAGTGCAACAGGGTTCCCCTTTCTCCACCGCCTCACCAACATCTGTTGTTAACTGAGTTGTTGATTTTAGCCATTCTGACTGGTGTGAGATGGTAACTCATTTATTTGTTTGTTTGTTTATAGAGAGCACATATGTGCAAGCAGGGGAGGGACAGAGAGACAGGGAGAGAGAGAATCCTATGGAGTCTCCATGCCTACTACAGAGCCTGGCACAGGACTCAATCTCATGACCCTGGGATCATGACCTGAGCTGAAATCAAGAGTCAGATGTGTAACCTACTGAGCCTTTTATTCTTTAATATGTTGAATTCCATTGATTGGATTTTGAATATTAAGACCTTCTTACATTCTTGGGATAAACTCTACTTGGTCATGGACCATCATCCTGTTTATAGTTGGATTCAATGTCCATGAAGACTGTTGGTTTAGTTTAGTTTACTTTAGTTTTGTAATGACTTTATCGGATGTTAGTTCTAGGGCTATGCCAGCCTCATAAAATAAGGTGGGAAGGGTTCCCTCCTTCCCTAATTTTTGAAAGAGTTTGTGTGAGTTTGGTGTCATTTCTGAATGAAGAATGTTTTTGACCTGTGAGTTTGAATCAGCATTTCTGGGTAGCATAATAACAGTTTAGGTAAAAGGGACTTTTTACCACTGACCTATTCGGGCTCTTTGATTTTTTTTCTTCTTTCTTCCTTTGGTAACTCACTGTCTAATCACCTCTGGGAACATCCTTCCTGATCCTTTGGTCTCTGGGGCCACATATCACCTCTTGGCTCCCTGTTTTCATGGGCATAAGTGATGTGGAGGGTGGGGATCGACTGCACAGATCAAAGCCCTCTCCTTTCTGTAAGTACCAGCTCAAGGCACCCCAAGAAAAATTGTCCTGTCTCCCATTAGGTATGAACGTTTCTCCCTCCCTGCATTTTCCCTCAGATCAGCTCTCTTTAGCTAATGACCCTTCGTGGGAGGATCTTGCTGATAATCTCATCCCGGTTTTCATCCTGACTCTGCCATTTTCTGGATGTGTAGCCTTCGTGGGTCACATTTTCTCTCTGGGCCTCAGAACCTTCATCTGTACTCTGGGGTGGCTGGAAGAATTAGTCTGGCACCCCTCTGACATTTCCTGGTTCTCTCTTTCTAGAAGCTTCTTATTAACAGGGATTCCGTGCAACTGTAGTATTTCATCTCACTGATGAAAAAGACAGTGGGATATTCCATAAGAGGACTGGTGTGTAAATGCCTGAACTCTAAATAAGCCAGTACAGAGGGGCGCCTGGGTGGCTCCGTGGGTTGAGCATCAGACTTCAGCTCAGGTCATGATCTCACTGTTTGTGAGCCGGATCCCCCGCCTCAGGCTCTCTGTAGTCAGCACAAAGCCCACTTCGGGATCCTTTGTCCCCTACTCTCTCTGCCCCTCCCCCACTCATGCTCTCTCTTTCTCTCTCTCAAAAATAAACATTAAAAAAAATAAACAAATACAGAAATACCTAAGCTCACGCTGGTTGCCCCATGAGTCCTTGTCTTTTCTCTCCCCATTCACCCCCCAGCATGATGGTTCCCGGCAACGCAGCGGGGGTGGCCAAGCAGTTCCTACGCTGCATCTTCCATCAGCTGGCCCCCAACGGCATCTTCCCACAGCTGTTCCAGAGCACTATCAAAGGTAATTCCTTCACAGGGAATCCAAACACCACAAACGTGGCTACTCGCTGAAACCCCAATGCTTCTAAATCTGACTATTGACTTTCCAGATGGGACTTTCTTACGGACCTTAGCCACGTCTCTCATGGACTTCAATGAGCTGAGCTCTCTCGCTGCTCTCAGTCAGCTCTTGGAGGTAGGTTTGCTTTGATGACTGTCTAAGCCCCCGCCGAAATCGCAGCTGAGGAAGAAGGCCTGTCATTTAACTGAAAAATTAAATTTAAACTAAGTATTAACACATGTCCAATTAATCTTAAATTCTTTAAATGTTTAAAATTAATTAAAAATAAGAATTGCCAACGCATGGAAGAGTGCCAATTGGATGTTGCTGTTGTGTGTGGATTGACTGTTTATTTAAAGCTCCTTGGGCACCCTCAACTGAGGGGTGGATGGCAGCTGTTAAGCACTCACCTGCACTGAGCTTTCAGGCTTTCCAAATGCGCAGTGGGTGAAGCTGTGTGCACTGTATTGCGAGACTTGGATTCTGCTTATTTAGCGTGAGGTTTTGGATTCAGGTCCTGCTTCTGTGCTCAGTCATGAGACGACCTCAGTTCTCAGTTCCATTGCCGGTTCGTATCCGGACGCTTGGGTTCACGTGTCAGGTCCTCTGCTTTGTAGCGTTCTCAGTTAGCTTGCAGGGTTGGCCAATGGCCCTATAAACTTCGCTGCTTCTGTAGTCATTACTCTCAGGCTTTGGCCAGTGGAGTTTCCAACAAGCATCGTTCATTGTGTCTTCTTAGCACCTAACCACACCAACTGCAGATCCTTAAAATGTGTTTCTTATTTCTTACTCACATTTCACCTTCTCCCACTGAATTAAAAGTCACAGTTTTTCCCGTTTGTCCGAATTTTTTGATTCTTCTCTGTTCACCTCCTGCCAATTACAATGAATAGCCTATATAGTAGGCACACAACACATGTTTAATCCGTGAATGTGTGATTTTTAAAGCTGATCTTCGACAAATAGCTCTCTGAATCCCCAAGCTGTTTCAGCAGTTGATTGCCTATGCTTTTGTGTTTTTAGGGTCTAAATAACAAAAAGAATTTACCAGCAGGGGGTGCTATGATACGCTGTTTGGAAAACATTGCTACCTTCATGGAAGCTTTGCCCATGGATTCTCCTAGCAGCCTCTGGACCACAATCAGCAACCAGTTTCAGACGTTTTTTGCCAAGCTGCCTTGTGTTTTGCCTCTAAAGGTAAGCTGAGTCCAGGATTTCATCTGCAATTGTGATCTTACAGTTTGCAGACCATCTGCTTACAGAGATTTGATGTTTCATAAAGGGCTGTAAGGAATCTCTGTTAGCCACAGAGTGCAGAGCATTCTGTAGCTTGATGTCTCCAAGTGTTACAAACTTAAAAAGCAAAATGTGTTAGGCATTTTGACGTAGTGATTTCATGTTTCCAGTTGATTTTTAAAAATCAGGAAGATAGTAGTAGATGGTGTTTATCTAGAAATTTTTTTTCAATAAATGCCTAAGTCAGTAAGTACATAGTTTTGTCTAAAAGGAGAGTAGACATACCATGTAAAGCTAAATTTCAGAGAACTAAAGGGAAGTGATTGTTTACGTGTTTGTGAGTAAAGTACTTACTTGCAAGGCCAAGGTGATAATTATGTTTCTGTTTGGCTGCCTTACCACTACCACCATTGCCCCCTCCCTGTGGCCACCATACCACTTTCCAAGAATACACACACAATTACCTAGCTGTGAATCTCGTGACCTAAGGAGAATTTTTGACATGAGTCCATTAAATGCAGAAGCAGAACTCTATACTGTTAAAGCTAGAAGAGACCTATAAAAACCATCCCTTTCCAATGCCCCCCATTTTCCAGATAGGGGACTGCAAAATCAGAGAGGTGGTGGCTATGTGAGGATTAGAACTCAAGACTCTTGACTCCTGACCCAGTGCCCTCTCCACTAATAGTGTCCTAGAGTCCTTCTACAGCAGGGGCGAATTGAAGGCATCTAGTCTCTATAGTAGGGAGAAAGGAGGTGGCTGTTAGTGGTCGTTTCTATGTCTTTGAACCTCATTTGCTCCATGAGCTTTTTGAGCTTTATGCAGATCACAGAAATATTCAACTCACAATAAAATCAATCACTTGTTGATCTGACAAGTGAAGTTACATGTTGGTAGCACCGTTTCTCAAATGAGTATTACATGTATATAAAATGTCTTATAAAGATGAACCACCCCCCGGGGCACCTGGGTAGCTCAGTCAGTTAAGTGTTTGACACTTGGTTTCGGCTCAGGTCATGGGCTCCACACTGACAGTGCAGAGCCTGCCTGGAATTCTCTTTCCCTCTCTCTCTGCCCCTTCCTCTCTCTCTCCCTCTCTCTCTCTCTCCCTCTTTCTCAAAAATAAATAAATAAACTTAAAAAAAAAAAAAAAGATGGACCACCCCTGATAATGCCTTTTTCCAAATTGGCAGATTTGGAATATGTGACCCCAAAATAGGGTCTGTAAGGATAATTCAGGGACCCTTAGCTTGGTGTGTGCTGTTTTCTTTGAGTCGGAAGTTACTGTGACAAGTGGAAATTCTGAAATCTTTACCATCTCTCACATCCTATAATCCTATCTGCTCACAAATATAGAGTAGCTGAGTGAATCCAAGCAAAGAGGGTTAGTACTGTACTTTGAAACCATGTGGTATATAGATACTGTACATATACATGTAGAAGATTAAGTGATGCATTTTAACACGGCCACATGGAGCCTCCCTAGGACCAAGAGCCATTCAGGGCTGTTCATTGCATAAAGCCACACACTTGAAGAGAAGGGGGTGAGTCAGGCATGACAAATTCACATGCCTGTAGGTTGATACGATCATCAAAATATTTAACTTGATCACTGACCAATTGGAAGTATTGCCAGCAGTAAACAACTGGTAAGCCTAATTTGTGACAATCAGCCTTGCCCATAGGGACCCTGACTACAAGGTTAATGAGTAGAATGGGATATGGTTATACCGAGAACTGGGACCCTTGAGAACAGGAAAGAACCAGTCCCTTCTAATGAGTCCATATGCTGCAATACACCAGCCAATTGTCATGTGGGAATTAAGGTTTTGTATCATTGGTCTTCCCATGTTTTTGAAGATGATATTTCCTGGTTTTTAAAACACCATGGGGAGCTAATGAACAGCCAGTTTTCAGCCCCTGGTTTAAAGTAGTGTAAATGTCACATGAACTCCGATGGGTGTTAAGCAGATTAAATAGACCAATAATTCCCTTAGAAGGTACCTGTAAAATACTTCCAGAATTAAAGCAAAAACTTGCCCTGGTAGATCAGATCCAGGCACTGTCTCTGGTCATCTTCTGCTTTGTTTTTAATACCTTCGGAAAATCTTAAACTGTCGAAAAACCTGTAGTTCTCATCAGTGTAGAGATGTGGATCTCAGACTTCGGAGTGCACCGGTGCTCCTGCAGGACTGGCTAAAATCAGATTCCTGGGCGTTGTTCTAAGAGTTTCTGATTCACTGGGAGTACAACCTGAGGATTTGTATTCTGACAAGTTTCCGGGTAATTAGAAGTGCTGCTGGTCCAGGGGTTATTCTTGGGGAACCACTGGCTTAATTTGTACTATCTTAAAAGGCTAGTATTCTACACAGCTGCAGGGATTTAACTATAGCCTACCATTGTGATAGGCTTACAGTGTTAAATAAGATTTATTTTTGTTGTAACATTTCTCCCCTTCCTCCCCATACCAGTAAAATCAATTTTAAAAGTATATTTTGATTATGGAATCTTGCCAAAATGCAACTCTAATAGATTTTGAGGCATGATTTTTTTCTTGTAGAAATTTTGCTGCTTTTTCCCAGGTTTTTGTCATATCCTTTAGCAACAGAGAAAGGGCAGATGAAACTGGTTCTTATTTGGATTAATAAGCCTAATGATTTTAAATAGATTTGAGTAGTTTTTTTCCCAACATGGGAAAATTTCACAAATTAGTGTACCTCTTTAGAGTTGGACACATTTAATACTTACCTATCCACCTCTCTGTCAGTCTGTCCACCCATCCATCCACCCGTCCATCCATTCATATATCCATTCATCCATCCATCCATCCATTCAATTCTTTATCCAACTATATAATTTAATTTTAAGAATATATCTTTGAAAAGTGGTTTAGGAGCTGTGTTTAATTATTTAGTTGTTTAACATTGCTTAATTAATGGCTTAATTATGTTTTTTTAAAACCTGAGGATTTTTTTCAGCATGAATATATGGCATAGAAAACTGTAAGGAGGTAGCTATACTTGAGATTTTTCCCCCTAAAAAAAATGCTTATAAAAAATACATGAAGTAAAAGATACATTAAGAAGGGTACTGACTTTTATTGTTTTCATATTTGTTCACAGTGTTCTTTAGATTCCAGTTTGAGAATTATGATTTGCCTCTTGAAGATACCCTCTACCAATGCCACAAGGGTATGTATTGTATGTTTCAGAAAAACAACCCATTGGTTATTTAGTTATTTTTTTAACCTAAAAAGACAGGCATATAGTAATACTGGAGAAATGGTTACTGCATACTGAATGTTTCACTTTCACACACCTTGACAGTTTCTAGTATGAAGAGTTCTAATACATCACAATATCATTTTTTTGCAATTAGTCCTCTTAATCCTGGGCCAGGGCCATCAGGCTGCCCTTCATATTATGATCTAGGTGATCCTTCTAAACACAGATCTTAATGCCTTGGTTCCGTGCTTAAAAGTCTTTGATCACATCTCATTTCTTTTAGGATAATATCCAGATTCCTTAATGTGGCATACAAGAAGGTATTTCATTAATTTGCCAGCCTACCTTTCTAATTTCAGCTTGGGCTACTTGTACCATCCCCCATGCCTCCTGTTTACTTTCAGAATCATCATCATTATCATCAAAACAACAAGCACTCTTTGTTGAACACTTACCATATGGCAGGCATTATGCTAACTGCTTTACATTTATAATCTTATTTGATTTCATACTTCCTTGCCTTTGCTTAGGCCATTTCCTCTGCCTGAAATGCTTTATACTTTTGCTGGTGAGTCGAACTCCTTCTCATTCTTCAAGATGATAATCTGAATCCCATTTAAATTTCAAAAAATGGATATGAACTCTCCGTAGCAAATTCCTCCTATATCAGATCCCACAATACTCTATAGAGCTTTCTATATTAGCACTTACATGGTACAAACGTTTCCCCAGCGAGACTGTGAGCTTCATGAAGTCCAGCACTGTGTCTCATTCACCTTTGTATTCCTGCTTGTATTCCATTACACACAATGGTGCAATAGTTTGTATTGCAATGGCTTGTAACTACTAGTTAATATACCAAGAAGCCCCACCCCCTGTAAATTCATACCTTGACTGTGTTTTTATAAACTAATACTTTGTGCAGGAAAGTTACAAAGAGATCACTTGATCTCATCTGCTCATTTATAGATAAGGAAACAGGCTCAGAGAGATAAATTGTCTTGGCCAAGATTACATAGCTGGTTAGTGGAAAATTTGAGACTTGAACCTAGACCCTTTGATTCCAACCTCCTTAATTTTTCTGTTGTACCATATTGCCCCATCACTATGTGATTGCTGGATAAAATAACAAGTTTCTGTATAGGTTTGAATTCAGGTTTCCTTTTTTGATGAGTAAAGATGCAGTATATATCAACTGGAGATACATTCCTGACCTTATTCATCCATCATCAGTATTTCAAGGCAACATTAAACAGAGCAAAGAATATTGAATCAACAGTACTGTGTCAAGAGGTTCCTCTAAGATTTTCTATATGGGTTTCTGTGGGGAATATAAACAAAGGACATAATTCTTATCCTCAGCAGCAACTAGCTGTAACAAATTCATTTTTGTATCAATAAAGAAAAAAGATCACAAACATTCTCATATCTTTTGATTTAATCATTCCTTTTCTGGGAATCTCTTCTAAAGAAGAAAATGAAAATGTAAACTTCACATAAAAACGTATATAGTGGGATGTTATTTATAATAAAATGTGGCTTTTGTGCCATTAAAATGGATTATTATAAAGAAATAGCATTGCAAATTTCCTATATATTATTAACAAAATGCAATTAACAAAATGTAGGATTGGATGTGTGTAAGATTTTAGTCGAATGAATTGGAATGCAGCAAAGAAGGAAGTATGTAAAAATGTTATCTTGAGGTGGTGGAATTATGGACTTTTATTTCCTCGTATGTACATTCCTGCAGATCCTGCGTTTGTGCATTGAGTGTGTTTACTTTTATAATGCAGACAATTAGGACTATGGAGGTTGAGGAGTAGTGGAAATCACGTGAAGTCTTTGGGAGTCCAATTAAAATTCTGTCTCCCCTAAAGAGTGGTTCTGCCTTGGGAAACTTGCCCTGGAATTTGGATTTGAATTCCATTCAATAGCTGTATGGCCTTAGGCAAGCTGCTTGCCTGCTTAAGTCTCAGAGGAAAATAGGGGCACCAAAGCTCCAGAGTTCTAACAGCGATGGAGGACTCACTGTTGCCAGGTGCTTTACCTGGGTTATCTCCTGATTTCTCACAGCAACGCTAATGAGGTGGAGGCCATTGTTATCCTTGTTTTACAGAGAGGAGAACTAAGTCTAGAGAGGTTAAATCACTTACTCCAGGTTACAGAGAGCCAGAGTTTGAGAACAGTTGTGTGAGAGTCTAAGGCTTGTGGCACTAATATAACATACCGTCTCTCCAGGATTGTCGTAAGAAATTTGAATGGGAAAAACATATAAAAGCATCCAACTCTGCCTGATACTTAGTAGGTGCTCAAAAAAAAAGTGTTTCTAAATGACTTCAGAGAGCATATGGATCTAAAACTGACCAGTTAGGGGTGGGATTCAGATGGAGAAACCAAAACTGTGCCTTCCTGATGCACATAGGCAGGAAGCTGGTTAATGATGAGCATTATCTGAGTGAAAGTGCCTTGTACTTACTTGCTGGATGGTTTGTGCAACTTAAAACTGAGATGAGAGGTTTTAAAGGAGCTGGATGGATGAGCCCAGAGATGCCTACAGATTCTGAGAAATACAGTGGAAAATCTTAGAACAAACCTCACAAAGTCTTGATTGCTGGGGGTGGACATAAGGACAAAATTGGAGTTGAATAGCTTTATAAATGATGCCACCTGGGAAAGTAAGAATTTTTTTTTTTTTTGAGGAACAAGATGATTAAATCATGCTCTTTAAATTTTTTTTTTTCAACGTTTTTATTTATTTATGGGACAGACAGAGACAGAGCATGAACGGGGGAGGGGCAGAGAGAGAGGGAGACACAGAATCGGAAACAGGCTCCAGGCTCCGAGCCGAGCCGAGCCGAGCCATCAGCCCAGAGCCTGACGCGGGGCTCGAACTCGCGGACCGCGAGATCGTGACCTGGCTGAAGTCGGACGCTTAACCGACTGCGCCACCCAGGCGCCCCTAAATCATGCTCTTTAAAGGCACTGATTGAATGTACAGTTCTGTTCTTGTTAGACCAATAGTGTTACTCCACTAGCCACCTGGCAACAGATTTTAACTAAAGGAATGATCCCATTAGTTTAAGTATCAGAAGACTTTAATACTTTTTTTTTAAATTAAAGAATCAGCAGTTGGTTTTATTTGGCCCCAATCTCATTGCAGAGTCTGTTGGAACCATTTTCAAAACTGCTCAGCTTTGTGATTCAGAATGCCGTCTTTACTCTAGCCTACCTGGTGGAGGTGTGTGGTTTGTGTTACCGAGCTTTCACAAAGGTAAGGTTGCGTATCCGTTTGTTCTGGGGAAACTGAAAACTGGCAGAAACATTCTTTCTAACCGGTGTCAATGCTTGTTCCATTCATTGCTTCACTGTAGTTAAAAATGAGTAATTCTACTGAGGTCTAATAAATATCACGGGAAGGAAACACTTTATGCAAATCTATATAAACTGTATCTTAATTATACAAACTTGGAGAAATGAGGCTCATATGGTTTAGAAGAGAAGAGAGATTTTGAGTAAAACGAGATAGTGGTTCTAAATGACCTCTTAAGGTCCTTTTCAAGTTCACCATCCCATGATTAGTGGGCAAGCCATAACTCCGTGTCATTTTTATACCCAAAGTAGAAAAATATCAGCTTGTCATTTGTAAAATCCTGAGGAGAGCTCCTTAATTCTCATCACTTGTTTGTCTCTCCACTTCTGGGTTCTTGGCCTCTGAGATTGTAATCTCATCTTTTGTCATCTTGCCTTCATAATGGTTTCTGTATTGCATTATCTTTCTTCTCCCCTGGCCCACTGCTGAGGAGTGGAAAAGTACTGCTTGCCCAGTGCCTGTAGCAGCCTTGTTGGAGCTGGTAGATGCTGTCCTAAAGGAAAAGCAAGGCCAATTGGGAGCGTTTCTGCCCTCAAGAACAGTGTACAGTGTTACTCACCCAATTTCCAAATTTTCCAAGTTTCTTTTCAGTGGGGACTCTGTTTCTGTTGTTCTCCCTTGAACATCTAGAATATTCCATTTTTCATGTTGTCCACTTCTATAAGCCTTTTATTTTCCTCATTAAAAATCTAATTTTCTATCAAGTCTTTCATTCTATTTAAAACACTCTTGTCTTTTTTTTCTTACCATCTTGTGTCCATTCTGCCATGTTAAGTGTTCCATGATAATCTTGTCTTTAGTCTTTCTGATTATAAACTTATTACTCTGCTTGGAGTTTTCTAACTACCTAAATAATCAGCATTTTTTTTTTCTTCTTTCAAATCCTTCCTGAAAAATAACTTTTTTTTTTTTTTGTCACTTAAAACAGTAGATCTATAGGACACAGTACCAGATGCAATGAAAAGATATACAATGAAAAGAAGTTACTTTATTTCTTCATTTTCTTTATGCTTGGTTTGTTTGAATTATGCACTTTTTAAAGGGGAAGAACCATAATGAATTTGTACTTTCTATGTTGTGCACTATAGAGATTGACCACAGAGGAACTTCCACTTTTTTAAAGTCAAGATATTCTTAGTTTTGAACATTCCTTATACATTATATGCTCTCCTCCCCCATGATTGCTTTAGTGGCCTTCTACTTCCTGTTGTCATCTGCCCATCTCCAGTGGTCAAACTCAAAATAACTATTACTTGTAGAAAGCTTCAGTCTTAGCGTGTTCCCACCTTCTTCATAGATAATGGGAAACTATTGGAAATGGTTTCAGAAAGAGCAGTATCTAACTGAGCATTCTCCCTTGTTTAATCAAAAGAAAAGGCATAGAAAGGTAAGGGCTTTGTAGACTTCTCCTTCTGGCAATCTGGCAGCCTAAATACCTGAAAACTGTCCCACTTAAAATAATAGAAGTGCTGGGTAAAATGTAATGAATATGATTTTAAATGTATTGGTAATTTTATAAGAATGAAAGGGGCAAAATTGGAGAGGAGATTGAGAACCAGAGTGGGAAGCATATAAGCTGATATTGTAGCAGTCTTGGGTGGGGGAGTTGCTTGTCTTGGGAGCTTAGTGGCTCAAAGTTTGTTTTTTAGATTTGCATGTATCTAATTTTATTTTGCTTATTTGGTTTTTTTAATTCAAGTATAATTAAATACAGTGTTATATTAGTTTCAGGTGCACGCCATATTGATTCTATAATTCTATACATTTCTTAATACTCACTGCAATTAGTATAGTCACCTTCTGTCATCATACAACATTATCACAATATTATTGACTGTATTCCCGATGCTGTACTTTTCATCTCCATGAATTGTTTATATTTACAACCTTTTAATCCCCTTTATCTGCTTCATCTATCATCCCACCTTCCTCCCATCTGGCAACCACCATTTTGTTCTCTGTATTTAAGAATCTGGTTTTTGTTTGTTTGTTTTGTTTTTTTAGATTCCACTTATAAGTGAAATCATGGGACACTTGTCTTTCTCTGTCTGACTGATTTCACTTGGTATAATACCCTCTGGGTCTATCTGTATTGTTGCAAATGGCAAGATTTCATTCTTTGTCATGGCTGTGTGTGTATTTGTATTATGTGTGTGTCCCTTTTTCGAATTCATACAGAGGTATTGAATGGATTAATGGTGTCTGGGACCTGCTATATTTGGAATTTGAAATATACTTTTAAATAATTCATAGATCAGAGGAGATAGGAGAATTTACAAAAATATTTAGAACTACACAAATATGAAAATACTACATTCTAAAGTTTGAGATATGGAGCCACAGAAATATTTAGAAGAAGATTCATAGTCTTAAATACTTCTCTTGGAAAAGAAGAGAAACAAAATGAGGTAAACAAGTCAAGTTAATAGGCATAACAGAGCAACCATACGAAGATTTAAAGGAAGGAAATAATAAAGATAAGATCAGGAAATAATGAAATAGAAAACATAGCTACAATGGAGGATCAGTACAACCAGAAGGGGGCTTTGAGGTTCTGACAAAACTTTGGTGAGACTGATCAAGAGAAGCAGAGAACAGGCACAGATAAAGACTATCAGCAGTGAAAAAGGGACCATAGCTGTAGACATAGCAGAGATTTTGAAATGAACAACTCTGTGTGGGTAAATTTGAAATCTTGGACAAGGGGACAATTTTCTAGAAGAATGTAACACACTACAACTAAGGAAAACAATGGCTAGACCTAAATGATTAAAAATTGGAATGGGTAACTATAAAACGTCCCAGTTTTAAAGATGACTTCTGTTAAACATTGAAGGAACAGACTGAGTTCCACTTTGTGCAGAGAATCAAAACCAGGGAACACTTTCAACATCCTCTGTGAGGCCAGTAGACTCTTGACACCAACTGGACAAGGGCAGTGGGAGAAAGGAAAATAATGGGCCAATTCTACTTCTGAGGTATACAAATTCTGAATGAATAATAGCAAATTAATGTGTTAAACATAAAGCCTCAAGGCCCAGTGAGGATTTTCTTGAAGTATAAGAATGGTTTATATATTAGAACATTGATTTATGTCACCATGATACCAGATGAAAGGTGAAAAATTTATATCATTATCTGAGCAAATACAAAAGAAGGATTCTATGTAATTCAACACCCATTTGTGATAATTCCTGTCAAACTAGGAATAGAAGGGATATTCCTTAGCTTGTGCCTACCAGAAACTTCTAGGAAATGTTATACTTAATGGTGAAATGCCAACAGTAGTCCCTTTAAAATTATAAATAAGACAAGAATGCCCATTATCACTGTTTATATTCATTATGGTCCAGGGGGTCCTACTCAATTCAGTAAGATAGGAAGAAGAAATCAAAAGTGTAAGGATTTGAAAGGAAAAATAAAACTCTCACTTTCCATAGATGATATGATTACAAATGAACCAAGGAAAATCTGCCTTTTTAAAACTTTTGTAAGAGTTCAGCAAGGATACTGATTACCAATGAATACCCAGAAATCATCCACCTTTAATATTCAGCTACAAATGATTATAAAATATACTTTTAAAATGTCATTTCCTGTGGCAACAAAGAATAAATCTAACAAAAATGTGCAAGAACTTAATGGAGATAACCAGAAAGTTTTATTAAACAGCATTAAGTAAATGGAGACAGATCTCATGTTCATGGATGAGGACCCAGCATAATAAAGACAGCTAATTCTCATAAAATAACCTATAAATTTAGTATAATTTCAATAAAAAGTTTAGACTTCTTTCCTGATAATTATGGACTAGATCATTTCCTACTTAAAAGCTTAAAAAAATGAGCAAGATATTTTCTGAAAACTTCTTAAAAGCATCAAAATGCTAACCAGATTTAAATGAATCACCAGACTAAGATCCGGGAGAGCACAGAAATGCAGGGATGTGACTGAGACGCTGAGCTGCAGTTCTAGAAGATCCAGGAGGCTTGGGGAACAAGAGTCAGAATCCAGGACCTACCAAGAGCAGGGACTTGGTATGATCCTGCACCCCTGCAGCCCATCCCTGTTTGGTCAGGACGACAAAATAAAGATAACCCAGAGGTGAACTTGTCCTCACATAGATCGAGCTCAGTGTCAAGCCCTTTGGTGGCCCAATATAAGACCTTACAAGGCTTGTGTGTTTATTAAGGTAACCCCGGACCAGGCTAGTACCTCCAGGGACCTGGCAAAAAACAGGCAGAAAGCTCTTTGGAGGAAGAGGCCTCAAATGATTTCTAGAAATAATTTTTTAAAAAAGTGTTCAGCATGCAAGGCTATTTGGGCGTACAGGTGGCAGTATATATACCATGAGTGAAAATGAGGAAAAGGAAAAGAAAGTGGATGCAGACCCATTGGGTCTCCAGTTCCTTGGTTATGATCAAGAAAGGACACACGAGGGGCTCCAAGGTGCTTGTGACGTGCTGCTGTTTGACCTGGGTGTTCAGTCTATATGAACCCATTTATCTGCACGTTTGTGTTTTATGTCCTTTCATGCATGTGTGTTATAGTTGACAGTAAAAAACTTGCAAAATTGAAAACAGTCTCATGTTACGTTAACAGGAAAACAGATCAATGAATTTCAGTATGTTCTTATAATAAAATATTGTTAAACCCTAGTTAAAAGAACTACAACTACATGTATCAATAGGAACTAACTTCAAAAACGTAATGTAGCGAGAAATTATAAGCAGAAAGAGATGCACAGTATGATACTGTCAGAGAAAGTTAAAAACAAGCACGGAAAAATAATATTATACCTTGTAACGGAGGCATACATATGTAGTGAAAACATACATGAACTAGTAAGCACCAGATTCAAAATTGTGGCTACTTCAAGGAAGGGAGAAAGAAAAGAGAGCACCATACAGGAAGCTTCCACTGTTTCTGTGACATTACATAAAGCAAAATGTTACAATGTGTCAAAGATGAGTGGTGGTACCTAGTATGTTCCATTTATTTTTCTGTGTGCTTAAGCAGTCCATTTGAAAAGTAAGTTCCTCAGAGAGGATATGAGCCCCTGGAAACAGCTGTATATGTTTCTCTCTAAATCATTTTCTTTTGGAAAAAAAATGCTTTTGGATTTAATTTCTGCATTTCTTAGAACCTATCATTTCCTGCAAGCAAAAACCAAATCTGGCCATTTCAGTATTGAAGAGACCTCCTATCTTTCTCTTACCCGTTGAATTATGTGCTCTGGGTGCTTCAGTAAACTCATTACACACACAAAAATGCCTTTTTAATTTTTTCCTTTCAGTTTTAATTTTATTTCTTAAGGACAGTTCATTATGCATATTCAAATACTGTTTTTCATTTCCGATCTGTGAATCTTTTGGAAGCTCTTTTGACAGATCTATTCTGAGTTTTTAGAAATAGCTTACCTTCTTCTCTTTTGTTCTGTTTAGGAGCGGGATAAATTCTACTTGTCTCGTAGTGTTGTTCTGGAACTCCTGCAGGCCCTGAAGCTCAAATCCCCTTTACCAGATACAAACCTCCTCCTGCTTGTCCAGGTGGGCTTATGCGTTGTTTGAAATACTTTCCACGAGATCCACTATGTTTGGAAAAATTAAGGAAGGTGTGGGGCATATGCAAAAATCAAATATCTCTGCCCAGAACTGAGAAATAATCTATCTTACTTGAGCCATGATCGAACCAATATTACACACTTAACACCCCCACTGGCTAAACAAGACAAAAAAGGAGTATTTATTTTGTCCCTACTGTGGAACTAGTTCTGTGAGGGGCAAAGAGAATAATGAAACAATAATTTCTGCCCTCAAGAAATTTACAGCCAGGTAGGTCGGAGGGCAGCTCATTGACCGCTAATGGAGCTGACGGAGGACTAATGAAGCCACTAGTGGGGTACCAGGCTGAGGTCTGGTTGCAGAGTCCCATGCATGTGGGTGGGTCACCAAATCTCCTTGAAGAGCTGAGGGTGAGGGTAGGCCCGACCAGGTACACTCCGTGGTGGGATGTACAGAGTTCAAGCATGGTGGCAGGTGGATGTGAAAAGCACCAGCACCCACGGGAGCCCTGAGGCAGAGGGGCTTGAACGCATATAAGGCAGGTTCTGGAGAACTTACAGAGTTGGTGCTTTTGGCTGTAGGGTTGCTCGTGAGGGGCTGGAGCCCTCCATCCCTGGCTCCCTTAGCTCATCATCTTAGACAAGCATGCAGGTTTTTAATCACATGAGACCAGCTATGACTAGTGCCATGAGAGAGAGAAAGAGATATAAACAAAGTCCTGGGGGGAGTTGAGAGCAGGAGGCATCCCATCCCATGTGATGTGAAATCAGGGAAGACTTCATGAAGGAGGTGGCACTTGAGCTAGACCACAAAGGACTGCTGGGTGCAGGCAAAAGCCTTTCTATGAGGTTGGAGTTCAGCATGAGAGGCTGACTGGCTTCAAGCAATGGGGGTGGGGGGTGGGGAGGGAGGCTTCAACAGGAAGTTGGGACAAATTTAGGGATAATGACCTGAGGAAATCAGGTAACATGGGACCCCACCTCATACTCCCAAGGGTTGAGGCTAGACTTAAAAAAACTTGGCCATGAGCCAGGGCTAGGACCAGAGTATCATTCAGACTGCCTTTGTGCAAAGTGCGCAGTAAATGAGTCACAGCTGTTTTATTCTTCCTGATGAGCATTAAGACCCGTCCTAGGGGCTTGGCCTACAAAGTTGAGGTTAAATGACTGGAGGAAAATGGGAGCTTGGTATCAAGGAACTAGGCAAGTTTCCCTGAATCTTAGGTACCTTGGGTGCCATTTGGAGAGATGAGGGAGAGGGAAACATTCTAAGCACCTGTGATGGGCTATGCTGGGTGCTTTACACGTTACCCTTAATCCTTACTGCCATGTGAGGTATTAGTTCTGGACCGCAGATGAGAGACAGGCTCAGGGAGGTACAGTGACTTGCCCAAGAGCACACAGCTGGCAGAAGTGGTGTCCGCATCTGACCACAGGGTCTGTTCACAGCCCGGTCGGGCTCCTTGCATCACTCGCCCCTCTTACCGTAAGAGCTCCTAGCTGTTTGCAGTGCCTTCCTCTCTCTGCACACAAATCCGGTCTTCCAGCCTCTGGCTAACTAAAGGAATTCTGCTAAAACTCTGCTTTTTCTAAATCACTCCCTGCACTGATAACCTGCACTGACCTGAACTGTGCTGTCTTCCATCCTGTGGCCCCATGTGACCCTTCAGTAGTATCTACAGATGTTTACTGGCCATCTGTCTGGGGCTAGATTCTAGGGGTATAGCAATGTAAAAGGCATAAACCCTATCCTGATCATGTGCTAACGCCTATACTGAAAGTCTGCACAGTATGTAGAGTGCCGAAGAGGAGGGAGTGGCCAGCTCAGCCTGGGAGATGGAAGAAGGCTCATTAAGCCACTAGGAGCCCAGACCTGGCCCAGGTGCTGGGGAAATAATGAATAAGCCATGCCTCCTTCCTTCCAGGAATTTGCTGTCCAGGAGGTGAAGCTGACATGTAAGCAAGCATTTCCGACACAGGGTGATGGGTACAGTAGCAGAGGTGTGCACTGAGTAAGGAAGTGTGGTGTAGAAGAGGGACCGTATGGACCTTAAAGTATGTGCCGAAGTTCAGGAGTTTACCAGGGAGAAGAGGAGGAACCATACCCATCATTTACTATCTAAGATTCACTACTGATCTCCTTCCTCCCCTGCCATATACTACTAATCCTTAGAACCAGAATTGAATTTTTCTCAAAGGCATGAGATTTAATAAGAAGTTGGTGTACTTTCAGTGAGCCATGGCCTAGCTTTGCGGGGCACACTGGAGCTGGCTGAGAGCAGTGATGGCTGGCGAGTGGCAGCAGTGAATGTCAGGTACAATATAGTCAGAATGAAATGGCTCCCATTGTATCAGGATGCTAGAAAACCCCAGAGGAAGACAGAAGAACAAATCAGAGCCAGGAGCTACTGGCCTTCCTAAGGAGAGGCAGACTTTGAATCTCTACTAGTGGATTGCCACTGGCCAGCCCTTCCTATTTATGCCTGGGCAGCACCACTGCTTTTGAGTACAAACAACTTTGACCCAAACTGACCGTAAGGATTGATGGGATTGACACTGGTTTGGAGAAGAGGGTAAGTGAACTGGCCTTAGTGAAAAAGCCCGTGAGGGATTTAAGCTAGCGGGTTGACAGTGTCTGGGAGTCACTTGCTTCTGATAGCGTTCTGGATGGGAACCTGCCGCCTCAAAACAGCCTGGGTTTCCAGATGCTGAAGGTGCTTTCCTGCTTCCATGGGAGAACGTTTCTTCAGTTGCCCTCAATCTTGAGCAGAGCTAATATATGTGGCTGATCTTCTTGGGGTCTAGCATGCCGTTCAGTGACTGCTGCTGGGGCCTGGCTTTCTGTGAAGTACATTAGTCAACCATAATAAGCACTTGTCACAAGACAGAAAAAGAACACTGGCAGTTTAAATTGCCCAGTGTTTAAGGAAACCATGAAAACAATGATTATTGTATCACAGCTAGGTGAATAAATAACAAAAACAAATTAGCTTTAGGAATAAAGAAGCCAAAAAAGTAGATTGTTCTGAATGTGTTTTTTTTTTTTTGTTTTTTTGGTTTTTTTTGGATTCTCATATACCATTTCAAATAAATACCATCTCCGTCTTTTTAAAACCAGTATGTATTTGTCATGGAATCATTACATTTTAAGAATCTAGTTGTAAAATTATTTGGGTTGGAGAGGTATTTCAGAGAAGATTTGAAGTCATGCCAAAGAGAAACAACTTTATGAATAATGTTTCAATCTTCCCAACAAAAAATATTAAACATTATGCTATTTTGAAGTATTATGTCTTTGTTCTATATACAGTCCATTTTCATTACTGAGAGAAATAAAAGTGAGGC
The DNA here is from genome assembly GCF_028749965.1 of Puma concolor. NCBI lineage: Eukaryota > Metazoa > Chordata > Mammalia > Carnivora > Felidae > Puma > Puma concolor. The sequence continues at coordinate 11,777,510 of NC_141672.1, read as the reverse complement.
ATGCTTTAAAAAACCAAAGTACTTTCCATCTCTGCCTGGTAGTTCCTGGCTAAGCCATGGAGAGAGGTCCTCCATGGGGCCCCTCATGGGGTGAGGGAGAAGCATCTTTTGTCTCTCTTCAAGAATAGGACATCTTTTGGTAGGGTTTCCCAGTTCCTTTTTCTCTTGCCCTTGACCGCCTGGTTCCTGCAGGTGTTCTCTGGAGGATGGCGGAGGTGATAGCCTTTCTCTGGTGGCTTCTCTTAGGCCAGTGAATGTAGTCTGCAGTCAGAGAAAAGCTTTCCTCTTTACTGATGGAGCATCAGTTTCTGGCAGCTAGAGGACCAGGCTCACAGTATGGACAGATAATATGTCTGGGGCCAACAGTGACTTCTTCCACAGATACCAGCAAACATAATCTGATGGCAGTGGGGGTGGCTTTGTTGAACTGAAAATGGAACTTGGAAACAGAAAAGAAAGCAACAATTGGAAGGAAAAACTCCCCCGGTGACCCATCATGAGTGACACTAGCTCTATTAGTGACAAGATAGTCAGTTGCTCAGACCTTGGATTTACCCTTCATTCTTCCATCCCACAGAGACCACCAGGGTATTTCCATTACTACTCCTCTAATAATGTCCTAGATAGATAAATTCACAGGCCTTGAGCCATTTATACTCTTCTCATAGATAGATGATACCTTTGTTGTTTATCAAATACTCTGCCCTTAAAGAACAACGAAACACTTGCCCAAGGGATGTGTGGCCACCCAAGTTTTAAATGTTTCAGGGTCATGATAGGTACCAATCTGTTTTTTAATTCCTAGAAATTCTTTCTAGAGGCCCGGCATCATGGGAAATCTCCCACCTGCTCTCTTGTGGTCGTCTATCCATAGACTCCTGTTATTTGTTTTTACCTGCATATAACGTCTGAAGGCCATAAACGCGCAAGTGGATGTTTTATTTTTTAAAGAAAAAGAGGCTTGGAGGTAGGAAAGGATTTGCCAAATAAGAAAAATATATGTATTCTTCAGAATCTAAGTTGTCAACCACCAGGATATAGTTCTTCTGCACATTGGACAGATGCCCTATCTTGTTTTAATTCAGACCTGTCAACATTTTAACTTTTCACTTATGACATCTTTGCTGCTGGTCTGCTGGAGATATTTTGGGTGTAATAGGTTATCATAAGTGTTATCTAGATAGATTAAAGCAGAATTTTCATAATAGGGTGATAACTCATTAAAAGCTTCTGTAAAGGCTATATGAGCCCAAATCAAAATGAATTTCCTCAGCCCTTATTATGTGTTAAGAGTAGACATTGTGCTGATTTGCATGGAGCACCCCCACTGTGTGGGATACACCTGCACAGTCAAGTGTAAGAAACCGTGTGGGTGAAAGATTTCTCTTTTAAAGACAGGCTAGTGGTGGGCTAGAGGACAAAGAACTGACAGAGGGACGCCTCTTTTTAAGTCACAGATACTATTGACGTGGGGTATTAACATTAGTTGAGTTAGTAATAATCTGATCACTCTCTGGATGAGAGGTGGAGATACTATTTTGAGTCTCATTTTGATAATGAATTTAGTAAGACACATAATGGATATCGCCTTTCTTTTGTATTCTTTTGTATTCATGTGGGAGTGTGTGTTTCAGTAGCATATTTCTGTCTCAAAGTATGAAATTCTTCCTTCTGCAACAGACGTCCTTCCCCTCTCTGAGTTTTAGTTATGTCTTTATATTGTGAGCAATTCTATAAAATTATAATGGGATTTTTCAGCTTATGGTTGGCAGCTATGTAAAAAGAAGTGTTTATTAAGGTTTTAGGTGTACATATTATGTAAAAATTACACTGGATTTATTTTTATTTTTGATAAAAAAAAACTTTTAAAAAATGTTAATAAGTAAGCCCCATACCACACATGGGGCTCGAACTCACAACCCTGAGATCAGGAGTTGCATGCTCTACCAACTAAGCCATTGAGGTGCCCCCCCCCCCCTCGCAATTACACTGGATTTAAATGCCTTGATAAAAAATAAATACTAGATGGTTTTATTTTTATTTTTATTTTTTTAGTGTTTATTTTTTGAGAGAGAGAGAGAGAGAGACAGAGCACAAGCTGGGGAGGGACAAAGAGAGAGGGAGACACAGAATCTGAAGCAGGCTCCAGGCTCTGAGCTGTCAGCACAGAGCCCGACGCAGGGCTTGAACTTACAAACCATGAGATCATGACCTGAGCCGAAGTTGGACGCTTAAACGACTGAGCCACCCAGACGCCCCAATAGTAGATGATTTTAGAGGCTTATCCACTTTTATACCTGTTAATACACCAGACTCTCCACGGTACTTCCATAAATTTGGGGGGGATTTCTGATTAATTCTGACTTCTAAGAGTTACCAAACATTTTAATTTGGCCTCATATCTTGGGGCTACATGGCTGACGTGCTTCCATTATGCTACTCATTCTGCTTGGCTGAGTGTCATAGGTGAGAAAGGCTTCTGCTCAGGGGAGATAGAGACATTGAAGTATCGCTTCTCTGCGAATCTTCTCTTGCTCTCAAGGGCACAGCCAGGCCAGGCAAGCACACTTTTGGGGGCCCCCGGTGTGAACCCACCACAGAGCATCTCCACTGCCCTGACTTCCCTTCTCTCACGCTTACGTGCAGTTCTGTCCTCTCCCTTCTGGCCTCTCTTGGCTCTCATTTCTGTTGCAAAGAAATTAATTAAAATGTTGGTATCCTGACAGAGGTTTTGAAACTTAGTTATGAGTAGTTTGTCTTAGATTGCAGACTCTGATAGCTTTTGAAAATACATTTTATGGGAAAACATGTGTTATCTGCCAGGAGGTTGGGACTGTTTCTTCTTTTGATCATGTACTTCTATCAGATATTTTATTTTTTTTTACTGACAGGTTCTGGCCAAAGTTATAGGCTTTCCTTTTTAAAAAAAAAAAAAAAATTCTGATGTATTTACTTTAAAAAAAAAATTTTTTTTTTCTTAATGTTTTTATTTATTTTTGAGACAGGGAGAGACAGAGCATGAGCAGGGGAGGGGCAGAGAGAGAGGGAGACACAGAATCCGAAGCAGGCTCCAGGCTCTGAGCCATCAGCACAGAGCCCGATGCGGGGCTCGAACTCATGAGCCGTGAGATCATGACCTGAGCCGAAGTCGGACGCTTAACCGACTGAGCCACCCAGGCACCCCTACTTTTTCTTATATTAGGAATAAGTCTAGTTAGACAGCTGACAGAAGACATCAGCATTCCTGAATAAAATAATGGAAAGTTGCAGGTATTCCCTGGATAGTACCTGCTGGTACTTTCTTTGCTAGGTTCAGAGTTAATGGCCAAATAGATTCCTCAGCCTTCTGGAACTGTATTTGAGGCAAAGGGAAATGACTGTACATGAATGTAGAGTGGTGGTATGTATCTTTTCCTGCAATGTGGCTTTCAGAGAAGGCTCTGCCTGTTGTCCTCTGGCCCCCAGCTCAGTTACGTGTTGAAATACCTCTCTTGCAGGGCCACACTTGATGACCAGCTCTTGAACAAAGCCTTGAATGAGAAGCCTCAGGGATACTTGCCCTCAGAAGGTCTTCGGCCTAAATCTCTGCCTTGTTAGCCAAAGCCTGTTACCTATTTATTATGCTCTGATCCTGACCCCTGATTAGCCTGACAACATGCTGGTTTCTGGTCTTCATCAGGCCCCCGTGAGCTTTTCTCTAGCACCCTAACCCGTATTATTTCTCCCCAGTTTGCCAGGGAGCTAGCCTGCCTTGCTGAACTCTTCATCTTGATCTTCCTAACTTTTCTGTGCTCTTCTAGAGTGAGAGTGGAATGGGTTAGAAGGTAGGGCTGTCAGTGTGAAAGCTTTCAGAGCACTGAACCATGCACAGCAGCAGCTTTGGACCCCAAATTTGTTGGGACCACCGGCCAGAGGCCAGAGAGGACAAATTAACCAGGACCTACTAGCTCATAGCAAAGTCTGCAGATTTCATGTATAACTTTGTCTTGAAACCATTAATAAATAGCTGGGTGTTGCATGAGGTGGGAAACACCTATAAAAATCCATAACAAAGTAAATTAAATTGGAACCTGGCCAATCCGTCCTCATCCTGAGCTTGTCATAATTGGTTAATTGATTCATTTCACCAAGTTTTGCTGAGCCCCTCCATGATGTCAGGCAGGAAGCTAGTCAGGTAGGTCAGATGCATGGATGGAGTCTGTGCCCTTGGAGAGCTTGTAGCAGGTTGTGAAACAGACTTCATAGGTCACTGCAGTCTAAGGTCGCAACTGTTATAGTGGAAGTGTGTGAAGTGTCCCGTGGGGCAAGGACGGGAGTGGGGGTGGGGTCATCATCAGCACAGAGGATAGGCATGGGTGAAGTTAGAGAAGACACAGGCAGATTGCTCACAATGAGGTTGGTTATATTTCTGTTTTCATTTTAAATGTATAATGATAGAAGTCTGGAAAATCTATGAGAAGTCAGGAACTCTCGAGAAGCACTAGGGAGTAAATATTATAATAACTTCAGAATAAATCTGACAGTGTTGATGTCTTTCCTTTCTCCCTTGATTGAATGCACCATTTCAGTGCCACTGAGCTGTCTGGGTAAAGTAAGAATCCATGTGTTAATCTCAGTACTATGATCCTCAATTTCTGATAGGAACAAACTGTCATGATTAGCAAGTCCTATATATCCAGGGCAGATTGTCACGGGAGTAAACACTAATGAATGTAGGCCAAGTTAATAAAACTATAAATAACTTATTACTGTCCAAGTGCTCTTAAAAGTAATTATGCTTTCAATTTCTTACTAGTTTATTTGTGCAGATGCTGGAACCAAACTAGCTGAGTCAACAATCCTGAGCAAGCAGATGATTGCCTCTGTACCTGGAGTAAGTCCTGACTGAATTAATCATCTCTACATTTTGTATTTCTTCTCATTTCCCCATTTAGTAAAGAAGTAGTTTTGGCCTGTGTCCTGGCTCATTTTTGATAGAACAAACACTGTAAAATTGAAAACATGTTAGCATTTTTTTAAAAGAGAGGTAGTGAAAATTTATATTAACCCCAGCCCCTGGAAACTTTTAATTCCAGGAAACATGAGTAAAATTGAAGCAGCCAGTTAAGGGGAGGAGAGAAATTACCAGACATAAAAAATAGATTTGATTATAGTTCAGTTATTCCAGAATCACTTTTATTACACTGGCACCTGTTAACCAATTTGATTTGACTACTGCCAGAAAGAAATAAGCGTTGTGATACTTTGTTTTTCTTTACAATATTTCCTCTGAAAATTAAAAAATTCCCATTAGTGAACTATTTGGCAAAATAGGTTAAGATTCTCACTGAAGGGCTAAGGATGAGAAACCACAATAACATTAGTAGCAAGTTGACTGCAATGAAACTCAGAAACTTTAGAGATATTAATTATTCACTGAAAAAAATTATTTAAATTTTTAATAGAGAAAATTTAAAAGAGAAAGGATCAGCTGTAATCCCTCTGCCAATCAGAAATATTGTTTTGGAAAATTTTTTCGTATTTTGATCTATTCAGTATGCTAATTTGCTTATTTCCATATTGTTAGAAGTTTATTTGCTTTCCAGTTTCATTGCTAGTATGTACACACACATACACACACACACACACACACACACACACACACACACACACACACACATATATTTCTACAAAGACCATCATTATGTTTATTTTGAATTCTATCCTTGGCATAAATTCCTTAGAGAGTAGGACTATCTTGATGGTATGTATTCTCATATTGTTTTCTAAAAGGGTTTTATTTATTTACACTTATAAGTATACCAATTTTACCCACAGTGCTAAACATTATATTTTTAAAATGCTGTTTATTTAATTTTTTTGATGTGGAGAAATTCTATGACAGAGGAAAAATAGTAATTCAACCCAGAGATAATTTTATTGCCAACATATTAATGTATTTACTTTAACTTTTTCTGTGCATGTTTTTTTAAACATAGTTCAAACCATAGCATATAAATGTGGCTCTGGTTTCATATGTTATAAGCATTTACCCCAAAGTTTGGTGGCTGCAGAGTTATTACCTCATGCAAATGCACCATAAAATAGTGGTTAAGTGCACGGGGGTTAGACTCACACCAGAGTTTGAGGTCTGCCATTTACTAGCTGTGTGATCAGGAAAGTTATTTAACCTACGATTCTTGATTTGTATTATCTATAGAATGAGATATAATAGGGCCCAATGTCTAGTTTGAGGATTGAGTGAGATAATGTATGCAAAGCATATTAGCATAATGCCAGACATATAGTAAATGCTAAATAAACATAACCTATTAAAGAGAATATTAAGCAACATTACTTATTTTTGTATATTTTCATTAATTTCAATATTCTAATATATGAGAAACATCTTTGTGTTTAAATCTTTGTCCATATTTGAGACTATTTTTTTATAATAGATTTTGGGGAGTAGAATTACTAGACTATGCTTCTTAAATTAAAAAAAAGTTTATTTAGAGAGAGAGTGTGCATGAGCAGGGGAGGAGCAGAGAGAGAGGGAGAGAGAGAATCCCAAGTAGGCTCCGTGCTGTCAGTGCAGAGCCCGACATGGCGCTTGATCCCACAAATTGTGAGATCATAACCTGAGCTGAAATCAAGAGTTGGATGCTTAACTGACTGAGCCACCCAAGTGCCCCTAGACTATGTGTTGTTTTTTTTGTTTTTTTTTTTTGTTTTTTTTTTTTTTTTTTTTTAAATTTTTTTTCAACGTTTATTTATTTTTGGGACAGAGAGAGACATAGCATGAACGGGGGAGGGGCAGAGAGAGAGAGGGAGACACAGAATCGGAAACAGGCTCCAGGCTCTGAGCTATCAGCCCAGAGCCCGACGCGGGGCTCGAACTCCCGGACCGCGAGATCGTGACCTGGCTGAAGTCGGACGCTTAACCGACTGCGCCACCCAGGCGCCCCTAGACTATGTGTTTTTAAAGAGCTTTTAGTAGTTAGGGTGATGAAGGATGCCATGTGATGAATTCCCAGCCACTTAACACACAGAATGTTTATTGTTTGCTCATATAAAGTTTAAAAATTAATTAAACTAATTAATTAGTTTAATAAAATTAAGTTTAATTAATTAAATAAATAAATTAATGTTTATTTATTTTTGAAGGAGAGAGAGACAGAGTGTGAGTGGGGGAGGGGCAGAGAGAGAGGGAGACACAGAATCCAAAGCAGGCTCCAGGCTCTGAGCTGTCAGCACAGAGCCCGATGCGTGGCTCGAACTCACAAACCTGAGATCATGCCCTGAGCAGAAATCCGATGCTTAATCAACTGAGCCACCCAGGCGCCCTGCTCATATAAAGTTTGAATGGGTATCCTGATTAGAAGAAGGAGGAGGACTTTCAAATGAAAGTTTACGTGCAGCTCTCTGCAATCAGCTGGTGGCTGGGGAAAGAGAAGGGAATATGGTACATTGGAAGGTTCTCATGGGCCAGGTCTGAATGATGCCTATTACTTCTACTCCCATCCTATTGGCTGGAACTGTCATATGGGCACACCCAACTGCAAGCAATGATGGGAAATCTGGTTTAGGCACATGCTAGGGAGGAAGAGAAATGGTACTGTGAGCACTTAGCCAGTCTCTGCTGCACACTCACTAGTTTCCTGGTTGTTTAGTTCTTTAAAACTCAGCATTTGCCACCTCTGTGCTGGCTTAAAAAATAATATCCCTAATAAATAAAAGTTTTATTGAAATCAACAAGTAAAAGACAAGCATTCCAATAGCAATGAAAAAACAAAAACAGTTATAGGGGCGCCTGAGTGGCTCAGTCGGTTGAGTGACTGACTCTTGATTTCGCCTCAGGTCATGATCTTACAGTTCGTGAGACTGAGCCCCGTATGGGGCTCTGCATTGACAGCGGAAAGCCTACTTGGGATTCTCTCTCTCTCTCTCTCTCTCTCTCTCTGCTCTCCCCTGCTTGTGTGTGCACACTGTTTCTCTGTCTCTCTCAAAAACAAAAAAATAAAACATTAAAAAAAGTTAATAAGATCCATTTATGGAACCTTTCCAGTGACCAATAAGCCATTCAAAATATACTTCTTACTCTCACTAGTAATCAGTGAAGTGTAAATTGATATAAAGTATTAAAATATTTTAAAATATAAAATTAAAATCAGCTAGCAACTCAATAGGTTTTTCTTAATGATTAAAGTTATTGATGATGTGAAATAAGCATTCTTATGAACTGCTGGTGGTAGTGAAAATTGGTGCAACTTTGCTGAAAAACAGTTTGACAATTTACTTCTGGTAATATATTTGAGAAAATAATTTAATACACACATAAAGAGTATATTTATTAAAGTATATTTATTAAAGCAGCATTTAAAATAGTAAAAATATGGAAGCAAAATTAAGATCTAATGTTAGCATATTGTTTTTTAAAAAATTGTTTAAATTTGGGTATGGCCGACACACAAGGATACATTAGTTCCTGGTGTACAAGGTAATGATTCCACAAGTTTTTATGTTATGCCATGCTCACCCCTAGGCTAGGTCACCATAGAACACTATTACAGTATCATTGACTATATCCCTTATGCTGTGCCTTTTATTTCTGTGACTTCTTCATTTCGTAACTGTAAAACTGTGTCTCCCACTCCTCTTCACTCATTTTGCCCACCCTCACCCCTCTGCTCTGGCTACCATCAGTTTGTTCTCTGTGTTTATAGGTCTGATTCTGCTTTTTATTTGTTTGTTTATACTTCCTTATTATTTTACAGTCCATGTATGAGTGAAATTGTTTGGTATTTGTCTTACTCAGTCTGCCTTATTTCACTTAGCATAATACCTCTAGGTCCATCCATGTCTCAAATGGCACAATCTCCTCCTTTTTATGGCTGCATAATATTCCATTCCATATCTTCCTTCTCCATTTATCTATGGGTGGACATTTACGTTTCCTTCATATCCTGGCTATTATAAATAATGCTGCAGTAAACATAGGGGTGCATGTCTTTTTGAACTAGTGTTTTTGTTTTCTTTGGGTAAATACCCAGTAGTAGACATTTTGGATCCTACAGTGTTTGTATTTTCAGTTTTTTGAGGAACCTCCATACTGTTTTCTACAGTGACCATACCAACTTACATTCCCACCAACACTATACAAGGGTTCCTTTTTCCCCACATCTTCACCAATGCTTGTTATTTCTTGCCTTTTTAATTTTAGCCATTCTGGCAGGTGTGAGGTGATATCTCATTGTGATTTTGATTTGTATTTCCCTGACAATGAGTGATATTAAGCATCTTTTCATGTGTCTGTTGGCCATCTGGGTATCTTTTTTGGAAGCATGTCTATTCATGTCTTCTGCCCATTGTTAAATCAGATTGTGGTTTTTTGGGGGTTTTTTTGGTGTTGACCAGCATTAGTGTATTGTTTAAATAAAGTAAGGTACAAACAGAAGACCATGGGGGAGGACAAGGGAAAAAAATGGTTAGAGAGGGAGGGAGCCAAAACATAAGAGACTCCTAAAAACTGAGAACAAACTGAGGGTTTATGGGGGGTGGGAGGGAGGGGTCAGTGGGTGATGGGTATTGAGGAGGCCACCTGTTGGGATGAGCACTGGGTGTTGTATGGAAACCAATTTGACAATAAATTTCATAATAAAAAAAAGGTAAGATACATCTATAAAAAAGACTATTATGTGGCTACTGCCTCAAGTTTTAAAAGAATAAATAACTGGAAAATGTTTATGATGGATTTAATTTAAAAGCAGATTACAAAAAAATGATCTCAGGCTTATAAAAATTATATGTATATGTGTATGTTATATGTGTTCAAAACACGTTGGAAGGAAATACCGGTGGTAGTGGTTTCACTGATGGAGGACAAGAATTAGGACTATGTGATTTTTTTTTTTTTTAATTTTTTTTTCAACTTTTTTTTTTATTTATTTTTGGGACAGAGAGAGACAGAGCATGAACGGGGGAGGGGCAGAGAGAGAGGGAGACACAGAATCGGAAACAGGCTCCAGGCTCCGAGCCACCAGCCCAGAGCCCGACGCGGGGCTCGAACTCACGGACCGCGAGATCGTGACCTGGCTGAAGTCGGACGCTTAACCGACTGCGCCACCCAGGCGCCCCAGGACTATGTGATTTTTGTTAATTTCTGTTTTTCCAAGTTTTCCACAGTGAGCATATGTTCCTTACAATCTAAGAAACATAACTTTAAAATCAGACATAAGTTTCAAGGAAGAATTGGATATGATTCACTTGCGTTCATGTTTTTGAGTTTAGAGTACTTTTTCAACACCTTATCATCAGTTTCCCATTGAAATAAATATACGCCTTTGAAAACAAGTGGAGCTTGACTTTCTTTTTTTAAAACAACACATCAAGGCTATGCTTATGTTTTGCAAAGTAGAAAAAAAGGGGGGGGTTAGAAATTACATGCTTTGTTTTATAAGTGTAGAGGCTCCCTAAGATGATCCTGTATTTTAAGGCTTTTATTAGATGTAGATCCTGTCTCTAGAGCAAAAGTAACTGCATATTAGTAAACTCTTTGCTCTCATTCTTTGAAATTCAAAGTGAAAAGACAAATATTGAATAATGCTCCTAGTAATTATTTTCTTTGACATTTGCCTAGCTGAAATGATATAAAATATTGCCTATGAGAGAAACAAATCCCTTTCAAGAAATTAAAGAACAGAGTATATGCTCCTGTTTGCATGACATGTGAAAGGTCAGAGAAAATGGAATAAATCGGAGGGAAATCCTTTCTTGCACCAAAGGATTAATATTCCAAAAGCAAGAACACAATAACCTTTTATAATTCCTTCACTTGATTTAAATTAAAAGAAGAAAACCTTAGAACATATGAAATGCTTGGAAAACACTCTGACAGAACCGCCAATGACCTTATTTTACTGTTTGTTATCCTGTCAGAGGAACTGACAGGCGTAACATTGTAGAAGAGATGGGAGGTGATACAGTTCAGGGCTGTGCAGATTTACATGAATATGGGAAAATGGGAGCCACTGGGTGAGCTAGTTAAGTATATAATGTTCCAGATTTTCCAAAAGAAAGCTAAGAAAGGCCTTAGCATAGTATTCAGATGGCTTCAAAGACGGGCTGCTTTTCATCCACATTACACCCGGCCTGATGTGTGGGTTTTCTCATACAGCTTTGATGTAGCAGCCCGCCTGTTCGGTTTCCTTTTCGTTGCTTATAATCCTAAATTCACTGCACTGCCCTGGGCAGGTTTATGTCATTTAATAACCAGAGACACAAGTATGCTTTCTTTGCCTTTAAAATTTCCCAAACATGCTACCAGTGCGTGTGGGGAAGCTGATCATTTCATTTCATTTTTTTTCTTGCTTTATCCCTAGCAAGAACGCAGCAATCACGTTTATCTATTTAATAGTACGCCTGCTGTGTGTTAGGAGTTAGATTGTAAGTCACTTGAAAATAAGAATTTTTGACCCTTTCAGCAAATGTGATGTTTGTTTATATACTTTTCTTTTTTGATGGAAAAAGATTCGAGATTCTGGTGTTTGAATTAGGTGGCACGTATTTTATGTGTATCTAAGACTCCCCAGAGTGATAAGGGTTACTGTAGTTTTAGGGTGATTCATGTCATAAAGACTCTGATGCATAATGGCTCTACATAAGATAATTTTTGTATACAGACTGGTTTAAATTTTTTTTAATGTTAATTTATGAGAGAGAGAGAGAGAGAGAGAGAGAGGAGGGGCAGAAAGAGGGGGAGACACAGAATCCAAAGCAGGCTCCATCCAGGCTCTGAGCTGTCACCACAGAGCCTGATCTGGGGCTCAAACCCACGAACTGTGAGATCATGACCTGAGCCGAAGTCGGACATTTAACTGACTGGGCCATCTTGGTGCCCCCAGACCAGTTTAAAAATAAGCAGACAGGAGTGGCTCAGTCAGTTGAGTGTCCTACTCTTGGTTTTGGCGCAGGTCATGATCTCAGTTTGTGAGTTTGAGCCCCATGTTGGGTGGCATGCTGATGGTGCAGAGCCTGCTTGGGATTCTCTCTCTCTCTGTCCCTCCCCTGCTTGTGCTCTCCTTCTTTCTCTCTCAAAATAAAAACAAAACAAAAACAGATGGGCCTTGAGGAGGGCACTTGTTGGGATGAGCACTGGGTGTTGTATGTAGCGATGAATCACGGGAATCTACCCCTGAAACCAAGAGCACGTGGTATACACTGTATGTTAGCCAATTTGACAATAAATTATATTAAAAGCAAACAAAAACAAAAACAAGCAAAAAAAATCAGTTAGATCACCCAGTGGGAAAAAAGCATGTTAACCCAGTCTACCCTAGGCCGCCCGTTTCTTACCTCTTCACCATAAACCTTTTATCAATTTTTGTCCAAACTGCGGGCAGACAGTTACAGATGGTGGAGAGTAACGGAGTGAGTCAGAACTCCAGAATGTGAAACAACTCGTTAGTAAACAGCGTGAAGTCACAACAAGACAGTGACCGCAGTCAGGGCCAAAGTGAAGGCGGTGGCTCGGAGGGCCCACCCAGCGGTGTCCTTGTGTTTCAGTGTGGGACAGCCGCGATGGAGTGTGTGAGGCAGTACATCAACGAAGTGCTGGACTTCATGGCGGACATGCACACTCTCACCAAACTGAAGGTAAGAGGGCTTACCTACACTGCTCACTTCTCAGGTGAGCAAGACAGAAGCAGTTTTAGGGACTTAGGCAGACCTGATGGGACTTATTGTTACCTGGGGCGGCAGCTGTGGTGCTCTCTAACAGTCCCTGTCTTGGGAGCCTGGAGAACTGAGTTCAGCCTGCGCAAGAGGGAAAAGAGAAAGGAAAGGCTGTTTGCATGGCAGGAATGGCTCTACTTTGGCCATTCATTCAGTTCTCCCGCTGCCCCCTGTTAAAGCATTCTCCCGCGTCCCCCTGTTAAAGTTCTACAGATGTAGAAACTGAGGCCTGGGTTAGTGCTGTGATTTGTGCTCAAGGTGGCACTACCGATAAGCAGTGGAGTCAGGGTTGGCCTAAGACTGTAGCGGCACCAGATCACTCTCTTTTCACTATGCCATGTGGTGTCATTTAACTACCTCTGAGCCTCAGTTCCCTCATTTGTGACACAAGCCTAATATCTAACTTTACTGACTGTTAGGAGGTTTGATGTGGCACAGTGCGTGCAAAGAGACTTTTGTAAACTGGAACACATTATGCAAACATAAGCCTTTCATGGTTATCTGCATCAAAGCTCTCTTCTTCAAGAAAATGATTAAAGACAAGGGATGGGACAAACTCTGATTTGCATGTGGACAAGATCCCAGCAAAGTTGTCGAGCTTATTGACTGAGTGCCTCACAGGGTGGGATGAATCACTGATGTAAGTCAACTTCCTTGCCGTGAGTTGACTAGGGAGCTAAAAGATTGATAGTCTTGAGAGATTTGGGGAAGGCCCTGGACAGAGGGCAGAAGGGAATCCAAACATGGTCCAAGGAACAGCCAGATGGCAACCTGGCACTAAATGATCCTTTTGGTTAAACAGGGTCTAGTCGTCCCAGAAGCTCATCAGCTACAAATGAGGTTCCTCCATTGCCCAACTCAGTTTCTAGACTCTGCTCCAAAGATCCAGGTGCTTCTTGGGATAGGGATGGATTTGCAAATGCTAGGTGGAAAGTAGAATCGGAATTTAAACTGGTGACTTCTCACAGTATCTGAACCCACTCATTCCTAAGTAAGCCCCCCTGGTACTTGACCACGTGCTGGTTACTGAGTCCCGAATCTGGTGGCCCACACTCAGATGGCTTTGGCATCAAGTGTCAAGAAGAGGAGATCTCATTACCTAAACACTTGAGCTAGCTTTATAACCACTTTCAAAATACAGAGAAAAACAGTAAGAAGGATCCATGATGATCAAAAGGTTGGGGACTAGAGATATAATCCAACCCTCCAATTTAGGAGACAGATTAGAAAGGCCAAGTGGCAAGTGGCCTAGACTGGGGCCGAAGCCTAGGTCTCAGTTTCCATTTCAGTGCTCTTTCCACTAAGCCACACCAAGAGAAGGAACTTTTCTACATTAATTCAACAGATATGTACCAAGCACCCATAATGTGCCTGGTGTTGTTCTAGGCATGTAGGGATGCAACAATGAGCAAAAGGACACAGTAGCCATGCTCATTTAATTTATAGTCTGGTAGTGAGGTGCCAATTTTAATGAAAATCTCATATAACATAGTGTAAAATTGTGACTTTCATAATTGCTCTGAAGAAGGGGTACACAGTGGTATAGGAGCTTCTAATAGGATGATATGGCCTAGCCAGGGAGGTCAGGGAAGACTTCCTGGAGGACGTGACACTTGAGCTAAAACGTGCACAATGAATAGCAGTCAATTAAGTGAAGAGAGGCAGGAACAGTGTTTCGGGCAGAGAGACCAGCACAAGCAAAGGCTGGTAATGGGAGGGAGCCAGTGTAGAGGGGATGAAGGGGTAGGATGCAGAGGTCTGCAGTCACTAGATCATTCCAGGCTTTTTAGGCCATGCTAAGGAATTTCCCCTCTCCCCCTTTGTCCTAAGAAAAATGGGAAACCATTGAAGAAGTTTAAATGGGTTGTATACTTGGGAGTGGTGATAGAAGGTGAGGGAATGACAACCTGATCTTTTTAAAGAGCAACCAGGAGTTTTCCAGGTACTCTGCCAAAGCCATGAAATACCATTTGTTTTTGCAGAGCCACATGAAGACATGTTCCCAGCCTCTGCATGAAGATACTTTTGGTGGACACCTCAAAGTTGGGCTGGCTCAGATTACAGCCATGGAAATCTCACGGGGCAACCACAGAGATAACAAGGCTGTGATTCGCTACCTGCCTTGGCTCTATCATCCCCCTTCTGCAATGCAACAAGGGTAAGGCCCTTATTATTTTAGCAGTGGGGGTCAGTGAGTCAGGGAACCACCCCGGGTTTTCTGGGACTCAGAGCAAATGAATGCCTTGAAGATTTATGGGAGTGCAGTGTGATGGTGGGGAAGGTAGGAGGTGAGCCGCATCTCCATACCTGCTGACCTAGCAGCATTTTTGAACACGAGCACTTCCATGCTATGCTGACAGTAACAGGAACTTGCCCTCCTACGAAAACCTCAGCCATATCCTGATGGATGACGAAAACCTGGAGCTTCGAAGTGCGATTTTAACTCTTAATTTCAACTAGTTAAATAAATCAATAGGTATTTATTGAGCACTTACATAGCTTCTGCCTTCAAGGAGCATGTTAGATTGTGGCTTGAACAAAATCCATAGCGAAGATGAAGTAGAGCGCAAGGAGGCGGAGAGAGGAGAGGGGCCCATGGGCTGGTTTCTGTGAGCACTCCATTTTGCACGGTCGGCTCCGTGGCTAGAGGAAAGGCTTGGAGCTGGGGCGAGGCGGGCAGGAGGGCAGGAGAGCAGCAGGAGACAATGACTGCAGGGCAGGAAAATGGGTGGCGTGTGTTACATCTCCGCCTCTATTCCTTCCCCTCTAGTGGGGATGTGAGACCTTCTAAGAAGAAAGGAAAGAGTTTAGAAAGAGCAGCTAGTCCGAAGGGCAGCAAGGTTGGTGGAAGAATGATTTTTAATCCCGTGTTGTCACCAGAAGCTGCTCGTTGCTCAAGCAGCTAGGGTCCGGGAGTAGAGAGGGCGAGCAGAAAAACAGATACAGATACAGAAAAACAGACACATTTTGTTGGCACTGTCACCTGGGTGTTTTATTGTAGGTAATCGCCTATAAAACCACACTTTTAATGCCATCAATAAGCCGTTGGTGAGCGCCCAACAAAACGGAAACCATAAAAATCACCGTTAACGCTTCCTTCTACTTGATAGGCCGAAAGAATTCATCGAGTGTATCTCCCGCATCCGTCTGCTGTCCTGGCTGCTCCTGGGCTCCCTCACTCATAACGCGGTGTGTCCAAATGCCTCCTCTCCGTGCCTGCCCATACCTCTGGATGCCGGCTCTCATATTGCAGACCATCTCATTGTCATCCTGATTGGATTTCCAGAGCAATCAAAGGTAAGCGATTTCTGCAACCTTAAGACCATAGGCATCGAAATTGCTAATGGAACCGTTATCAGCCTATTATGTTTCTTCTGAGAAGAAAATGCATCTTATCACTTGCCCTCCTGTGGATGTTAGGAAAGCGACTTTGTGCTAATGCCTTATTTAAAGTTGTTTAAATTCCCGCACTATCTTTTCTTCCCCCTTAAATTGTCTTTGTTTACTTTTATAAAGATAAATTATGGAGGCAGGCAAGAGTTAGCTTCCTAGGCATTTCTGTCTCAAAATAATGAAGAGAAATAAAAGGCTAGAAATATAATAAAAATCCCATGATCAGTTTTTGGAACCGAATATGAATTGGAGGAAAATTTATGCTCTGATTTTTCATGCACTATCTTTTCAACTCACATCTCTAGAGATAGATCTATAAAGATACAAAATGAAAATAAGAAGGCCAGTTGGGAACTCACTAAAGCACACGCTGGAATCACCGACACAGAGGAACTTAGTAAATTGTAGAGACAGATGATGTGCTTAAGGGAATAAAGTAAACCCAAGGCAGGCATCAGTCATGAGCCAGTGTAAGCAAACCAGACACACTGGTACTAATCAGCTAAGAGAAGCCAAGCGCCCTTCACAAGCTTAGGCAAGTTCCGGGAAGTCAGGGTGGGTTTGGGAGCAGCTGGGATGTGGGCCAGGGAAAGCTGACTCTGTGATAAAGTAGAGCACCGTCCAAACAGCCTGAATGATATTTGCAAAAGGGGCCAGGCAGTCAGCTCCTAGTATTTGAAGCCAGAGCTGTGTTTGATTCCTAACGATGGTACTTGGTCATTTGTACAAGGTACCTTGTCAAGGTACCTTGACCTTGTGACCTCTCTGAGCTCCAGCTCTTCATCTGTAAAAGAGACGAGGGGATGGTTTGAGAATTATGGAAGTGGTCTTTGGAAAGTCTTTAGCACGGTGTCTGGGACATTGTAGGTGCATGCTCAGTCCGTGCTCACCACTAGTGCTTGCTGCTGCCATTTCTACTACTGGTAATAGTATAATTAGTAACACATTGCTGGGCAATGTGTTCAGACATGCCACCTGATTCCTCCTAACGCCAGCTCTTTGAGGAGGGTACTATCATCCCCATGTTACAGGCGAGGAAACACCTCAAGATGGTAGAGTGATTATTCTCCCTGATCTAGTTTAGGCATGAGAACGTCATTGTCATTAACAGGCAAGGCGGTGGGTAGCATTCTGCAAGCTAAGGTGCCTTCTCTTTGGAAAGATGCTTTGTTCTCTCCGCACACTCCCACTGACAGAGCGAAAAGCAGATTGTCTTAAGGTGGTGAATCACGAATCTGTAACTCATAGAGAACTCCTTCAGCCTCCGATCTCTGGAAGTAGATGTGCTTTGGCCATGCTCCTCAGAAGGCCGAGACTGTGTGGGATGGGCCCTGTGGAGCACTGTAGCCCACTGAAATGTAACGGCTCCTGTCTCCTCCTTTTCAGACCTCCGTGCTGCATATGTGTTCTCTCTTCCACGCATTTATCTTTGCTCAGCTCTGGACCGTATATTGCGAACAAAGTGCCGTAGCTACAAATGTCCAAAGTCAGAATGAATTCAGCTTCACGGCGATCCTGACCGCACTGGAGTTTTGGAGCAGGGTGACACCCAGCATCCTTCAGCTGATGGCTCACAACAAAGTGGTGAGTCCACGAATAAATTTCCCATCGTGGATAAAAGGTGTAACCTACACCCAGCCCTCACATTGTCTGTTCTTTAAGGGTCTCAATTGTAATATTATATCAGTGGGTTTTTACATTATAAGCTGGATGTTCTGCTTGTATAATAAGTTTGATGAGAAACAAAGCAAGCAAATAAATTTAGTAGAAACTTTTGTTTGCTCTGCTTAGTGCCAAAAATTTATTTTATATGAAATCTACCTTTAAGGGTTGTTTTGTGCTATAAAGTCAAAAGGAGATTCGTATTATTTTTGGATTCCAAGGCAATTTGGAAAAACCCTAGCCAGTTGGGTCATCCTCTGGTGGTATTTAAGAGCAGACCAACCACACATGTTCATTCTACCCAGGGCTCAAACCCTGAAAAGGGCCTCACCCTTCTGAGTTGCCCTAGGAGGACCAGCGCTCCCCCAGTCTTCAAATCCAGTTCAGTTTTAGCTCAGATGGCTCACCAAGAGAGGGGCTGCTCTAACCCTCACTGAAAAATATCTGAGGTATTGTTAGCATGAGCCCCCTTCATTGAACAAGCTTGGAATAGTCCTGTGAAGTCAGGCTTGGAGGGTGTATGGAAGGAATTTACAAGGAAGTCCTTTGCTACTTTGAAGGAGGATCCTCAGTGGAGAAAGCAACAGTTAGTATCTTGGTTATGGGGGGCTTTATCAGGCTAATTCTCCTCTGTGAGGGGCAGGGGATCTGGAAGAACATCATAACGATGATCCCAGTGTGCCCAGAAACCCAACAATGCACCGTCCACAAAAGGCATAACGGAAATGACTTTTGATTGATTGATACTACTCTAAGAAACAGTTTCTTTCAGCTCTAATTGGAAAGGGGATTATATATTTCCTTTAGTGAAGCACTTTCTTTTCTTTAGAGAAGCAGATGTTATGAGGCAATTCTGTATGGAGAGAGGTATTTTAGTTCAATTTAGAGGAAATTTATGTGGCAATTTTAGGGTGCACAAACAGTTCTGAGAAACATTTATTGGATCATAGAGTCTGAGACTGAAGAAGAACTTGGAGATCAAGCATTCTGTTACTTTACAGGCAATGAAACTGGGACCTTAAATAGAGATTCGGTTTCCTTCTGTTGATACTAGTTTTTTGACACCATTTATATCTCTGCTCCAAATCTCTTTGACATATAAATGTTAGAAATGAATGTTACAAATGAGTTTTGTACAAATAATGCTACTAACAGATTTAACTTTTTTCTGAAAAATGTGTTAAACTATGTATGCTAGTCTGGTAAAATTCCCTTGTAGTGTTTAAAATCCAGCCTTAGGAATTTCTGATCAGGGACTTTTGAACTGTCATCAGCGTGGCTACCTTGTTCCCTAGAGAACAAAGCCACAAAGACAGGTGTGTAATAAATTAAACAGCTGCTCCAGGTGAAGAAACTGTGGAAAAAGGGTCAAGATGAAGAAAAGGACATAAGCCCAAGTTCTGTAGTTGGAAGGAGGGAAGCAGAAGGCATTTATCCTCTGGTATGAATCACAATTCAGTGCAGATTAGCAAGATCAATACCCCGTTGCATTGGCAGCCCCGAGTTAGATAAGGAAGGCATGCCAAATGAAAAACCTCTGGAGCTTTTTAAAGTCACTTTCTAGTTGAAGTTTTAGAGGTGAATAAGCACTACTGCTTGTGGTCCCCTCTGGTCATTGTGCCAAAAGCCTCGTGGGCACATGGCATGGATCCTCTGTGGCTGCAGACTAGCTTTCGAGATTTCTGCACTACTGGGAGTGGAACTGATTTTCATGTTTGTTGTTTCAGATGGTGGAAATGGTGTGCCTCCACGTGATTAGTTTAATGGAGGCATTGCAAGAGTGCAATTCAACAATTTTTGTCAAGGTAGGAAAATCTTATGATTTTTATGAGACTGATTCTTGCTGCTGAAAACAAATGTGGATTTACTTTGAATGTGACTTTGAAGAGGAAAAGAAACTGATTTAGTTTTGACAGAGTTGGGGGCTGGAGGACTCAGGCTCATGGGACAACCCTTCACCAAATGGTTATCATGTTATTTTTGCTCTTGTTCTACCACTGGAACCAAGTCTACCTGGGTTAAATATGTTGGCCCAATATTGCCTGTGAACACAAGTCATTAAAATATTACTGGGGAATGTCGATCTGAAAATGACCTTATGGTCATAGAAATTGGTTGGTGATGCCCCACCTTACAAGATAGCCAGAAAACCAAGGCAAATGGTCTTTAATTGTTTGACTTGGTAGCTATCACTTTTCTCTCAGATAAATTAAGTTCCTTTCTAATATTACTATTTTAAATCACTGTTTAGTCTATGGGTGTAATTTAAGTATTTGTTAACTGTCCAAGGACCTCAGAAGCATACTAGTGTGATAAAAAATGAGAGTAAAGGAGAACTGGGTTTCTCACTCCCTGCTTTTTATTTGTCCTTCCTCTACCTGCAGCACTCCCTGTTTACCTGTCATGTCTGGATTCCAGTGTCTCAGCCATCGCCCCCACCCCCACCACACAAAGTGGGTCAGTTTGGGACCTTATAACTTGCAATTTCACTCCTTGGTTGTCTCTATTCTTCAATTATGGTCACTTGTCAAGTTAACTCACACAGTGCTGGAGAAAAGCAACCCATTTTCAGGGAAAACTTGACTGTTGTCCGAACACTGCAAGGTAGCTGGTTCAAATGGGGTAGAGAGAGCTTCCCTAGTTTGGTAGTCAACAGCAAAAGTCAACACCATGAGAGAAACGATCTGACTGACACTCAGATGATCATACCTGATTTTCTTTTTTACAGCTTAATTGAAGTATAATTTATATATAGTAAACTCTACATATTTAAAATGCACGATTTGGTAAGTCTTCACATAGATGATATCCATGAAAACACCACCATAATCAAGTTAATGAACATGTCCCTCACACCCCTAAAGGTTTCCCGTATTCTTTCTAGTTGCTCTTTTCCACCACTCCTGTATCCTACATCCCTGTCCCCAGGCAGCTACTGGTCTGTTTTCTTTCTTTTTTTTTTTTTTTTTTTATATTTATTTATTTTTGAGAGAGAGAGACAGTGTGTGAGCAGGGGAAGAGCAGAGAGAGAGGGAGACACAGAATCTGAAGCAGGCTCCAGGCTCTGAGCTCTCAGCACAGAGCCTGATGTGGGGCTCAAACTCACCAACTGTGAGATCATGACCTGAGCCGAAGTTGGACACCCAACCGACTGAGCCACCCAGGCACCCCAACTACTGGTCTGTTTTCCCTCACCATAGGCTACTTATCATTTTCTAGAATTTTATATAAATGGATTTATACAATACTTAGACTTTTTTCCTGCCTTCTCTCATTCAGAGTAACATTGAGATTAATCCATTTTGTTGCATGTATCAGTAGATCATTTCTTTTTCTTTCTGAGTAGTATTCCATTGTATGGATATATCACCTTTTTAAAATACTTTTTTAAGTTTATTTATTTATTTTGAGAGAGACGGGGAGAGTGTGAGCAAGGGAGGGTCAGAGAGAGAGAGAGAGAGAGTCCCAAGCAGGCTCTGCAGGGACTCGAACTCATGAAACTGTGAGATCATGACCTGAGCCAAAATCAAGAGTCAGACGCTTAACTGACTGAGCCACCCAGGCGCCCCATCGATATATCACCTTTTGTTTTTCCATTCATCAGTTCATGGACATCTGGGCTGTTTTCAGTTTGGGGCTATTACAAATAAAGCTGCTATGAATATTCATGTACAAGTCTTTGTGTAAAGATATGCTGTCATGTACATTGAATAAATACCTAGGAGCAGAATGGCTAAGCCATATGATATGTGTATAATTTTTCAAGAAATTGACAAACTGGTTTCCAAGTGATTGTGCCCTGTTACATTCGCACCAGCAGTGTATGAGCATTTCAGTTCCTGCACATCTTTGTCAATACTTAGTATAGTCCATCTTTCACTTTAGACACCCTAAGAATTGTGTATTAAATTGTGTATTAAAACCATCTCATCATGGTTTTAAATTGCATTTCCCTATTGACAGATGATGTTAAACAGCTTTTCACGTGCTTATCTGCCATCCATATGTCTGCTTGGTGAAGTATCTGTTAAAATTATTTGTGCATTTAATATTGGGTTGGATTTTTTGTTGTTGTTATAATTGAGTTTTAAGGCAAAGTCCTTTATCTGATAGGTGATTTGCAAAGATTTTCCCTGCAGTTGTCTTTTCATTATCTTAAGAGTGTCCTGTGAAGAGCAGAAGGTCTTAATTTTGAAGAACTAACATTTATCAAACTTTTCTTTTATGGATCATGCCTTAATGTATTTTTAAAAACCTTTGCCTAACCCAAGGAGAACTGAGATGTTAAACAATATTGAGTCTTCCAATTCACGAACACAGTATATCTTTCTATGTTTTTAGTTTTTAAAAAATTTTTTAACATTTATTCATTTTTGAGAGACAGAGAGAGACAGAGCATGAGTGGGGAAGAGGCAGAGGGAGGGAGACACAGAATCCAAAGCAGGCTCCAGGCTCCAAGCTGTCAGCACAGAGCCCGACGCGGGGCTCGAACCCACAAACTGTGAGATCATGACCTGAGCCAAGGTCGGATGCTCAACCGACTGAGCCACCCAGGCGCCCCTATCTTGCTATTTTTAAAAAAAATATTTTTTCCAGCAATATTTTGTAGTTTTCCATACACAAGATTAGCATATTTTGTCAAATTTATCGCTACATTATCATAATCCTAGGGTATTATAAATGCTTTGGGTTTTTATATTTAAATTTCTGATTGTTCATTGCTAGTATTTAGAAATATAACTGATTTTGTATTGACCTTATAACCTATAAACTGTTAAACTTATTTATTAGTGCTAGTAGCTTTTTCGTGGATCTCATCAGCTTTTCTGTACAATTATGTCATGTGCAAATAAAGGCAGTTTTATTTCTTCCTTTCCAGTCTTTCTACCTTCTATTTCTTTGCCTTGTCACATTGCTCTGGCTAGATCCTCTAGTACAAGTCGAATAGAAGTTATGAGAGTGAAAAACCTTGCTTTCCTAGTAGGAAAGCATCTGTATTTCCTCATTAAATATAAATGTTAGCTGTCAGTTTTTCATAGATACCTTTTGTCAAGTTGAGTAAGGTTCTCTTCTATTCCTGGTTTGCTAAGGAGTTTTGTCAGAAATAAATGCAGGACTTTCCAATACTTCTTCTACATTTATTGAGACGGTCATTTGAGTATTCTTTTTTATGGATTGATTTTTGAATGTTAAACAAATCTTATATTTCTGGGACAAGCCATATGTGGTTGTGATGTGTATTATCCTTTTTATATCTTGCTGAATTCTATTTGCCAACATTTTAAAATAATTTTTGCATTGATGTTCATGAGGGATGTTGGATTGTAATTTTCTTTTCTTGTAATAACTATTTTTGGTTTTGGTATCAGGGTAATGATGGCCTCATATAATGATTTGGGTAGTATTCTTTCCTCTTCTGTTTTTTTTTTTTTTTATCTTTAATAATTTATTGTCAAGCTAGCTAACATACAGTGTAGTCTTGGCTTCAGGAGTAGATTCCCGTAATTCATTACTAACATACAACACCCGGTACTTATCCCAACAAGTGCCTTCCTCAATGCCCATCACCCATTTTCCCATCCCCCTACCCTGCAACCTCCACCACCGCCATTAACCCTAAGTTTGTTCTCTGTATTTAAGAGTCTCTTCTGGTTTGCCTCCCTCTCTATTTGTAGCTTACTTTTCCTTTTCTTCCCCGATGGTCTTCTGTTAAGTTTCTCAAATTCCACATGTGAAGGAAAACATGTGATATCTGTCTTTCTCTGACTGACTTACTTAACTTAGCATAATACCCTCAACTTCATCCACATTGTTGCAAATGTCAAGCTTTCATTCTTTTTCATCACCGAGTAGTATTCCATTGTGTATATATACCACACCTTCTTTATCCATTCATCAGTTGATGGACATTTGGGCTCTTTCCATACTTTGGCTATTGTTGATAGCACTGCTATAAACATTGGGGCACATGTCCCCTACGAATCAGCACTCCTGTATCTTTGGATAAATTCCTAGTAGTGCTATTGCTGGGTCATAGGGTAATTCTATTTTTAATTTTTTGAGGAACCTCTACACTGTTTTCCAGAATGGCTGCACCAGTTTGCACTCCCACCAACAGTGCAAAAGAGTTACCCTTTCTCCATAGCCTCGCCAACATCTGTTGTTTCCTAGGTTGTTAATTTTAGCCACTCTGACAGGTGTGAGGTGGTATCTCATTGTGGTTTTGATTTGTATTTCCCTGATGATGAGTAGTGTTGAGCATCTTTTCGTGTGTCTGTTTGCCGTCTGGATGTCTTCTTTGGAAAAGTGTCTATTCATGTCTTCTACCCATTTCTTCACTGGATTATTTGTTTTTTTAGGTGTTGAGTTTGGTGAATTTTTTATAGATTTTTGATACTAATCCTTTATCCAATGTGTCATTTGCACATATCTTCCCCCATTCTGTCAGTTGCCTTTTAGTTTTGTTGACTGTTTCCTTTGCTGTGCAGAGCTTTTTATCTTGATGAGGTCCCAATAGTTCAATTTTGCTTTTATTTCCCTTGCCTTTGGAGACATGTCAAATAAGAAGTTGCTATGGCTGAGGTCAAAGAGGTTGTTGCCTGTTTTCTCTTCTAGGATTTTGATGGTTTCCTGTCTCACATTTAGGTATTTCATCCATTTTGAATTTATTTTTGCGTATGGTGTAAGAAAGTGGTCCAGTTTCATTCTTCTGCATGTTGCTGTCCAGTTCTCCCAACACTGTTTGCTAAAGAGACTGTCTTTTTTCCATTGGATACTGTTTCCTGCTTTGTCAAAGATTAGTTGGCCATACGTTTGTGGGTCCATTTCTGGGTTCTCTATTCTATTGCATTGGTCTATGTGTCTGTTTTTGTGCCAATATCATACTGTCTTGATGATTACAGCATTGTAATACAGGCTAAAGTCTGGGATTGTGATGCCTCCAGTTTTGGTTTACTTTTTGAACATTACTTTGGCTTTTCAGGGTCCTTTGTGGTTCCATAAAAATTTTAGGATTGTTTATTCTAGCTCTGTAAAGAATGCTGGTGAAATTTTGATTGGGATTGCATTGGATATGTACATTGCTTTGGGTAATTTGTTTTTCCAATCCATGAGCATGAGATATTTTTCCATTTCTTTGTGTCTTCTTTAATTGCTTTCATAAGCGCTCTGTGATTTTCAACATACAGATCTTTTACCTCTTTGTTTAGGTTTATTCCTAGGTATTTTATGGTTCTTGGTGCAATTGTAAATGAGACTGGTTCCTTGGTATCTCTTTCTGTTCCTTCATTATGGGTGTATATCACGCAACCAATTTCTGTACATCGATTTTATATCCTGTGACTTTGCTGAATTCATGTATCAGTTCTAGCAGTTTTTTGGTGGAGTCATTCAGGTTTCCCATGTAGAGTATCATGTCATTTGTGAAAAGTGAAAGTTTGAATTCTTTGCCAATTTGGATGCCTTTCATTTCATTTTGTTGTCTGATTACTAAGGCTAGGACTTCCAACACTCTGTCAAACAACAGTGGTGAGAGTGGACATCCCTGTTGTGTTTCGGATCTCAGGTGGAAAGCCCTCAGTTTTTTCCCATTGAGGATGATATTAGCTGTGGGCCTTTCATATCTGGCTTTTATGACGTTAAGGTATGTTCTTTCTATTCTGACTTTCTTGAGGGTTTATATTAAGACACGATGCTGTATTTTGTCAAATGCTTTTTCTGCATCTATTGACAGAATCATATGGTTCTTATCCTTTCTCCTATTAATGTGATGTATCATGTTGATTGATTTGCAAATATTGAACCAGCCCTGCAGCTCAGGCATGAATCCCACTTGATCACGGTGAAAAATTCCTTTAATATACTGTTTAATTCGATTTGCTAGTATCTTGTTGAGAATTTTTGCCCCCATTTTTCATCAGGGGTATTGGCCTGTAACTCTCCTTTTTAGTGGGGTCTCTGGTTTGGAAATCAAGATAATGTTGGCTTCATAGGATGCATCTGGAAGCTTTCCTTCTGTTTCTATTATTTGGAACAGCTTGAGAAGAATAGGGATTAACTTTCTTTAAATTTGTGGTAGAATTCCTCTGGGAAGCCTCTGGCCCAGGACTCTTATTTCTTGGGAGATTTTTGATAACTGATTCAATTTCTTTGATGGTTATGGGTCTGTTCAAATTTTCTATTTCTTCCCTTTTGAGTTTTGGTAGTGTGTGAGTATCTAGGGATTTGTCCATTTCTTCCAAATTGTCCAGTTTGTTGGTATATAATTTTTTGTAGTATTCTCTAATAATTGTTCGTATTGCTGTGGTGTTGGTTGTGATCTCTCCTCTTTCATTCATGATTTTTATCTATTTGGGTCTTCTCTCTTTTCTTTTTGAGAAGTCTCCTTAGGGGATTATCAATTTTGCTTATTCTTTCAAAAAATTAGCTCTTAGATTCATTGATCTGTTCTACTGGTTGCTTTTTATTTTATTCTATACTGTTTATTTGTGCTCTAATCTTTATTATTTCTCTTCTTCTGCTGGCTTTGGGCTTTCTTTGCTGCTGTCTTTCTAGTTCCTTTAGGTGTGAGGTTAGGTTCTGTATTTGGGACCTTTCTTGCTTCTTGAGATAGGTCTGGACTGCAGTGTATTTTCCTCTTAGGACTGCCTTTGCTGCATCCCAAAGGTTTTGGACTGCCGTGTTTTCATTTTCATTTGTTTGCATATATTTTAAATTTCTTCTTTAATTTCCTGGTTGACCCATTCATTCTTTAGTAGGATATTCTTTAACCTTCATGTATTTGGGGGCTTTCCAAATTTTTTCTTGGGGTTGATTTCAAGTTTCATAGTGTTGTGATCTGAAAATATGTATGGTATGATCTCAGTCCTTTTGTATTTGTTGAGGGATGTTTTGTGAACCAGTATGTGATCTATTTTGGAGAATGTTCCATGTGCCCTCAAGAAGAATGTGTATTCTTTTGGATGAAAAGTTCTGAATATATCTGTTAAGTCCATCTCGTCCAATATGTCATTCAGAGCTGTTGTTTCCTTATTGATTTTCTGCCTAGATGATCTGTCCATTGTTGTAAGTGGAATATTAAAGTCACCTACAATCATGGTGTTATTATCTCTACATTTATTTATGTTTGTGATTGATTTATATACTTGGTTGCTTCACGTTGGGGTCATAAACATTTACAATTGTTATCTCTTCTTGATGGATAGACCTGTTAATTGTGACATAGTGCCCTTCTTCATCTCTTGTTATAGTCTTTGTTTTAAAATCTAGTTTGTCTGATATAAGTATGGCTGTACTGTCTTTTGACATCCAGTAGCATGATAGATGGTTCTCCATCCCCTTGCTTTCAATCTGCAGGTGTCTTTGGGTCTAAAATGAGTCTCTTGTAGGCAGCGTATAGATGAATCTTGTTATTTTATCTGTTCTGATATGCTATGTCTTTTGATTGAGGCAGTTAGTCCATTTACATTCAGAGTGATTATTGAAAGGTAAGGATTTAGTGTCATTGCGTTATCTGTAGGTTTTGTGTTTATGGTGATGTCTTTGGTCTTTGTAGTCTTTGCTGCTTTTCACTCACAGAGTCCCCCTTAGGATCTCCTGCAGGGCTGGTTTGGTGGTCATGAACTCCTTTAGTTTTTGTTCATCTGGGAAACTCTTTATCTCTCTTTCTATTCTGCATGGCAGCCTTGCTGGATAAAGGATTCTTGGCTACATATTTTTCCTGTTCAGCACTTTGAATATTTTCTGCCACTCATTTCTGGCCTGCCAAGTTTCAATAGACAGGTCTGCTACTACCCTTATGTGTCTACCCTTGTAGGTTAAGACCCATTTGTCCCTAGCTGCTTTCAGAATTCTCTTTATCTTTGTATTTTTCCAGTTTCACTATGATATGTAATGGTGTTGACTTGTTTTAGTTGATTTTGAAAGGAGTTCTCTGTGCCCCCCTGGACTTGGATGTTTGTTTCCTTCCCCAGATTAGGGAAGTTCTCAACTATAATTTGTTCAAATAAACCTTTTCCCCCTTTCTCTCTCTTCCTCTTCTTCTGGAACTCCTGTGATACAGATAATATTATTTCATTTCATTGAATCACTTAGTCTTTAATTATCTCTTCATGGTCTAATAATTTCTGTTCCCTCTTTTTTTCAGCTTCATCATTTTTCATAATTTTATCTTCTATTTCACCTATTCTCTCCTCTGTTTCTTCCATCCTTGCTGTCACTGCATCTAGTTTATTTTCCATCTCATTTACAAAATTTCTTAATTCATCGTGACTACTTCTTATGTCCTTGATCTATGCACCAATATACATTCTCTGCTGTCTTCTATGCTTTATTCAAGCCCAGCTATTAGTCTTATGACTATTTTTCTAAATTGTTGTTCAGATATATTGTTTATATCTGTTTTGGGCGATTCTCTGGCTGTCATTTCTTCCTGGAATTTCTTTCGAGGAGAATTCTTCCATTTCATCATTGTGGCTAGGCTTCTGTCATTTACATGATGTAATAGCTTGTTTTATGTCCTGCACCTGCAAGTACTACTATCTTAAGAAGAGGTCACACACTGTCCAGGGCCAGGCACTTCAGTAAGTGTTTTTGGAGTGTGTTGCATGCACTCTGTTGTCTTTGGCTGCTCTCTTCCACTGCTTGTAGTGGTGGATTGTTTGGATCTTCCACCAAGTGTGCTTTGATTTGTTCATTGAAGTATCCCTGGAAAAAAGGAAAGCAAAGTGGTGGTGGGCGGGGGGAGCCTTATCCCATACAAGAAGAGAAATGAAAGGGGGATGGGGTGGAAATATAGGCAGAGAATCAGAGAAACTATAAGATTTAATCCAGAGAGAGGGAGAAGAAAATAAAGAGGAAGGAGATACAGAAAAGGTGTAAAAAGAATAAGCATTCCTCATTAAAAAAACAACAGAAAGAAAGGAAGAAAGAAAGAAAGAAAGAAAGAAAGAAAGAAAGAAAGAAAGACAAAAGAAAGAAAGAAAATAAGAATTGACCAAAAATCAAATCAGAAACTATGAGCTTGATTCCAAAGGAAAGAAAAAAGAAAAGAGGAGGGTAGAAAGAAAAAGAAGGGAAAAGAGAAGAGAAGGAAAGAAAAGAGGGAAAAAAATAATTAAAAAAAAATTTTTTTAAATAGACTAACATTCAAAACTACAGGACAGTTGTCTGTTGGTGCCTGGGATGGGTGGCTGTGATGGTCTAGAGGAGAGGCCGTCTGGTTAGGTCAGTGTCAATCTCACTCTGGTAGATAAATAGTTACCAGGCATGGAGAGGCGGGGTTTGGTGTAAGCGGGTCCCACCTCCACTGGGGGCCATTGTGCTGTTCCCTGAAGCCCCACCATGTTGATTATGGGGATAATAATAGTGACACCCGAATATCTCCTCCCCAGACCAGGTGTCTCAAACCACCCTGTTCAGGCAGCCCTCACAGAGTAGCTCAGGCATCTGGTGTGTCCTCCTAGGCACTTGGCTGGGATTCAAAACCTGATGTCTTAAAGGACCCACACCCCATGGACCTAGTTCTGGGGTAGCTCCATGCTGTGCAGCCAACAAAGGGCCTCTGGCTGTTGCCTGCAGGGTCTTTTGTCATTGGAGGTCACTACACTCTCTTCCCACAGTAATTGAGGGAGGGGACTGCTCTCTCCCAGCGTGCCCCCCGAGATCGCTCCGGTACCCTCCCCGCCAGGCGAGGAGGCGGGCTCCCTCCCCGCCAGGCAAATGCACACGGCAACACTCTAGTCCTGGGAAAGTCACGCACCCCTGAAAACTCCAGTCTTTAGCTCTTAAGCCTGTTTGCAAAGTAGAAACTGGCTCTCTCCCTATTCTTCGTTCCTTAGTCCATGGTCCAGAGAGGTTTTTCTCTTGTCCAAACACAAAACCACACTTCCACAGCCACTCTTTACCTCCTTTTGTCTCTCCATAGAAGGGGTTCCCCCTCTTTGTACCTATGACACCGTTTTCTCTCTTCCAATTCATGAATAGGCACCTCTGTCCCACCAAACTTTGTCCACCTGTAGAGATTTCTCTGTCACTCCACAGCCTGTATTCTTGGGTATTCCAAGTGTCTGACTTCAGTACAGCTGTGTTTGAGGGACAAGGGAAATTCTGGTCCCCCTACTTATCTGCCATCTTAACTCCTGGCTCTCCTCTGTTTCTTGGAAAAGTTTTTGTAGATTTATTATTATTTTTCACTTAAATATTTGGTAGAATTCACCATTGGAACTGCCTGGTCTTGAAATTTTCTTTGCAGAAGAGTTTTTTTTTTTTAATTTTTTTTTCAACGTTTTTTATTTATTTTTGGGACAGAGAGAGACAGAGCATGAACGGGGGAGGGGCAGAGAGAGAGGGAGACACAGAATCGGAAACAGCCATCAGCCCAGAGCCTGACGCGGGGCTCGAACTCACGGACCGCGAGATCGTGACCTGGCTGAAGTCGGACGCTTAACCGACTGCGCCACCCAGGCGCCCCTGCAGAAGAGTTTTAAATTATGGATTCAATTTTTTTCAATAGATAGTGCTATTTAAGTTTCCTGTTTATTCTTGAGTCATCTTTGGTGTAGTGTCAAAGAATTTGTCCATTTCATCAAAGTAGTCAGTTTTATTGGCATGAAATTGTTTATAATATACTTTTAATATCTGTAGGATCAGTAGTTATGCTACCTCTTTAATTCCTGACACTGGGGATTTGTGACTTCTTTTCTTTTCTTTTCTTTTTTCTTGTCAGTCTGTATAGAGACATATCAATTTTAGTGAGCTTTTGACTAACAAACTACAGTAACCAGGCTTTTGGGTTGTTTTCATTGATTTTTCTCTTTGTTTTTTTATTTATTATTTTCTTTCTTCTATTTATTCATTTCTATTTATTTATTCATTTCTATTTATTATTTTCTTTCTTCTGATTAGATTTAATTCACTCTTGTCTATTATAAACAATATCTTTTTTGTCTTTTATAAATTTCTTTGTAAGCACTGGTTTAGTGGTATCCCACCATTCGATATTCTGTGTTCTCATTTACATTCAGTTCAAATTTAAAAAATTTTTGATGTTTATTAATTTTTGAGAGAGGGACAGAGACAGAGACAGAGACAGAGCACAAGCGGGGGAGGGTCAGAGAGAGAGGGAGGCACAAAATTCAAAGCAGGCTCCAGGCTCTGAGCTGTCAGCACAGAGCCCGATGTGGGGCTCGAACTCCAAAGTTGAATGCTTCACCAACTGGGCCACCCAGGTGCCCACGGATTTTTAATTCCATTTGTGTTCAGAGAACATACTGTATATAATTCCAGTCATCTTAAACTTACTGAGACTTGTTTATGTCCCAGAATATAGTTGTTCTTGGTAAATGCTCAGTGTGCCCTAGAAAAAATATGTCCTCTGCTGTTGTCAGGTAGTTTCCTATGCCAGTTGGTTCAAGCTTATTGATAGTGTTGTTCAAGTCTTCCATATGTCTGTCTACTTATTCTATCAACTGTTGAGAAAGTGGTATTGATATATCTCTGTAATTATGGATTTCTTTGTCTTTTCAAGTTTATCAATTTTGCTTCATGTGTTGTGAGTCTCTGTTATTAAGTGCATAAATATTTAGGATTATTATGTCTTCTTAATGAAATGAATTTTGAAATGGCTGTCTTAATCTTCATTAATATTCTTTGCTGTGAACCATACTTTGATATTAATAAAGGTAGTCCAGTTTTCTTTTGGCTGGTGTTAGGATGGTATATCTTTTTCCATTCTTTTATTTTTTACCCTATTTGTGTCTTTATATTTTTCAAGTATATTCCTTATAGGCAGCATGTAGCTGGGTTTTGTTTTTTTTAAAAATCCAATCTGACAATCCCTTCCTTTTAATTAGGAGTCTTTAAACCATCTTCATTTAATGTGTTTTGTGCTATTTTGGGGCCTAAATCTATCACCTTGCCATTTGTTTTCTGTAATTCCCATCTGTTCTTTGTTTCTTGTTCCTTTTTTTTTTCTTTTGCCTTCTTTTGGATTGAATTTATAATGATTAAACTCTGACTATAATTTCCTCTTCTTTTTCTAGTTTCTTAAGATCGAAGCTAAGGTTGTTATTTTGAGAAACCTCAAATATTTAATGCACTGAATTTCTTCCTTTAGCTGCGTTCTTCCAAATTTTTATATGTTCTCATTTCCATTCCGTTCAAAATACTTTCTCATTTCCCTTTTGATTTCTTCTTTTCCGACAAGTCATTTAGAAGTAGAAGTGTGTTTTTTAATTATCTTATTAGCTACCTGTCTTAGGGGTTTTTTTTGTGGTTGATTTAGAGTTTATAGTATCCATTTTTGACTTACCACCTTCAAGTAATATTATACCACTTTGTGTATGTTATAAACATGTGTAGAAGTAAACCAAACCATACATTGTTATTATTTGTTCTTTAAACAATTATCTCTTAAAGAGACTTAAACTTTTTTTCAATATTAACTTATATTTGCTATTATTGCCATATTTATATTTGCCATTTTCAGTGTTTTTCATTCCTTTTATGGATCTAAACTTCTATCTTTTTTCTGCTCAAAGGACTTCCTTTATTCTTTCTTTAATTTTTTTTTTTTGATGTTTTATTTGTTTTTGAGAGAGTGCGAGCAGGGGAAGGGCAGAGAGGGAGGAGAATAGAGGATCTGAAGCAGGCTCTGAGCCAACAGCAGCGAGCCTGATGCAGGGCCTGAACTCATGAACTGTGAGATCACGATCTGAGCTAAAGTCAGATGCTCAACCGACTGAGCCACCCAGGCGTCCCTCCTTTACTATTTCTTACACAGGTCTGAAGCGCCTGGGTGGTTCAGTTGGTTGAGCGTCTGACTTCGGCTCAGGTCATGATCTCATGGCTCGTTAGTTCAAGCCCCACATTGGGCTCTGTGCTGGCAGCTCAGAGCCTGGAGCCTGCTTCGGATTCTGTGTCTCCCTCTCTCTCTGCCCCTAACCCACTTGCATTCTGTCTCTGTCTCTCTCAAAAATAAATAAACATTAAAAAAAAAAAAAAGCCTATTTCTTACACAGGTCTGCTGGTGACTGATTGCTTCAGCTTTTGTGTATGAGAATGTTTTTATTTTGCCTTCATTTTTGGAAGATATTTTCACTGGGTAGTGAATTTTAGGTTCAAAGGTTTGTTTGTTTTCAGTGCTGTAAAGATGTTTCTCCTCCAGTCTTCTTGCTTCCATTGTTTCCAACAAGCAATCTGTATTATTCTAATCTTTTTTTCTCCTGTATGTAATATATGGTTTTGTTGTTGTTGTTGTTGTTGTTTGGTCTCTTCTAAGATTTTCTCTCCACAATTATTGTTAAGCAATTTGATGGTGAAACACCTTAGTGTAGTTTCCTTCGTGTTTCTTGTGCTTGGGTTTGTTGAACTTCTTGCATCTGTGGATTTATAGTTTTCTTTATATTTGGAAAAGTATCAGCTATTGTTTCTTCAAATATTTCCTTCTGTGCCTCTACTTGACACACTCAATATTTCCTCTAGTTTCTTGACCCTATTGAATATAGTTATAATAACTGTTCTAATGTCCTTCTCTATTAATTCTGTTACCTGTATCATTTGGGTCTTTTCCAATTGATTGATTTTTATTCTCATTATAGGTCACCTTTTCCTGCTTCTTTGTATGCCTGGTAATTTTTTATTACATTCTTGACATTTTGAATTTGACTTTCTTGAGTGCTGGATATTTTTGTATCCCTATAAATATTTTTGAGCTGTATTCTGTGTTATAGTTAAATTATTTAGAAATAGTTATTTTCCTTTTGAAACTTGCTTATAAGCCTTGCCAGGTGATCAGAGCTGCATTTTGTCTAGAGCTAATGTTTCTTCACTATTAAGGGACTAACCTTCTAAGTATTCTACCTGATGTTCTATTAAATGTAAGAATTGTCTACTGTCACCAGCTTGTGGGAACACAAGCTGTTGCTGGTGCCATGTGATCATCTCTCTAATCTCCTGGGGTTGTTTTTCTTCAGCCTCGGGTAGTTTTTCTTACATGTGTGCACTGGTCAGTATTTAGCTGAAGACTCAAGGGGGACCCTTTATGCATCTTCAGAGTTCTCTCTCGTGCTCTCTTTCTGTGAAGCTCTCTCCTCTGCAGTATTCTGCCTGACAGACTACACACCTCGACCTCCCTGGACTCCCAGCTCCATCTCAACTCAGGAAGATAGTTAGGCTCTTCCCAGGTCCCTCCTCCTGTGCTACTGCTGGCAAGCTTTCTAGCAGTTAGCTAAGATATTGTAGGGCTTACCTTGTTTCCTCTCCCTCGGGGATCACTGTGCTGCATTGCTGATGCCCAGTGTCTGAAAATCATTGTTTCATACACTCCATCTGGAATTTTACTCGTTCTAGGCAAGAGGGTAAAATCTGGTCTTTGTTAGTCCATCTTTGCTGAAAGAGAAAGTTTTACAACTAATTTTAGTTTTGAGGTCTAGAACAAACATGGAGTGAAATGAATACAGTCTAACTGAGCAGAAAGTCTTCATTTATCCTGTAGCATAAACTGAGATAAAAGGAAATGTATCACTTTTATTTTGGTGGAAAGCAACCTTTTTTTTTTTTTATTGTCCTTCCATTTTCTGGATATTGTTTCTGCAGAGGAAAAAAAAAATCCAACCAACTTTATTATGACATTACACAACCCAGAATAAATTACATCTAATTCCTACTGACAGCTTTGTGGGAGCCACTAGGAAAAGAGAACTGAAATGAGTGTTATTCAGTAAGTCAAATTGGCATTCCTGAAATAGGATGACTGCTGGCTTATATAATGCTATCAATAATAATGAGATTTAACTTGAAGGCTTCAGTCATGTGATTCTTAAGTCACAAACCTGAAGGGCCTTTGCAGATATATTTTAGAATGATACGGTCACGTGTTTTGTAAATGGGCTAATAGCAAAAACCCCTCTAAACCCAACCTCACTATTCCCCTTGATTGCCTCATACAGGCCATTAGCCCCAAGAACAGCACTGGGAGAGGTGTCCACCCAGGGTCAGAGTACTCAGTGCCTCCTGGCTTCTACCCTCCTTGGTCCCTCAGGATCTTAGCAGGAGGTTAGTTTGGGCATTTCCTAAATATCAAGAGGCATATAGGCTTGCTCCATATTAAATAGGTCAAAAGTCAATGCAAGTTTGTAGACATTAGGACCCTTAGAGCTTGTTTTTTGCTGTACAGACATTGGAGAGGAAGTGGTTAGACTAGTTTATTTTTTCCCAGTCAGAATGTTTACATGAGCCAATCCTGCTAATGGCCAGAGAGCATATAGCCTTATCTGTCTCTGATGTTTGTAATCCCACAAGTTTTTTATAAGGGTTGGTGGTTGGAGGAGGCAGAGAGAAAATGTCATTTTCTGATATTTTGAGTTTTTGTCCAATTATATCATCTGGTACATATCATACCACATTCCTAAACACAATATTTATGCTAGAGACGGAGTATTACATGGCTGCAACATGAGCCATGTGCTTAGGGGCGAACATCAGTGGAAGTCAAATTAGCAAATTGTGTATCTCAACAAAATGCTCAAAGCAGAACTGCAACCAGATTGAGCCTTGGGAACAAAAGCATAGAGAGAAATGTAATTTGTCACTTCACCGTGTGTGTGTGTGTGTGTGTGTGTGTGTGTGTGTGTGTGTGTGTGTTGATGAATCACATGAGCCTTGCAGCCCGTGGCCATGAGTAGTAAACAGACAGGTCATTATCCTGCATCCCAGCAGTCCTCCCACTAATTCTTTCATTTTGTTCATGGCACAGCTCTCCTCCCATTTGCCCACACTTTGAAACCTCACCTTCGGGGCGCCTGGGGGGCTGAACATCTGACTTCGGCTCAGCTCATGATCTCACAGTTTGAGCCCCACGTCGGGCTCTGTGCTGACAGCTCAGGGCCTGGAGCCTGCTTCGGATTCTGTCTCCCTCTCTCTCTGCCCCTCCCCCGCTCGTGCTCTTTCTCTCTCTCTCTCTGTCAAAAATAAACATTAAAAAATATATATAAAAAAAAGAAACCTCACCTTCTGCTCTGACCTTTTCCTCGCTCCAAAGAGCAGACCTGTCCTCAGACCCTCTCAGGTTGTGTCTGCAGGCAGCCACCCTTCTCCCTCCTGGAAGCCATGCCTGGTCTTACCTGGACCATCGAGGCAGCCTCCACCTGGCCTCCATGGTCCATTCTCTTCCTCGTCCTAGTCTGCAGATTGCTGCCACAGTGACTTTTCTGGAACACAGCTCCACTCATGGTGAATGGGGCTTCCCTCTTCAAAGTTATATTGGATTTGGAAACGAATCCAAATCCCTTGATGTGGCCTCCCAAGGCATCATGGGTGGATGATGAGGGGCCTCACCTCTGCTTTTCTAAACATGTTTCTCGTGACCCCCCCCCACCCCGAGAACCTCACGCTTCAGCATCAACTGAATCCCTAACACCTCCTCACCCTTGGCACACTCCCAACTGTGGGCTGTGCTTCCTGGAGTGTACCCTGGACTTCGTTTGCTAGGACTGCTGTGAGAGCACCACAGAATAGGCAGCTGAAACATGGAAACTTCTTATCCCACAGTCTGGAAGCCAGAAGTCCGAGGTCAGGGGGCAGCAGGGTTGTTCCTTCTGAGGGCTGTGAGGGAGAATCTGCTCTATCCTGACCCCCTAGCTTCAGGAGGTTGGTTGGCAGTCTTTGGCTTTCTTTGGCTTGTGTCCAAATCTTCCCCTTTTTATAAGAGCATCAGTCATATTGGTAGGGGCCCATCCTACCATAGAAGGACCTCACCTTAACTCAATTACATCTACATTGACCCCTCTTCCAAATAAATTCCCATTCTGAAGCAGTGTGGGTAGGGACCATGAGGGGTCACAATTCAACCCATGACACTGTACTTCTCTGTTGAATTTGGAGTAGAGAGGGTTGGAAGGAACAGAGTGAAGTGATATGATGCATATTTAGTATAGTAAAGATCTGAGCAATGCTGTAATAAGGAACCTAGCATCTCCAAACTTACTGTACCAGTGCTCCCTCCCCCATTTAAACCCACCAAACTAGAGTCCTGTGGGACACACTTTGGGAAACACGGTCTTCTGTCCCTAACTTGTGGATTTACGAGGCAGCCTTATATTCCGGAGGGCTGAAACGTGGCTGAGAGACCAAAGCAGGGAGAGGGGAGCTGCTCCTGGAGGCCCTTGGGCCAGACACCATGTGGCTTCCTAGGAAAGGCACAGCAGAGGGGCTCAGGGTGGGCCAGAGAGGCAGCAGAAGGGCGAGGCTCCCTAGATGCCTGCAGTTTGAGCGGCTCGCCCTCTGTTAGAGCAGGGACCCCGCTGCTCGCCTGCATGTGACCTGTGCCGTCCAAACCTCTGGCCCAAGTCACTCTTGCTGTGTTCCCACCTTCCAAACCACAGCCAGGCTACTTTGGGGCTTAATTTTTTTTTCCATCACTGAAGCATTTCAACCAATTCCCAGGGATATTTTCTTAAAGACTCTGGGCAAATAGAGTCGCCATCCCACTCGGAGACTCCGTCTCAGAGATCCTGTGGAGGAAATTCTGTTTCAAGAAAGTGAGGATTTAATTAAATAAATACACATTTAATTTCCCATGTGTGGTCGCTTTCAAGAGACAATCAGTCATTTACTCCAAAGTGTGTGTTTCAGGCACTCATGGGGCACTTATTAACCTCCAAATGCCACCAGCTCAGCAGGGTCTGGCCTCAGAAAGATGTTTTCCTGTTAATGGATAACTCCGCAGCAGGGTCCCACCCTTTTGTGATGTCAAAGGGGTTCTGTGTGCTCTGCTTTTCTGTGCAGTAATGGAAGCGAATGGGGGTGGGGATGGAGACCGCTAATAACAAGGCCTCTGTGTTTCTCCACACAGCTGATACCTATGTGGTTGCCGATGATCCAGTCAAATACCAAGGTAAGTCATCCCTGGTGGACTGGAAGCCCAGTCCCCTCCAGAGAAGGGTCGTGACATTACCAGGGCTCACTGATGCTCCACTTACCATGGAGCAAGGTGAATTCACCCTGCTCTCGGCCGCCAGTGCTGATAAAGTGGGAGACTGTGGGCCAGGTAAGGGCCGTGCAGGCCGAGGTGATAGCAGGGGCCATGCGCGTCCTGTTCGCTCTCTATGAGGATGTGGGTGGAGGGGGGATCCCAGAGTCCGGACGAGGCTCAGTTCCTGACCAGAACACAGGCCTACCCTACCTTTAGAGGACACACATGGGATCTGGGCCCACGCGTGTTCATTGCTATCTCCTGCCACTAAAATGGACTTTTTGTGGGGTGCCTGGCTGGCTCAGACAGACAATAGAGCGTATGACCCTTGATCTCGGGGTTGTGACTTCAAGCCCCACGTGGGGTGTAGAGATTACTTAAATGAACTGTAAAAAATAAAATGGACTTATGGGGCACCTGGGTGGCTTCGTCAGTTAAGTGTCTGACTTTGGCTCAGGTCATCATCTCACAGTTTGTGAGTTTGAGCCCCATGTCAGCTGTGCTGACAGCTCAGAGCCTGGAGCCTGTTCGGATTCTGTGTCTCCCTCTCTCACTGCCCCTCCCCTGCTCGCCCATGCTCTCTCTCTCTCTCTTTCAAAAATAAACATTAAAAAGGTTGTTTTTTTTGTTTTTTTTTTTTAAATAAAATGGGCTTTAAAAAAAATG
This sequence comes from Puma concolor, assembly GCF_028749965.1. NCBI lineage: Eukaryota > Metazoa > Chordata > Mammalia > Carnivora > Felidae > Puma > Puma concolor. The sequence continues at coordinate 11,739,109 of NC_141672.1, read as the reverse complement.
CTTATTTATTCTTGAGAGAGTGCAAGTTGGAGGGGGCGGTTACCGAGAGAGGAGGACAGAAGATGCAATGTGGGCTCTGCACTGACAGCGGAGAGCCCCATGCAAGACTTGAACTCACAAACTGTGAGATCATGACCTGAGTTGAAATCAGACATTCAACCAGCCGAGCCATGCAAGTGCCCCTAAAATGGACTTTTTGTGACAAGAAGAATTCTATTAAGGAAGGATAACATTGAATGAATGATGGACTTGAGCTAGAAGGGCAAGGATCTGGCCCCATCCTTTGTTTTACATATGAGGAAACATAGGACCAGAAAGAAGGGTAACTGGGAGGGGGGGGGTGCAGTCAGGAAGGGAAAGACCCTGTCCCAGTGACTTTTCCGCTGCCAGACCCCGCCTCGAGTGACACACTGTCATCACTTGGGCAAAACCTACTCCATGACTAGTAAAGTTACTTGACATTATGATGGCAGAGCTTAGCCACCTGCTCCACCCAAACCTGGGCTCCGTCTACGGCGTGAGGATTACAGGACAAGCAGGGGGCAGAAGATGGAAACCTTCTGCCTGAATTTCTTCTCAGAGTTGGGGAGGGATGTTGGCTGAAATAAGGGGGGGGTGACCTCAAGGTACCCAGACACGGAGAGAGAAATGCAGCCATCTGCAGTGACTGCAGGCGTGGTCTTGTTCGTGGTGTTGGTGCAGTTTGTGGCCACAGGTGGGGGCCCCGACACCGCCGAAGTCCTATCTCCCGCTAGCTTTTACTATGAAAACAGTCACTTGTACTTCCTCCTTGAGGCATTGGATTGCCCCTGCCCCTGGTTTGTGGAACTCTGAGGAGGCCCAGAGAGCTTTGGACCTAGCTTCTCTGTGTGCGCTAACACGAAAACAGAGAGACTGTAACCATGATTAAAATGTAATGAGCACATATTACGCGCCAACTTCCGTTCTAAACCCTCCGTTAACTCATTTATCCTTAAAAAACAAACAAACAAACCCATGAGGTGTTACTGTCCCCAGTCTGTCCATGAGAAAATCCAAACGCAGCCCGGAAAACCTTGTTCCCAGGGTTGTCCACAAAGGAGCTAGGATTTGAACCCAGGGAGCTGGCTGCAGAGCCCAGGCCCTTCGCCGCTGTCCCAGGCCCTCGTGGTGAATAAGCGCCCAGGGGTCAAGAATACGTGTCAGCTGTCAGTGCCCGTTGCAATGGATGAGTCAAGCTGGGATTGGCATTACTGGGATGGATCTGGGCCAGAGTGACTTTAGAATCATGCTGCCTGCCCACATCCCCTGCCCTGCACGCTGCCAAATTGGAGAGCTGGCCTTCCTGTTCAGGCCAGACAGCGCTTGAACCACGTAGGAGTTCTGCCTGCAGAAGATGCCCAAGCCGGCGCTCCCTGGGTTGACCCTGCCCACTTGGAGGAAAGAAACTAAACTTAGATGTCTTGCCCTTTCTTAACAGCACTTATCCGCCGGACTCCAGCTTCGCCTCCAGGCCATTCAGAACCACGTGAACCACCACAGCTTACGGACGCTGCCGGGCTCCGCCCAGAGCAGTGCCGGCCTGGTGGCCCTTCGCAAGTGGCTGCAGTGTACCCAGTTCAAAATGGCCCAGGTGGAGATCCAGTCCTCGGAAGCAGCCTCTCAATTTTATCCTCTATGAGCGGACTTCTCGGCTCTCAGTGTCAACACTCTGGTTTAGCAATAATGGGTTTCAAAACAAAACAATTTGATCCAAGCAGGTTGGGGAACATACTGGTACTGTCCATTCTCTTTCTAGTCTAGTAAAAGACGTGCAAAGGCCAGAGAGGGCCAACAATGAAGCTTTCTTGCTACACATATTTCTGATGACTCCTTGGGCTATCTGATTAAGTGTTTCCTTACATTATTTTTTAAAAAACCAAATCATTTTTCTTTAACTAACTTCTATTTTTTTTAAGAAAAAAAATAGACTGGTGGGTACTCACAGAAAAGTTGTATAAGTCCCCCTGTTGCTATTTTTGATGATAGAGAATAAATAGGGTTTTTGAAACCTTTGTAGTGTTTTTTCTTAAAATCCACTCTTGGCAATGCAATAAAAAACCCGTCACCACAAGCCAGTGACACTTGACTGAAGCTTTTTGTCATTATCCTGGGAAAAGTGGCAGCTTGCAAGGACCATTACAAAGTGCACTTAGAAATTAGGTGGTTAACCTGTGCCAATTGTTTTTTTCTTTGTTTTATAATCTCATTTTCCAAAACTGTCCAGTAAGTTTTATTATTTTTAAAACTAATTTTTCAACTCATTCGTTCTAGGCTGTACTTTCTTGTAAGCTTTATGACAACCACTTAAGTTTTGTGAATAATAAATTTTATTCTTTTGTTAATACTTGTAATACAATTCAATTTAAAACTGTAGATCGCACACTGGACCAGACGACTCCCCACGCTGGCACAGAACACTGCACCTGAAGTTATGTTTCATAAAACAGAATTTTAATAGTGTAAGAACACCAAGATTTATCAGCACTCCTACTTAGCATTTGACTGTGCATTCACAAATGATCTTTCTCTTCTCTATCCCTGTAATGCACTGACGACAAGAAGACTTACTATACATTTAAGCTGTATATTGAAATGCTATTAAATGCATTTTTTATTATCTCTGTGAGCCTGGGGTTTTTTAAAATCAGTTTATACGTTTCTTGTAAACTTGGAAAACTCCTCTAACTTCCCTTAAAACTTAAGTACAACTATTGAGAGGAAAGGCTTTCTTTCGGGTCATTTTGGTAAGAGAAATACACAATTTACTTGAAGTCTGTTCTCCAGGAAGGACCTGAAGGCACGAGGCCATTTTATTTATTTATTTATTTATTTATTTATTTATTTATTTATTTTTAATTTATGTTGGTTATTAGGAGGCCTCTCTTTTCTGCTGGGAAGTCCGATCTCTTCACGCTTCTCAGGGGGAAACAAGTCCTCAATTGTTTAAGTGTTTCACGTGAGTTCTAGAAAGACAAGGTGGGAGAGCTTCGTCCCTATGAAAATTTGCAGGGAGCCACTCGGTTCCTAGATTAAGAACATAGCAATGATCATTCTTCATATTTTCCGAATGAGCTCTTCTGAAAGGCCATCCCCAGGTAGAAGGCTCCCTGTTGGGCTTGGTTATGCCTCCGTGAATGTTCTGTCTCGTATAGAAAGTTGTGCGTGTATTTCTCTCACTTGTAAACTGTGACAGCTTTGAGGTTATGTCCTGTCTCTGTATCCCCATGGTCTGGCACGTAGTACGGGTTTAACTAATGTCTGTTGAACTGAATGGACTTGATTAAGCAACAGGTCTTTCTTGAGCCACCCAGTGGGCTCAGCAAGGGCTGAATTGTGACTTTTTTTTGAGCAGCGATTCCTGGAGCGGGTAACAGACACAGGCCAGAGCGGGAGGCCTTCGCTGCTTTCCCCGTGAGGGGTTTAACTGACTTCCCCATCTCGGCTCAGCTGTAGGCCAACCCTTTGCTGGTCCTGAGCCCACCCTGCTGCAGACAGCCGGGATCTTAGCCGTCCCATCCTACCAACAAAGTCCAGAGTCCTCCACAGGCTCTTCTCCAGCTCCAGTTCTTTCAGTGGGCTCAGTGTCCCTTTGTATTTGCATTTCCCCCCTCCCCTCCCTCCAAGGGCCAGAGATGGGCCCTCAATTCAGCCCTCTTGACTGGGCCCCCATCTAAAGCTTCCTACTGTCCAGACATGTTTCCTTTACTCCAGGTCTGCCTCCTTGCCCCTGAGAACCGTGACCCACCTTCCTGCCAACCTGACCCAAATACTGTCCTTGATGGGACCCTGCCTACGTCACTGGTTTAGAGAGACCAGTAAGCCTCTTCTCTGACCTACACTGCCCTCACCCCCATTCTCCAGTGTCCTCATCTTCTTTTTATATCCTTATGTTAGCCACTCACCCCCCTTCACTCCCGGGGTGAGTCGGACTCAGGTTCTTAGAAGAAAAAAGTGGAGAAAAGAGGGGACAGATGGGAGTTTAGCAGGACTGGCCCTAACAAGAGGAGAAGCCATTCACCTAGATCAGGGGTGGGCCCACTGCCTGTTTTTGTAAGGTTTTATCAGAACACAGTCCCACCCGCCATGTACATCCTGTCTATGATGCTTTTGTGCTACAAGGGCAGAGTCGAAGAGGTAGGACAGAGACGTGCGGCCCTGAGAGCCTAAAACATTCACCATCTGGCCCTTTGCAGAGAAGTCTGCTGACCCCTGGCCTAGCTGAAGGCCACTGAGAGAAACCGCGTTGAACCTTTGCATGGATGTAGCTTCCTGCCACCTCAGGGCTTTTGAAATGTCATTACTAATATTTCCTCATCTGTATGATGGGGGTAATGGCACATTCTAATTCATAGGGTTGTTGAGGTGATACAAGGATGCAAAGAGAGCAGTGCCTGGCACGTGGTAAGCACTCAATAAAAGTTATGAGTTATTCTTTTTGTCATGTTAAAGCCTAGGGAAGTAAAGCTGCTTGCCCAAGGTCACATGGCTAATAAGAGGCAAAGCTGGAACCTGACCACAGGCTGGCTAACGCCAAGGACTGGTCTCTCAATCACTGCCCATGTTGATTCCGGCTATACCACCCCCCCAGCCCCCAGTGACAGTCTGGCAGCCACAGAAGGCAGAGGGAGTCCAACACACTTTTCCTGATCCAGATTTGGCCAGTGTTAACTATTGGCTTGGAGAGGGTCAAGGCATACAGTCCGTGTTCCTTCCCCCATGGAGTCCTACTGGCTTAGAGTGTGAACAGAACATTCTGAGATTCCCAAGGGTAGAATGAACCAAAATCTGCAAACGCATAGATCCCATGATTGTTTGCCATCAGCATGCCTCTTACTAGTTGGGTGACCTTGGACAAGATACTAAACCTCTGTGGACCTCTGTTTTTCCTTATCTATAAAATGGAGATATCTACCCATCTCCCAGGGGTGATGGAAAGCTCACATGGCACTTGGGAGATATGGACCGCCAGGAAGACTGGGGACGCCTTCGCCTTGTGAAGACCACTCAAGGGAACAGCTCCCAGCTGCAGAGTCACCTGGTTTTTCCTTCTGCTAGTCCCTCAGAAGCAAGACCTACAGGCCATGAGAGCCAAATGTGGTCATTAGCCAAAGGTGTCCAGTCTCCACCGTGTATCCTCCCTTTACAAGCATGTCATTCTGCCTCTCACTGGGTGTTTTCAGCAAATCTCTTCCCAGAGAGTCTCATCTGAAGTCAAGCAGTTGCAGCAACTGTGCCGTTTGCTGAGACAGGCCAGCTAAGATTGGATCGGATGGGAGAAGATGGGTTACCCACCAAGACTCTTCCCTGAGCTGGGGTCGAAGGGCCTCCGGTGATAATTTGGACAATGCAGATTGTTTCATATACTTCTTTAGTACAATTAACATGCAAATATGTATATTGGGCGGGTTGAGTGTTTTGACAGTAATGGGAGTGGTTGGAACTCAATGGAATAGTACCAGGCCATGTTTTTATGAGAGTTGATCCCTCTGGGGACTGAAATGTTATGCATGAAAGGTTGGCCGGTTCATTCCACCAGCAGGAGCAACAAGCAGTAAGCCTCTTGAATAGGATCCAAGAGAAACCACAAGAGCCATCATTTATTGGGGATGTACTAGGTACTGAACACGTTACACATATTACCTTCTCTCCTCTTAGTGCACCCCCACGCTATTATTCCCATTTTGCAGATGAGGCAGCTGAGGACCAGAGATTATATAATTTATCCAAGGTCATGCAGCCAGCTGTAATAACGTTAGGACTGGATGGAGTCTGACTCCCAAGTCAGACTCAGTAAATGTTCATTTCTCTTACCTTTTTCTGCTTCTGGGCTTTTTTGATTAACGTGCTAAGAGCATGGATAGAGAAATCTAAGGGCTTCTTGGAGCAGCTCAATCTTGGTGTTTCTGTTTATTGATCATCCATCATAAATTTCCATCAAGCCAGCGTCGCATCTTCTGACAAGGGCATTTTCCCCTTTGCTTTGGGAATTCATTTATTTGGGGAAAAAATTATGCTCGCAAAATATATCATTTATAGTTTTCCACTTAATATAACAGCTTTATGGAAAAGGATAAAAATGTATGAATTTAAAAGCATGATGATGAACTCTTAGATTGGAGGCCTGTTGAGAGTTCTCGCAGCCCTACGGACACTGGCCCCAATTAACTATAATCATAGCTGCCATATATAAAGGCTTACTACATGTCAGGCACTTTAGATACAGCATCTCATTTAGTCTCCACAACCATGATGGGAGGAAGGCACTTCTATTATCAACCCCATATTACAGATGAGGAAACTGAGGCACAGAGAGACCAAATACTTGTAGGAGTCACTCAGTAGAAGGTAGAACAAAATTCGAGCCAGATCTGCCTGCCTCCTAAATCCCTGATTCTTTCTGATACATAATCTGATAGTCAATGATGTGTGGAGTCCTTTGCTACTCACCTGACCAACAAGGTAGAATAATGTAGGCCAAAAGTCACCACCTGGCAGACAACTGGTTGAACTTGGCCCATCCATCCCATGTTCTGTTTGACGAGCTTCAATTTGTCATTTCTCGTTTTGGTTTGAAATCTCTTTGATGGAGCACACGGGCTCCATTACTGACCTCTGACCTCTGCCTCCCAAGCAGGCCGACCCCAAAAGCCTCTCAGCAAAAGTCGCGTTGCATCTGGGTTGATGTACAGGGCCTGGCTTGCTTCACGCATTTACCTGTCCCACCCTGCAGGCGTGTGCGTTCGCCACCCAGTTTAGCCTGACCTCACATTTTATGGGCTCCCTCCGCAAGCCAGTGGCAAAGCAGGATTTGGGGCTGTTTTCTCAGCCCATAGTAGCCTTGCTCCCCCAGCATCATTCCTCGGCCCCCACCTGCGTGGCCACTGGCTGGAGCCCCTGGCGCTCCCCACAGCCACCCATCCATCCATTTGACCTCATTTCAGGTTGGGGCTGGTCTGTCCAGTCTACCACCATCCTGGTTTCTCCCACCTCAGAGCACTGGAGGTCAGCAGGTGATGTCAGGCACCAGCTCTTCCCTGCAGGGTGCACAGGACGCTGGCAGAAGCCGCGGATTTGGTTGAACAAAGAGCTGGCTTTTTAATTATGCAGCCCAGACAGGCCCCCACCAGCAGCCCGGTGGAGAGGGGAGCCTCCCGGGGGCTGGCTGGCAGACGCCCTGATTTCCGCTCCTTCAAGTGGCCACTTGGAAAAGAAAGGAACCAGCAAGTAATCAAGCATGAAGGACAGAAACACTCCAGGTGAGGACAATCAGGCCCCCGCTGAGCTGGGGGTGCGGGGGCGTGGGGGTGCTCTGCAGATGGGGGGATCGGGCCAGTTCCAGACAGCGGGGTGTACCCAGAGCCCGCAGCTCAGACTGCTGAACGCTGGGCCGAGGGCTGGGGGAGTCAGGTGCACACAGGCCGGGAAGCCAGATCGGTTCGAGACTTTGCCGCAGACCTGTTCTCTGACCACGGGCAAGTCACTTGATCTTGCTAAGCCTTGGTTTCATCGGTAACAAAATGGAGGTGGTAATTCCTCTCTTCCAGTCTTTCTGTGAAGAGTAAACGTGATGATATCTGTCAGGTACTTAGCAGAGAGAGGATCATAAACAAGAATGACAGCTAGCCTTTAAGGAGCACTCATGACGCCTAGGTATGCCGGGCTCTGTGCTAAGCGCCCGACGTTCATGCAGCCATTTATTCTTCAGACTGTAATGCCAGGTGACAGCTGGTGTTTTGCTGAAATGAAATCACAGCTTGCAATGGGAATTTGGTTCCAATTCTTCCAAGTGCGGGCGTTCCCACGCTGCGGTGCTCCATGTGGTGACTCAAGGCTCCACGTTCCTCTGTTTGAATGAGCAACTGGGAAATCCTCCTCCGTATGGCTTGTTCTGTCATCATTTGGACTTCACATGGTATGAACACGTCTTTGTGTTTGTCATGGGAATAGTATTTTGAAAATAATAAATGGATATGTTCTTTCTTCTTCTCCAGGAAACCACAGTCCCCAGTCTAGCTTCATGGATGGCATGAGCCAGGAGGAGGTTCAGATGTAGGGCAAGTTCTGCTCAGATCGGAGGAGGAAGCAGAGAGCCCAGCTCTTCTAGACCCTAGTGGATCGTTGACAAAAGAAAAAGGGAGACCAATGTAGGGCAGGGCTGAGAGGCCAGGCGGGCATGTCTGCATCCTCTCTCATGGGGGTGAGGAGGTTGTAAAAATACCCAGATGGATATGCACCCGGGAGCCCCACAACATTGTGGCATGCCATCCTCAGAAGTGCCTGTGGCCGTGGGCAGCCTCGGTGGGAAGGGGGTGGCTGCACACAGGAGTCTGCACGCCAGCCCCGGCAACCCTCTCCCAGCCTGCATGAGGGCACAGATTCCAGGGTCCCCGCGGCTGGGGCTGAGAGCAGGAAGCTGGGCAGAGGCCACGGTCAGGAGAAGAGATTGCTGCAACCCAGACATTTGTATCTGGAGCCGTGGGGGCAGACTGCTCACCCTCAGAGAGTAGAAGGGCCCAGGCACAGCCCTGCTGTCACCTGAAGGGGAGGCAGCCCAGTCTGGCCCCAACAACTGCCAGGACCTCAACCACTCCATCTGAGCTTGGTTCCCTCTGCGCCAGAGACCCCAGGCACCTGCTCAGGGGTACACCTGGGTGCCTTCTAGAAGGGAGCAGGCCTGGGAAGACGGTCCACCCAAGAGACAGCCCAAAGAGACCCACTAAACAGGAAGAGGCCTGAATCCCATTGATTTTGCAAATCCAGGTTTTTCTGCCTCTCACACCCCCATCCACAATGAGGTGGAGACTCTCGAAAGTTATATGCAATAAAATGCTGTATTTTTTTCTCTATGCTGTGTGTATGGTGTTACATTCACAACCCACAGTTACTCAATTAATTCTACAAATATTTCTTGTGCCAGGCAATGTTTGAGGGGCTGGAGATTCAGCAATGAATAAGACCAAACACCAGAGTGGGGTCCCTGTTCTCAGGCACCTTCTATTGTTTGTAAATGGTTTATTTATTTATCTTGAGAGAGAGAGAGAGAGAGAGAGGCTCCCAAGCAGGCTCCACGCTCAGTGCAGAGCCCAACGCAGCCCATGAGGTAATGACCTGAGCCGAAATCAAGCGTTAGATGCTTAACTGCCTGAGCCACCCAGGCACCCCAGGTAACTTCTCGTGGGAGGGAAAAGACAGTAAATGCATGCATGTGTCAGCAAGGGTTCTTAGGGGTGAGAAGCGTTGTACTGAAATAAACTAAGGCAATAGAAGGGAGAATGACTAAGTGGCCTAAGAAAGCCACAAGGTGACCACTGGGGAAAGAGTGACTGTAAGCACATCAGCTGGCACATAAGGAGCAGCAGGGAGGCCAGGGTGGCCAAGGGAGAGGAGGGGAACAGGAGGAGGGGTCGGGTTGGGGGTGAGGGAGAAACAAGGGGCAGGTCAGGAAGGGCCTCGTGAGCCAGGGGAAGGAGTGTGGCTTTTATTATAATTGTAGAAGTTGTGGGCAGTTTTTTTTTTTTTTTTAATTTTTATGTTTATTTATTTTGAGAAAGGGAGAGCAGGGGAGGGGCCAAGAGAGAGGGAGAGAATCCCAAGCAGGCTCCACACTGTCAGCGCAGAGTCAGACGTGGGGCTCAACCCCACAGTCTGCAAGATGGTGACCTGAGCCAAAACCAGGAGTTGGACGCTTAACCAACTGAGCCACCCACACGCCCCCATGGGCCGGTTTTTAATTCACGTATGATTTGACCTGTGTTTTGTAAAGATTCCCCCAGCTTTTGTGGGAGCTGATGGTGGGGACAACAGAGGTGGAAGCAGGAAGCCGAGGTCGGGATCTCACTGTAGTCCGGGCAGGAAGCGGCGGTGGCTTGGACCCGGGTAGGGGGAGCTGTGTTAAGTGGCTGGATCTCAGAGATGTGGAAATGGGAGGTGGTAGGACTTGCTGATTTATCGGTCACTGGCCCAAGGCACAGGGGCATAAAGCATGCCTGTCGGGGTTTGCACTGAGACACGGTGGTGGCCGACGAGGCCACGCGTGGAGCTGAGGAAGATGGCAGTGGAGGGGGATCTGGGAGTCCTGCTGGGCTGCGATGAGCCGCCTGTTCACAGCAAGTGAGCTGCTGGACAAACCCAAGTCTGGAGATGACAGGGACAGCTGGGGCTGGAGGTGCACACGTGGAATCAGGTGCCTATGAGGGGATTTGCCGCCCGGGGCCTGGACGAGCTTGCTGGGGGAGTGTGGGGGGACACAGAAGGGAGATCACTCAAGGCAGTGTCCAGGCACGATGGGTGCCGAGGCCTGGCAGAGGGGAGGCAAGCTGGCCATGGCGCCCAGCTGGCTTCTTTTCTCATCCCCCACCGTGACGTTTGTCACCGTCGGGCTGTGAACACACATACGGGCTCTGAAAATCTCTGTGTGTATTCCCATGATCCAGGCATGCTTATTACATTTGTTTTTTGAAGTTTGGCATAAAAATGAAACCGCAAGTTCTCATAAAGAACACGCGAGCCCCTGAGACTATATCCTGTTTCAAAGGTTAAAGGCAACCCTCCAGGTAGAAGTCAGTGGCACTGAAGCTAGCATCACCTGGAACTCCACAGAACAAGTGCCCAGGCACCAGATCTTCCTCCGCCCTGCTCTTTGAGGGCAGCTTCAGAACGACCTCATACCCTTTGGACCCTTCCGTGTTCCTGGGCAGGGACTGTACTTCCCTGGGCTGGGCTCACTTCCAGGCCGCGAGCCCACGTGGGCAGAATATCTGCCAGCCTGTAAGGTCGCCATCAGAGCGCCCCTCTCTTTGCAGCAGGGCATTGCCCTTCTAGGGATCCCTTTTCGGAATGTTGTTATCCCTGTGTCAGAGTCTGGAAGGGAGGACATTTGTTTTTAAATTAGGAGGTGTGGGGTGGGGATGGAAGGAGCAACACAGAAAAATTCCTAGTTGCTTCTAGTTTTTTTCCTTTTTAAATTTTTTAACTTTTTTAAAATTTATTTTTGAGAGAGAGAGAGCACAAATGGGGGAGGGGAGAGAGAGGGAGACACAGAATCGGAAGCAGGCTCCAGGCTCTGAGCTGTCAGCACAGAGCCCAATGGCACGGCTCAAACCCATGAACCGTGAGATCATGACCTGAGCTGAAGTGGGACACTTCACTGACTGAGCCACCCAGGCACTTTTCTGGAAGTGCCATGTTTTAGGGAAACCTCCCAGTCTCAGGCAAACTGGGAGGGTTGGTCTTCTCAGCTGAGTCAAGGATCAGGATGGCTGAGTGCGGGGGAGGAGAGACAAGGTTGGTACCTTAGAGTCCCCATCAATGCCAGTCTTGGGTATTATGATGAAACCATATGGAAATGAAGCAGGTCCCCCCCCGGGCCCTCAAAGAAGGGTCACACCCCACACTCAGCCCACTCTCTCCTTCCCATGCCCCCCACTGCCCAGAACCAGGCCCCTGCCACAAAAGACAGCTGATAATCATCTGTATAAGTGTATTTTTATTGAAAATAAAAAAGGCATGGTACTTTCTTCCTCATAAGTAGCATCCAGTCTGCCCCCCCAGTGCTGCCGGTCCTGCTCCCTGCGTGGTCTCAGCACAAAATCCACATTAGTGGCTCGCTGGTGGACAAGACGGCACCACTTGTACATTTGTCCATTGAGACAGAATGAGAGACAAGAGCCCTCTCCCCATATGCACACGGCACATTGCGAGGAAGGCAGATCTCAGGATATTTACATTCATGCATTAGATATCCCATACTACCTGGGCTGTTTAAGTCAGACTGTGTACAGATTCAGAGAGTACAGTAATTTTATATAGATATAGATATCTCTTTAAATATATATATATAACTATATATAATATATATGTCTATATTTTTATAGCTATTAGTCTTTCTTCCAAAACTTGCTTTAGAAGCTTCTGAATAACACCTAAAAACTCTGGGAGATCCTATATGCCATTCTAAGTCGGGCTCAACTAGGAGACAGTTAAAAAATATCCATTTGAGAAAATGCAGAGAAGAAATGTGCATTTCTCGACCTCAAAGTTTGGGCTAGCCTGAAGATTGGTCTGCGTTTAGGGGCTGCAGATACGTTCCTTAAACAAAAGTTCCGATTTCAAAGACCAGGTTGGTGTGGTTTTACAGATGCTTCTTGTCACTTAAGCGAAAAATCCAGTGAGGCCTCCTTGCGGCACACAGGACAGTATCCAAATGGCCAGTTCTAGGTTTGTGGGGTTGAATTCTCGTGTGACTTCGTTTTTAAAAACTGGGTTCTTCTCTTGGTTTGCACTAGCCGAGAGAGGAGACTTTACAAACCCGATGTGGGGGGAATTGATGCGCAAATGTTAGCTTTTCGTGGAGCCCTGGCCGTGTCCCTAGAGCGAGGTGGATGCCAAGGGTGGACGGTTGGGAAACCCTGCCTGCAGCTGGAGGGTTAGGCCAACTGTAAAACCTCCTAGGTTTCAGCCAAGGTGAGGGAAGGTGGGAGTTGTGGGGTTGTGCAAAGCTGGGCTGTGCCCTGCCTCCCTTGAGGTCTCCCCAGGCTGGATGCCCATCACGTCATGACCCCTTAGTCAGGGCCTTCCCCTCTGACCGAAGGTGTCTTCCCATCACTTCTGAGCCCACGGTGCCGTGTGCATAGAGCTGGGGTCCCACCCGAGTGTCTGTTCAGGGAACACGCAGGGGACTCGGTGGCAGGCTACAGGCAGTAAGGGAAAGAGCCTTGCTGCAGACCCACATCCCCTGGTCCTTTGTCACCAGCTCGAGGCAGTGACAAAGGCCACTGGTGGCACCGTGCCATGCCAAGGTAGGCAGGGAAAGCAGAACACAAATCCAAACCAAACACAGGTCCTCACACAGAAGGAAAACCGAAAGGAAGAAGAGAGCCCTTTCTGGGAGGGTATGGGCCTGGGCCTGTCCTCAGCCTGTTCCTGCTGACCTGCGGGGAGGACCTGGGTGAGGGTCACAGCAAACTCACCTTCTCCCCTCTGCTCTCTGAAACACAATGGAACACAGCTCCATGGGCAAAGGGATTCCCAACCCAAGGTGGATTTCCAAGGTTCAGCCCAAACGGGGATTTGTTTACTGTCTTGTCAGGCTTACCTGGATGGCCAAGTCTCACCGTGGCCCAAATACCCTTCAGAGAACCACACTGGTGGTCTGGAAAACCACACTGGTGGTCTGGAAAGTGGACGGAGTCCACCTAGCTCAGTTCCTACACAGAGAGAGCGGAACCGTTAAATGTGTCCACTTCCGTCTGAGCAAGTGTATGGGAGGTGAGGGAACCACGGGGTCAGGAGTGTTCTCCCAATCCGGGCGATGCCAGACCACAGGCCTCTGTCCCCACGGGCCTAGTGATGTGCCCACAGGTCGGGTGGCCACCTGGGAAACAGGCCAGGGGACCAAGATTACCAGGCCTGGAGGGTCCTCTCCCTCCCTCCCTCCCTCCCCTTCCTTCCCTTCGTCCACCAACCCCTCTGGACGGTTCAGCGTTTTTAGAACACAAGACATTCGAAGGGGGCCGCTGGGAGAACACCACCTCCTTCCGGATGAAGAGAGGCTGGTGACTCTCCAGAGAGGGTCTGAGTACCTGGGAAGGGCCTTAGGGGGTCATCGGGGAGACCCAGCGCCAGGCCGGGTCAGCCTAACCCAAAGTGCTGGGCTTGGCATGAGCGGTGGCCTCTCCGGATGAAGGCAGGGCGTGGCTCACATGGAGGCATCAGTTCCTACGAGGATCAGGGGTGGAAATGAGTCTGCGAGTGGGTAGAGGGGGCTCTGTCCTTCCCGGGTCCTTGGCGTGGCGTTCAGTGACTTGTTTTGCCCCTGGAAGGTCAGACACTAGCTCTGGGTGTAAAAGAGCCCCTCTGTCTGCTCAGTCAGGAGGGGACCTTGCAGGCTGGGCTCACAGCCCGCCGTGGCAGGGGTCAGAAGTCAAGAGCCAGGCGCCGGGGGTGTGGGAGGGAACAGGAAGAAAGGAGGCAGGCCCTGAAGACTAAAGACAAGTCGCCAATGGGGTGACAGACAGATGTGTGGGAAGCACCTTTGGAAGGGGACATCTCATGGCTGTGCTGATGGCTTCTGCTGGAACGCATGGTGAATGGAGAGCAGTCTTCCTGGGGAGGAGGAGAGGTTTTATGGCAGGCAAGTGACTCCTGGATCACCTTTCTCTTGGCTAAGGTAGGATGCCCCCCTACCCCAGCAGACAGATGGACTCCCTGCCTTTGTCAGAGCGCAGCTGGGAGACAGTAAATCAAATCCAAGATGGAGAAGAGACGTGAAGAGTGGGTGTGGCGGTGCGGCCCCGGCTGCTGCACGCAGGTGAGCTGGCCCGCAAGCTGACCAGGGGCAGGCTGGGAACGGGATGGTTTCTCCCTGGGAAATCCTGGACAAGCCCAGAGTCAGCTCGTGTCCTCCTGCTCTCCCGTGTCCACTAATGCCACCAATGTGCCCCTCTGGCCAGCGAGTCCGGGGTCTGCAGACTCACACCACAGCACTGTTCACGTCCACCCCTTTGTTGCTCTGCGAGGAGGTCATGGGATACTCAGCAACACTGGTGCCATTCTCCTCTTTTCTCAGTGGTTTCCTGGGAGGGGAGGCAGGGACATCCGTTAATGACCAATGGCAGGGGTAGGTGCATCATGTCCTTCCAGGCAGGCCACCAGACTCGGTTCTGGGTTAGTATCCTTGGGCTGCTGGTCCTTGTGGGGGCCAATCAGGAGCTGGAGGTGGTCTTAATGAGGGGGACCACACAGTGTGTCGTACACACCAGGACACAATTGAGAGTGAGAGAGGAGAGCTGTTAATAATGAAGCGGGGACAACAGCTGCTCATAATGAATTGGGACTGTTTGGGACAAACAAGAGTGGAGAACCTGTGTAAGACGTACGGTCAGGCTTTGGTTGATCTCTGATTATGAGCAAGCAGTTGTGAAGATGAATACCTGGGGGTGCAGAGTTGAGGCGCCAGAGGTTGGATTTTGCAGCCTTGCCTCTGTGTGGTCAGAGGTACATGGAAAAGGTGACAAAGAGGATGGCGGTGATGGTGACGCCTGGTGGTGGCCATGGTGGCTTGGGGCAGTGGGAAGAGTAATGGGGGTGGAAATGGTGGTAGAGTTGGCGGTGGAAGTGATGGTGGTGGTGGTTATGGTTGTGTCAACGGCGGCGGTTATGGTAATGGCGGTGGTGATGCTGATGGTTATGGTTGTGTCAATGGCAGCGGTGATGTAATGGCGAGTGTCCAAACTAAGTGCATACTAGTGGTTCTCAAGCACTTAATGTCAGGCCATTTGAAGACCATTCCAGAGGCTATTTGACCCCAAGAGCCATTTCTCCCATACATACAAGGCTCAGGAAGGCTGGCTGGGAGGCTTTCAGAAGGCTCTTGCTCACTCGCAGAGGTTCTGAATTCGCAGCACTACTTTCTGGCCTGGCTCCAATCTGACCTCCTCTCCTGGCTGGTTCAGGAGGCCTCCAGGCCCCTGGCGACAGCCTCTGGATCTAGGCCACACATGCTGTGGAGCCCAGTCCCATATCACAATACTGCTGTTCTCTCGGGTGAATCTGAGGCCCATGGGGCCGTAGCTCAGTCACCTCTGTCCCCAGGAACGCCGGGGCTGAGCCTGACCTGGCCTTTGTTGTGTATTGTCTCCGTTGAATGTCTAAGGCCATCTCTGAAAACCTGGTGATTGATTGCTTCTGCCTTCTCCAACGTCCCCGGAGCCTCTAGGAACCCAGCCTGAGGACTGGTACTTGGAGCCTAGTCTGCTGCCTATGGAATAAAGTCTGAGGTGAATTAGTTTAGGGGAGGCAGGGTCTGCAAGGTGGTTATCGGTAGTTTCATGGGTGGGATTATTAGGCCCGCTCAGAGACAACACCCTGAGATCAAATCTAGTAACTTCCCTTCCCTTTTTCTCTTACTGCAGAAAATAGCTCACAAACCACAGAGAGAAACCCAAGTTCACTGACTCTGGGTGTCAGGCTCAGCCACGGTGGCTTCTAGAAGTGTGAGATGCAAACCAGCACTTCCTCCCGTGGCGCATTACGCTTTGGACAAAGCACTCTCAGCTACAGATGTTCCTGGCCCCTCTCACGATGGTCCCCTGAAGAAGCTAGGCCTGGGATTAAGAGATCCATTACGTGGGGAAACTGAGGCTTAGGGATAGCTGTGACTTGCCCATGGGCTCCCAGCTGGTTGGTGCTGCGGCCTGGACCGCCATCTGCTTCCGCCATATCCTGGTCCAGACATCTTTCCCTTAAGTCAGCATTCCCAGCAGGGCATTATCTCTGCAAACAGGCTCTATGGTCCCATCAGCTTGGAAAGGCCTCCCACCTCCCTCCTCCTGGAGAGTTCCAAAAGTTCTCGAGAGTTCTCCAAGAAGCCCGTCTCGTTTTGCTTTAACCCAGCATATCCCAAGAGCCCCGCTTAATTTAGATGCTACAGACACTTTCTGGAACCCCCAGGTGTGTAGGGGTCAGACGAAGTGTCCTTGTTTGTGATGGGCTTGTGGAAGTATGGTTTCTGAGCCAACCTCTGCCCCTGGGCCTTTTCTCCCTCAGTCTCCTTCATGTCTCCCCTGTGCCCACTCCTTCCCAGTGGCTCTGACTCTGCTGGGTGGGCGTCATTTCTGACTCTGAGCGTGCATGGCCCGGAAACTCGGGTGGAGGGTATATTTTCTTACAGTGAGATCCTGTGTTGCTCTCGCCATGAGGCCACCGATGGACTTAAGTGAGATTCCTACATTCATCATCAATATATGAGGACGGGGGAGAGGGACATCAGGATCGGGATTCCAGAAAATATTAACAGGCAAAAATCTCTGAGCCCAAACCCACACTGCCTCACGGCTTTTCTCCCTAATAAATATTCAATCTTGGGCTCGTCTGAAAAATCAACTGGAATGGGTCCAGGTCAGGGGAGATGAGGCTGAATGAAGGGCCTTCAGGAGTGGATAATGGAGAGATGCGTCTGGAACTCCCATGGAAATGGGCAAAGCATGGAGGGCACGGAGTTCCCACCTTTTCAGGGTGAGGGTAGGAAATCTGCAGGACTTCTTCTGCCAGGAGAAGAGGTGAAATTTCTTAAAGCCAGGCTGCCGGCCAGGACACCCCTTTGCGTTCCTGGGGCCTTGGAGGGAAATGTTGGCCCAGAGGGCCTGGCAGGAAGCAAGCCTGGCCAGAGGGACACTGAGGACAAGGCCAGGAGACAGCCGCAGGGCCTTCTCAATGGCCCCGGCCAGCTTCCCACCAAAGACCAGCTTCGTCCCAGGACAAAGGGTGTCCGGATAGGGGCTCCACCCAGCAAAGTAGCACCCGGTGGCTGGCCCAGCGCCCCCTACAGGAACATTCCAGGAGCCTGGGCATGGCAAGGGGAGGGGTTAGTGTCCCAAAGGTTCTCCTGAGAAGTGGGCTCGGTCTGCTCCCCTCCTCTACTAGAGCTAAGCCCCCAACCGCTCTACTCCCTGGACTGCTGCCCCAGCCCCCTCCCAAAGCCTGTCTGGGAGTCACAGGAGCCCAGTGGAATCTGGAGTTTTACCTACAACAGGAGATGGCTCTACCTCCCCCCTCCCCCCACCATCCTTCCACTAAAGGGCACTGCAGGGTGACGCTGCCCGAGTGCTGAGATGTCATGCCTCAGTGAACCCAGGCCCCACCACTTCCAGCCATGTGACCTTGGGCAAGCCACTTAACCTCTCTGTGCCTCAGTTTCCTGGTCTATAAAATGGGCACAATAACGGTGTCCATTTCATAGGCTTGTTGGGAGGATTAGATACGTTAATGCAGGTCGAGCACTTAGATGAGCATCTGGCATACAGCAAGTGCTCCATAAGTGTTTGTTAGCTCTCAGCACTGCTGTTGGAAAGGCGGCAGCGGGGAGCTGTCCTGTTGGCCGGCAACGGCCAGCGCTCTCCAGTCTGCACAGACTTCCTACCTAATGGATGCCCGTGGGGCTCAGGAAAGGCCAGAGAGGCTCGCCGGGACCCAGCATGGCTCTGCAGCGCTGTGAGCCAGCCAGGGCTGGTGCCGCTAAACCAAAGTAAAGCATGTGCACCCTGGTGTGGGAAGAGATGGCCTCGGACGACTCCCTACAAGGCCTGGTTCCTAAAACCAAGAGAAAGGGAGGTGAGATTTCCTTGGCCATGTCCGGGATTCCTGCCTGTCGGAGGGTGGGCTCTCCACCCCGAGACTCCTTCCCCCCTCGCCCCCATCCCGGCAAACAGCAGGCACTCCTCGTTCTTTACACGGGGCGCTGTGCTGACAGTTCCGGGGGGCTCGGGCCACGAGCCATGGCCTCCGCAGGAGCCGCCTCCACCCGCACGCCGGGCCGGGCAGGAAGGGCCAGGACAGGAAAGGCCAGGACCCAGCTGCCCCTCTTGGGCCCTGCTGACAATGTTATGACAGGTCCCACCCTAAGAAGGGAGGGCTGCCTGGCTCGCTTCTGGTCTCATGCACCCCGAGGAAGGGGCTGCTCTCAGTCAAGTGTAGCGGTCTCAGACTCCCTTCTTCCGAAGGCATCCATCGTCCCCGAAACACACACACACAAACACGCCCATACGCAAACACAGCCCACCCCACCCATATACACACACACCACACCCATACACGCACACACACACACACACACACACACACACGCACGTCCATACATACCCCTTCACAAACACACACCCCCTTCCACGATGAGATGCCTTTGTGGCCTGCAGACTTCTCCAAACCTGGGTGAAGAAGCCAAAAAGAGCCCTTCCGAGCCACCAAGGAAGTCGTCGACCAGGAGGAGCAGCGGCCTCCTTTCCAGCCCAGCACACTTTTCCCCACCACCTGGGTGAAGGGGAGTCAGGGACGCAGCCCATCGGCACCCTCACGCTCCAGCTGGCCCCGCTGTTTGACCATCTCCCTAGGGCTTCCTTGTTCAGCCACCTCCGGCTGAGCAAGTCAAAGGCTGGCGTCTGTGAGTCTCCCAGGCTTCGGCTCGCCCCTGGGACCCAGCCAGCAGGGCGAGGCATCTGGATCTCATTCTGCATGCCGTGGGGAGCCATTGGAGGACTCCTTACGCCAGGGATCCCGGTCTATCCCCTCACCCTGCCTCGCGACCTCCAACCAGCATGTCCAGAGAGATGAGTTCAGAGAGGGATACAGCTTCCTGGTGACAAAAGGGCCCCCGAGAAGCAGGGGCCTGCCCACTGGCACCGAGAGCGCCCGCAATCTGCCTGCCTTTCTATCAATGACTGGCCGGTAGCGCCATGTGGTCCCCGCTACAAAAAGCAGCTCATCCCTGGTGCCCACCTCCTCCCGCCAGGACAGGATTTCATCACCCACCACAGCAGGTGGGTCCCTTCTGGGGGCGTGGGGGGGTGGTGGTAAGAAATGAGCCCAATAAACGTCTCAGCCCGAGGCGGGTGGGGACACATATTGCCTCCACCCTTTCTGGGCCCAATCTTCTTTTGGACGAAGGGTTGTGGAGGTGATAGTAATGAGATACTGCGGCATAGGGGACTCAGAAGAAGCCTGTGTGTTGACCCCACCAGTGGGGAACAGCGAGCCCTGGACCACCTGGAGGATGGCAGTGGCCCCGGAGTGAGAGGATTGAGTCTCGGGCCTGCAACAAAGCACAAGCACCAGCTCCCTGAATCCAGCCGAGGTCCCGAAGGAGGTCAGATGGTCTCGGAGCAGCAAAGGCCACGTATCCCATGCTCAGCACTCGGCCAAAGGCGGTCCCTCCTCGGAGCGCACTGGCTTTGACTTGACTCATGGTATAGCCAGACGTGCTGCTCTTGATTCCCAGCCAGAGAGGCTGGATTTGGCCCCTGGGGGTGGTGTTGCTACAAGAACATACGGGGGCAGCAGGGAGAAGTGACAGATGGGAATGGCTGGGTCTCAAGTGCCCAATCACTGGCACTGGGCCCTACATGGCCCAAGAGGTTTTGGCGCACGAGGTAGCCCCAGTCTCGAGACCCCAGGAATCCAAAGTGCACTCAACGTGAATATCTCACTCCCAGAAGTTCATGCGAGATGAGGCCGGATGAAGACGTCCCACTCCTGGGGCGCCCGGGTGGCTCAGTCAGTTGAGCGTCTGACTTCAGCTCAGGTCATGATCTCACAGCTGGTGAGTTCAGCCCCGGGTCGGGCTCTGTGCTGACAGCTCGGAGCCTGGAGCCTGCTTCTGCTTCTGTGTCTCCCTCTCTCTCTGCCCCTAACCCACTTGCATTCTGTCTCTGTCTCTCTCAAAAAGAAATAAACATTAAAAAAAAAAAAAAAAAAAAAAAAAAGACGTCCCACTCCTGTCCCCAGTCCCTGGGCGCCACCTATCTTGTCTTCCTCCTGCCCGGCCCTGCCCTTGATTCTGCAGGTCGGCAGAAGCCAGGGGGAGAGGGCTGGGCTGGTGGTGTGTGTGCTGGGGAGGAAGGGGAGGGGGCTCCTCTGAGAGTGTTATGCCCGGGGGCGGGGGGGGGGGGAGGCTGGGCCACTCTGGACGTGGGGAGGGGGCTGCTGAATCACCGCACATGTACTCCAGCTTGAGTACTTGAGTACAGCGAGGGGCTCAAGACACGAGGGTCAGAGAAAGGGGAGCACAGCTGGCAAAGGGTCACCCAAACTAGTGAAGGGGACGGGCCTGGCACTTAAAATCGGGCGCATGTTATGTACTCTAAAGCAGCTCCTCCTCCACTTACCCAGAGACAGAGAAAAAAACAAAACAGAACTGAGTTTACTGAAATTCTAAGTAGAGTTTGCTCATTTGAAAGGTAGAATCTGGCAAGTCTATGTAAACAAGCCTCCATTCAAGCCGTAGAAAGTCATGGAATAGTTACTACGTGCCAGGTGCACTGGGGACAGGGATGAGGAAGACGTGACCGCTTTCCACCTCTGATGCGTGTGCAAGGGTGGGCGTGTGTGTGCACACAGCCCCTCACGCACGCGGGGGCACATGCACGTGTAAACACCAACATTATGGGGCGCCTGGGTAGCTCAGTCGGTTAAGGGTCTGACTTCGGCTCAAGTCATGATCTCTCCGTCTGTGAGTTTGAGCCCCGCGTCGGGCTCCGTGCTGACAGCTCAGAGCCTGGAGCCTCTTTGGATTCTGTGACTCCCTTTTCTCTCTCTGCCCCTTCCCTGCTCACGCTCTTTCTCTCTCAAAATTAAAAGAAACAAAACATTTAAAAAAAGACACCACCGTTAACCTACCTAGAGCAGAAAGCAGAAACATGAATCAAGGAGAGCTACAACTCCGGGGCTTGGGCAGGAAAGAAGGGTCTAGGCCAGGCCAGGATGCTGGTCAGAGGAGGTGGTTTTAGAGCCGGGGCCTGAGTGAGGAGCTGGAGGGGCTCAGCCGTCAGAGAGGAGGGGCTAGAAACGTCTGCGACCTGAGCGGCTCTCTTCCCCAGCCAGGCCTCAGTTTCCTCCTGACCTTGGAGGCTCACTCTGGCTCAGACACCACGGGAAACTCATTCCCACCCCTCGGTGGCATGCCACAGCCCCAGGCCACCAGGCCTGCTCTACTTGCCACACGTTCCGTAAGAACCAACCCTTCTCGGCAACCCCCCCAAGCTCCAAAGAGAATGTCAATGTTAAAAAGAAAATTAATTTCACTGGCTGATTTGCTGTGGAGTCTATGATTCAGGAAAGGTCCTGAAAAAATTCCACCGTGGCGTCAGGCTGGAGAGAGAAACGGAGGATGGGAGAGGGAGAGAACTGAGTGTAGCCAAGTTCCCAGGGAGCAACCATCCTCCTGGAGAGGACAGAGCCTCCAGGCGAACATGGAACTGAGGGACAGATCACCTGATGTATTAGCCCACACTGAGAGGAGGCGCTCTCACTCCAAGGCAGCAAACACATCAGAGTACAAGAAATGAGTCAGCGGCAGACAATACATGTATTGTGCTAAGGCAGACACTTGTCACTGATCGCCCCCCGGGGAGACACCTGTAGGCAGGGGACGGGGAGAGGGGCAGTGTTTTGTACGTCTGTGGGTGCTGTGTTAGGAGGCTGAGACTTGCATCTCCCAGACTGGAAAGTCAACAGATAGTGTGTGAAATTGAACAAGAAGTCTCACAGCAGTATGTACTATCACTTAGAATATGGGGACAGGGGCGCCTGGGTGGCTCAGCCAGTTAAGCATCTGACTCTTGATTTTGGCTCAGGTCATGACCTCATGGTTCATGGGGTTGAGCTCCACATAGGGCTCTGCCCTACAGGGTGGAGCCTGCTTGGGATTCTCTCTCTCTCCCTCTCTCTCTGCCCCTCCCCTGCTCTCTCTTCCTCTCAATAAATAAACAAACACGAAGAAGAAGAAGAAGAAGAAGAAGAAGAAGAAGAAGAAGAGGAAGAAGAAGAATATGGAGAGAAAATACCAGAAGAAGAGCTGACACCCAGAAACGGTTGCCTCTCAAGAATGTGACTTGGGGGAGAAAACAGGGGGGACAGTCAGGGACCGCTGTTTTTCTTAACAGACTTGTGGCACATTTGACATTAAAAAAATTTTTTTTTAATACTCATTCACTTTTGAGAGAGAGAGACAGACAGACAGCATGAGCAGGGGAGGGGCAGAGAGAGAGGGAGACACAGAATCAAAGCAGGCTCCAGGCTCCGAGCTGTCAGCACAGAGCGCGACGCAGGGCTTGAACTCACAAACTGTGAGATCATGACCTAAGTCGAAGTCGGATGCTTTACCAACTGAACCACCCAGGTGCTCCCCACATTTGATATTTTAAGCTTTGTGCACGCATTACCTTGATAAAAATAAAAATTAAAAGGTGGTAGTGAATGTACAAAGCCCTAACTTTACTTTCTTTTTTTTTTTTTTAATGTTTATTCATTTTTGAGAGATAGAGACAGAGACAGAGCACGAGCAGAGGAGGGGCAGAGACAGAGAGAGACACAGAATCGAAGCAGGCTCCAGGCTCCGAGCTGTCAGCACAGAGCCCGACATGGGTGTCGAACCCACGAACCTGAGCCGAAGTCGGATGCTTAACCAACTGAGCCACCCAGGCGCCCTCCTAACGGTACTTCCTAACCATAAAGCCCCATCGGGAAGCGGGCACAGTGCTCCTGACTCGGAGTTAGGGGAGCAACCCCTCTCCCACCCCCTTCTCTCTCTCTCCATTACTCTCAGGCTTCTCCCTTCCTTCACAGCACTCATTAAAAGCACCTCAGGTATTAACTTGTAGGTGTGTGTGTGTATTCAATCCATTTCCTCCACTGGTGAGGGGGCTTGGACTCATGGTGTAGACCTCTACATCCCTGGAGCCTAGTCGAGTCCTCAACACATAGTAGGTACTCAGTCAATATTTGTGGACCAAGCCAAGGAGCACCAGAGTCCCACAATAACGTGTGTGCTCAGGCTCACTCCAGCCCATGCGCGCCTGAGCTCACTCCCAGCGAGCAGTGTGCGCCCTAGTTGTCTGCGATTAATGGTCTGCAGGATGAGCCAAGCTGTTCTGCAGTCCCTTGATCAGTCTTTCAGCCAATACCTTGTAAATTAGAAGGAAACGGCTGTCTAGTGGCTTAACGGCAAATCGGCGGCGGAAGGTGAAGGACCCGCGCCACGGATGGCCCCAGGAGGAAAGGAGCTCTGTGTGTACCTGGGGTACGGGGGTGGCTCCAGGCGAGGGGCTTGGAGAGGGTGGGCGTCATCCCTCTGCCACACACGGTGTTCCCTGCAGGAAGGGTGTGGCTGCCAGAGAAGCTGCAAATGCCACTCTAGGAGGGTGGCGTCACTCTTAAGAGTCCACAGGCCTGTGAACTCCCTCGCCCTGGCCTGGCCGGGGTCTGAGGCCTGGCCCTCCTACCTGGGCAGTGGGCACCTTGTGCCCTGGAGCTTTGTCTAGATGACTCTCACTGATCACTGCTCGTTTGAGGTTCCTACCCCACCCTGGGCCGACAGCTTCTTCTGTTATTTCTGCTTACAGCATTATTTCACTTTGTAGTCCCTTCATTTATTATCATCATTATTATTTTAATTTTTATTTTTGAGAGAGAGAGACTGAGCGTGAGCAGGGAAGAGCAGAGAGAGAGAGAGGGAGACACAGACTCCGAAGCAGGCTCCAGGCTCTGGGCTGTCAGCACAGAGCCAGACGCGGGGCTCAAGCTCACGAGCCGTGACATCATGACCTGAGCTGAAGTCGCATGCTTAACCAACTGAGCCACCCAGGCACCCCTTAGTAGTCCCTTCAGATACTCCTCTCTTCCCTCAGATACTCCTCTCTTCCCTTCAGATACTCTTCTCTGATTGTAATACGTGGTCCTTCCGAGGGTGGTCTGATCAATACCCTCTCCTCCCCACAGGAGGAGGTGTGTGCATTGAGGGCAGGGACCGTGCCTGAAGCACCCACCCCACGACGGGAGCCCCCGTGCCAAGCACGCACGGCCCTGCCGCCTGGCCTAGCCTTTGGCAAGCATTTCCATCAGCATTCATACCTCTGAGACGTGGAATGCCCTCGGGGCAATCCTCTTTGTCATCTAGGGATGGAAACAAAGGCTCAGGAACTGGACAGAGACTTAGAGGACCCTCATTTTACAGGTAAGGGAGACAGGCCCAGGGAAGACAGCGACCTCACTGAGCTGTGCTGAGGCTGGGAATGGGGCTCAGGGGTCTGGACTCCCAGTCCCAGGTTCTTTTAACAACCCCAGGCTGTCTGATGTCATGTGCACGCCAGGCCCAGGGAGGGGTGGTGGGGCGGAGGCCTGGGGGGGGGGCACAAGTATATAGACCACCCAAGGGGTCTGGGGCTCAATCATCCTGCAGCTATGAATAAAGAAGCTGCTCACAGCCAGCTCACGGCAGTGAGGCCACCGAAATGCAAGCTGTGTGGGCTCCCATGCTGGGGACCCGCAGAGTTTGGGGTCACTGGCAGGGGACCTGGAGGGCACTGCATGTGCTGGTCCCACCGTGAGCAACTCCCCTTCTCAGCATCTTGGTCTGGTTAACACCCGTTCCCCCCCCCCCAACTTCCAAGAAACCTCTCAGGGCCCCAGGTCTGGGTGAGATGCCCCTCCTCGGGGTACTCGCCTGGGAGACCCCACTCTCAAGCACCATTTCACCCAGCACAGAGTTGGGACCTCAAGTGCATCTGTTGAGTCACAGGACGAGGTCTGATTCATTAAGTCTATGTGTAGGAAGTGCTGATTAGACCTCCCACTTCCCCCCAAGGTCGCGCCCAGTGGGGGCACCTCAGGGTGCTGCTTCTGCACCTGCTCCTGTCTCCTCCCATCCCTGCAGAGGCCTGTGGACCCCAGATGCCAAGCCAAGCTGGCATCTCCAGAACCACCTTCCTACCCCAGCTGATTCTAGAACCTCCCAGCAATCTGACTCCCAAAGGCTATGTTGGGCCATTCACAAAGATCTCTCAGAAATCCTCCCCTAGGGACTCCAGGCTGTGAGCGTTAAAAAAAGAGCCGGGTTTATCACTGGTTTTTCCTTTTAATGGTTTTACAGTGACATGAAATGCTTTTGTTTCCTGAGAGAAAAGGCATGTTTCCAATGAATTATTAACCAAAAGGAATTGGCCGTGAGCAAGAAATCCTCCATTGACTCTGGAGAAAAATGCAGACAGACAGCTGGCTTGCACGATGCTATCTCTTACGGCCCCCGGCAGAGGTCAGCTCGGTCAGCAGTGGGGGCCGTTTGCTCTCCTCCATGGCTGTAACATGGGCTGCCTCCTTCTCCCTCCCCCACAGGGTTAAGCCTCTCCCACGGAGTCCTTCCAGGCCAGTTCTGGAAGTGCTGGCCTCTATTTCTGTCTCCACTTGACTGTGAACGGAGCCCCCTCCTGTCACTGACTGTCCATCCTTGTGTGCCAGATGCCCTTTATGGATTACGAGGTCTGGAGGGGCAGAGGGCTGGGTCTTCACCTCAAGTCCCAGGGCTTGCCCAGAAGAGGATGGATGCAGATCACGGTGCGGATGCACATGGAACAGGGACTGTGCTGGTCTCTTTACTGCCCCCCCTCACCCATTCCCTCCTCTCTCCCTGCTCTGTGCCCTGGGGGCTGATGCCTACCAGTGCTGGTCCTGGCCTCTCCTGTTCCTTGGGTGTGGCTAATGAGAGAGCATGCTCAGGAGACCAGGGAGTGTGGAGAAAATCTGGGGTGTTTCTCCTCTTCCTTTCCTGTTTTGGGGCTCATCTCCCGCTGTTCCAAGCATAGATCCTGGTAAGCGGCCCCTCTTTTGAGTCTTGGGCTCTCCAGTTCCCTAGTCCCTGTGGCACAATTTCCTCCCCTTGTCCTGGTCCTAGGGGTGCTGACCACCCCCACTGCTACTAGTCCTGGAGTGCTTCACCAGCACCATTGGCTCCCTGAAGTCACCACACCCACGAAGAAGCCCCACCCACACACCTGGAAGGGAGCCCCGCCCACATTCCCTGGAAAGAAGCCCCGCCCACACTCCTGGAAGGGAGCCCTGTCCACATTCCCTGGAAAGGAGCCCAGCAGATACTCCCGGAGGGAAGCCCAGCCTACGCCCCTGGAGGGGAGACCCGCCCACATCCTGGAGGGGAGCCCGGCCCACACCTTGGAGGAATCCCCGCCTACAACCCCTGGAAGGAGCCCCGCCCACACACCCGGAAGGGATACCCTGAGCCGTGTGGCTTGAGTTCTGTGTCTCTCCAGGCACAGTATTGAGTGTGCAAGTATTCAGCTAAGAACAGATCTTAGCTGTTCCCAAGAACTCAGAGCCTGTGGGAGGGGACAGAGGGCAGACACGAGGCCCCCTCAGGCTGCTCTGAGGGGAGGTGAGGAGGCGCCCCCACACGCCTTCCTGGGAGACCCCTAGCTCCACTGAAACAAAGCCTAGCAGCCACAGCTGCCGACACTGCCACAGTCAGCTCTTAATGTCAGTTAGTTCTCCTGATGCTGCCCTCTTGCCCTCCTGACGTTGGAGCAGACAGCATGTTTTTTGAGAAGAGGTTTGGGGCAGCGGAGGAGGGACCTCCTCCAGGGGACTAGTGCCCACCCGCAGGCAGTCTACTGGTGGATGGCGTGCTCGTCCTCGCAAACATCCAGCAGCCTCATCGCCACCAGCCATGGTCAGGGCTGGGCTTTGGAGTCCTGTGGTTCTGGGTTCCAATTCTGAGTCCATTGCTCCCTGGTTATGCCATCCGGGGCAGCTCCCTTTACCCCTTTGAATCTCAGTTTCCTCGCCTATAAAACGCAGCAGATTGGAAAAAGGTGTGGCAAGGATGAACTGAGGGAATGCTGGTGAGGCCATGAGCCCCCGGCTGTGGAAGAGACACTGGATGACAGCTACTCTTTGTGATTGGTCATCGCTTTGGACGGGACCTCACAACATGAGAGCAGGGAGCAGAAGGGGCTCCTGGCTGGGAGGCAGATCCCTGGGGCTTGGCCTGTCCACGTGGACTTCCTGGACCCGGCCCCCTGTCCTGCCTCTCCCACCAGGCCACTGGGACGCGCGCAGGCTGTTGCCTGAAAACAGCCCTTCACCCTCCGTGCCCGACCATGCATTCGTTTTAAGACTTTGAACTTGATATTTTACTCTTTCTGCTTTTCAATTATTAAAGCAAATCACATAGAACAACGGATTAAAAGGCTATGGTGAAATATTTCAGGTTTTACAATTGTTCTTAATATAGATCCCCTAACTTTGGGCCTTCGGGAATTTCCAAAACCTTTTTTAAAAATCTATGGGGCACCTGGGTGGCTCAGTGGGTTAAGGGTCCGACTCTTGGTTTTGGCTCCGGTTTTGATCTCATAATTTCATGGGTTCGAGCCCCACATTAGGCTCTGTACTGACAATTTGGAGCCTGATTGGAATTCTCTGTCTCCCTCTCTTTCTGCCCCTCCCCCGCTCACAGTCTCTGTCTCTCTCAAAATAAATTTTAAAACTTAAAAAAAAAAAAAAAAAGAAATCTATGCACAATGCCTAGGACACTTGGGCATTTTGCAACATTTTTGTTTGTCTTTTAAACTCTATCTTCCCCCAAGGTCCTTGGGGGCTGGGGGTTGCATTTTGTTTGGAGCCTGGAGGCTCTAGCTGGAGCTGCTGTGCTGTATCTCCAGGGGGTACCGTCCACAGAATGGCCTATTCTACCATACTTAGGACCCTCAATACTCCTCAGACCCAACAATAGCCACACTCTGCGGCAGGACCCCAATTTGACAAGGGGATGGTGACTGGTAATCGCTTTGGAAGGGCAAAGTGAGTTGGTAGTCACAGAAATGACAGCGAGTATTACTGAAAGAGAGTTTGCTGTTTGGATCATTTACGACTCCCCGGGAACACTCCTCTTCATCCTCCAAAACCCAGCTTCGGTGTCACATTCGCTGAAAACCTTCTCTGAGGCATCTCAACCTCTCTCTTCCCCCCAGAGAAGCATGGCTCCTCTGTCATCCTTCTTCCTCTGTCTGGAATTACCGGGACGAGGGACGCTGGGGCAGTACTCGGTGAGCACTTACTATATGCCGCGCACTGCAGAGTAAACGTGTCACGCGTACTGCTTACAGAAGCACGTCACCATTCCTCACAACAGTATTAGGTTGGCACGCTGTCCCCCCATTTTACAAATAGGGAAACTGAGGGCCAAAGAGGTTAAAGTGATTTCTTCCTGGTCACACCGTTTGAACTGGTATCTGAATTTCGATCTGACTCCGAAACCCAGTTCCTGCTCCAAAGCAGCATGGCGCCTCCCTCAGCCACCCTGCAAGGATCATTTCCAAACTCTACTCCTAGGCGCCCTGAGTGAGCTCCCAACGGCAGGGCCTGTGACTTCCAGATAGGGTCACTACACACACACACACACACACACACACACACACACACACACACACATGCTACACTGGGCCTGACAAGGGGCACTCATTCAGTGTTTGCTGAAGGAAGATGGGCATTCATCATATATTCTGCTTATTAAATGCTTGACAATTCTTATAGTTTAAAAAAAAGCATGATGGGGCTGGGCCGAGCAGCCCCCGGCCCAGGTGGCGCCCCCTTGGGGCTCAGAGCTGGGTAAACACTCACCTTTTGATGGCTTTGTAGCAAATGATGACAAGCACAGTGAGAAACACCAGGGAGGCACAGCATACCGCGATGACGATCACCAGCCCTGACCACCAGCTTTCCTCAGCGGGGCACGAGGTAGAGTTGGGGGCTGAAAAACACAGGCACAGGCTGAGTGTCCTCTGGATGAGCGGGTGCCGGCCGTGTCACTGGCGGACGAGGGTGGTGACACCACGGTGGCCTCACCATCCTTCATTCACCACAATGACCTGTTCTGCCGTCCCTGCCCCCACCCCGGCGGCAGGTGACATCATGGCTGGCCCCCCGCCAGGCGGGTGCTCCGAGCAGGGGTTAAGCGCTGAGCCCCGGGCCATCCATCTTCCCCTGGCATGAGCTAACTGACGGCAGGGTCAGGTTTAATTTCCCATGAAAAATAACAGAGCATCTCATTCTCTCAGTTGAGGCATTAAATCCGCTTGCTCTGAGGGTGGGGGTGGGGAGCAGGGCTCACAGGGCACATGGCGGGAGGAGGCCCATCGATGTCAGTTTGGTAAGCTGATTTCTTCTAAGAGGCAGGCTGTCTCCCCTCTTGGATTTGGCCCATGAGGTGAGCGCCTACAGCTGTCTCAATCTGCACGGGCGGCCCAAATTTGGAAAAGTCTGTCACTGACAAAGCATCTGACTCTGGCTGCCATGGGGCCCCTCTGTCGTTACTCAATCCATGGGGTCCTTGGGGGTGATCCTGTCCTCCCTCTTGGCACCAGCTGTGTGCGGCGGACCGCAGCACTGGTGTAGACAAGGCTCACGGCAAAGCTGGTTCGCTCTTCTGAGGAAAGCAGAGACATCACACAGCCTCATCCTGGAGGCTCTGACAGGTTCAGAGACGATTGGAAAGAAGTGCCCCAAATTGCAAAAGAGAAGAGAGAGGGAGAGAGGGAGGGAAAGAGGGGGGCTGGTGAGGGTGGGAGGGAGGGACATATGGATGGACAGATATATGGACACTACTAGCTTTGGGCAGGTCTTCAAGACCTGTGACTAAATGTAAAGGGAATCAAGACTGTGTCTACTTAATAACAGATACCTTCAGGGGTGCAACACTACATGGGGAATAACATGAATGACTTCCCAAAGGATACCATGGATGGCTTTGTCACCATCATCACCATTATTACTGATGTTGTCATAATCATCAAGGTGTAATTTACATACGGTGACTCTTACCCATCTGATGCGTGTGGTCTGATTGGCTTTGACAAATGAGTTAGCCAGCGTAAGCCACACCTCTATTGTGACGCAGAATTTTCCCATCACTCCAGAAAGTTTCCCTGTGCCTCCTTCTAGTCAATCCCTGCCCTGCAAGCAACCACTATTCTGCTTTCTAAATTTTTTTTTTAATCTTTATTTTTGAATTTTTTTTTTCAACGTTTATTTATTTTTGGGACAGAGAGAGACAGAGCATGAACGGGGGAGGGGCAGAGAGAGAGGGAGACACAGAATCGGAAACAGGCTCCAGGCTCTGAGCCATCAGCCCAGAGCCCGACGTGGGGCTCGAACTCCCGGACCGCGAGATCGTGACCTGGCTGAAGTCGGACGCTTAACCGACTGTGCCACCCAGGCGCCCCAAAATCTTTATTTTTGAAAGAGAGAGAGAGAGAGAGAGAGAGAGAGAGAGGGGGGGGGAGGGGCAGAGAGAGAGAGAGAGAGAGAGAGGGAGACACAGAATTGGAAACAGGCTCCAGGCTCTGAGCTGTCAGCACAGAGCCCGATGCGGTGCTCGAACCCACAAACTGTGAGATCATGACCTGAGCCGAAGTCGGACACTTAACCGGCTAAGCCACCCAGGTGCCCCGACCACTATTCTGCTTTCTAAAATCATAGATTAGATTTGCTTGTTCTTGAAAGTCACAAAATGGATCCTGCAGTGTGTGTGTGTGTGTGTGTGTGTGTGTGTGTGTGTGTGTGTGTGTGTGTGTTTGCTCCCTTTATTTAGCAAATTTTTTTGAGATTCATCCACATTGTTGCAAATTTCAGTAGTCCCTTCTCTTTGATGGCTGAGGGATAGTCTGCTATAGGAATAAACCACAATCTGTTTATCTGTTCACCCGCTGTGGACTCCTAGGCTCTTTCCAGGTTTGGGCTGGAAAATAAAGTTGCTATAATCACTTGCATATATGATATAGACATGTTTTCGGGTTTTCCTTGGATAAATATCTGGGAGTGGGCTCGCTGGGTCCTATGGTGCGTGCGAGTAACTTTATAAGGAGCTGCCACTCTTGTTTTCCAAAGTGCTTTTACTCTTGAACCAGGAGAGAGGAACAAGCGAGGAGGGGTTACAG
Organism: Puma concolor; assembly: GCF_028749965.1. Classification (NCBI taxonomy): domain Eukaryota; kingdom Metazoa; phylum Chordata; class Mammalia; order Carnivora; family Felidae; genus Puma; species Puma concolor. The sequence continues at coordinate 11,707,823 of NC_141672.1, read as the reverse complement.
GTTCCTGAATTGTTATCAGATTGTGGCATTGCTGCCGCTGGGTGGGGAGATGCAGAAAGCCGTTATGTGCTTCACAGGGAGCAGGTGCTAAAGCCTTTAACAAATTGCAAGGTCCCCAGAGGTGGGGCTCAGATCATCACACAACCAAGCAGGTTCAGAAATGCTTCCTGAGAAATGCCCGGGACCAGGATGTCACTGAGTCACATGGCTGCCCTCAGCCAGGGTGAGATCTGGCCTTTAGAAACCCCAACACTGAAAAGATATACAATATGGAACTCAACATAGGAATAAACTCTAAGATAAGGGAAAGGAAATCCAATGGAATTCTCGTTTTCCCATGATGAATCCCTTCAGTGCTTTTCTTTTTTGGTGAGGTACCAAACACAAAATCCTTCCCCCCACTCAGTTCCTCATTTTGGGGTGTCCCTGAGTCTTCCCCAGGGTGACTCAGCACAGATCAAGGCCGGGTCTTCCCTACATGGTCACTGCAGGACACTCAGAAATGCGGTCAGATACATTGAGTCCCAACCCCAAAGGGCTTGCCTCCTTGTTATCACTGCAAAGAGAAGTAATTTTGGTTTCTGCCAATTCCACTTCAGGCTGTAACACCTCCGGGCAAGTCCCAAGGGCCATGCCTACAGCCCAAGGGGGCGCTCACACCTGCCCACCAACGGCCCACAGGTGGCTGGGGCACACATCCCCAGAATGTGTTCTCAGCTGGGGGCAGCCACCCTCCAGAGGGCACTTGGAAATATGGCGAGGGAGGCTGACGATGATTGCCACAATAACTGAGCCAAAGAGCTACAGAGGTTAACAACAATGACCTGGAAATTCCTACAAGGTAGAATTGTCCCTCCAAAAATGCCACCAGGGCCTTTGCGGAGAAAAATCCATCCACTGGAAACAGAAGAGTTGATTCCAAACCTCATTTGCAATTTGAGAGTTAATTTCACAGCACCTCTTTTGACGCTCCTCACATTCTTTGGTAATGAGGTGGGGATTTCCTTCTTGCGTATGTTTTTCAAACACAGTTGACACAGAAAACAGGGAGACTCGAGAGGGTCCTTATGGGGAGGGCCCCCTATATCCTTCAGCAGGGCATGTGGGGAAACTACTCAAGGCAAAAAGCTAACAGATATGAAAAAGAGGGAGGCATTTTGTGAATCCAGTCCAAAGCATACATCTTGGATTTTGCCAAGAAAACAGCTCTTGTGTTCAAAGAATGCATCCTTATTTATCCCTGCCCCAGTCATTCTTTTTGCATTAGAAAGGATCAGGGACTCTCAGAGCCGGATCATTTCCGCAAAGGGAGAAATACTGACCCTCGGGATCAAGAAGCAGCTTTCCCAGGGGCTGGGGTCAGGACACCAGGCTCTGGGCTGCAGTCCAGGTCTGCTCCTGCCTAAACGTCCTTCCCATTGGTGTGGCCAGCACTCCTTTGCAGATGTGATCAGCTTACCACGCGAGCAGACTGATGGTGCATGTTTGAGAAGATGGCATCATGAAGGTGCTCGTTCGTTGGTTCGTTCGTTCGTTCATCCACCAACCATCTGCTATCAACCCTCTGTGCCTGGCACCATGCTAGGAGCTGGGAGCACAAATATGGATTCAGTAGAAACTGTGCCCTTACCAGGTCTGGTATGAGCCACCCGTGGATCACTGCAGAGCTGGCTGAGACCTGGTCGCCTCGCTCAAGCCGCCCGCAGGCTCCAAGAGGGGACCAGACACGTAGATTTGCTAATGTGCACAAGGTGAGGGTGATCGGTGGCTGAGGAGAGGAGGCCATTTGGTGCTAAGGATTAAGGGGGAGGGCCATGTCCCTGAGAGGCAGGTGATCAGACCCGGGAGGCTGAGGCAGGACCTGAGGCTGTGGAGCTCCGCCCCCTCCGACACGCCCCCTTGCTCGTGGCCAAGACTCTGCAAACACTGACAGAAAGGCGGCAGCTGTCATGACCTCTCCGGGGTCGAAATACCCTCTCTCCTGGGACTCAGTAAGGCTCTGTCTGCTGTATACATTAACCACTCCTGACGCCTGTAAAGATGATAAAAGTGGCAACTAGAGAACAGTGGAGAACCACTCAGGCTCCGTTTTGCTTTATCAAAGGAGCCGCTCTCGTTTCAGTCAAGAGATGCATCATCAAGAACTTACATTCGGGACCTCTGCTTTCTAGCAAGACACAGTAACGGGGCCAGATTTGCCCCCCACCCCTACACAGACACCACAAACATCTCAAAAATATACCAATACATACAGCAATGGCTTTCAAAATAGTGGACATCAAGGCAACAGAAGGCAGCTATCTCTGAAGAACAAGAAACAAAGAAGGGAGTTGTGACTGCCCCCGCTGGCTGCCCGAGAGTCTGCAAAGAGCGGACCGGAAGGGAGAAGCCAGCAGGGCCCAGACAACTGGGTAAGTGGGGGAGACGGAGCTGAGAGTTCGGGGAGTGAGCAGGACAGGGGAGATGGCTCGGCAGGGAGCTTCCGGAGGAGGGGAGGAGGCTAATAGCACGTAAGGAAATTCACCAAGTGTCTGGAGAAGAAGCGGCTGGGGACGGGGGAACTGAGAACGTGCCCGTCCGAACGGTATCAGGGAGCCTGCGCAGACCAACGAGATTCCCGCGGGCTGGTGGCCCCGCGCCACAGAGGAGCTGTGTGAGGCCAGGGGGCCCCCCAGGCGCTCTCGGGGACCAGTGCCTTCCCTGCGTTGCTTGCGGGTTCTTGTGACCATCAGATGAGACAGCGGAGGCAGGGTTCCCGAGGGTACAGCTGAGCACCGATTCCAAGGTACACGATCAGTGACGACAGGGCAGAGCCCACTGATACCCCCCTTGGGGAGTGGGGAGACCGAGGCCACACAGCCAGCGGAGCCATCAAGATGTGAACCCAGATGTGCCTTGGCCGGCACTCACGGCCAACTCAACGCATACGTGCCAAGGGGAACCTGCCGCTTCTGTCTCCTTGCCGGCTGTACTCAGAAGATGCCTGAGGGACCGGAGGGTACCGAGCGGGGCATGAATGAATCAAGGGGACAGCAAGCAGCGTGGCAACAATTCAGTTTTGCAAGATATTTTCCAACGGTTCCCAGAAGAAGGGAGATATAGTCACGTCCTCCGTTTTGACACTTTACCTATGGTGAGATGGAGTCTGTGGATTTATCCGCGGCTCGATCTCTTGACCCCGAATGTGGCCACCTGGGGCGTCCAGCCACTCGCCCTCATGGCTCCTTGTCTCTTGAGTACAGCCTGAGTGCCCGCTACAGCTGGTGATACCATGGGCACACACTGGGCCTCTGCGCAGGCTGCCTCTGCAGTTTCCTGACCGACCCCTCGGCGCTGAAATGTCAGCCTCCTGACCTGGCCTGGGTTGTGGTCGGGGAGGAGATGGGGCCCACGGTGGCCTTCCGCTGCCTGGTGCTGGCAGCCGTGGTATCAGCCCATCAGTGGGTCACAACCGCTGAGCACAGGCTTGTCAAGGGTTCCCTGAGCTGTGACCCGCTTCCTCCGAGGGGCTGATGTCCATGAACTTGCTTCCCAACCAGAGGACACGTGCAGCCACTACCGTGGGGAACTGGTCAGACGCTGGCCCGGGCCTCGCTCACGCAGCCCCGCTCCAACGGACAGCCTCCTGGCACAGCTGGGGGGGGGTCCCTTTCTGTCCCTTCTGTACCACGCCCTCTCACCCACAGGAAGGAACTTGAGGACGCTGTGCAGCCGTCTGGGAACATACACATACCGGGAAGCTCTGGAGAGTGTTTCTGAGCTGCTCACTCTCTGCCCCTGCCTCAGCCTACTCACGTAAAGCACCGCTGGTTTATGGGGCTCGTGAGGACGGTGAGGGGTCCAGGAGCTTTGCTGAAACATTCATGTGGCAGCAGAATCCATTTCATGTGGACAAAGGAGGGTGCTGAGCTCAGAGGAGGGGAGGAACGGAGGGGCAGACCTGTCCCCACACCTCAGCCCTGCCTTAGGTCCTGCCCCCGGGGCCCACGAAGGACACGGGTTCTCAGAAGTTCCTTCGTGGCTGAAAGCCCTTTCCCTGCCTCTGCCTCGGTGTCCCCAGCCCTGCCGTGGAAGGAGGGGGTATGGGGCGGCCTCCTCCCCCACCCCCCGCCCCCACACAGAGCCCATTGTCTCCGGAACACAAGGGGCCGACTCAGCCCGCTGCCATATCCATTCATGGGCACAGGGCATCCACGGGGAGGCCTGTGCCAGGGGCGTCCACCCTCCCATGCAGGCCAGCTTGGGTGTGGGGCCGCTCATCTCCCGCCCTGAAGGTGCCAGAGTGTGTTGGCCGGACTTTACAGCCACAAATACAAGATCGGACCTTGGCACCCTATGCAAACCTCTGAAATAAACCCCCATTTCTGGAGAAAAAAGTCTCCTCTGGAGTTGTTCCCGATGAAAACAGCAAGCATGTGCACCTCAGAATGAAGGGGGTCGGGGGGGCCTCCCCCCTTTCTTTGCCGGAATCTGGTTCAGGCTTTGGGTACGGTACAGTCTTCCCAATCCCCGCCCCCCCCGCCCCCCCCCCCCCCCCCCCCCCCGAGGCCGGAGGTTCCTCTACGTCCCCCACCCTCCACAGGGCTCAGGCTCCGGGGAGGCGTGTCCAGCCCAGAGGTGTGTTTTCCATGCTGTGAGCCGGGCTCAGTCATTGCAGCCCTCCTGCCCCTAACTGCTTCAGAGGCGGGCACATCATCAGAGGTGGGCACATCATCAGATCTGGCCAAAGACACGAGAGGAAAAGTCTGCAGGGGCTTCCTGAACGGTCTCCTTGCTCTTAAGGGAGAAGCACGGGAAGAAAAAGGCCTCTTGTTCTCTTGGACACTGCCATGTGCTTCTTTACCCCTAAACAGAGTGGCTTTGGGGGGCTGAGGGTGCTGGGGTGCAGGGTGGGTGGGTTGCAGTGTGAACCAGGACAGCCATGTGGCTTCAAGGGGCAACACGTGAGCAGAGACTGGGACTTGATAAGGGGGTTCATCACGCAGCTACCTGGGGGAAGAGCCGAAGCAAAGGCCCTGAGGCCAGTGGGGGCTTGGCATGTCTGAAGACCAGCAAGGAGGCCCGTGTGGCTGGGATGAAGCAGGCAAGGGAAGGACGGAGGAGACGAGAAGGGTTTGGGCTTTTACACTGAGAAACGAGGTGCCAGTTGTGGGTGTGGAGGGGGGGCGGTCAGGTCTGACTTGCATGTCGGCTCAATCACTCTGTTTAGAGTGGACACATGCATGCACGCGGTAGGGTGGCACAGTGTGGGAAGCTGCGAGGTCATTGCCACTAGCCCAGGACAGAGAGGATGATGGCTCAGATCGGGGTCAGCAGCGGAGGCGGGGAGAAAGGGTGGATTCTGGATACTTCCGGAAGGTCGAGTGCATGGAAATGTGGCTGTGTGTGTGTAAGAGTCAGGGAAGAATTAAAGGTGACTCCGAGCAGGTGGAAGGATGGAGCTGCCATCAACGATGGGGAAGGCCAAGGCAGGGCAGGCCTGCTGGGTGTGCAGATCGGGAGTGAGGACTGACAATCCCATCACACCCCGAGAGAGACGGCGAGCAAGCAGCAGATTCTGAGTTCAGAACCAAGCCTCGGCTGGAGGCATAAACCCGGGAGCTGTCGGCACCCCGCCCTGAGATCACCAAGTGCGGGAGCACAGACGGAGCAGAGAAGAGGGTCGGACTTGAACCCCGGGGCACCTCCATGTAGAGGCCAAGGACAGAGGAGGCTGGGAAGAGAGGCCAGCAAGGATGGGCGGGGTTGGGGGGGGGCCCAAGGTGATGGGGAGTCCTGCAGCCAGGTCAGGGAAGAACATGGAGGAGGAGGAGGGGGCGGTCAGCTGTGTCCACTGCAGCTGACAGATGGGCAAATGCGGCAGGACTGAGAGCCAACTGCTAGACGGAGCAACGTGGCGGCACCATTGCCCATGCAGAGGCGGTGTTGGGGGACCGGTGGAGGAAGTCTGAGTGGGGCCATTTAAGAGAGAACAGCAATTACGCACAGCTTGTTGGTGGAACCTTGATGCCAAGGGGAGCAGAACAGGGAGCCACAGCTGAGGGGACAGGTGGTGGCCACGGAAGGATTTTAAGATGGGAGATGGAATGTGTGTGTGCATGCACCTGTGCACGTGAGTGTGCGCGTATGCTGGGTGTGACCCAGGAGAGGGTGGGTCCCCGTACACGGGCCCCCGATGTGTAGGAAAGGTGAGAGGAGAGTGTGTGGGTGGGTGACCGGGTGGGGTCGGTGGCTGCTTCTTTCTTTCCTTCCAACAAGTGTCAGTTGTCTGAGCGAAGCAGGAAGCGAGGTCAGCAGCTGAGCAAGAATGGGGGAGGTGTCGGGCCTCCGTGGGGCAGGGAAGGTGTGCACTGGTGTTCTAGAGGGCAGGCGAGCAAATGGACTGGGGCAGGGAGGTGCATGGGGGCAGTGGGCTCGAGGCTGTGAACCTGAGGTGAGTCCAGTCCAGGGCCAGTCTTTTCAGCCCAGCCACCTTCAGCTGCCAGGGACCGGGCGAGGGGGGCAGGACGGGTTCCCCCACGGTGTGTGATGATGCGGGGGCCGGGCAGGGGGTTGCCGTGTGCCCAGGGGGTGTGTGCAGTGCCGGGCCGGAAGGGGAAATGATTCGTGAAGGGGCCCAACTTCACTCGGGCAGGCGGTCAAGCTGGGATCTGAACCCAGACATCTGGTCCCAGGGCCGACACAAAACTGCTACACAGACAAAAACAAGGAAGCAGATCCAGGCCCGGCTCCAGACCGTGGAAAGACACGCTTGGGACAAACAGACAGGGTCACGTGGAGGTATTGATGCCGTGCACAGAAAGGGATCATGGGTGTCACCCTGGGCATCAGGGAAGCTTCTGTTAGGCTGAGCCCTACCGGGTGGGCAAGCGGGGGCAGCCCTACGGAAAGGTCCTACGCGGGTTGGCCTAGGCCAGCCGGGGAAGGAAAGGGGGTGCGGGCAGTTGGCACCCAAGCCTCCCTGCTCCACCTCCCACCCCCCCCACCGCTGCAGCCCCGGTGAGGGGCTCCGCGCCTTTCCATCTGTGACTCCCAGCCTGTTGCCCGAGCGCCACGGGACACTCACTTCTCTGATTTATTTATTTCTGCCTAACATCCCGGGCACGGAGCCCAGCGTGGTGGCAGTGTGGCTGCTTATCATCAAGGACGCTGTTCTCAGGCCCGACTCCTGAGGGGGGCATTTAAAAAAAAAAAAAAAAAACCCAATACATTATTAATAATTGTCTCCATCATTCCCGTGCCTAATTAGGAAAGGAAAATTATGAATCGGTTTCGGTCTCCATGGTGGGGGCGGCCACGGCTTTTCCTGATGCGAGGGAGAGATCTGGGCAGAGGCCGGGGCAGGAGCCGAGAACAGCAGGCCGCTGCCTGGTGCCATTAATTATGCTTCTGGCGGCGAGTGCAGAACACCCCTCCCCTTGTTCCTTGGCCAAACAGCCCTCTTCGTGAGGCTCCTTCAGGCCGGGACTTGTTACTCAACAGCACCCTTCGTTTTTAGTTGCTGCGATTCATCCTTTCTCTGTTCCTTGCTCTGGGGGACCCTCCCCAGATCTGCCGAGCCTCCTGTTCCCACCCAGGGCTGCGGACGCACCGCTGTCCAGACGGTCCACACGCGCCAGCTTCGGAACACCGCGGAAGTGACGAGATGGTGCCACATCGGGACAGCCCTGGGTGACCCCCGGAGCCCACCCTCATTGCCCTGGCCCTGACTCCTCACCCTTCGCGGACCCATCCACTCGCTCACTCGTATCTGCGAAGAGCCTACTCTGTGTGGCACCTGCACTGACCTAGGTACTGGGGACAAGAGGGTCAGCGAAACAGAACAGGGACCCTGCCCTCACGATGCTTACAGTCTACCGGAGGATGGACACGGATTCAGTAATCACTAGGTAAATGCTTACAGCGATTCCTGTCTCCCCAAGGCTCTTCGTTGTGCCTGTGCCTTAGGTACAAAGAGCAGGGCACCACAAAGCAAAACACGGAGACGGCGCAGGTTGACGGAGAATAATGAGCTTGTCTTTCTTTGTGAGAGGCTCATGACCTTGGGATAGGAAAAAGCTCCCGAGGGCGTGTATTAAATGCTCAGCAGCGCCTGCAGCTCGTTGATACCGAGTATCAACTAAATTGATACAGTATATCAGATGGTGAATTCCTTTCTTCCCTTCCAGAGGGCACTTAATACATGATGGGGCCTCAAGAGTGCCTAGTCAGGTAGAGCCTTCTCGGTCTAAACAGCTGTAATCATGCTGAAGAGGGGTGCAGCACAAACTCTGAGCCCCAGGCCAAACCCGACCCACCACCTGCTTTGGGAAGAAAGTTTTGTTGGAACACAGACACGCCCACGTGTGCATATGTGGTCATGGCTGCTTTCTGGCTGCAGCAGAGACTACGAGGCTCTGCAGAGCCCAAATTATTTACCATCTGGCCTTTTACAGAAACAAAGTATCTTATTTCTACCTAACTTGGGGTGATCTTAACCTGAGATTACTAGACAAGCTTAGGAGAGTGACCTGAGAGCATCCTGCAAGGATACCCCATTTGCATCTTGCAAGTAAACATTTCACTCCTTCTCTATTATTTTTCAGAAGGGCGCTTCACTCCAAACGTCATACCAATGGCTTGCTGGGAGGTCTCGAGGCATGTGCCTCAGGTTCTGTCCAGTCTGAGATTTTAGCAATGGCACCGTGAGGAGACAGCAGAAGCACAGAGGACAGACAGACCCGAGTTTGGATCCCGACTTGGGCAGACCACACATGCCAAGTGACCGTAGATAAAGCACTGAAATTGCACAAGCCCCCCATCCATTCCCTGGAACATTGGTGGAGAGGATCAGCCGTAGTCATGCGCCAAGTATCACCCCGGGGGTTACAAGAACGCCTTCTCCCAATGGCAGAGGCAATGACACTGGGCAGATTTAGGACTGATATCCCTGGGAACTGTCTACACTCTTCAACTGTCCAACAGTGGAACAGGCTGGTTTCTAAGGCAGGTAGAGCCCGCCGCTTTGGTGCCAGCCTCCAAGACTCTTTCTGGCTCCCAATCTGATAAGAAGCTTAGCTGTGGGACAGGCAGCTCCCGCCATTCCTGGGGCGGCGGTTTCAGGCACACGAGAGAGCCGCTGGCCCCTCCTCTCTCCCACCGATCCCTTGTGGGGCAGCCCGGGGGCTTTTTGTTTGTTTGGCACTCAGACAGCATCTTCGGCAGCTACCCCACTCTGTCTTGGCCATGGAGGTGCGCACTGTAAGGTGGGGTGCTTCCCACCTGTGCTGGGCTGCAAGGGAATGTGCAGCTACATTTGACTTTCCCGGGCCCCTGGAGCCCTTCTTTGGAAGGCTGCCTCCGGGCTGCTGGAGTGGATAGGCACGAGGCGGGGAACCTGGAAGTTTACTCCCCCATACCTCGGACAGTCCCTGACCAGTGACCAACAGGGGCTAGACGGGACAGTCTGGCTCCCTGCGGCTGGCTGGGAGCAATGGTAGAGCGTAAGCGGTCCTCCAGACTCCCCCCCACCCCCCCACCCAGGATCGCGCTCAGGCCTCCCGGACTCTCACTTGGCTTCCTGCCCTTCCCTGTCCCATATCTTCCGTTGCCTTCCAGTTTCCTCTGGGATCGCTGGCTCTGAGGACGGGTTCCACGTCAAGAACCGTAGGCATCAGGTCGCCAAGTTGCAAAGGATCCTGCCCTGCTTTCTCAAGCATCGAATAGATGAAATTACATCCCTATGAGGTTCCTGTGAGCTTTCTATGTTCCAGATTCCTTCCCAGAACCACCTTTTGCGATCTCTCCAGACAGAGCCTAAGTCCTGTTTAAAGGTCCCTACTGGCTTAAGCTAAGAATGATTTTTGTCCAGGTTGTGACCCAAAAGGGATGGGGACACAGCTGAGAAAAATCACTACTGCTTAGTTGATCTTTGTTAAGAAAGAAAGAGAGAAAGAAAGAGAGAGAGGGAGGGAGGGAGGGAGGGAAGGAAGGAAGGAAGGAAGGAAGGAAGGAAGGAAGGAAGGAAGGGGAATGTGAAATGTGTGTGGCTTCGGGACAAAACCATATATTAAAGAGGGAAACAAACCCATACCAGCGGTCCATGGCTGCACTATGATATATATAAAACATGCGACTACTTTAAATGTAAATTAATTAAAACAAACTGAATTAAAAATCCAATAGCCACATGTCACTGACGGCTACCACACGGGACAGCACGGACATAGATCATTTCCACCATCGCAGCAGGTTGCTTGGATGGCGCTGGGCCAGGCGATGAGAGGGGAGACGCTCTGCTTCCCTTTCTAAAAAGGCAGCAAGACTAGTTTGGTGCCCCCCCCCCCCGAAAGCGAAGCAAGAGCCCCAAACCTGCTGACACAGATGTTTCCAAAGCACCTCCCTCTTAGGTCCTCTTATGCTCATACCCCCTCCCACCAAAAAGGGCAAGGCGGGGACTATTAGCGCCGTTTTCTAGGTAATGAAACTGAGGATTCCTAGGGCCAAAGAGGCCAAGTCACCGAGCTGCCCGAGAAGGTACAGAGTCACAGCTTGTGAGCGATAAGGCTGCTGGGGCCGCTGTTGGGGCGGCCGGGAGGGTGCTGGGGCACGGTATGACACCAAGGGCATCCCGTGAGTATGCAGGGCACGTTCTGTTCTAACGCCGAGGGCACCCTGTAAGTTTGCACAGGCGAGTTCTAATGCCACGCTCGGCGCAAAGGCTCGCTCCTTTTATAGCCACAAGGCTTGGTGAGGAGACCGACAGCTGCAATCCAAAGAGTGGCCGCTGTGTCTCTGAGACGACTGATAACCAAGCAGAAGACCGCTCCCGGCTGCACCCCCCGTGATGACTGCGGGTGTCACTGCGGCGAAATGGGGCCAAGTCTGCGGCCCAGAGACCCCGCAGCCACGCTACCCGTGGACAAGCCTGTCCAAGGGACGGGGCGTGCTGAGACTGGGCAGAAGGTCCCGACCTGGCAACAAGCTCCTGTCTGGGAATTTCCTTCTCTTTCTGGACGAGTGGGTCGCTCCAAAGGGCCACACCACCTGGCTTCCGGCGTTGTCTTGGAAACCCTTTGAACTTTTGCAAGCACTTCATCAATCTGGACCTCTCGAATGCCCATCTGCCAAACGAAAGTGACGACCTTAGAGCAGCGGGGTCCCTCAGCCTCGGCACTGCTGACATTTTGGGCTGGATCATTCTTGCTGTGGGCAGCTGGCCTGTGCCCTGTGGGCTGGCGGGCAGCATTCCTGGCTTCTACCCACTAGATGCCAGCAGCTCCCCTCTCCCGACCGTGGTGCCCAAATGTTCCCCGGGGAGCAAAACCTCCCACTTGCAAACCGGGGCCCTGGAAGGTCTCCAGCACTCCTCCCTGGCTCCTACACTTGGTGCAGAGACGATGCCTCCCACGCGCGCACAGCCAGTGGTGCAGACCTGACTCAGCTCCCAGAGTGCACCTCACCGACCCCAGCCAGCGACTCAAGGAGTTAAGCTTGACGGCCTTCCAGCTGGAACCGACGATTCCAGGCCAGTTGCCTCCACGCTGACCCCCCACCCCCACCCCCGCCAACCCCGCCAACTGCTCAGAGTTTCCACGGCGGAACCGCCTGGAACAGGGTCCAAGAAGAGTCGAATGCCTTATTTCGCAGGCATCCACAATTCTCTCTGCCAAAGCAGGAGACAATGTGCCTTTGCCACCCACAGGCCAGTTCATTCTCCATCCGAGAACAAGGAGCCCTTTTACTCTCCGGAGGGGCAGGGGGCAGGCCAACATCTCTTCCAGGAAACGGTGGCCTTTGGCCTGGGTGGCCGGCAAGGCTGACACAGAACTGGGGAGCAGGGAACAGGCACTGCTCATATTGCCCTGTTTTCTTGGTGCGAGAAGGGGCCGCGCTCAGAGGACGCTCCTCTGACCCGCCTGGTAGAACGGCATCATCTTTCCCTGGGGGGAAGCCCAACAATAGGGGCCCTTCTCACAGGCCCCTGGAACCGAACCTGGCCTGACTGCAGGGATGGTCCCGCCCTCTCCCCTCGTGATATAAATGGAAAGCACTTTGGAGCATGGCTTCTCTGACCCGCTCTGTATCCGAGGGCGGGAGGCCAAACGCGTTCAGTCCCGTCGTGCGAACCGGGAACATCTTTGCCGTGGTAAAAAGACGCCAGGACTGCCATCTACCTACACGGTCACGTCACCATCACCTACGTTCATGCAAAACGCGACACCTCTGGCCCGGGCCTGCCAGGCTGTTTCTGAGCCTTCACTAGTGTTTGTTATTTGTCATCCACGGGCAGACAAGCAAATGCCCGAGGTTCCGGAAAACTTTACGGCGGAATAGCTTTCTATTTTCAAAATATTTCAAGGAGCTTAATAGGAACATAATGGTAAAAACAGCAGCCCCCTTTGCTACGTACCTGTCGAGCCACACTGCGTGCATGCGTATTACGTGATTTAAGTCTCCCGCTCCGTCAGGAGACGTGGATGTCACTGTCCCCACTTACAGAAGAGAGGACAAACTCTGTGAGGAAAAGTCAGCAGAGAAGCCAGCATTCCAGGGCAATTGGATGCCAAAGCCCATCTTCCTCGTCCCCTGTCCTACTGCAAATCTGGTAAAGACCACCGTTAACTAGATTTTACTGGCAGAGCACCTTGGCCCAACTGGGAGAACAGATTCTAACATTGCCTGGAGATGCTGTGACCTCTAACCTGTGGCCTCTGTGAGGGTGTCCCTAGCCGTGCCCCCAGGCTTCTCCAGCCCTTGAGTTAATCCTCTTGAGGGCAGGACATCCTCAGCAAAAGAGTCTGTGAGGAGGAAGGCCTAGGAGCACAAGGTTTGCCTCATGCCCACCTCGGACCCCAGGAGTGTTGAGACATAGAAGCAATGCTCCCCACAAGGGAGAAATTAGAGAGTAACTTTTTATATCACATACAGGATGAAATCTGCCCTCACTTGAATTCCTTACAGTCACCGGCTCCCCGGACACACTGTTCTAAACCCCAGCGGGCATGGAGCATCTCAAGAACCCCACCACTGCCGTCTGCTCTTTATTTTTCATGACAGCTGGCCAGACAGGTCACCCTAACTGACTGTCCCATCATCTTCCTTTGACAGGGACATCGATGGGGCCTTGGAGGTGAGGACGGCCTCGTCCAGACAGGAGGAAGTCTCAAGAGCTCTTCTGATGCCGACATTCCCCAGTTCTGGGGAATCTTCTGAACCATAAAATAGGATCAATAACCCTGAAGGTTCTCGAGATACCCAGAAACTGGTCAGCGAAGGAAAAGGAGGCCCAGGGGTTAGTTCAGGTATGCAGTTCCCCTCTCCAGAGGCCACCACTACTGTCACTGATTCCTGACGCATCCTTTGAGAGAGCAGGCTGTGTGAGAGACCCTCTAAGGGACGGATCGTTTTTGCCCCCCCAGAATTCATTCATTGAAACCTAATCCCTAAGGTGATTAGGAAGTGGGGTCTTTGAGAGGTGATTAGGCCCATGCGGGTGGGGTCCCCACAAATGGATAGTGCCCTCATAAAAGAGACCTCAGGGAGATCTCGCCCCTTCTGCCATGAGAGGGCACAGCAAGACGGCGACGTCTATGAACCAGGAAAGGGGCCCTCACCAGACACCAAATCTGCCTGTACCTTGATCTTGGGACTTCCCAGCCTCCAGACCTATGGGAATTAAGTTTCTGTTGTTTATAAGCTCCCCAGCCTATAGCAGCTCTAACAGACCCATACACATCGGGGCTGCTATCATTGGTGACACAAAATATATATTCCATTTAATATATTTTGGCAATGCTTTCACATTGGTATGAACCAAACTGCTTTTTCTTTTTTTCTTGAAGAGCTGAATGGAGTGTCACTGTTGGCTGTGCCACGATTTATATAACCAGTTTGGGAGAAACTGTTTTTCAAGGACCTCAACTCCTTATTTGTCATTTCCAAACCCAAAAGGTAGTTTGCTGCCCAAACAAATGTGGTGGCAAAACCTCAGCTTCCAAGAAGTGGGGTCCTTTATGGTCTTGATGGGATATGGTCTCATTTAGTGTGGTACCCACCTATTTCTTAAAAAAATTTTTTTTAATGTTTATTTATTTTTCAGAGAGACAGAGACAGAATGTGAGCAGGGCAGAGGCAGAGAGAGAGAGGGAGACACAGAATTGGAAGCAGGCTCCAGGCTCTGAGCTGTCCGCACAGACCCCGATGCGGGGCTTGAACCCACGGACCGTGAGATCGTGACTTGAGCTGAAGTCCGACACTTAACTGACTGAGCCACCCAGACGCCCCGATACCCACCAACGCTCTGGGCTTCCGGCACGTTCCTTAATCCACAGTATATACGCGATCCCGCTTATCTAAACTCTGAAGTATTCAGATTTCGGAAATACACCCGGCTGCAAGCTGACAGGCAACGTGGAGCTTTTCTAGTACTTGTGTTGGATGGAGGTGTGGTCAACCAGAGGTGATGGGCTCTTAGGGCCAAATGCACCCTGAGGCCAACTCAGCGTCCCTCCTACCCCCTACCCTCACCTCCAGAGCCAACTCTCAGGCAGTGATGAAGGCCGGGCATTTGCTGAAGGTGTCCTGGGGCCAGTGCAGGGAAGGGACCACCACGCAAACCACAGGACAGACACACTTCCTGGTTCTGCAGGCACCCTACCCTCCTCCCCCGCCTCCAAAGGCCATCCTCCTCCGCTCTTCCCCTTCCTGACCCAACACTGCTCCGAACTCCCCCTTGTCACCTTGAGGAACACCACTCTGAGTTCCTGGCCTTTGCCAGGAACCTTGCCTTTCCTTTCAAAAGCACTGCCTTTCAAAAGCATTTCAAGATGCTGATTTTTAGAAGAGAATACAGAAATCAGGATCTGCAAAATGTGAGACATCTTTGATGGTTAAATATCATTTCTCTCTTTTTCTTTTCAAACACTGGGCGTGGCCACGGCCCACTGGTGTGGCACCCACCGTGGCTGCCATTCCCGTACCTCTTGGGGGGCAGCGACTAGGGTAACGGTCAGCTTTACTCCACCTCTTTGGGGAATAAAGGGGGAAAAGGAAGCTGTCGTCCAGAAAAATGGGAAGAAAAGTTCATGTAGTGTTCTTAGGTCCTAAGGCTGCCGTTGGCCTTGCCCTGTCTGACCTTGACTTCCTACCCAAGGGGTGGGGGGCAAAGGTCCTGCAGCTGCGGGCACCTGGCCCCTGTCTCCATCTGTATTCTTTCCCCAGAAGATCTCTCCAGGCCGCTGGCTTCAAAGACCAGTCAGGTGCCGACAGCTCCCATATTTATGGCTTCAGCTCCAGCACCTTCCTCAAGCCGCTGATTCATACCTCCAACCATGACTCAGTCTCTCCACCTGGACGGTCCACAGGCCAGCTCATATTTTATATGCCCCAGACTGAACTCTTCATTTTTCACCCCTCAGCCTCCTTCCCTCCCAATCACCCACTTACCCGGCGGCTCAACTCAGAGACTTGGGGGTCCTTCCTGACAACCTCCCTCACTGGCCCCTCTGTTCGAGCAAATGCCTCTCATCAGTTCTGCCTTCAGATTTGGCCCCCCCTCCAGTCCCTTCTTCCACCCTTTACAACAGCCTCCTAGCTACGCGTCCTCCCTTCCCCCAATCCATTCTCTGCCCGCTGGAAGCTTCCCCATAAAATGTAAATCAGATCGTATCACGCTCCTGCTCAATACCCTTCACCAGTTTCTTACCAAATGTAGAATAAAATCCCATCTTTTCCCCACGGTCTTTGCTGAACTTCGCTCCCCATTTTGGCCGGTTCAAACCCTTGTAGGGAAGAATCTAGAAACTTTCCAGGCAGTGACAAAACTGCCAGAGCCAGCACTTCGTGGGATAACTTCCAAAGGGAGGATGGGTAAGTTGTGGGATGTGTGTTAGAAAGAAAAAAAAAAAAGCAAGAAAGGAATTAGTCGTATTACTTAGTGGCCGCCCCTCAGAGGCAGCAGCGCTTAATAAACGTCAGCCACCGCCGCCTCCTGCCCACCCTCCTGAGAACTGTCCGAGAAAGAGCAGCACTTTGGTGGAAACGGCAGAGCCGGCTAATCCCACAGGGCTTTAAGTGGCCGGCAGAAAGCATCTTAGAGTTGAATAAGGAGATAAACTGCTTTGCTGGCTATAAGGCCCAGAATGTTCTCAGAGATGAGACGAAAATCCTTTTGTGTGTTTCTGACTGTGCAGGAATGCAGGGTTCCCAGGAGGGCACAAGGCCGCAGGATGCACTTCAGGCTCCCCAAGGCGCTTCAGGGTGCTGGGCTCTGGCCTTCTGGGAGCCGAAGTTCAGCAGAAGTGGGGAAAGGAAGGAATGAAAGGAACCAGAGGGGACAGAAGCTGAGAGAGATACCTGTCCATCTCAAAAGCAGAAAGAGTAGGGGTGCCTGGATGGCTCAGTGGGTTGGGCATCTGACTCTTGATTTCAGCTCAGGTCATAATCCCAGGGTCATGGGATCGAGCCCCATGTTGAGCTCCATGCTGAGTGTGGAGCCTGCTTGAGATTCTCTCTCCCTCTCTCTCTCTCTCTCTCTCCCTCCCCACCCCCGTCTGCTCCTCCCTCACTGCACGCTCTCTCAAAAAAAAAAAAAAAAAAAAAAAAAAAAAATATATATATATATATATATATATATATATATAAATTTTTTTAAAGTTGGAAAAGGAAATTTGGCCCATCTTTATAGCAGCAGGATGTGCCATATTGGGGCCAAGAAATTTAGTGCACATGGTGTAGTATCTAGCTGGATGGAGGCTCTCCTCACTTCTTTTTAATTCGTTTTGAATGTTTATTTATTTTTAAGAGCAAGAGAGACAGACACAGCATGAGAGGGACAGGGGCAGAGAGACAGAGAGAGGGAGAGGGAGACACAGAATCCAAAGCAGTCTCCAGGCTCTGAGCTGTCAGCACAGAGCCCGACGTGGGGCTCGAACTCACGAACCATGAGATCATGGCCTAAGCCGAAGTTGGATGCTTAACCTACTAAGTCACCCAGGCAGCCCTCTCCTCACTTCTAAGAGGGAAGTGTAGTATTTGCTGTTGGGGCCCCCCCCAGATCACTGGCACAGTCAATGGCCACTGACTCATTGATATGGTGGCATAAACAGCTGTCCCTTGCTTCATGGTCTCCTCTTTGGAGCTGTTCACAAGCCAGCACTCCCTATAGGCTCTCCTGAAGTTAGATTCTAGCTGAAGCCATACCCTTAATGGACTCCTTCCCCTTTCTTGCCCTGTTTCCCTCACACCCCTGCCACTTCTTCCTGAAAGCACACCTTCACTAATAGCATACCTGAATCCCTGCCTCAGGCTCTGCTTCCAGGGCACCTGCTCTAAGACTGGACGGCTAAGGAAAATCAAGAAAGCCATGAAGTCTATAAAGATGCACCCTAATAAAGTAGCTGACCACATAAGACTATGTGTAAAAGTTCAGTCTCACGTGTTAACATTCAAAAGCATTGAGTAGAGCAGAGCCCCGGTGATGGACCCAAAGAGCCGTGTCCTTCAGCCAACCAGAATATCAACAACCATGGCGGGAGTCCTTGGGTCAATTCAACACACACAAATTTACTTAGTGCTCTGTGAGCAAGGCACCATGCGGTCGGCTCCATGGGGTCGATGCAGGGATGAAGTGGGACCCATTCTCTGCCTTCCAGGGGCCTGCAAGTTAGTGGGTCCTCAAAGACTGCTAGGACTGGACCAGGTCTTAGATATCTTGCTTCTCTGTTGTTGGCAAGGTGTTTCGTAAATACTTCATAAATGAATGTGGACTAGCCCAACGCTATCATACGAGGGTGAAACAGAATCATCCAAAGAGACAGGAACTGTCTTCCGCGGTAGCAAGGCGGGTCACTGAGTTTTCCAAAACATGGAAAGAGTCTGCTTTCCTTGGGACATCAGGTTAGGATGTGAAACCTGGCTGGTTCAAAAGAAGGCTTACGGGCTAAGCACTTTGTCAGCAGGGTCTCTATCAGCATAAAGGGGAGGGACTTCATTGTGTAAAACTGTCCCTTGCATGACATTTATCAGCCCTGACCCCTGCCCACTAAAAGCAGGTAACACTCATCTCCCCCCAGCCCCAGTCACTATAGCAACCAAAAAGTGAATACCCCCACATTTCCAAATGTACTTAGTCTAAGGGGTGTTTTTACCCTGATTTGGAACCACTGGTAGGATAAAAGTCAACTCAAGGTGAGAGAGGGAACGAGTGTGTGAACCAGATTGACACCATCTTGAACAAATGTGACAAGTGCGCCATGATAACAGCCCCATGACCTGAAGTCTTCTTAAGCACAGTCCTCCCCCCATCCCTTCCTTTTGTTTTCCTGCCAATGTGTGTGTGTGTGTGTGTGTGTGTGTGCGCGTGCGCTGCGTGCAGGAGACTCATCTGAGCTTGGAAAAGTATGAACTTGGAATAAGAGGGAAAGGGCTTGAAAGGGAGGGGAAGGAGAAAGAATTAAAACACTCCTTGCGTACTCAAGGTAGCCTTGAATTTCCAACACACAGTTTAGAATCTCTTAAACCCGGTAATTCTCCTGGTAGAGCTGATGGAGTAAGAAAGGAAGCGGCTGCTGTGCCCACCCCCCCCCCCCCCCGCCCCACATGCCAACTGGAGGGCCATTCATAATCTCAACTACCACACGTCAAGGAGAGGAGGCCTTCCTGAAAGGCGAGCAACCAACCATGTGGGACTAAGTGTCACCACCCCACTCTGAGGTCAGCAGAGGCCCTGGTGTGAACACACGGTCTGGAAGCTTCGCAGACAGTCTGGTCCAGGACACCTTGAACTTCCACTGAGTTCCTTCTCCCGAGGCCAAAGGGCAGGCTAGATGCCACTGCCAGGTCATGCCCAGTCTTGATACACTGCGGAAGGCCCATGCTACAGGACTAAAAGACACCATCCCTACGTGCAACCTAACCATAGAGAGAGAAATGGGACAGAGAGGCAGCCTAAATCAATCCCCATAAACTGATCTGTGAAGGCCAACGTCTTGGTGCCATCTTGGAAAAAGATGGCTGCCACAGCCAGGGACTGAGCACAGACACACAAATGTGCGGTGGACCCTGCCTCCTTCCCATCTCTGTAAGATTAACAGTTTTCGAACACCACCTCGGTCGCTTCCCTCAGCTGCTCAAAAACCTTCCGCTATTCTAGAATCACATCCAAACTCCTTGGGCCATCCCCCCTGAGGCACTTCCACTCCCATTACCCTCCCTGGCATCCTACAGTCCTGAAAGGGAAAATCACAGGTTCCCAAAAGGCCTCGGACCTTCTTGATTCCCCACCTCTGCTCAGGCCGTTCCTCCCACCAGAAGCACCTTTATATCCTTCCCTGCGTCTGCCTTTCAAAATCCCAACTGCTCTCTGAGACACCTCAACACCACCTCCTCCAAGCAGTCATCCCTGATGGCTCAGGGCCCGCGGCCTCCAGGCTTCTGCAGTGCTTTGTACCCGCTGTACTCTCTGCTGGGTGACAACTTCTCATCCCCATCCCCTGACCAGGGAGCTCAGCCAGGGCCTGGAGCCGTTCTTACTCATCTCCGGGTCACACGACCCAGAGCCCAGGACACAGGAGAAACTCATCTCACACTAGCTGGGTAAATCAGCAGATGATCCCAGGGCCACCAAACTCTTCGCAGACACCGGCTGGCACCCACTCATCTCCGGACCTCCTCCCTTCGACTCCTTCCTTTCCTTCCTCATCCTCCTCCATCCCATCCTGCTGGCTCTGTGTCCAAACTGCACTTGGGATCACGTTCCCCTCAGCCACTGCCCCAGGCCTGGCCCCCATCTTCTATCAGCTGCCGTAGCTCCCTGAAGAGTCTTCCCCATGGTCCTCTTGCCCCTCCAACCCGTTCTCTTCTCAGCCACCAATGACTGCCTTAAAAACTTAATCCATTAGTGCCACCTACATGGTCCAAGCCTCTTCAATGGCTTCCCATGGCACTTTGGGGGATAAAATCCAGCTTTGTGCTTTGGAAAGCATGGTTTATGAGGCCTTGCGAGATTTGGTGCTATCCCCCGCCCCCATGCTCATATAATGCCACTCTCGCCCTTGATCACTAAGCCCAGCAGAGCTGTCCCACCACAGGGCCTTTGTATGTGCTGTACCCGCTGCCTGGCATGCCCTCCCCAGTCTACACAAGGCTCTTCCTTCAAGTTTCAGGCAGCCTGAAGGGCCTTCTTTGGCCTTGGCCTTCTGTCCAAGGCAGAGCCCTCCCTGTAGCCTCCATTTCTGCCTTTAACCACCATTACAGCTCACATCCCCAGCGCCTACCACTGTATCTGGCCCACAGTAAATGTTCAGGAGGTGATTTGTTGAGTGAATGAGTGTGTGAGTGAGTGAATGGTCCTCTTGAACACCTGCAGTGGTCTCCCTCTGGGCATCCAAATTCTAGTTTCATTTGCTTCTCGACTAACAAAGTTAGAAGAGTTTGGTGTTGTGAACTTTTTTTTTTTTTTTAGCAGAAACCAAGACTGGCTTCTTGCTTCTGACCATAGTTAGCCTCTTCATTGTTACTGTCATTTGTCAGCATTGACTTACTTCAGAGAAACTGTCCCCATGTTTCGACTCTCTTCCCATAGCCACAGGAAGAACCCCCATGACGGTCCCTCCATGGTGGACCTCTGCCCTGGGCCAGGCCTGGGTGCCAGTATGGAGGCAGTTTTCGAAACACCAGTCGTGGGGCCCTGTGAGGGCAGACCCAGAGTGGATCCAGGCTGCAGAGCCTGGTCCCAGCACCCACGACAGCGATGAAGGACTCTGGGCTTCCCTCTTGGAAGCACTGGGTGATAGAGTCCCCCCAAACCAGCAGGTGCAGAAGTCATTTCCCCTTTTAATTAGACCAACACCAGGCCACTCACGAGGCCACTTTGTCAGAACCCTGGGAATCAGGGTAGAAACAGAGATGTCAAGCGGCTGTCTGGGACACGAAACCAAATGGCTCAGTCCTGACTCGAGGACAGCCCCAGCCTACCATCGCTGGGGCCGCTCCAGAGAAGAGTCCACTGTGGCCATTTGCTTTGGAGCAACTACAGGGTCCAGCCTTCCCTCTCTGCTCCTTGTCCTGGGCCCCCAGGACGCAGCGCTTCGGAACCTGGCTTATTCAGAAACACAGTGCGCTCCCATCCAGAATGTGACCATTTTCACCACCTACTGGTGCCCTCCGTTCCCAGTGGCCATCACCTTTCACCTGGATGGCTGCAACAGGACTCCAAACTGCTCCCCCTGCTTCTATCCCGACTCCCGTGGTCTGGTCTACACAGCAGCCAGAGCAATCCTATCAGGAACAAGTCCGATCACGCCCCTCCTCTACGCCCTGCTTGGCCCCACATTTCACGCCCAGTGCCGATGACACCCTCGCGGTGGGCCTGTACATGATCCACTCTGCTTCTCCTCACTTTCATTTCTTAGCCCCTTCCCTTGACTCTGCTCCAGCCACACGGGCCCCTGGCTGCTTCTCAACCTCTCCGGGGCGAGTCCCTGACCCAGGCCCCAGCCTGGCTGTGCTCTCCACCTGGACAGGCTCCCGGGGGCCAGCGAGCTCCATTCCCTCACTGACTCCAATGCCACCCTCTGTTCGGATTGCCCCGGCCCAGCCCCGACTTGCTCTATTTCACTCCCCAGCTCCCCAGCCCCTGCTGCTTCTAGCACACCATGCAGCTCACAGGTGTATCCTATTCGCTTTGCTCTGCTCTGCATCTATTTTGTTCTGTGGTGTACCCCAAGCCCCCAGAACGTAGGAATGGTCGAGAAATGTTTGAATGAATAAAGGTCTGCCTGCCCTGTGATCACCTCCCCCAGCTTCCCTCTCAGAGTCTCGGAAACTCAGCCTCTGACCCCTGCCCCCCACCCCCCCCGCCCTGCCTCGGCACACACTCCTGAGACAACCCACACCTCCACTGGGGGCCCTTGGTTGCTCCCAGTCACGTGCAGCCGGCTCCCTTACCTTCTTCATGGCCGTCCCACTCTGGGAGGCCAGTCGGACCTCTCCCCACCTTCCAGGCCCACAGTGAGCTCTAACGCCTTCCTGGGGGCCCCCTCAAGGATGCTGCTTTATATCCCCACCTGCTTCCCCATGGTCCCCAAGTGGGAGCCACCCACCTGTTTGAGCTCTAAGTCCTTAAACTCCATCATTCTCTACTCTGGAGACACAGAGAAGTGGATGGGGAGGGTAGACAGTGTTTGGTTACTAATCGTGTGAACTCTTCCAAGCCCTGGCTCCTTCCCTCCTCTCGAGTCACCTCTTCTGGTCTTTCTCTTCCCCTCTCTCTAGCTACCCTTTCTCAGGAGCCTCTTCCTCCCGAACCTCAGGCTCTGTCCTCCCCACTCTCTCTCTGGGTGGCCTCTGGTGGCTTCAGTGTCACTGCCCCCACCCCCTCCCCCTTAGGGCCAGCTCAGGCCTCGCCCTCAACTCCAGACCCACCAGCCGACTGCGTCCTCCTATCACAGGTCACCTCCAACACCATGTGACAAAATCTGGACCTGCTAAGCCCTTGGAACACTCCCCCTCTGTGTCCGGTCTCCGTGAGAGGCATCTGATCGAATAGTGTCATCCAGGAGTCTTCCTTTCCGCTCATCCCGGACAAATGTGGGTCGCTAGTCCAGAAGTTTCTCAAGCCCCGGACCCCCTTGCTCACAGCCGCCACCTGACCCAGACCATCACTGTTCCCCCTGGGCCACCGTCTCCTCCCTGCTTCCTGTCTTCCGTCCCTGCCACTTAGCCCCTCACCGGGGCTGTCTGAAGGCACCTCAGCTGGCAACTCTCCACGCACACCGTCCAGGGCTCTGCACCGCCTGAGGTTCAAGTCCAGGACTTGTTCATGCTGTGCCTTGCCCATGTTCCTCTAGCTTCTCTCTCGAGCCCTGTGCGCATTTGCAGTCCTGGGATGGACAGACTCTCTGTGGCCTCCAATCCTTTGGCCCTGCCAAACTTTCTGCCAGGAGCACACCGCTCTTCCCCACTTCTGCGCCCAGACTTCACCTGGCCAATCATGCCCCCTCAGCTCCGCCCCCACCGCCTCCTGCTGGACACCTGCTCCGACACTTTCCACTCAGCTCGACTGCTTGGGGATTCTTGGTGCTCCGTTTTGTCCGCAATTCCCGTGTTCTGCCTCCTCGAGCCCTCCACACGCATCCCACATTCCACGTGAGAAAAAACGGAACCCCGATCTTCCCCCATGAACCTTCCCTATGGGCTCTCCCTGCCCTACCCACTGAGTCGTGCTCTGACCCCGATGGAGACATCTACACATATTTGTTGAATGAGTAAATGAGCAGTGAATGATTTACTGCTCTTTAAATATGTAAATTAGGTATCCCAATGAGCGCTGATGTGCTTTCATCTGTGGGAAAGCGGGGTGCGGACTCCTGGAAGGCATAGACGCATCTGGGTCTGGCCAGGGGCGAGGTCACCCATGGCAAGAACAGGGGAATAAGGTCACAGCCTGTAACGGATACTGGTGTCCTTCCAGGGCTCACTGACTCGGCTCCAACTGCCGAGGAACCACTCCCTCTGGGATCAGCTCTTAACCTCGGCCCTCAGGTCGGGTCCCTCTTAGGTGCTGTCCCACACCATTTCCCAGAGCTCCCCAGCAGGACTGAGCTCCCTCGGGCTGCCCACAGGGATAACTGTCTTGACATCACCCCTTGCCCTGTCTCCCTCCCCCACTCCTTATGGGTGTTTTCTGGGCTCAACTCCCAAATAGCCACCTGTACCCGAATTCTTGTCTCAGTATCTATTTCTGGAGCCCGAACTAAGACACGGTCCCAGATGCTCCCTGGCAAATGGCACGCTCAAAACTGTTAGTCCCCCCTCAACCCTCTTGCTCCTGGAGAGTTTATCTTCTGTCTTCATGCCAGTCACGCACGCATTCATTTATTCAAACACTCAGTGTGCACCTTCCCTGCGTCAGGCTCTGGGCTGTCTCAGCGGATGAAGATGAATTCAATAGTCCTGGTTCTCAGGGGTCGGACCCGAAACTTAATAGGTCAGAATGGCTGTTTTGTCCCGGACACAAGTGAGACATCCTATATGAATTCTGCCATAATATGAAGTCGCTAACATTGACAGGGTGATCACCTGGGGCTGGCACTGTTTTAACCATGGTTGCATACAAGCCTGGCCGACCCACTCAAGGGCCCCACGAGGTCCACACGAGGCCAGAATTAGCCAGAACCAGCTTTTGATCACAATGCAGCAGACGGGGCCTTTCAGCCAGGATCGTGCGCCTGCAGGATCCCTTTCCATTATGGAGGCCACACTCTCCGAACACCTGCCCTGCGCCAGGTAGGGGGCTGAGCCCGCACACAGTGTCTGGATTCCTCCTCACAACCACCCTGAGGAAGGAGGCTTCATCCCTGCTAGGAGATGAGGAAACCGAGGCACCCAGGTTTATGTGAAATGTCCAGAATAGGGACTGGGAGGGGGACTGTCTTAGGAGGTTTGGGGTTTCCTTGTGGGGTGATGAAAATGCTCTGCAATTAGATAGGGGGTGATGGCTGCACAGCCTCGTGACTATATTAAAAACAGCACTGACTGTACGTTGTAAAATGGTGAACTTTATATTATATGAATCTAGAGCACCCTGGAGGTCCACGTCGGGGCTGGAAGCGAGCACTGGCCAACATGTATATTTCCCCATCTCCACCCCTGTGCCGAGTCGACCCCTCCTAAGATCCCGGATTCTTGGATGTCCCCAGAGTCCAGTTTGGCCTTGACTCTGGGGACATCCCAGCGCCTATGGTGGCGCTGGGAGGTCACTCACTCGTGTGCAAGTTTCACCGGCCTTCCAGACCCTAACTCCATTGCACACACCTGTTCCTCTCCTTTTGGCACAGAGCCCTTCCTGCCTCATGCCTCTGGTTACAGCCAAGGGTCTCAACCTCGATTCAGACAAGAACCACCTCCCTCCAGGCTCGGCCCGAGCATCAGTCATTTTTAACACTCCCAGGTGATGCCAACACCTCCCAGCAGCCAAAGCTCCGGCATCCAACTGGAGGCGCAGGGCTGTGGATAATTCATCTCTGCAGCCCCAGGACCTGCCAAGGCACAACCTCTTGGCACTCGGTTTGCTCAGTAAATCAACAAATAAAGGTTGGTTGAGTAAATTAGAGTCCACATAAATGTGTAATATTTTATTTGCTGGATACAAACAAATAAATGGAAGACAATTCCATTTATTGAATTGGGAGAAGAAAATTCAGTACTTAAAAAAAAATAAAATCACTTAAAGGAAAGAGCCAGCAACTATTAGAGCTCTTCCGGATACCAGACGCTCACGTCCAGAGACAAAAATCAGGCTCACGCACGCACTGTGCTCAGCACAGAGTGGGATGCGAGATGGAGCCAGCCCATTTCATGGATGGGGGAGCCAAGGCCAGTTTGGATACGAGATTTGCTCAAGCCAGGATTATGTTGACTAAGAGGTCCTATCTACTAAGAGTGAGAATGTGCCAGATGCGAGGCAAGGCCCTCACATATTATTTCCACTTCCACAGCCACTTTTGGAGGGAGATAAGCATAAAGCTCAGAGAGGTGCTGAGTGACCAGTGCATGGCTGTTAAGGGCCAGAGCCAGGCCCAGCCCCCCGGTCCTCCTATGCGCAAGCCTGCAAGTGCCTCACAGGTGACAGGATGGAAACCGTCTCCCACAAACTGGATGAATGCGGGTCCAAAGGCATGTGACGGTGAAGACCAGCTTCGCCAATGCAGCCATGAAGAGAAACACGTGCAAAGCGACATGGGCCCTAGATGACGCCTCCGGTCCCTCATCAGGTCTCACTCTTGGCAAGGACAGCACCATGGCAGCCATGCTCTCGTAAGGAGCCTGTGGAGAAGGCCGGTCCCAGGGGTCGGCCTCACCTGGGGCACCCACCCTCGGCTTTAGAGGCCTCTGAGGGCCTCCTCCTCCGCTTGCCTCAAACTCCTTACAACCAAGAAGAAACTCTCGTTGGCTTCTTTATAGCAATGAAGTGTCGTTAACCCCTGGACTTGGGCTAAAGCCCCAGAGGTTGTGTCCTTAAAACGGCAGCTGCTGGAACACGCCGCGGGACATCGGCGCCTCTGCCGACCCCTGCGTGGCACCGTATGAGTCTGCTCGACGACCCCACTGGTGAGATCACCAACGTCCTGAGCACCAAGGAGAGGGGGCAGTGTGGGTGACGTCCTGTGGCTTCTCTGCTCCTTCATCGACAAAACCCAGCAGAATCCCTGGCCCCGATCCTCCCCTACAACCACAGCCGCCAGGCGAGTCCTATCGCCCCGGCCTCCAAAACCATCTTAAATTGGACCGGGGCTTAAGACTGCCACCTCACCATCGCCCCCACATCCAGCCCCCCCGCCCCACCGGTTCTGGCCTGGACCCAAGGACAGCCTCCTCACTAGGGAACTGGTCTCTGCAGAGGCCACACCGCACCTCTGCTCAAAACTGTCTGGAGGTGGACACGGTGAGCTGGGGACCCAACCACCAGCCGGAACCAACCACCAGACGTGAGCAGCGAGGCCGTCAAGATGGATCCAGCCCCAGCCAAGGGACTGAAATCACAGGCAGGACCTCAGGCGAGAGCCTCCTGGTGGAGCCCCGTCAACCCCGTCACCGTGAGAGGAAAGGATGATGCACGTGTTGTGCTTTGAAACACTAACTGTTGGGGTGATTTGTTCCTTGGCCATAGATGGACCTGGGAATGGCGTGACCTCCGTGGAGGTCAGGGAGGATTTTCCTGGGCTGAGGTCTGCGGGAGTTAAGGTCAACCACTTTGAGGGGGAGCCTGGAACAGAAGGACTCACATATGCAAAGACTCTGAGACAGGAAGGAGTAAGGCCCGATCAAGGAAAGGAAAGGGGGTCCTGACCCTGACGGTCAGCCACAGAGGGGCAGAGGTGGGCAAAAGATGCAGCGGGAAGCAGGAATTACCTCCCCTTCTTACCAGCTGGGCAGCCTGGAACAAGTAACTCACCCTCTCTGAGCCCTAAGCTCCTCACAGAAATTGGGGATGATACCACTTACTCTAAAGAGTGTTTAAGGAGTAAATGAGATGAGGAAAGCAAGTTTCCACCTCAGCACCGGGAACCAAACACTGATTTCCTTCTAGTGTTCTGGGTGAGTGGGAAAAAAAAAAAAAAAAAAAAAAAAAAGCATTCTAGAACTCCCACACTCCCATTTGCTTCTCTTTGTTAAAACTTGGCCCTTGGCACACAGGTCTGGGAACCAGGTGACCCCATTCCAGCTCCACCACTGCTGTGTGACCTCTGGGGAGTCACTTAACCTCTCTTCTGGTTTTTCTAAGAATAAAATCAATGCAAAAATAAAATCTCTATCGGTGACTCGACTCCGTGAAGACAGGCACTGTGGAAACGCAGGCGCCCGCCTCTGTTCTGCCACAGCTATTTTTGGCCCAATCAGCCTCAGAAGCAGGTCGCACGGAGGGCTGCCCGTGTTCTTCCTTGAGGGCTAGTACACGTCTCCTTCCGCAGCCTCCGCCGTCTGAGTCACACGCGGGGACGAGTGGGCATCGCGACATCCACCAAGTGAGTCCAGGTCCTGAACTCCGGCGGCTGCCGTGTGGGCTTTCTGCTCAGGCCCCCAGCACGCCGTCACCTTTGCCAGGATTCACCCCTGCCCACGCCTTCCGGAAACACCCAGGACTCTGGTTGACTGTGAACCTGGCAAGGGGCATGGGCGGAACTCTCTGGAAACCTTTTCCTTCCTGTCAAATACCTAGGGGAGCCTACACACCCTTCAAGAGCCAACTTCATCCTCAAGCTTCTAACCTGATGCCCCTTGGACAACAGAGAGGCACCAGCCCAGCCTGGAGGCCAGTGACCTTTCATTATCATGACTGTTACTGTTAGTATTATTATTTTTTTTTAAGTTTATTTATTTATTTTGAGAGACAGAGACAGAGACAGCATGAGTGGCAGAGGGGCAGAGAGAGAGGGAGAGAGAGAATCCCAAGCAGGCTCCACACTGCCAGCACAGAACCCAGCGCGGGACCTGAATTCACAAAACCTCGAGATCGTGACCTGAGCTGAAACCAAGAGCCAGGCATGTAACCGACTGAGCCACCCAGGCACGTCCAGTATTATTTATTAGCTTCCATTTATGGAGTGTTACTTGGGTTCCGCAAGGTGGTTACCACATGTCACCGAAGCCTCACGACCACGCACATGCCCCAGGTAGCGTCATTAGCCCCATTTCGCAGATGCAGAAGTTGAGGTCCCAAGCAGTTAAGGATACCTTATTCAGGGGTGCCTGGGTGGCTCAGTTGGTTAAGCGTCCGACTCCTGATTTTGGATCAGGTCATGATCTCACGGTTCGTGAGTTCGAGCCCCACATCGGGTTCTGTGATGACAGATTCTTGGGATCCTGCTTGGGATTCTCTCTCTCTCCCTCCCTCCCTCTCTGCCCCTCCCCTGCTTGCTCACATGCTCTCTCTCTCTCTCTCTCTCAAAATAAGTAAATAAACTTTAAAAAATTAAAAAGAAAAAGGGTACCTTGCCCAAATCACTTAGCTAATGAGAAGGATTTGCCACCAGGTCTGGAGGGCAGGAAAGCCAGGCTATGAGTCATTGGGCTGTAACAGTGCTTTTCAAGCACATACCTTCTGCCAAGTGCAGCCTATATAATTTCCAGCCTTCACAGCAATGCCTTCTCCAGGAGGTATCACTAGCCCCACTTTACAGATGCGGGAACTGAGGCTCTGAGAGGGATGGGATGTGCCCAGGGTCACAGAGCGAGGAGTGGAAGGGCTGGGTCTGACTCTAAGGTTCCCTGCCCTGATTGCCATTCTCTCCGACACTGGTTCTCAAGAGTGTGCACCCCGGGCCAGCAGGAGAAACAGCTGAGAATGTGGGAATGAGGCAAATCCTCAGGCCCCACCCCAGACCCACCTAATCAGGAATTCTGGGGACCGGCTCCAGCAACCTGGGTTTCAACAAGCCCTCCAGGGGATTCTGACCACACTCATGTTTGGGAACCACTGGTCAAGCCTCTCCCTCTGGCCCACAGCTTGTAAAAGTTTACGAAGTCCAGCTGCCCCTTTTAAGTGCAAAGGGTCGTAGGCAGAGTCGGAGGAACGAAGGGCAGACAGTGGAGATGCTTTTCCACGCTCCTTTCCAGTGACAGGTGGGACTCAACAGACTTCTCAGGGCTGCTGGGAGGGGTGGCACAGGGTTGGGTTCCCCCCCCCAACAGAGGAACGCACAGCTGAGCTGCCCCCATGAGCAATGAGTTCCAGATGGAGATGGGGGGGAGGCAGCGTCCTTGAAAGTTTCGTGATAAAACAAAACAAAACAAACATGCCAAAACCAAACAAATCAACACCCAAACACACCACCTTGCCTTTGCCAGACAAGAGTGGCTCAGCAAAAGGGAGACCAGCTGTCCCGGTTAGCCCAGGACTGGCGGCTTTCATGGGATATAGGATTTTCAGGGGTAAAACCAGGACAGGATTGGGCAAAACATGACAAGGTGGTCACCTTGAGCAGCAGGGTGCTGTTTGGATGAAGAGGGAGGCCTGCCTGCCTGGCCACATGGAGAACATCCAATGATTCCAATATGCATTTCTGGCAGTCACTTTCATGGGAGACTGGACAGGTCTGCCTGAAGACGCGTAGAGGTTTCTCCCTTCCCTCTTTCTCCCTCTACCCCAGACCCCCACTCCTACAGACAAACATTCCTTCAGCAGGGAGTCCTCTGCCTGATCCTTGGGCTCCTAACTCCGGGCTTCAGCCACTCCCCCTCCTCCACGGACTGGCTGGCCTCCCTCTGCTCCACCTCATCCAACATCTACTGGAGAATTCTTTCCCAGATGCTCCCTTCCAGCCCCTGCTGGTGAGGACAAGTCCCTGTGCACCTCTGTGTGCCTCCAGCGTGCCCAACGCAGGCGCTTGGCAAATGCTGGCCAGTGAAGGAGAGGCCCGTGTCAGCACAAGGGATGAAAAGGCACATCCGATGGGCAAAAGGCGACACGTGCCTACACGCAGTGTCTCCAGAAAGATAGCAGGAAAGGGCGCTCCTGCCAATGCCTCTTGCAAACTGAGCTGCATGAGGGCAGGAACGGCTCCTCTCTTGCCCTCCGCTGGCTCCCCAGCCGCTGGCACAGTGCCCAGCCCTGCTGAGCCCCATGTACGCCTACTGAACGAAATGACAACAGCGGCTTCATAGCTCTGAAGCCCCGTGCCTGCTGGGAGAGGCGACTCCCTTGGGGATTACAGAACAGGCTGAAGTTGCAATGTGGCTCTGTAGGTGCCTGACATTTACTGGGCACCACCGTGTGCAAGGTCTAGGCTGGGCTCGACAAGGACAGAGCGAATTGTGCAAAATATTTTCTCTGCCACTGGTCTAATCTGCCTCGCACGCCCTCGGGGAGGCCACGGCTGTGGGGTGCCTCCCCTGTCTGACCTGCCCAGGGTCCACATCCTCGTCCTTGGGCTGTATACAGCCCCTCTACCTAGCTCCTCCCTTGGAAAGCCATCTGTCCTTTAACCTCTATCCCTACATGCCAACGCCAAGGGTGGTCACATGGCCCAGGCCTGACCAATCAGCTTATTCCATCCCATCAGAGGCCACCTGGACTGGCCCAAGGACAGACATGTGACCCAAGCTGGTCCGATGACAGTCAGCCCCGGGACTTCAGTTGAAGGATTCAGAAAGTGAAGCTCCCCTTGTAGGAAGATTACTAACTGTAAGGGTGATGGAATCCCAGAGCCTGGAGCCAACGACACTGGGCCAGCCTGAGAGAAGAGGCAACCCAGGAGAACTCAGAAGACAGAGAGGCAGAGACAGAGATCGAATGCTATCATCATACAAGACCTGCTTCTAGAACGTCCCGACACATGAACTGAGAAACTAACATCTCTCTCCCCAGTTCTGGTATCGCAGCTATGTGTAACCGAAAGAGCCCCGCCACAGGACCACAGGACCAGACTGCGTCTGCTCTTCGCCCCCAGAAGCCCTCAGGCCCAAAGCCCACCAGGAGGCCTCTCTCGCCTCACACGAGGCACTCTCTGCCTGCCTCCCCTTCTCTGCAGCTCCCAGCCTGGCTCCAGGCCCTGATGGGTGGTCTGGGGCTTGCAGTCTCCGACGAGTTCCCCCCTCGACTCCGGTCCGGCAGCTCACCCCCCAAGCCACCCTCCACATGGTCGGGAAAGCTGACCTTTCTGAAGAAGACGATACGGAATCCTGCCGCCTTCCCGCTTAACACCTCTGTGGGCTCACTGCCACCGGCAGCGGTTTTCTAAAGGGTGGAGTGCGTGTCCCTGCAGGTAAGTGAGCTGACTGCAGATGGCAGGTGGACCCAGCACGCCAACACACTGAGACACGGAACAAGAAAGTCAGGCCCCTTTGGGTTCTCTCACAAGCCTTCCGATGTCTTTACAGAGAAAAATCTCCACGCGGTCCCTGCTCGAGCTCGGACATCTATCTTTCTACCACTTGCTTCTCTCCCTTTTTAGTTTTTTAAATGTATTTAAAGTTTATTTATTTATTTTGGAAGAGCCAGAGACAGCGTGAGAGTGGGAAGGGCAGAGAGAGAGAAGGGGACAGAGAATCCTAAGCAGGCTCTGTGCTGTCAGCACTGAGCCCAAAGGGGGGCTCAAACTCACAAAACTGTGAGATCATGAGCTGAGCCGAAACCAAGAGTCTGAGGCTTAACTGACTGAGCCACCCAGGTGCACCCTCTCCCTTTTTAACGAGAAGAGGGAAAGCCTTGAGCTCGGAACCTTCCACAACAAGCTAGAACTCTGAAACGCTGCTTTGTGTTCATTGCATTTATTTTTATGGTCACCCTCTAATTATGCCAATGATACTGGTTTTTCATTGACTCATTTCAGTAGTTATATAAAGATTTTTTTTTTGGAAATTGGTTAATATAAACAAAAAAAATGAATCTATTTAAAGAAAAACTAAGGCAGGGGCGCCTGGGTGGCTCAGTCGGTTAAGTGTCGGGCTTTGGCTCAGGTCACGATCTCATGGTTCGTGGGTTCAAGCCCCGTGTCGGGCTCTGTGCTGACAGCTCAGAGCCTGAAGCCTGCTTCGGGTTCAGTGTCTCCCTCTCTCTCTGTCCCTCCTCTGCTCATGCTCTGTCTCTCTCTGTCTCTCTCTCTCAAGAGTAAATAAACATTAACGAAATAAAAACTAAGGCAAATAACAGGATGTATTTGGATATGGTGAATGATGTTTGGCAAACAACAATTCACAGGATGAAATGTGATCTCCTCAGCCAGGCACACAAGGCCCTTCACGTTCCGCCCCTTGACAACTCCTTCCAAGCCACCGAAGGGCTTGGGACTCCCATGATTGAGTCTCACAAAGCCATGCCTCCAACCTTCTGCCCACGCTGTTCCTTCTGTCTGATGTCCTTTCCCCACACCTTCCTTATCAACTTAGAACAACCCTATCCATGTTAAGACTCAGGTCAATGTTACTGTCTACTGTGGCCCAACTACTCAAAGATTTGAAGGCTACCTGTGCTCTCTCAGGCCACTTTTTGAGCCTCTTCTTTGAGGCTGAGAGACCCCCGAAGACCAGAATGGTCTTTCACCTCTGTGTCTGGCACAGAGGCTCAGTTAGAGCAGGGCGGATGGAAGGGACCCCCGCTGGGGGACGTGGACCAATCAGATGCAAGCATAGGCTTGCACAGGAGATGGCATAGGCTCGTTGCCCAAAAAGTGGAAAGAGGAGGGCTTCCAAAGGAAGGAAAGGGGGAAGGGAGTGATCTGCAGAGGCAGGTGCCTGAGGCTGCCCACCCCCCCCCCCCCGGTACAGCCCAGGGGTTCCCTCAGGAGAGAGAGGGAGGTGAACATGCTGGGCTACAGGGTCCTTCGGAGGCCTGGAGCAGAGAGCCCGGTAGGCCAAGGTTCTCAACCTTAACTTATATTTGGATCATCTCTGAACTTGTTATAATGCCAATTCCTAAGCCGCACCCAAAGACTGACTGGGTGGGTTAGAAGTGGGTCCTGAGCTACACTTTAAAAGGAATGCTCCAGGTGACGTTGAGGGCCACACTCAGAGAAGCACCGGGCTACAGGTGTCACGGAAGAATGGGAACAGGTAAGGGCCTAGCAGACCAAACTCAGAAATGCATCTGAACTGCAAAGATCCTCTAGAACATTGCATCACTGTCTGGACACTGAGAGCCTGAAGACACCATCTACCGGAGAATAAGCGTCGTCAAGGTTATTTAACATATGCCCCGAATAACTCAACGGAGATGTGTTCAGCGAGAGACAGCCACACACGATCACAGGTGGTCTAGAGGCCGTACCATCCAAGATGCAGAATCTCTGTTTAGTGACCTTCTCAACCAGCAATTGTAAGCAGGAGGCTTAACCCCTGAGAATCAGGATGAGGCCATTTCCGGCTAAAGAAAAACCCTCCTTTGTTTGAATGACCAGGCAATCAACCTGTTTGTAGATGAAATCAAGGCAAACAAGTGAAAGGGAGGTTTCTAGCTGAAAGGGAGGTTTCTAGCAGAACTCGCTGCAAATGGCTGTCAGGCATCTGTGTAAGTTCGCTCCCAGAGCCTCCGCTTGGGCTCCGAACCAATCACCTCCTCAAGCGCGAATTAAAATACAGACATGAAAGCATGCGCATGGGGAGGGTATTTAAGACTGGCCCGATGGCTGCACCCCTCTCAAGCTCTGGCCTTCAGAACAATCCAGGCCGAGTTACTCATCAAATGGAGATTGACTTTTATCTGATTAACCGATGGAGACATCCTCCTCCATCCCGCAGGAACGTTCCGTGGGAAAGGCGTTCTGCAGACTGCAGGGAAAAGTTGGGCCTTGGCTTCCCTCCTGCTCGGCCAGTGGAAAATTACAAAGGAAGCAAGGCTGCCCTCTGCTCTGCTCCCGGGGCCTTTCTGGGCCCGGAAAACACAGAGAGAACCCCAGAAACAAACCTTTACTTACCTGGGGCGGAGAGGAGTCTGGGAGGCGGTGGGGGCGGGGGCGGTGGGGGCAGCAAGGGAGGGGGCCGGCACTGGCAGATGTGTTGACAGCTATCGGTCACCTTGGAGCAGGACTTCTGGGGCTCACCGTGCGTCACCTGCAGAAACGGGCACACGCGCCCGAGAGAAGACAATGAGGCCACCAGGAGGGAAACGGACCCACGCCACCCGATCCCAGCCAGGGTGGAACCCGGGATCCTTCCCGAAGACCGAAGACCGCCGCGGGGAAGAATGAAGGCGTGGGCTTGGCTCAAAGGGAACGATGTTGTGGGAGGCTGGCCGGGCAGGTTTAGAGACCAAGGTGTTATTCCCAGCTCTGCCAGGGACCCGCTGAGGCCGTGACAAGTAACTTGGATATTAATGAGAGGTCGACAAGAATTTGATGGTTAACTCTCAGAATTTCCCTCCTGTACAAATGAGGAAACTGAGACCCAGGCAGGAGAAGTGGCTGCCCAAGGTTCCCACACCATGTGGTGACAGGATACTGATTTTACCTCCTCAGTAACCCCAGCCAACCGTTCTTCCAGTCTCCAGAAGCCCTCGCCTTCTCTCTGTCCACAGCTCCTGACAGCCTTCCTCCGTCAACTCAGGCCAAGGTGCCCCCATCTTGAGGAAGGAAGCCTACCTTCCCAGGCCATGTGAGCAAGAGAGCCGGAGGGGTCTTGTGGGAAACACAGGACCAAACCATCCACATCCTCCCAGCAATCCCCGAGTGCTTGCCCACAGCTCAGGAGATCATGTGGCCACAGGGCCGTGCTCAGGAGGCCCCTGACAACGTTTCCCCACCGCACCCCATGCTCTCAGCTTCCGCTCTGCCTTCAATGCCCTTCTTCTACTCCCTGGACCCTGGCCATGCATCGCCCCTCCCCCTCCACTTTGCATATGCTGCTCCAGTGTCCCGGAATGTTCTCCAACACCTTTCTCTCGCTTTGTCCATTACTCAGAGTGGCTATCACCTCCTCAGGAAAGCATGTCTGACCAGGTCAGTTCTCCTTTTATAGGCTCTCCTGGTACCAGGTTCCACTCTGTGGGGCAAAAATCTACATTTGGGGGATTGCCTGGTTCCCACCTGTTTTCACCACTGGACTATAAGCTCTATGGGGGTGGCGGCTGGGCCTTGGATTTTCTGCCACTGAGGGAATGCCTGGCATTCAGTAAATACTTGGTGAATGGATGGATGGACAGATGGATGGATGAATGGATGAGTATTAAAAACCGGACCAGAATCCATAGCTCTTGACTCCTGGTCTGTACTCTTTCCGCACCAGCCTTCATTACGTCACTTGTAAACAAGGACGGGGGCTGTGCTTGACCAGTAGTTCCAAACCCTGATGGCACATTAGAACCTCCCGGGCAGCTTAAAAAAAAAAAAAAAAAAAAAAAAACCAAACTCGTGCCGGAGCCTTTCCCAAGACCAGTTAAATCAAAATTTTTGCAGGTGGAGCTGGGCATGACTATTTTGTTTAATGTCCCCAGGCTAGACTTCTACTGTTTAGCCCGCGTGAGAACCGCTGGCTTAGACACACCGTCAGCGTCCCTCCCTGCAGCAGAGGGCCCTAACCCATAAGCCTCCGGCTCTGTGCCCGTCCCAGGAAACAAGCGGCTTCAACGGCCTGGACGGAAGAGTTGGCGGTCACCCTCACCTCAACGAAGCCCACCGTAACTTCTCTGGCTGTCGTCTCAGGGGAGTAGAAAACCCAAAACCCCAGGTTCTCTGCAACCAGCCACCTGCAATGCAGCCTGCCATCGGGAAAGGCATTTTGCAGACGGCCTTTGGAGGCCCAAGGCAGCCTCCTCCTCTGTGTGTGTCCCCGGCCCGGCAGAGAGACCCCACGGGGCTCCGACGCTCCCTTCCCACTCGGAGGCCTTGAACAGGCTGGGTAATGACCACTGGGGGATGGCAGCAGGAGGTGGACTGATTTACAGCCCTAACTTAATATCTACCGGGCCAAGAAGCTGCTGCTTGCGACCGTTTAGAGGGTGCATGCTTTCAGAGGGCCATGGAGTGAGTTTCAAACTCCAAAGGCAATCTCATCACCCGCTGGGAAGGGCAGATCCTCAGATGGTGGGCCTCTCCTAGTCAGTCCATGGAGATGCCTAACTCGTAGCATAGCAGCTTCACCAGTGCACCTGTCAGCTCTCCCGTGGCCATTGAGCTGCCCTCCTCTTGGTTCCGACCTTCTAAGACCTTCTAAGACCACGGGGGTTGCTCGAAGGCTCCATTCTGCCAATGCTGGCCTCTGAGGGCGTTCCTCTGCTGGATTCCACCAGTGTGCAAACGTCAAGCAATGCCACTGCTAAAGCAATTACTCTCCCTCTCTCTGAGGGGCAATTTATGCAAGAGTTCAAGAGGAGCACGTCTGCTTAACCCAGCCCAACACGATGACCCATTTTTCTGTGAGAGGATATAAGGGTACGGATGTATAAGAGAGTTTAATGCGATGAAATTATCAGTGGGGGAGCCGGGGCCAAGTTTCAAGGCTGAAGGGGGAGGGAACAAAGGAACGCATGGCACTTAAAAAAAATCCATGGTTCCTTGGTGTCTGGCTGTCTGTCCTTCTCCCTGGGGGGTGGACCCCACTTGGGGCCCCTCACTGGGGTGTGGTCCAGTGCAAGCCTGTGGCTACCGAGCCTCTCTTGACTGGTTACTTGCCAACTTCCTGAGCCCCACGTCCCCCACCCCCACCCCAGAAAATAGATCCATCTGCCCAGGGTAGCTTCTTCACCTCGTAAACCCTTCTCTCTGGGCACTTTCCCCACTGTTTGGTAACGTCTGCTGCCCACACTGAGCCTTGAGCGTTTGGGGCAGGCAGGTGGTGGGTGGGTCTGTGCTTTATTAGTCCTGACCAAGTGAGACTTCCTGAGCCCTACTGTGTGTCAGCCATGGGAAACAGGCTCTCGTTTCACTCTCATGAAGATCACGGAGAGAGGCAAGTATTGTCATCCGTGCTTATGGTGGGGCGGGGGCTCGGATAGGGACGACAGACCCAGAAAGGCTAAGTAACGCACTAAGATTTCACAGGGCCCTGCATTCAGTTGGTGCACAATGAAAAGATGTGTTGGGGGATGGTCTGCCCACCAGTGGAGAAACACAAGATCTCTTCTGTTCCCCAACTCTGGGTCCCCTCGGGGGTTCTGCAGATTGGCGGTTGTTGTGTTTAGACCAGTAGAGAAGACAAATCTCAGCACTGGGAACTTGTCTCAACACCTGGCTTGCTTGCTTTGAATCGTGGGGAGTCCCACAAGGAGAAGAAACTTACCCCTGAGGTCACCTGCTCTTGGCTGGACTTGACTAAAAATGGGCAGAGGCCCAGGGAGGTCAACGACCTGCCTAAAGCCCGCCGAACAAAAGCTGACACCATTACTTCCTGTGACCACTTCTGGTCCCGTTTTGCTGTCCCCTGCCTTCCTGCCCCTGCTCTGCAGCATTCCCCTGGGGCCAGAATCTTGTCAATGCTGCTGTCATGGACAGTGGGCTGAGGGACAGGTAAGTCCCACAGTCACCTGGATTTGGTACCTGCCACTGTGGTTTGGGGGCCACGGTGCTCCCTGGTTGCTGGCTCCCGCTCACTCCCGGCCAATCAGCGCAGCTTTTCGGGTCGGTGGATGTTACCTCCTGAATAGCCCTGAACTCCATCAATGTCTCCCCACTGCCACTACTGCTGCCCTAAACCAGGACACCATTGTATCTTCCCAGGGCAGCACCTGCCTCTGACTTAGGATTGTGAGATGAAATATAGGACACCTTGTGAAATTTTCGACGAACGGCAATTTTTAGTAGAAGTATGTCCCAAATATCGTATGGGATATACTCACACTAAAAGCATGAGCCACTGTTGATTTGAAATTCAAGTTTAACTGGATGTCCTGCAATTTTACCTGCTAAATCTGGCAACTGCTCCCCTCCGCGGCCTCCTTGCCTCTTGCCTCACCCCCACCTCTCCAAATCTATCTTGTCAGTGGGGCTGGACCAAGATTTCTAAAATGCCAGGCTGAGATTATGTCATTTCTTGCTGAAAACCTTCGACAGCTCCCATGGCCCTCAGGATCAAGTCCAAGCTGTAAGACACTATGCTAGTGGCTTATAATAGTAGCCTTACCTGGGACTTCCCTCCCCTCCCCAAGGTTCTTCCAGTGCCCCATTCTCTCCTCTGGGCTCAGGGTTATTCCCTCTGCCTGGAGGCTTCCTTCACACGGCATCCTGCTCCTATCTTGTCCTTGTTCATGCCTCAGCTGAAGCCCTCCACCTGCCAGGCTTCTCTGACCCCTCCATCGGGTCTCATCTCCAAGCTGTCTGCTCCTGCTGAGTTCTCTTACCTATCATTACTTAATTATCTCTCCAGTGCCAGACTGTCAGTGCCATGAGGGCAGGGACTGCCCCCCGCACTTCACAAAGGGCCTGGCAAACAGTAGGTGCCCAATAAATGCTACTGATGAAATGAGCTCAGCCTTGCTGGTGGCTTCTCTTTAGCGCACAGAGACCCACTGGCCCGGATCAGAGCCTGTCTCCCTGGAAGACGCCCACAAAGATGATGGCTTCTGGCATCTTTTATGGAGACAGGCCAGCACCACAGTAACTTGATGAGACACACTCCTGTCACACCTAATAAATTTGCCAGCCTGTCATCCTCTTTGCTTGCAAAAAAAAAGGAATCATCGGGAAGTGAACTTAGAAGAACCCTAAATCACAAAAGCTCAGAATCGCTATTCCAGACACATTAAAGAAGAAAGGGGAAAGGCTAGGGAATGCCCCCACCAACCTTGTGGCAATTTAAATGTCATCTGACTTTAATGATTAAGTTCCTTATCATCTGGGCGGCAGCCAGAGGCGTCAGGCGGATTGCAAGGTGGGAACCTGGTGCTTTGGGGGGACCACAGGTCTCTTGCTTCACCAATTACCCTATTAATTACAGCACTTTGATATGTCGGTCTCCGTCTCACAAATGCTTACAACTTTGGGGGATTCTTCTGGCAAAATGCTTATGAAAACACAGATAGCTCTGAGTTCTTTCTCTATATTCAAGGAACTCCTATGATGTGACAGATTTTAACCTCTCCACTTAAAGGAAAATACATGGCTTTGCGCACTTGTATTTTTCTCTTCTCCCCTCCGTTCCCGTGGATTCAGCTCTTCCGCTTGACAACCAGATCCATCCATTCTAAAGCCCCTCTTCCCCTGGCTTCTCGGTCCTTATCATTTGTAGATTAATTTTCCAGAGCCTCCTGCCAAGATTTTACCCATTTTACTTGTCTGGAGGACTCCTTTTCTAATTGATTTTTACAAAAATTGATTTGTATTGAGTAACAGCATCTGAAGCGCATGCACACACACACACACACACACACACACACACACACACACACGCACACACGCCTGGGTAAGTACGGCCTGGCTGAAAGAGGTGGTTAAAAAAACTGAGCTGCTGTCACAAAATTATTTCTTTTGGTGGTCATGGTGGGGAGACAGGGGGTCTGCTGCCTCAGTCTTGCTAGTCGACACCACAGAATTCCAGTCTTGGAGACTGACAACATCATCATGCGGCTGTCTATACATATCAGCTGAAAAAAGTGTTAGGGAAAACGGTAAACAAACGAATATAAAAACACAGTGAACTTAACATCTGAGGTTCCACTAAAAGTTGAACAAGGGAAGCTGGTCCCAAACCGCCCGAGTGTTTACAAGTGACAAAACCCTGAATCCCGAGGCGGCACAGCTGAGTTTAATAACTGCTGTTTCACACATTAAACAAAGCTGTCAATTCCAAAAGGAAAACAATGGTGAGGGAGACAGAGGCAAGCCAGACAAGAGAGCGGAGAAGATGAGCCTGGTGCTGAGGGTGGGGGGCAGACTCTGGTTGACCCACCCGCTCAACCAGCACGCTCCTTCCAGCATGAGAACCCCTGGTGCTCCCCAATAATCACCCAGGCCACCATCTGAGCGGGACAGACGACAGCTGGTTCCCAGGGGGGCCCCATCACTCGGGACAGCTCACGGACCGCGGCAGACTGGCAAGGGGTCTCCCCCTATCCTCTTTTCTTTGATTTCTCCCTCCCTGTTCAGGGCAACCATCCGAACGATCCCCGACCCCCAAAATGCCACCAGAAGAACATGACGACGCAAAGACCCCAGGGTTGGGCGGTTCAATGCTCAAAACAATAAAAATGCCCTCCAGCGCCTGCTGAGCCACTGAGAATTCAAAAATCTCCAACAGACTCTGTCATGATCAACAGAGTGCCCGGCCACGAAGACAGAAGAGCAGCATTACCATTACTAGTATCAATTACTCGCAGCAGCTACCGTTTAGTGTTGATTATGGTCCAGGCACGGCTTTAAGCAATCTTTACTCGCTTGATCTCATCCCAGTCTTGTAACAGCACAGAGAGGCACAAGAAACCGAGGCCCCAAGAGGCATTGCCTGAGGTCCTGAGCCGGCGAGGGCCAGAGCTGGGGCTCCAAATTCAGCGCTGACACCAAAGTCCACTTCACCACTCCACCGTACCACTGACCGTGGGCATCCTGGGAGGTACTAGGGGCCATGCCATCTAACCCTCTCCCTGACCCCAACTGACAGAACTCCAGCTGCTGGCCTCCTGGCCTCTGCCCTGGGGGTCTAGGGGGCCCAGGGTGAGGACTCCAGCCCCAGGCAGTCCTTACAGACAGCTCCTTCCTCCATCCCCACCAGTGGCCACCGGGCACCATCCCTGCACTTCTCCAACTCCGCCGCCTACAAGTAGCACAGCCTCTGCTGTGTCAATTCCAGTGTAAGAAGCCCGAGTGGAAGTTTACTAGTGATTCTGGTGGGAAATAAAGAATGTATATTGTTGGGACCATTTTCTTTGTAAGTGTGCTAGCTCTCTACGGTTTCTTTTCCCGCATTTCTGCAACAGAATGTTGTCATCAAGAAGGCACTCCCAAGCCCTTTCTGTTCCCAGGCCCTGTCCTGCAGGCCTTAGCGCGCCAGGACTGAGGCCTCCCCCTGGAGTTTTGCCCCATCTTTTCACGGCAGGAGTATGGAGGGGTGGGGAGAGCGGGAGGGCTTGCACCTCTTCTTTTCCTAAACTCTCCCCAGGGGCAACCAGAGGGCGCCTGCAGGAAGCAGGGCCACCCCCTACCCCCACCCCCGGTCCAGCCCGCGGAGCCCGCACCTCCCTGCCTAGTAGCCCACAACCCCCTGCCGCCGCTCACCTGCACGAAGCCCCAGAGCGGGTGGAGCGCGCAGTGCAGCAGCAAAGAAGGCCAGCAGCAGCCACGGCGCAGCACCAAGTCCCGGAGGAGCATCTCGGCCCGCGGCACCCGCGCACTCGGGGCGAACTGTCAGGGGAGCAAAGCCCTGGTCAGGCGGAGGCCGCGCGGGCACCGTCTCCCGCGCGCACCCGCACACGTAGCAGTCCCGGTTGGGCGGGCACCCTGGGGCACCCTCATAAACCAAGCCTGCCCCTTCACTCCAGCTTGCACATTCGCTGACCCTTCGTGCACACTCACAGAAGCCGGCATCCCAGAACACTCTGTCCTGGCGCACACCCCCAGAACCCTCTGTGTATACCTTGGCCCCGTGCACACCCCCAGAATCCTGCGTGCACACTTTAGCTTCATGCACACCTCCAGAAACAGCCAAGCACACTTAACCTAGCCCAGTGCATCTCCCCAGAAACCTCCCCAGCCATGCACAACTCACTCCCACTGTGAGCACACTTCAAACCCGGCGGGCACCGCTCACCCTGCCTGCACACCCACAGATACGGCTGTGCACACCCACCGACTCATGCCCGCACACTCGCTGACCCTGCATGCACAACACCGGGAAATCACACGCTGCGTGCACCCTCCCTGCCCCGCCGGCCCCCACTGCGCACACTGCAACATAGGCACCTCCGTGCGCACCCCGTTCGCCCTCGCGCGCTCTCCCCAGCCCGGGCCTCCCGCTTCAGGGCGTGAGCCTCCCTCCGGCCTCCCTCTCCGCCCGCACCCCTCCAGTGCCTCACGCCACCTTGCCTGGCGGCGGCCCCAGCAGATCCTCGGCGCGGGGAAGGGAGGTCCGCGTTCCCCCCGCGGCAGACTGTCGCCGAGCCGCCGGACGGCCCCCATTTAAAGCCAGCCGCCTCCCCGGTCCCCCGCCCTCTAGGCGGGGCCTCGGTCCTCACCCTGGCGACTGCGCGGGCGCCTGGGGGCTTCACGTGCCGGGGAGGAGCGCCGGGCACTGGAGCAAAAGTTTGCGCGCGGCTGGGGCCTCGCGGGCTGCCGAGCGGGGGCCGGGCGCGGCGCGCTCGCACGGGGCGCAGGGCGCGGCGGCTCCGGGCTGCTCCCGGCCGCGCGCGGGTCGGGAGGGGCGGCACCCCGCGCCCGGGGCCGGGGCGGGCTGCCGAGGCGGAGGGGAGGGCGGGGAAAGTCTCCTCCGAGCCGCCGGGAGCGGGCGGCGCGAGCCTCCCCGGATCCCCGCCCTTCCCGGTGGCGCCGCGCGGCTGCCCGGGGCGCGGGGGTGCCGGAGCCGTCCTCGTCCGTCACGCCGGCCCGCGGGAGGCGCTGCCCGGGTGCGCCCGCTCGGGCAGCAGGGCCGCGGGCGGAGGCGAAATAAATAATGCACGAAAAAGGAAAACAGACGTGAGCCTCGCCAGAGCCTCGCCCGCCTCCCGCCCGGAGCTGCGCTCCCGCCCGCGCTCCCCGCCGTCGCCGCCAGCGCCGCTGCAGTGATCCTCGTCTCCATCTAGCGAGGCTATTGTGTATTGGGAGCTTAATAATTTATTTATTCACCCGCGAGGAAGAGGACTCCCGGCCCCAGGGGGTCTGGCTCCACGCCCGCCCTTCCCCCGAGTTTCTCCGGGGCGGCGGGAAGGGGGCAAGGACTGACTCGCGGAGACCCCTTCCTGCGCTCCGTCCTTGCGGACTGTCTCCCCTCCCCCGCCCCATTCGGACGGCGGTGTCCCCTGGGTGTCGTGGCTGGAAGGGGCAAGCCGGCCCACCCGGGGCCAAGGGCCCTGTTGTCCCTTCTGTAGTCTCAGTGCAGGGACCTCTCCAACCACACGCTGCATCTTGGAGGGAGTTGCCTGCGGCCCTGGGGAGGACCTCTCCACCACTGCTTTTCCTCAACCGTCTCCAACTCCTCTGTTGGAGGCAAGATTATCAACAAGTCGGTCACGAAGTAGCCTGCCACGTTTCGTTCAAACCCGCTGCCCCCGGCCTCCCAGACCGCACCGCAGGTACGCGCAGCCGCTCTGTTTATCCCGTGTAAGCGCTTGGGAAGCGCTTTGATGGATGGCCTTCCAGAAGGTCCCCCAAAGCGTGGACAATCCTATTCTTAGGTGGGGGGAAGGAGGGAACCAAGGACTAAGAGTGGAGAGTCAGACACTGTAGTTGACTCACTGAAGAAACATTCACTCAGTTCCTTCTCACAGTCTCTGTGGGCACCCTGCATCACCCCATATAGACACCCACTCCGAGTATAAACTGCCCTGCAGACCAGTTTTCCGACCAGTTTTTTAGGGACCTCTTGCATGCAGAGTGCTCACCCAAGACTATTCTCCGGGTAAACTCTTTAGAGCCACATCTGAACCAAGGAGACATGGGGGGAGAAACGTGAATGGGACTCTGTGCCTTCCCCCCCCCCCCCCCCCGCGAGCCTGGGGTGCAGTCAAGGAGACAGATCATGAAATCGGCCATTCTGCCCTCCAGCTGTGGTGCAAGAGGGGGTCTGCTGTAAGCAGGGGTAGAGGAATGTGGATAAGGCAGAAGGCAGTCGAGGCTTCCAGAGGAAAATGGCCTCTGGGAATGGGAGAGTATTTCAAGTGTTGGGAATCCCTTGGGCAAAGCGGTGGAGATACTTGTGCATTCACTCATTCATTCATGCACTCACTCATTCATCCATTCCATACACAGTGTCTTTGAGTGCCTACTAAGGTCAGACGGAGCATTTGAGGAGGGGTATACACCAGGGCACAAGCGAGATATTGGTGCTGTCCTGTGCGACAACCATGAAGGGAGGAGGGATGGTAAGAAAATATTGAAAGCGGGGGCTTCCCAGGTGACTTTCTGTCACTAATAGTTTGAAGCAGAAGGATGAGTCACAAAATTGAGCCACTATTCATCAGCTGAGGTCAAAACAACATTGATTATGCTAATGCCTTTCTACTTAAGCCAGTCAGGGTATTTTGTGCAGTTGGT
This sequence comes from Puma concolor, assembly GCF_028749965.1. Lineage (NCBI taxonomy): Eukaryota > Metazoa > Chordata > Mammalia > Carnivora > Felidae > Puma > Puma concolor. The sequence goes on along the minus strand of NC_141672.1, from coordinate 11,663,739 downwards.
GATTCCAGTCTTTAGATGTGACAGCAACCTGTCATGTTTGTACACGGAGCTCTTTACCACTTAAAAAACGTTCTTCGTATCACATTTAATGCCATTCTCACAACTCTTCGAGGTGAAGGTAATTGCTCCATTCGACAGGTTCAGAGACGTGAGGAACTTGTCCGGGCTCACACAGCCGCTCACCTGGGATTGAGAAGGACTGAGCCCCAGGCAGTCGTCCCGTTCTTTGGAAGGACCTGGGCAGGTTTTATATGTTGGAAGGCCTGCATTATACATTCTGGTCTTCAGGACTCCTGTGCTCGGCCCTCTCTGTGTACCTCTGGGCCCGTAACCTCCTGGCCTTCCTAACACTGTGGAGCATCACAGCCTTATGGCAAAGAACAGCCTCTGGCATGGGCCCCCTCCCCCCATAGCAGGGCTGAGGCGGGGCTCGGGTTCCTCTCACCCTTTCTGGACTCAAATGGCAACCGCACACCACAGTCCCTGGGATCTGCCTACAGGGGACTGGGCAACTGCTCAGAACTGCAGGGCAAATTTTGACCAGTGAAAGGAGGAAAGATCCGGTGCTTGGATCGTAGTGGTCTCACTGGGCCTGTCAGGAGATTCGAGTAGGCACGACTGGGCAACCAACAGTGTGTTCTTCTGAAGAGATGGCCAGCTCAGTAGCACACAGCCTTGTGTTCCCTTGCTTGTTCCACTCCCCTTGCCCGCTCACGTCTGTTGCCCGAGGGTCGTATCCCTCAATAAAGGATTAGCAAGCAAGCATTGCTTCATGCTCTGTCTCCCCAGGAACTACAGACAATTGGTACCACAAGTGACCCTAGAAAGCCGATCTTCAGGATAGAATGTTGGAGCCGGACTGCGATCTGTCTGGAAGCAATACGAGCCCCATTACTGATGGTAAGCAGGGTCGTATATGCCATAGAGCGACCCTACAATTTCTGAAGCTCCGCCCGTGGCTACTTGGAATGAGATGGAGGTAGAAAGCCAGGCTTTGGAAGGTCACGTGGCTGCCGTGCGTGATCGACGTGGGGGAAATGATAATCATAAGGACTGTGGAGTCAGATGGCTTCTGACAGCACTGGAAAGCCAATGATAGGCTCAGGGAAGCCATTTGCCAACTGACATCCACAAGACAGACTGTGTGAAGGTCAGGCTCCAGAACTGGTATGTGGGGTGGCAGAACTGACAAGGAGTCTTGGCGTGCAACCACGCACGTGTCCCGTGTCCAAGTCAGGGCTCTGATGGGGAGAGAGTTGGACCTTGTGATCTGGAATAGAGACATTTGGGTGACAAGCCCTGAAAAATCTTAGACCCCCCCCCCCCCCGCCCCAGATCTCCCTAAGTCTGCTGGCTGGTAGAAGCATCTCTCTCTCCCTTTGTCAGAAAACAAACAAACAAAAAAAACAAAAAACAAAAAAACAGCTCCTCTTGGCCTGGAGACCAAGCAATGACCTAATGGCAGCAGGTGCCTTGCACCATGGTGCTGGTTCTCATGACAATAGCCTGTAGGAAATAAGGTGAGATGCCAGAACTTGTTTGGCACAATGTTGAAAAAAACAACAGAGGGCCCAGAGAGCTGCAAATATTAGAATCCCAAGACCTGAGAATCTACCCTGTGGCTAAGTTTCCTGGGGTGGCCCTGAGGGCGTTCTCTTCACTGAGCTGGAGAGAAAAGCCCAGTGCGAGGTGGGAGTCAGGGAAGCAGCAGCATCTTTGAGAAGTTCAGTGGTGTCGATCCTCCGAAGGAAGGAAGGCCGGGTTCAATGACCGGAAGTGGTGGTGAAGTTGACTCCCTGGCATCCAAGGCCAGCTGGCCTTCTAGGTCATGAGAGGCAAAGGGGATGTGATGACCACATGGAAAACAAAGCCGGAGTGGCAGTTAGGGTGCCTTGAGCGGTAGGTGTCTACGTCCATGGCTCGAAGATCACGGTGTCACTAGGGAGGAGATCGATGGAGAGTTAACAAGGTTATTGCTCAATTTGTATGAATTTTCTTTAAAATAATCAAGAACGTTAGAGCAAAAAGATGACATCAGCTACTGCAGTGGAAAATTTTCTGAGTTTTTTCACGGCGCAAAGCCCATGGCTTGAAGGGGAGGCTGGGTTCCTTTGAAGGACACGCAATGCCACTGAGTCCTGAGATCAGTCACGACCAGCAGCCACCTGACATGCGATGGACGTGGTCCACTCAGGACCAGGCTCTAACAGGTCCAGAAGGAACAGTTACATTACCCAGACAGATGGCCCCGATTCTTCTCTCACCCAACTCTGCTGAGATTCTTCCTTAACTCGTACCTGGAGTCTCAAAGAGGAGTTTTGTACAATAGTCTGTTGGAGCAAGAAGGCACCGGGCCTCATTGACACACAGATCAACACAATATGTTGGTGCCCATTGGGAACGGCACAGCTACATCACATCCGCGTTCAGGGGCGGAAGGAGAGGGGCCTGAAGTGCAGACATACACTGGCTCCTGTGTTCAGGGGTAAGTGTTTAGGAGCATGGAAAGAATGAGACTAGAAACCCAGGGGCATAGAGGTCAGGAAAACTGTAGAGGTATGAGCTCCGGCACATTTCTGTCCCATATTAATACCAGAGAACATCGTTGCCAAGGAAGCTCTCAGCAATTAGTTGGATAGGATGACCCATGCTCTGGAGGTCAACCAGCCTCTCTCTCTGGCCAGCCTTGTGTTTCCCGAATGGTCTGCTGAAGGCACAGCCATGGCATCAACTCGGAGATGGAGGCTCACGGCATTTGCGGCAACGTTCTCCTGAATGAGGCGTGAGTCGATAGAAATGCCTCCAGGGGCGCCTGGGCGGCTCAGTCAGTTAAGCCTGCGACTTTGGCTTAGGTCATTGATTCCATAGTTCGTGAGTTCGAGCCCCACATCAGACTCTCTGCTGTCAGCACAGAGCCCAGTTCAGATCTTCTGTTCTCCTCTCACTCTCTCTCTCTCTGCCTCCTCCACTCATGCATGTGCTCTCTCTTGAAAAAAAAAAAAAAAAAATCAACAACAAACTAAGAAGTGTCTCCAATAGCTAGAATACACAAATCTAGGTGTAGAAGTAGGATTGGCCCCTCAGAGCCCAAGTGCTACTCCGTGCTTATGTTCCTGCACTGAACACAGAGTTCCACTAGACCAGAAGCTGTAACACTACCGGGTTCCCTGGGCTCCTCGTGCTAAGGACACAACAGTCAGAGAAGAGTTGCTGCACTGGCAGGCCGATCATCCTTGATTACCAGGAGGATCGAGGCTTACGGTCACAAAGTGGGCACAGGCGGAGTACCCCTGGTGGTAGGAACTGAGTGTGTTCCCCTAAATTCAACTCGCAGTTCGTGAGTTCGCGCCCCACGTCCGGCTCTTTGCTAACGGTGAGGGGCCTGCTCGGGATTCTGTCTTCCTGTCTCTCTGCCCTTCCCCAACTCATGCACACTCCCCCTCTCTCTCTCAAAATAAATCAATAAACTTTAAAAAAAAAAGTTTATAAAAGGAAACCATAAGGGAGAGAAAATACATTTACGGTACTGTACTGTGTTTATCGAAAAATATCTGTATAAGTGGCCCCGGGCAGTTCAAAGCCATGTTGTTCAACAGTCAACTGTAATTAGACTTCAGCGTTCTTGGAAGAATTAACAGATAATTCATATAAACACTGAGCCTGGCACAAAGTAACTGCTCAAAAAAGGCCATCCCTAATTATTTTGAAGGATAGAGGGGCAAAGACGCTGCCCTTTTGTAAGAGCACTCCTTGACATCAGGGATCTTTTTTGAGTAAGACACGCACAAAAAAACAAAGGAAACGCGTTACGAGTACTCATTATTGAACCATGAGATCATGCAGGCTAATTATGTTTTGAAATGCTGCAGATAAACATGCAATTATTGAAAAAGACATTGGGATTGGCCAAATTGTTCATCACTTAAGCTTGAATTAAATATGTAATTGTCAGTGTCACATTTTATGGGTCAGCTGCGACTCTGTCCAGAGAGGACGTTTTCCTGATTGACCAGGTATGGGGGAAGGGGAACCCAATCTCCTCTAGGCTTTGTCTGAGACCTGGCCAGCCACACTTGGCCTTCCCGGCTTGGTCCCACGCCCTAGCCAGTCACCTAGAAGCTGAGCAGGACTCATTATGTGGGGCCAGGTGGGTAGATTTGCCTTGCCCCAAACTCTGAGTTAACTCTGTTCCCCAAGAATATTTTGGTCCAAATCCCTTGAACTTAGATGTTTGGATGTGGAAGAGAGTCAGAAAGAAGCCCAGACTTTAAACTTCACTTTAAAACCACCTGTACCTCGGGGCGCCTGGGTGGCTCAGTCGGTTAAGCATCCGACTTCAGCTCAGGTCATGATCTCGTGGTCTGTGAGTTCGAGCCCCGCGTCGGGCTCTGGGCTGACGGCCCGGAGCCTGGAGGCTGCTTCCGATTCTGTGTCTCCCTCTCTCTCTGCCCCTCCCCCGTTCATGCTCTGTCTCTCTCTGTCCCAAAAATAAATAAACGTTAAAAAAAAATTATTAAAAAAAATAAATAAAACCACCTGCATCTTCTTTCCCTTGTCATCTTTTCTTAAACCCTAAGAAAAAACTAAAATTTTGGAAAAAAATTATCAGGAAAAAATTATCTGGACCAGTGCCATCTATGTCAATGGAGACTCTGAACAGATATGACTCAAGAGGACATTTGATTGGATTGACTTGGTGACCACCCCTTCGGGCAGGCCAGTGAAATCCAAATGCCAACGCAGCCAGGATAGCTAACTCAACTGAGCTCCAACATATGCTACACCAAGCAGGAGCCGACAGAGTAAAGCAGATAGGTCCTATTCTCCAAGATCTCACATTGTATTAGAGGGAGGAGAAATATACACGTGTTCTAACTACAAATAGGGGCATCCCTCCTCCCTGATTAAAACTCCCCAGAAGGCTCCCTATCTTAGCACCCAACCACCCTCCAGCCCCTCCCCACTCATTCGCCCCTTTGTGCTTTGTCCTTGCAGTTCCCCAGAACTGCCTTCACCCACCTCCCTGCCCTGCTCGCACTGTTTCCTCCACCCAGAATGCCTTCTCCTTTCATCTGCTTAGCCTGGGGCTCCCTTCTCTCAGTCTTACGCACCCCTCCATCACGGTACCCCTCCTACTGGACTCTAATTATTGGGACATATGCAGTCAGGGGTGTGCAGAGCATGGGCTTAGTGGAAAGAACCTCGGTTTTGATGTCAGTTGAATGGAATCTGGAAAGCTCCCTTAACCTCTCTGAGCCTCAGTTTCCCTGACTCTAAAACAAGGATGCTGATGTTCACCTTGCTGGGCTACAACGGGGAATTCTAGAAACAAAGTTTGTAAAGCTTTGATCCTCATGCCTTTGTGGGGCAGGCCTCATAGGAACCCCATCTGACTGAGGCTGCCTCCTCTCCTAATTGTGTGGACCATGGGGGGCAGGGACTGTGTTTTACTCATGTTTGTTGTTGTTGTTGTTAAAGTTTATTTATTTATTTTGTGAGAGAGAGAGAGAGAGAGAGAGAGAGAGAGAGAGAGAGATCCCAAGTAGGCTCCATGCTTACGCAGAGCTCGATGTGGGACTTGAACCCGCAAACCTTGAGACCGTGACCTGAGCTGAAATCAAGAGTCAGACACTCAATTAGCTGAGCCACCCAGACGCCCCTGTTTTATTCATCTTTGAGTTCAGGCTCCTGACAACGCCCCATGTGTAATAGCTCCGGAAATCTTGGAGAGCGACAGCTCAAAGCATGTGCCACTGGACCTCTGGGGAAGGGTCCCCCTCGCCTAGGGACCTCGCCTTCTCCTATTACCCTTCCTGCCACCTCCCTGCTTCTCAAACCCGCAGGCCCAAGCTGCCTCACCTCCCCATAGAATGGCATTGACCTACTCTGGCCTGGTACATATTTGCTGAATGAGTGAATGGACGAGTGAATGAAAAGAAAAACCATTTACAAAGTTTTACATTTTGCGTCTTATGATGGACCGTCTGGGTGATTTTTCATCGTGGGGCAAGCTTGCCGAACTCTGTTTCTTGGTGTTTACACTGGGATTTTCACAGAATGGCTTCTGACTGGAAACCTGTCTGTCTGTGAGCTTTGTACATATTTCAGGGAATGAGGATTTTGCCATTTACTTTAGTCAGAAATGTCAGAAGCCATCCAGGAGCCGGAAGAGCTCCTACGAACCCCTGAGTTGACCAGCCCAACACTCAGCTACTCATTATAACTTTTCTAAGAGCGCGCCTATCTCAGAGTGTGATGTAGGAGGATTAATTTGGTCTGATCGTCCCTGAAATGTGGTTGAGAGAACGTGTGCTTATTTAGGCACTCCTCAAACGTGTGTAGAATGCACGTCGTGTCCCAGGCTCGGGCACTGGGGATCAGAATTGCCCAAGACAGGATCCTTGTCCTCCCTCCAGGAGCTCCTGGGCTGGCAGAAGGGATGAGGTGATGACAGACACGGTGTGGGGAGGACTGAGGGAGAAGGGGGCACAGGATGCAAACTTGCAGGAAGGATCTGTGCAGCGGTGTCTCGGCACCATTGTACCTTCTGCTTTAGACTCACTAAACCGGTTTTCTGCACACATTGCTGGTTATGCCTCCCTGCTTTTGCACAAGCCATTTCCTCTGCCTGGAAGCTTTCCTTCTGTCTTCCTGGCAAAGTCCTCATCACTTCAGATCCCAGCTGAAACCCCCTCCCCTGTGTCCACACCCCGCCAAGCTCGTTCATCCTCTGTGCTGTCTGAAGTCACAGGGGGGACCTGTCCAGCTGTCCTTTTACCCTCTTGGGTGAATAATGAGCAATGAGGAGACTCATGATTTAGGAGGAAAACGTACTGACTCTGGTGTCAAACAGGACTGGGTTTGAATCTTAGGACTGTTGTTTCCTGCCTGTGTTCTCGGGCCTGGCTCGGGGGAGAGTAGAGAGAACAGAGACGAGCCTGCAGAAGGGAAAGGTTCCACCAGGGTGGGACTCTTGAGCTCTGCTGAGACAGTTTGGAATTCACTCTGGGGGCAGTGGGGAAGCACCGAATGGTTTTAAGCAAGAGAACGGCATTGTACACACACTGGCAACACCGGGGAGGGGGACGTGCGTACGGGGTGGGCAGATGGGAGCCAAGTGCTGATTGAGAGCCTCCACCTAGAGTTACCCAGTCTACGTTGGGATAGCAGCTTTTGCCTAGCTGTATGGTCTTGGGCAATCATCTAAAACTCCCTGAACCTCAGTTTCTTCATCTGTAAAATGGGAAGAACACTATTACTTTCTTTGCCTGGGGAGATCACAAGAGAACATAAATGGGAATGGGTTTTGTCGATTCTAAAGTGCCATGCAAATCCTAGAAGTGATCAGAAGAGGCTTAAACATGACAGAAGTTTATTTCTCGCAAAAGGGAGTTTGGGGCTATCGTGGTGCTCCACAGAGCAGGGTGAAGGCTTTTTCTAGCTTGTTGATCTGCCATTTTCAGCATGTAGGTTTCTTTTCACCCCATGGTCCAATATGGCTGCTTGAACTCCAGCCATCAGATTCACATTCCAGCCAGTAGGAAAAAGCAAGAGAGAAAGAAGGCTATGTTCCTCCCTTTGGGGTCACTTTCCACTAGTTTCAAATGACGCTTCTGCTTATCTCCTACTGACCTGGGCATAATCACATGACGACGCCTAGGTACAAGGGAGGCTGGAAAACACATTTCCTATTTAGAGTAGCCACGTGCCCAGCTGAAAATCAGAAAATCCATTATGAGTAATTAACAGACATATTGATGCTGGGGAACAACTAGACAACTAGCAATTTCTCTCACAGCTTTTTGACGATTTCATTATAGAGTTTCATAAGCTAGGTTTCTTTAAAGTGATATATCACCCACAGGACATGGGACAAGAAACAGGAACCCCAGAGGCAGTGTTGAGGGAAGGACGCTTCCATATGTTACAAGGGACTTACTTACTCAAAGATTTCCCTTTTCCTCCCATAACGTGGGCCCCTTTTTGGGTCCGACTCCAAGCAGAAGGAGACACCTACCTCCTTAGGGGAGGCTTGAGAAGCCCCTTGCGTCGACACAATCATGATGAACAGAAGAGACGACGGCCTCAGGTCAGGGAGGCAGGGCGAGGGGGCGAGTTCCCCATGGCAGCAGCTGGCCAGGAGGACAGTTGGGAGGGAGGCAAACCCTTCATACAGCCAACCAACGGAGACACTGACCTTGGGGAGAGGGAAAGAGGAGTCTAAGAAGAAGCAGCCAGCCCATGCAAGATGGAGTGGGGCCAGACAACCTAGAGTGTGTCCCTGGAAGACGAGATCCTTTCTCAGCCCCTCTGTACTTCCTTCATGGGTGGAGCAGAGAACCGAGACGAGGTACTACCAGACCTCCTCTTGCATCCGTGATTCATACTTTATTTTTTTTTTAAGAATTTTTCTTTTTTAATTTTTTTTAGTTGAGTTGGCGGTGGGGGGGGGGGGCGGTAAGGGAAGGGCAGAAGAAGAGAGAGAATCTTAAGCAGGCTCCACACTCAGTGCAGAGCCTGACGCAGGGCTTGATCCCACGACCCTGGGATCATAACCTGAGCCGAAATCAAGAGTTGGATGCTCCACCGACTGAGCCACCAGGCGCCCCCATGGTTCACACTTACCTGAGTATAGATGACACTCTGAAAGAGCCCTAGGGTAAATCATTCTTCCAAGCACTTTTATTTTTAGATCCTTAGCATGCATGGATGCTACCAGGCTATTAGAATTAAGATGCTAATACCAAACGTAGGTAAACCAGGCAATAAAAATGACATCTTGGCTATTTACTAAGTGGCAGACTGTGTTCTAAAGGCACTACGGTATTAACTCCCTCTATCCTCATGGCAACCTTTTTCTTTTCCCCCAAAGTAACAACATTTCATGCTGGAAACGCAATGGAAGAAGCACTCAAACGCCTTTGGTGGTGGTGGGATACTTACACAGCTTCCTGGGAAAGCAGTTTGATAATGCAATTATGCTTCTGGAAACTTTTGAAAATTAGAATTATTTCAGAAACACTAACGTATTGCGTTAAGCCAAAAAAAAATGGGAATTTATGAGCTCATAAAAATAAAACAACCTCCAGGTGTGGCTGGCTCCTGGGTTAAAATGAGGACTTGGTCTGTCTCCATTCCTTGGCTCTGTTTTCCTCTCTGTCTTCTTCATGTTCACATATGCTTTCTCCATAGGGAGGCTCAGCAAAACCTCACATACGGGTTCCTCCCGATGTTCTGGAAACAGAGCGTTCCTAGGAAACCGTTCACAAGCTGAAAAGTGAGAGACCTGTTGCTTTCTTGAAGTTCTGACATTTCAACATGGTTTTTTTTTTAATGTTTATTTATTTTTGAGAGGGAGAGAGAGACAGGGTGTGAGCCAGGGGAGGGGCAGAGAGAGAGGGAGACACAGAATCCGAAGCAGGCTCCAGGCTCTGAGCTGTCAGCACAGAACCGATGCGGGGCTCGAACTCGCAAACCACGAGATCATGACCTGAGCTGAAGTCAGACGCTTAACCGACTGAGCCACCCAGGCGCCTCTCAGCATGTTTTTGATGCAGGGAGGATCATCCTGGGCACATCACCTAGTAATCTTTGTATGGCGGAAGGCTCGTATCAGGAGGCATTTGTCATCTGAGAAAAGTTCTGGAGGCTGGATGGCAGTCTGGGATCACAGTAGCAGCGTGGTCAGCTCCTGAGAGCTCTCTTGGGGGTTACAGACTCCTCATTATATCCTCACATGGCGGAAAGAGCCCTCGCGGCACCTTTTAAGGAAGCTACTGTTGCTGACCATTTCATAGATAGGGAAAAACGCAAAGAACAGTGAGTCTGCATCAGTGATTCTACCCCTTGTGGCATCCACCCCTTTGCCCTGTGACTTTGGTACTGCCCTCCCACTCCGAGTCTGGACCCCTGGGCCGTGCTCTGGACCCATGGGACACTGGACAGTGTGAGGCAAGCGGAAGCCTGGAGGGCGCCCCGTCACTGGGTTTGTCTCTGTCTTCTTTTCGCTTCTCTTTCCGGGGCCGCATGAAGAACAGGGCCTGGCCTATTTCTTCCTGTTTCGGTTTTGGTAGTTTATATATTTCTAGGAATTTGTCCATTTCTTCCAGATTGCCCATTTCATTGGCATATGATTGCTCATAATATTCTCTTGTTGTTGTTTTTATTTCTGCTGTGTTGGTTGTGATCTCTCCTCGTTCATTCTTGATTTTATTTATTAGGGTCCTTTCCTTTTTCTTTTTGATCAAACTGGCTGGTGGTTTATCAATTTTGTTAATTCTTTCAAAGAACCAGCTCCTGGTTTCATCGATCTGTTTTGATTTCGATAGCATTGATTTCTGCTCTAATCTTTATTCTTTCCTGTCTTCTGCGGGTTTGGGGTTTTGTTTGCTGTTCTTTTTCCAGCTCTTTAAGGTATAAGGTTAGGTTGTGTATCTGAGACCTTTCTTCCTTCTGTGGAAAGGCCTGGACTGCTATATACTTCCCTCTTATGCCCGCCTTTGCTGTGTCCCGGAGGTAGGAACATGCCTGCCTAGCCTGTCAGAAAGCGGAAAGAGCTATGGAACAGAGTTGAGTTGCTCAAGGCCTCCCAGCCGAGGCCACCCTAGTTCAGCCAAAGCAACAACCTCCGGCCTGTGAGCGAGCCCCGCCAAGATCAGCAAAGCTGCTTAGTCCTTCGGCACTGCCTGCGGGGGCATGAGCAAGCCCACCTAGATCTGCAGAACCCAGCCCAGATCAGGGGGTCCGGCAGATTCAGGAGCCAAGCAAATACTTCTCAGTATCGACCACTGAAGTCTAGCAGCCTGATTGAGATGGTACATTGCTGATACAAGAGATTACATAACTTGGGGCACCAAGTGATGGGTGGCTGGGTGGCTCAGTCGGTTGAGCGTCTGACTTCAGCTCAGGTCATGATTTTCCAGTTCATGAGTTCGAGCCCCATGTTGGGCTCTGTGCTGACAGCTCAGGGCCTGGAGCCCGTTTCAGATTCGGTGTCTCCCTCTCTCTCTGCCCCTCCCCTGCTCACGATCTGTCTCTCTCTTTCTCAAAAACAAAATAAACATTAAAAAAAAAAGAAAGAGAGATTACATAACTTGCCAACTAATCACTGGAGCAGCCAGGGTTGAACCCAGGTAGTCCGACTGCGATCTTATACTCTTAGATACTATTGTAGGCTAGTTGTTGGCAAACTATGGCCTGGAGGCCAAATCCAGCCCACCACCTGATTTATGCACCTTGTGTGCTAAGAACGGTTATTACAGATGAATATTTTCCATCAGGGTGATGATAGGTAAGTAAACATTAGCTTTGAACCCCAATTAAACAAATGCTGTCCCATAAGAGGAATCCCATCCTTCTCCTTGGTAGACCTAAGTCTGCTAGTATAATTTAATTAATTAATTAATAATTAATTAATTAGTATTATATTTAATTCCTATATTATACTTTGTATTTCATCATTAATAATTTGTGAAAATGTCTTCCCTCTTACTATGTAAGTATCTCTGTTATATCCTTGATGTAGCCTCTTGGCCTGCAAAGACCAAAATATTTGCTATCTTTACAGAACAAGCTTCTAGACTCCTGTTCTTGTAGGATAGTTCGGTTGAGATGTTGATCTTTGAATTTGGTCCTCAGGCCAAGAAATGGAAAGAATCAAGGGTGCCTGGGTGGCTCTGTTCGTTAAGCGTCTGACTCTTGATCTCGGCTGAGGTCGTGACCCCACGTCGGGCTCTGTGCTGACAGTGAGGAACCTGCTTGGGATTCTCTCTCCCTCCCCCTTTCTTTGTCCCTCCCCTGCTCATGCTCACACATCCTCTCTGTCAAAATCAATAAATAAACTTAAAAAAAAAAAAAAGAAATGGAAAGAATCAGACTGTTAACAGCATGGGAGGCCCTTGGAGGACTTCTAATCCAACCTCAGAAACAGAATTAGACCCTGGGTCCCTGGCCTCCTAGATCAGAGCTCACCTGCTGCTCTCTAGAAGGGCCAATGACAATAGTTGCATTTGTTGACAGGCTTCCACCTCTCCCACTGGAATACTCTTGGTCCCCACAGGCCTCTCCAGGCCTCCCACTCTGGCCCTCCCTTCTGAGGGTTCACACTCCCTCACGTGGGCACAGATGATTCACTGTCTCTTCCTCCAGCTCCGCCCTGAGCCACCTAACGTGAATTTGTGCTGTGTACTTCTGTGATAATTAAGGAGATTGAGCATTTAAGCCGATTTTTACTGGGGACGATGGAGAAATTCTCTCCCGAAGAGTTTCACAATCTGGCCTTATTAGAAAGGAGAAATAGAACGAGAGAATTCAAGAGAAAACTCATTTCTTCCCTGAGTGTGTTAATGAGCTAAGCCACAGGAGGCCATGTGTAAGTTGGGCTGCAAGCGGCCGTAAATTAAATTTATTATGCGCCGAGGGATTCTAATAAACATCACTTAAAAATAGCAACAGACAGTCATTTGTATTATGTCATGTGACCTGGTTATGGTGACACTTTTGTGCCTTTGCTATTAATCAGAGTTACTTTGAGAGGCAGTTGGTAAATTCTTTTAGAGCTGCTGGCACCTTCCACTTAATTAAGATTGTTCTGGAAAAGAGCAGAGTGAGTCAAAAATAGTCATAGTGTATATCATTGCAGCCTGGAGGCCCTCGTTGCTCATTAGGTGACGCTTGTGATGCTTTCCAAGAGGGAGAAACCTGAAAGAGCATGTCACTGTCCATAATAAAATCCTAGACCCTGGAAGGTTAGTATGGGGGGGGGGGGCGCAGTTGCTTGAGTGGGGAGGTGTTGCTGAACCTCGCTGGGACAAAGTCGCCATGGCTCGGGAGGGGGACCATGTTAATAATGGCCGCCACTCACACTCCAGCTTCTGGGGATGCTGTGTGCCCTTTACCCCTCTAGGCCCGGTATGGACAAGGACCTTTTTCGCATCCTCTGGAGCAGGGAAGGGAATGTCCTAGAAACGCCCAAAATTATCTTTGGAAAATCCCAAATGTGGTCTTGTCACCCCCTCATTTCAGCTCTCAGAGTCTGCTGTTTTCCAGCTCTGCCCCCCCACCCCGCCCCCGCCTCTCCACACGCACCACTGACCCGAGAGGCAGACACACTCTGGGCTTAAGACCTTGGGATGTAGAGTCAGATTGATCCGTGTTTGTTTGAATTATAGGTCTGCCATTTGCCAGCTGGGTCACCACGGGCAAGCTACTTAACCCTTGCCAACATTTTCCCATCTATAAAATGGGGATCATCAGGGTGCCTGAGTGGCTCAGTCAGGTAAGCCTCTGACTCCTGATTTTGGCTCAGATCATGATCTCGCGGGTTCGTGGGTTCGAGTCCATGTTGCAATCTCAGTGTAATTGCGGAGCCTCCTTGGGATTCTCTCTCTCTCTGCCCCTTTCCCCCTCTCAAAATAAATAAACTTTGAAAAAAAAATAAATGGGGATAATTATGCATATAACACAAAGCTGTTATGAGGATTACATAAAATAATCCATGGAGGACTGGGCATTTGGAAAAGCTCTCCAGAAGTGTTCAAACAGCCACGAGCCTTAGCAGTAGTTTCTTGACAATGTCGTTCCCTTTTATTTCTCTGGAGCATTTCCCTTGGGCCAAATGAACCTCACCCCTTGCTTTGTTTCATTAACGACTTTTCATCCTCCCTACCTCTCAGCTCAAATATAAATGATCTAAGACTTCCCAGACCCCTGTCTGATTTTGAGACCCCTCTTCTGGGTTCCTGTCACATCCTGGGACATGAGGTCCTTGCCTGGGATACTGGGTCCACGCTCCAATCTTTGACTCCCCTGTCTAGGACTGCCGTGCGTGAGGCTGAGGTCTTTTGGGGCTGACATCATGTCTGGTTTTCCTTTGAGTCCCAGTGCCTGGTGCAGATCAAGTGTTTAAAAAGTGTCTGCTGAGTAGGAGAAGCAGCTGAGAATATTATGAATTTAGAAAATAGGACCCACAAGGAAATGAGGGGAAGCTGGCTGTCTTAGTTTAGGTTCCCCTGAAAGTAGAGTTGAGCAGTTGGATGAATGGAATTGGTTCTTTTTTTTTTTTTTTTTTAATTTTTTTTTTTCAACGTTTATTTATTTTTGGGACAGAGAGAGACAGAGCATGAATGGGGGAGGGGCAGAGAGAGAGGGAGACACAGAATCAGAAGCAGGCTCCAGGCTCTGAGCCATCAGCCCAGAGCCTGACGCGGGGCTCGAACTCCCGGACCGCGAGATCGTGACCTGGCTGAAGTCAGACGCTTAACCGACTGCGCCACCCAGGCGCCCCTGGAATTGGTTCTTAAAGGGAGAGAATAGGGAGGGAGAGACAGACAAGGAGAACAAGGGCAGCTATGAGGGCATGACTGGGCTGCTGTGGGCAACTGGGGCTCATGTCCACCGGGTGCCCTCAAGAAACAGGGTAGAGTGAGCCTCAGAATTGTTTCTGGGAATTAAGAGGGGCTAGGGCTTGGATCCATTGACTCCCATTGGTAGGGGTTAACCCTTCTGTACTTCTGGGTTGCCCCGTGTGGGGGCCAAGCAAGCACCAGGCAGGAGAGCAAAATGTAGCTGGCACTGTAGGTGGGACTATGCAGCGTGACCAGGAACTGTTCACCAAAGCTGCGGCTGGCATCAGACCGCAGTCTAATTTCATGCGGTGAGCACTATATGGCACCCACAGTTTAGGAGAGCATGGCTGGACATCTCGACACCTCTAAATCTAGAACCTCGGGAGGGATGTGGCACCTCCTTTTGGGTCCCATTGTTTTCATTCCCACCTGGGGGAGATCCTTCTTTCTTCTTGGGAATGACATCTATGGAAGCCAGAACCCAAGATGGCCCTGATGAGTATTGTCTCCTGGTAGTCATGTGTTTGTGTGGCCTCTTCCCACAATGGATCGTGTCTGGCCTGGGTCACCCTTACGATATGGTAAAAGTGACAGTGTGTGACCTCTAAGACTAGGCCATAAAAGGGAGCTTGTTTCTTGCAGCTTCCAACTTGGCCTCTTGGATATCTTACTCTGGAGGAAGCCAACTGCCACGCCAGGAGAGCAACACTCAAGCAGCTTCACGGAGAAGAAACCAAGACTCTTGGCCAACAGCCAGTGCCAACGTGCCAGCCACATGACTGATCCACTTTGGAAGAGGATCCTCCAGCCCCCATCAAGCCTTCACATGGCAGCTGCCACCGACATCTGACTGCACCTATCAGGGGATCCAAGCAAGAACTGCAGCCGAGCTCTTCCCAAATCCCTGACCTACAGAATCGATGAGCAAAGGGCTATCTTATGCCGCCACATTTGATTTGCCGCCATAGTTATGGGAACACCATATCTCTATAGGGGAGCCTCAACTTTGCTCTAAAGGGCATAGATTTCCTCTTATGGCCTTAACAAAATAACCATGTCTCTACGTGGACTTTCTCACCCTCAATAAGAGTCATACCCTTGATGCTTCCATGTAATCCCACCTTTTATAAAAACTAAAGAGGATGATGGAAGGAAAAGAATTGGGGAGGCAGCCCAGGATGGTGGTGGTCTCCAAGCCAATTAAAGTATGTAATTAATCACTTATTGGGTAGACTTTGTCACTGTGGGTGGGCCAAATGGGGAATTCATGCTGTTACCCTCTCTTGGCCACGAAGCAGGCTGGGAACTTGGGCATAAACTTGGGGAAGGGGAAAATGGCAAAGCTGTTTTGGCCTGCTGGACTGGCCCTAAGGGCAGATCCCATGAGCCACACCCAGTGTCCAGGTATTGGAGTGCACCTGGACCCAGTTTGGGCCAGTGTCCATGCCTAAGAAAATTCAGCTTGGTGGATGGATCTGGGAAATTGGCAGCCTCAGGTTTGAAAGGCAGATTGGATAAGATCCCAGGTGTCCTGTCCGTGATGTATATTGCATCTAGAGGTGGGGGTCTCAGGGCCTCCACCAAAGGAACCAGTTTTCTAGGACCAGGCCCTGGTCCCTAAACTAATATACGGACCTAGTCATATAAAATGATATTTACCCATGTAAAGCAACTTAACATCTTTTGGAGTTGTGTCCCCTCCCATATAAAAAGAATGATAACAGCTACTTTGCAGGATTGTCTTATGGATCAAGTAAGATAACGTATGTGAAGAGCCTGGCACATAATAGGTGTTTAATGAAAGGTGGCTATTATTGGCCTTCAAGATTAAGCTCATGAGAACTCTCTCTTACAAGAAGCTCTTTCTGATGACTCCATCTGGAGTTGGTTGCCCCTTCCCTGTGCCCTCAATATCTTGGGCTTACCTCCCAACCGCACGTTCTTGTATTATCTGCTCACCCCAGGCTCTCCTACTAGGCTGTGAGGTCTCCAATGTAGGGACAAAGTGTGCTCATTACCGTGTCCCTGACTCACAGTAGGTCCTCAGTGCGCACCTGTTGCTGTCAACAGAAGCGGCCCTTCTTGGAGAAGCCAGGAGCAGTTATACAGTCTGAACAGCTTATTACATACAGTTTGTTACGTACGGGAGGAAGCTGCAATGTTTTGGGAACTCCCCATAGGCCAGGAAACCTGGGGGCCCCTGTGCGTCCAGCGCTGTAAGGCTGTAATTGAAGCTCATACTGCATTTAGCGTGAATTGTATCAGGTCTCGTGGAGGCTGCAGTTACACTTTGCCTGTAATGTGCTACTGACATTTCGTTTTCATGGCATCAACGTCTCATGATTACTCATTGCTTCTGCCCTAAGACCATAAGTACCTGGTTCATGCATTAGGCTTTCCTCCCCATGTGGCCCTCTCCTATCTGAGGTCATTCCCAGTCCTCCCCAGCCCCTTTAACTCAAATGCATGACTCCTGGCCCACTGTTTCTTTCAGTGAACTTGGGAGGCAGATACTGGTGATGGTGAAGATGATGATAAACAGAATGAGGAAGACCAACGCGAATGAACTGAGGGTTACTATGTTCTACACACTAAGCATGTTATTCCACTTAATCCTTATCACCCCAAGAGGTAGGTGTCACTATTCTCATTTAACAAGAGAGGATTTGGGGGCTCAGGGAGATGACGGACTTGCCCAAGGTCATATGAAAGCCCAGTCCTGCAGACTCTTCGGCCAGTGTTTCTTTCGGTTGACTGTTCATGGTGCTTAGTTCTCTCTGACTCCATGGACAGGGGCACATGCCTCACCCCACCGGTCACATCAAGGTGCTCATGGTTCATGAAGCTCTGAACAGTGATGTTTATAAAAGGGGTATGACTCTCTTTGGTAGAGTGAGTGAATAGGGTGGGTGGGGTAACCCAGGGTACCTTGAGGGAGCAGGGGCCAATCCACACAACAATTGTAACGACAGATGTCATTTGTTGAGGACCAGTTGGAGCCAGAGCACACACTGAGCAATTGACCTACATTGTCTTCCTTAGTCCTCACAGCCATCCTGTGGGATAACTATTATTCCCATTTCACAGATGAAAGAACTGAGACCCAGAGGAATTCATTAATTTGCATCTCCCCAATGGGCCTTTTCTTCCCTATCGCTAGGCCTAGATCTCTCTCCTGCCTCCTTCTCCTCCTGGTCCACTCCTGGTCACACAGATAAAAAGTGAGAAGATTTTATTTGAGTCCCTGTGTGTCCAATAATTAAGAAAGAAAGAAGTGAGTAGGAACTCAGAGACACCCAGATGTTAGAATTAGCAGACAAGTACATTGAAGAAGCTATTATAAATATTTTCAAAGGTTTGAAAGGAAAGATGATCTGATTGAGTAAACAGATGATGAATCACAGCAGAAACAGAAACAAAGGAACCATATGAATGTTTTAGCCCAGAAAAATGAGATGATGCATCCACATTCACTCTCCAACATCAGATTGGAGAGTCAGTGAACTTGAAGACAGTCCACAGAAAATATCCCATGTGAAGAACAGAGAAAAGAAAAAGAAGATTAAAAATAAATGAACAGCACCTCAGTGACCTCTGAGCCAATATCAAGCAGTGTAACCCACATGGATTAGAGTTCTAGAAGGCACGGAGACAGAAAATGAGGCAGAAAAGTATTTGGAGAAATAAAAGTTGATGAAAATTTGATGAAATTTGATGAAAAACGTTAATTGGCAGATCCAAGAAGCTCAACCAAGCCTTTGAAAACCACACCTAGAAAACAATTTAGTCAAACTTTTGAAAATCAAATATAAAGACCAAAATCTTGAAAGCAGCCAGACAAAAACGGCACATCACACTTGGAGGGACAACAAAAATCAGGGCTCACATCTTATCAGAAACAGTGGAAACCCAAAGGAAAATGGAATAAGATCTTTATTTTTTTTTAACATTTATAATTTTTTTTAGAGAGAGAGAGAGGGAGTGTATGTGAGTGGGGGAGGGGCAAAGAGGGGGACAGAGGATCCCAGGCAGGCTCTGTGCTGATAGCAGTGAGCCGGATGTGGGGCTCCAACTCACAAACCGCGAGATCATGACCTGAGCCGTAGTCGGACCCTCAACCGACTGAGCCACCCGCGTGCCCCTGGAATAAGAGCTTTGAGGCAGAGAAAGAAAAAAAAAAAAATAACTGTCAACATAGAATTCTATACCTTTCAAAAATATGGATGAACTCAAAGTAATTGAAAGCAGGGACTCAAACATGTTCGTGCACTCTTGCTCACAGCAGCAGTATTCACAATAGCCGAAAGGTGGAAACAACCCGTGCGTCCGTTGTGAACGGATGGATGCGGATAATGTGGTATAGCCAGACGAAGGAGTAGATTATTCAGCCTTAAAAAGGAATGAAGTACTGTTGATACCTGCTCCAACAAGGATGATCTTTGAAAAGATATGCTAAGTGAAATAAAGCATACACAAAAGGACAAATATTGCCCGCTTCCACTTATATGAGGTACCTACACTAGGCAAATTCATAGAGACAGAACGTAAACCAGAAGGGAAGACGTGGGGAGTTATTGCTTAATGCTTATATTTCTTATTTGGGGTGATGAAAAAGTATTGGAAACGGTGGTGATGGTTGCACAGCATTGTGGGCGTAATTAATGCCACTGAATTGTACATTAAAAAATGGTTAAAATGGAGGGGCGCCTGGGTGGCTCAGTCGGTTCAGCGTCCGACTTCAGCTCAGGTCATGATCTCACGGTGCGTGAGTTCGAGCCCCGCGTCGGGCTCTGTGCTGACAGCTCAGAGCCTGGAGCCTGCCTCAGATTGTGTCTCCCTTTGTCTCTGCCCCTTCCTTGCTGGAGCGCTCTCTCTCTCTCTCGCTCTCTCTCTCTCTCTCTCTCAAAAATAAACATTAAAAAAATGGTTCAAATGGAAAATTCTATAATTATTTATCACAATTTGAAAAATCAGTTATGCAACGTACCCCAAACTACGGTACACTTTAAATGGATGAATTATGTGCTATGTGAATTGAATCTCAGTCAATCTGTTAAAAATGAGGGGAAAATGAAGGTAGCTTCAGATAAATGAAAGTTTGTCACTGTCAGACCTATGCTACAGTTAATACTGAAAGAAGTTCTTCAGAGTGAATGGAATCTAGAGGGAAATTCAAATCTAAAGATAGAAATGTCAGCATCAGAAATGGTAGAGATGTAGGCAAATATAACATACTAGCTTTTACTTCTTTTAATTTTCTCAAAGACGCATCACAGTTGAAAGCAAAGATATCATTGTAATCTCAGGTTTATCATGCATGTGGAAGTCAAGTCTGTGACAATAATATCAAGGATGAGAAAGTAAATATAATTGTACTCTTGTAATGTTTTTAAATTTGAGAAATATGAAGAGAAAAATATGAAGTGGTACAATACTGATTCTTAGTGGACTGTGGGAAGTTAAGGTTGTATATTAGAATCCGCAGAGCAGCCAGTAAAAATAAAGGCAAGAAGTATAGCTAAAAATGCAGTAGAGGAAATAAAATAGAAGGCAAAAGTATAAAATGAATGCAAAAGAAAGCAGTACAAGAGAAATAGAAAAGCAAACAAAGCTAAGTAGAAAAAAAATTAGCAAGGTCATAAGCTTAGACTCAACTGTAACAACAATTATACTAAATGTAAATGAATTGAACACATCAGTTAAAAAGCAGAGATTGCCAGACTGGAAAAATGGCAAGGCCCAACTCCATGCTGTCTATAAGAAATTCACTTTAACTGCAAAGACATAGGTTAAAAGTTAAAGGATGGGAAGAGATGGGTTACCACACATATGGTAACCCAAGGAAAGCGGCTGTGTGACTGTCTTAATATTAGAGAGAGAAAACTTCAGAGCAAAGCCCATTATGTGGGAGAAAGAGGGACGTTTCATAACGATAAAGTGGGGGTATACAACAGAAAGAGCGATCATAGATGTGCTGGCACATGGGGGCTTCAAAATGCGTGAAGCCAGAAGAGAGAACTGGACGGAGAAGTGTTGTATCCGCAGCCAGAGCTGGAGTTCTTACCACGTGTTTCTCAGTAATTAGTAATACAACCAGACACCAACCTGGGGCACTGGGGGACCGGAGGATGCCCAGATGCTTCCCCTTGGGATGAGCAGTGCATGAGTAAACTATTATCCTGACCCGGCTAGCTGCCAGGCACTGTGTCAGGGTCAGCCCACTTAGTTCCCCACACAATCCTGTTAGTTCATCCCCTCCCACCTCATAGTTAATAGTGTCCCACTTCCCCTTGAGGAAACTGAGCAACTTGGCCCCGTCGCACAGCCAGCGAGTGGTAGAGACCAGATGCGGACTGAGATCTATCCCTTGTTTCCTATTCATTCCACCTCCCACCTCCGAAGAGGCCCTGGGGACCCCAGGCCTGCAGCCCTCACTTCTCTGCAAAGCTCTAGCGATGGCCCCCAGTGATGGTCAGGCAGGGATTCCCTATGAAGATGGGGTAAGTAGAAGCCCAGAAACACTAAATAAGGAACAACTGCGGGACACAGGGTATTCAGATTGGCCGCAGGCGCCATCACATCCTCGGGCTGAGCCCCAGGCCCCTCCCCAAAGGGCTCAGAAAGAAACCATGCTGATGCCACAGAGGTCAGGGTCGATTGCCTGCTTCGCCTTCCTTTTCAAAGGAGCTTCTGCTTCTCTTTATCTTTTGTATTCTTCCAACCTTTTGACCCAGTAACATCAGGCACCAAGCACTGAGAAGCCCAGCTTGGGGGATCAAGGGGGAAAAGGTGGAAGCCATGTTCCTTATCTTTCCCCATTGTCCCCTGCCCTGCTCCTTACCAGTCCCAGTGCATGCATATTTTTTATTTTACCTTGAAATCTGGATGTTTTCATGAAGTGACATCTGTGCAGGTAATGACCCTAGCTGGGTCAGGAGAATAGTTGACTCATGCGCCAGTCTCACCACTGGAGACCAAAGCTGTTAGAACAATGTGCAGAATAAGAAGTCAGCAGAGAAATCCCTTTTCCACTCACTCTTTCCCAGATGTATACCTCCACTCGTGCACTCGCATAGTATGCTCTACGTGCATTCATATGCACACTCACTCACACGCCTGTTTACACACAGGCTTCCACACTCATTGCCAAACATGCAGGGGTGTGCACACTCTCAAATGTATGTGCACACACATACACATGCTCACACCTTCCTTCACCCCTGCCTGGAAATACGATCAGGGTTTAGTCCAGCTTCAGGAAGACCGTGGGTTGACTTGACTTGTACTCATGAGTTTTTGATCATGCCTTCCCCAGCAGGAAAATCATGAATTATTTATTGGATTATTCAATAATTAATAAAAGTCGTCACAAAAAGCTCAGCTGAGAGAGAACCCCGTAAATAATTCCTCACTGTTGTTGGCATATGTTTGCGTATGTCGGTGGGTATGTAATAAGGAGAGGGGTGACGGTTTAAATAAAGCCTTTGATCTTAAATTAGCTTTCCAATATGCTGCTTGTGGCCCTGACTCAGTTTACTGGCTTTTTGTTTATTCATGCCCATTATAGCTGCCAGGAAAAATAAATAGCCACAAGCTTGCTCCCAACTTCGCCCCTCATGGGCTGTGTGGCCATTGTTTCACTGAGATTTGCCTTGGAGACTCTTTAAATATGCCACGAAAGGGCAATCTATACTAAGAGAAAAG
Organism: Puma concolor; assembly: GCF_028749965.1. Classification (NCBI taxonomy): domain Eukaryota; kingdom Metazoa; phylum Chordata; class Mammalia; order Carnivora; family Felidae; genus Puma; species Puma concolor. The sequence goes on along the minus strand of NC_141672.1, from coordinate 11,641,690 downwards.
ACAAATAGCTAATAAGCTTATGAAAACATGTTTCACTCCAACATGAATCAAAGAAATGGAACAGCTGCGAGCACAATAGTGAAATATTCCTCTTTCCTATCAAATTAGGAAGGATTTGGTTTTTAATGACAGGACAGCCTTCTGGCGGTGGAACAGCAAAGAACCCTCTCTTTTAGGTTGCTGGGGCGGCAAGAGCTGAACGGTTTGGGGAAAGCAAGTTACCAATACGCTTTCAGCGTCGGTCACAGATCTTCAAAATGTTCCTAATGCCTCAATCCACATGCACCCCGAAAACTCGGTTCTGAGAAGCTAGTGCGTGCAACGTAAACATGGCTTTGTGCAGGAAGATGTTCCCCAACTGCGTTATTTATTGGAGAAGCACCCTGACCATGTGATCCACAGCCTGGCCGCTGCCCTGGGTGCCTCTGCCCTGCCCCCAAATCCTGGGTGCCTCTGCCCTGCCCCCAAATCCTCCCACACCCCTCTATGCTGTCTGAGTTAATGTCACACTTGCCCTCGGTCCCACACGTGTTCCCGGCTTCCCCCTCTCAACTGGCGGCCTTGCCTCACCCAGGAATCAAGTGGATGCAGCTGTCCTCGTGGTCTTGCCCTTGGGCCCACACGCTTCACCTGCCCCCCAGGGACAACAAAGCAAGGGTCCCTGTCTTGTGCTGGGTTCTCTGCCCATTCTCCTGTCAAGGACTTTGTGAGGATCTCCAAGATTTAAAATGTCCTCCTCTGACCCCACACCCCCTCCAGGGGGCACCCATTTCTCTGTTCCTCTTCAGGGCAGAAAATTCTGAAAAGCTCAGCTGAGCCGCGACCCGAAGTCAATTGTCTGACTCCGTCATGTCAGGCACTTTGTGCAAACTCCTTTTTGTTTTTTTTGTTATTGTTGTTTTTTGCCTTTTTTTTTTAAGTTTATTTATTTATTTTGATAGAGAGAGGTGGAGCACGAGTCGGGAGAAGGGCAGAGAGAGAGAATCCCCATCAGGCTCCGTGCTAACAGCACAGAGCCCGACTGGCTTGAACTCACGAACCTCGAGATCATGACCTGAGCAGAAACCAAAGGGTCCGGCACTTAACCGACTGAGCCACCCAGCAGCCTCAGCCCCTTTTTGGTTTTTTAATGAGGTGAGATTCACACAACTTAAAATCAACTCTTTCAAGAGAAAAATGTGGCGGTATTTAGCTGATTTACAGCATTGCACAATCACCACCTCTACGAGATCCAAAGCATGTTCATCACCCCCAAATGAAACCCCAAATCATTAAGCAGCCGCCCCCCAGTCTCTCCTCTCCAGGCAGCCACGAATTTGCTTTCTGCCTCCACAGATTTACCTACTTCAGACATTCATAGAAGTGGGATCCGACCGTATGTGACTTATCGTGTCCAGCTTCCTCCAGTTAGTTTTCAAAGTGCCTGCGTGGGGTAGCATATCTGAACTTCACTCCTTTTTGGGGCTGAATAACTTTCTATATATGGACAGACCGGTCTTTTGACCCATTCATGCCTCGGTGGGCATTTGGGTTGTGTCCGCCCTTTAGCTGTTGTGAACGGTGCTGCTACGAACATGTGCATATTTGTACTTGTTTGAATCTCTTTTGAATCCTTTTGGGTTGTACCTAAGAGTGGGTCACACGGAATCCTGTGTTTAACCTTCTGAGGAGCCAAAAACTGTTCTTTTCAGCAGCTACACCATTTCACACACCAGAGTTCCTATTTCTCTCAGTCCTTACCAACCTTTGGGGTGACTTCTTACGTGTGATCTCATTTCATCCCTCCAGTAACCCAGCGAGGTAGATGGCGTGACATGACCCTGTCCGACAGAGCAGGAAAGGGTCAAGGTGGCTCCGTCGAGAAGCTGCAGGCTCCTAGTCAGGTCAGAATCCCAGGCTCTCCGGCTCCCCGTTACCTTCTCTCTGCCATCACCAACCCTTGCCCGGTTGTATCATAACCTTGCGGTCTTTTCTTTGAGAGCCCCGCCCGCAGCTGGCTGGGAAGGCCCAGTGGGGGCAGCAGGGAGGGAGGGCCGTTAAGGGACACCCCCCAGGTGTGAGCCACAGCATGGGTGAGGGGCGCTGCTGGCTGGGGCTGAGGCACGGTCAGGTTTGGGGCGGGCCAGAGGTTGGGCGCCCCACCCCCCCAAGAGCGGAGGAGGGAGGCGAGCCACCTGGGCTTGGTGTCTGAACTTCGTGGGTTCTAGTCCAGGCTCTGCCACTTGCCGGCCATGTGATCGTGAGCCAGTGGCTCTCTGAGCCCGTTTCCTCACTTATTGAAGCGGGATCACCTCTGCCATCTCACTGAGCAGTAGTGACCGCTGTCCGGTGCGTGCCAGGCACCCTTCTATGCCCTTTAGGTCCATCGGCTCCTGTAGTCCTCCCGTCAGCCAGGGCCATGTACTCTCAGTCTTGACGATGGGGAAACCGAGGCACGGGAAAGGGGTGGGGAAGCCAGCACTGTTGGACTCCAAGACCGGCTTCTTGACCACGGCCCTGGTACACAGTAGGCACTCAGAAGGTGCTCCAGAGCAGCGAAGGCGGAAGACAGCGCCTGGAGAAGAGCACGCGGGGGTGACACAATGACACTCAGGGGCGGTGGGCAGGGCAGCCGTCTCCCTCCAGCACCTGCCACAGGCAGGGCTGTGGGGCGGTGGTGACAGCAAGGCAGCTCCTGACTCAGCTACTGTGCAGCCTGCGTGGGAACTCCGCCCCCCCCCCCCACACCCGGGGGGCTTCTCGACCCACGGGTCAGGCGTCCGCGGGGGTGGGGCTGTTACGTGGCTGCTTCTGGAGCGCTGCTGAGACAGGCGTGGGCGAGGTCCCCTCCTGGGAGCTCACCCCTGGTGAGTGTGGTGGGGGAGGGGGCAGGGTCCTCTGTTGGCTTCAGACACAGGAGACAACCGACCATCAGGTCATCCCTAGTGAGCGGCTTCTGCTGTTTCTTGCATAGCTCCTGGGACAGGAGTCTCACCAGTGGATCCACTTGGGGTCAACCGGGCAGTGTTCAGTTCTTTCTTGAATCCAGACAGAGGCTTCCTCTCTGTGACTTCTCCCTACCAGATTCAGTTCTGCCCTGGGGAGCCACCTGCCTTTTGTTTTATTCTATTATTTTTTAACTGCTGGGAGGTGGAGTAATATAGAGGTTAGGACAGAGCTGCCTTCAAATCCCATCCCCCTTCCTTATCAGAACTCTGACTTCAGGCAAGGGATGCCAAGTCTGGGCCTCTGCTTTGTCATCTATAAAATGAGGATAAGTTGGGGACGCCTGGGTGGCTCAGTCGGTTGAGCATCCGACTTCGGCTCAGGTCATGATCTCACAGTTCACAAGTTTGGGCCCCGAGTGGGCCCAGAGCCTATCAGCACAGAGCCTGGAGCCTGCTTCCGATTCGGTGTCTCCCTCTCTCTCTCTCTCTCTCTCTCTCTCTCTCTGCCCCTCCCCTGCTCATGCTCTGTCTCTTTCTCTCAAAAATAAGTAAACATTAAAAAAATTAAAAAGAGGGGCGCCTGGGTGGCGCAGTCGGTTGAGCGTCCGACTTCAGCTCAGGTCACAATCTCAAGGTCTGTGAGTTTGAGCCCCGCGTCGGGCTCTGGGCTGATGGCTCAGAGCCTGGAGCTTGCTTCCGATTCTGTGTCTCCCTCTCTCTCTGCCCCTCCCCCGTTCATGCTCTGTCTCTCTCTGTCCCAAAAATAAATAAATGTTGAAAAAAAAATTAAAAAGAAAAAAACAAAAGAAATAAAATGAGGATAAGTTGGACCCCCATTGTGTTTGCCGTGAGGATTGATTATGAAGATGAAGGTCCCCTAGTGCGGGGCTTGACACATAGTAGGTGCTCAGTGAGCAGTAACTATTGTTCAAATTAATTCTAATTTCTTTCCCTCGTAACCACCCTTTGAAGTATTTACAGGTCTCAAGTGCCCCCCGCCCCCCGCAAATCTCTGTTCCAGGTTGAATGTCTTCCCCTGACATCCCTGGTTCCCAGAGCCTCCCGTGCGTGTGTGTGAGTGCACCTGCAGGCATGCGTGTACCATGTAGGCATCTCAGTCACGACTCCGGGCCGCCCCCGTGTGAGGTTTCCTGGCATTTCCCTCGCACATGCCCTGCCTGAGCCTGCTTCACCCCACTTGGCTTTATTTTGTCATCAGCATGGCCTCAGGCTCTGAAAGCGAATTTCATTTCCTTATAGAAATGACAGCTGGCAGGCCTCGGGAATGCCTTTTTGCTTTGAGTTGCGTGATACAGAACTTGAACGAAGACGGGGCTCGATCAGCCTCGAAAAACCTCGAAAAGGGAGCATTGCCCCTATCCTTGGCTCGGGTAATGGAAGACCATGGCGGGGGGGTCATTCTAGGTCCTGGTGTGTTCCTCATTCCTTGCGCAGCACTGGGCTGTTTTCACTCTGGGAGTAAACTCAAAGATGCCATTTAGGATTTTTGATTATGTCCTGATATTGAGTCACATCCCCAGAAGGCCTTGTTAGGGGATCAGTCAGGGAACTGAGCCTGCCTTCCTGCTGATGGTTGCAAACTTTATCACCTTGTCAAATCGGGTCACCCTCCTGAGCCTCTGTTTTCTTATCTGGGAAAGGGGAAGAATGATACTTCGCAATCAGGATCTTCAAGAGAGCAATGAACTTGAAGGCATGTCTTTCTGCAGAGGATATGTAGCTACTGACTTTACTGCTGCCCTTGGTCAGATTCCCCGGGGGCAGGAGGGTCCTCAGGGGCATTGGTCCACGTGGCAGTTGACCTGAGGCAAGCTGGGGCCAAGGCTTCCTGCAGCGGGGATTTGTCCTGCCATTATCTGAGGTCTGTTGTCCCTGCTTGCATCAGAGCTTGGGGAGTGGGGGACCGTGCGCTGACTGTCAGAAGCCCCAGTGCAGTGATTGCTAATAACAGAAAGGTTCCTGGTGGTTCCGGCAGCTTCACCCCAGCAGGTGGATTTCTCCCCCATCACATGTCACACTGAGTTTTCTCCAGTCTTGTCAGGGTGCTTCCCTGACCTCGGCCTTTTGTTGGTCATTTAACAGAGACGAATTTCAGGGACCAGGAAATATTGACTAAATCACATCTCTAAATGACTCCGCTGTTTTCTCCAAAACATTGATGATCATTTTCTGGGAAGGCTCCTGCCAACAGAGGGCTCTTCACTTAGACACCAGGCCCCACTCCCCTTTGTTTAAATCAGAGGCTTGCCCGTGGTGGTGCTCTAGAAATGTTACCGGATGCACAGACAGATGGACGATAGAGAGAGGGAGGGAGGGAGGGAGGGAGGGGGACAAGGAAGGAGGGAGAAAGAGAGGGATGGAGGGAGGGAATGATGGACGGAAAGAGGGATGGATGGATGGTAGTTGATGGGTGGAAGGATGATGGATGGGAGGAGGGACGGGTGGAGGGATGGATGGAGGGATGGGTGGAGGGAGATTCAATTCACAGAAGAGGAAAAGAGACTTTCTTTTCCTTTGCCTGCATCTGCAGAAAGAGGCCTCACTCTTTTATTGTGCAGTCACCTGTCTCTTGGGTATCTACCGTGTGCTGGGTAAGTGGAGCACAGCAATAAAGGAGACACCGTCTGCCTTCAAGGAGCTTCCAGTCCCATGGAGAAGAGGTCTGTTAGGCTCAAGTACAGATGAAGATATAAGATGAAGATACACAGCTCCAGGATGCTCACCGGAGGCTCCAGGACAGCCAGAGGGGAGTCAGGGAAGCCATCCTGGAGGAAGGGGAATCAACTGAACCTCATGCCGTACACGCTCAACAGCAGACCTTCACAAGCTGTCACCTCTATATTTCTTCTTGATTATATGTCTTATCAGGCTCTCATATTTTTTTGCTTGTTTCTATGAGTTTTAAAAGACCTTTAAAATCGTGTGTTGTTGGCACAAAAACAGACACATAGACCAATGGAATAGAATAGAAACCCCAGAACTAGACCCACAAACATATGGCCAACTCATCTTTGACAAAGCAGGAAAGAACATCCAATGGAAAAAAGACAGTCTCTTTAACAAATGGTGCTGGGAGAACTGGACAGCAACATGCAGAAGGTTGAAACTAGACCACTTTCTCACACCATTCACAAAAATAAACTCAAAATGGATAAAGGACCTGAATGTGAGATAGGAAACCATCAAAACCCTAGAGGAGAAAGCAGGAAAAGACCTCTCTGACCTCAGCCGTAGCAATCTCTTACTCGACACATCCCCAAAGGCAAGGGAATTAAAAGCAAAAATGAATTACTGGGACCTTATGAAGATAAAAAGCTTCTGCACAGCAAAGGAAACAACCAACAAAACTAAAAGGCAACCAACGGAATGGGAAAAGATATTTGCAAATGACATATCGGACAAAGGGCTAGTATCCAAAATCTATAAAGAGCTCACCAAACTCCACACCCGGAAAACAAATAACCCAGTGAAGAAATGGGCAGAAAACATGAATAGACACTTCTCTAAAGAAGACATCCAGATGGCCAACAGGCACATGAAAAGATGCTCAACGTCGCTCCTTATCAGGGAAATACGCCAGTCAGAGTGGCCAAAATGAACAAATCAGGAGACTATAGACGCTGGCGAGGATGTGGAGAAACGGGAACCCTCTTGCACTGTTGGTGGGAATGCAAACTGGTGCAGCCACTCTGGAAAACAGTGTGGAGGTTCCTCAGAAAATTAAAAATAGACCTACCCTATGACCCAGCAGTAGCACCGCTAGGAATTTACCCAAGGGATACAGGAGTACTGATGCATAGGGGCACTTGTACCCCAATGTTTATAGCAGCACTCTCAACAATAGCCAAATGATGGAAAGAGCCTAAATGTCCATCAACTGATGAATGGATAAAGAAATTGTGGCTTATATACACAGTGGAGTACTACATGGCAATGAGAAAGAACAAAATATGGCCCTTTGTAGCAACATGGATGGAACTGGAGAGTGTGATGCTAAGTGAGATAAGCCATACAGAGAAAGACAGATACTATATGTTTTCACTCTTATGTGGATCGTGAGAAACTTAACAGAAACCCATGGGGGAGGGGAAGAAAAAAAAAAAGAGGTTAGAGTGGGAGAGAGCCAAAGCATAAGAGACTCTTAAAAACTGAGAACAAACTGAGGGTTGATGGGGGGGGGGAGGGAGGGGAGGGTGGGTGATGGGTATTGAGGAGGGCACCTTTTGGGATGAGCACTGGGTGTTGTATGGAAACCAATTTGACAATAAATTTCATATATTGAAAAAAAAATCGCGTGTTGTGATAGCTCTGGGATTCTGGAGGGAATAAACTTTGCTTTCTTTGACTACTGCCCAGGCGAGCACACTGGCCTGGTCCCAGTTCTGCCACTGAATAGCTGTGTGGCCTTGAACAGAAAGCTCTTCCGGCCTAGGCCTCAGCTTTCTCATCTGTGAAATGGCCCAGCGAACCCTCAAGTCTTCTTTACTCCAAGAGTCAAGTTGCGTGTGGGTCTAATCATTTAACACAAGGCCTGTCCCAGAGTCACCCTTGGTCTCTGTCTCCCCACAGGGCCTCTCCCTGAGTCAGACTGGGCCTTTCCAATCATGCAATCCTCACAGGGCCTCAGTGGTCTTGGGCTTGTGGCTCTGTGAAGGCTGGACCAAATCGGGGTGACAGAGGGCCCATGTCTTCCAATTAACCTCTGGGCTGAGATGGTAAAATGCCGCCATGCACAGGCGTTTGGGAAGAGCACTGGGCAGGAAGTCCGCATGCAGGGGACATGCTAACTCTGCTTCGACCCTCCAGAAAGTGCCTACACATTTCTCATACCCAGACCAGACATCACCTCCCCTGGGAAGCCTTCCAGGATCACTTCTTGTCCACCTACCTTGCCACCCCTGGCAGGGCCTCTACCCGCCTCCTCTACTCAGGCTGACCTCCAGCCTGGCCCTTTGACTCCCCACATAATCTCAGCCTCACGGGATCTGGGGCCATTTCTTCTTCAACCCTGGGTGCCCACAATCCGGCGTGAAGTCTGAAATCTAACAGGGGCCTGGGAAGGCTGGCGGATCACTGAAAGGATAAATGACCAAATGATCGGATGTATTAAATAATGAGATTCCCACGTCTCTACCCGGCAATCCAACCCCTCTTTGAGCCTCCTTCCGTCTAAAGGGTCCGACTGGACGGTCTGAGGTCTCTTTCAGTTCTAATACTCTGTGATTTGATTTAAATTTGCCAACTTGGGATATTCCCATCCCTTGGGCTTCCCTTACACACACACACACACACACACACACACACACACACACACACCACCTGCCCAGCATGTGGCCTCTCTGGCCTCTCAGTTATGGTGGGTGACCCTTCGCGAGATTATGTTCCTTTATTCGACACGTGGCTGGGCGGGTGTGGGCTCCTTGGGAAGCCGTCAGCTCTCCCTGGGAGGAACCACTTTTTCCTCGTGTCCTCTCTTCCTTGGCTCTGTGTGTTACACCCCCGGCCTTGGGATGGGTTCTGGTATGTGACACAGTATATGACAGGAGTTATGAAGGGGTCAGTCACCAATAGTTCCGAAAAATACAATCCGGAGAGGCTTCTGGGGGAGGTGGCATTTGCGATGGGCCTTAGGCAGGGAGACCGTGCCTGCAGCCCCAGCACACTTTCTGAGCTGGGGAATCACTCGGCCAGAGCTGCAGTTTGGAAGGACCAATCTGGCCGCAAGCTCAGGGTTAAATTGGGCAGGGCAGAGGGGGAGTCTGGAGGTGGAAGAAACAGCTGGGGGCTGTCGCAGGGGGTCCAAAGGAGAGTCCGTGAGTGGTGAGGGAGCTTGCTTCCCTCACTGTGTTTCTTAAAACAGATCTTGCCGGGACCTGTTCACTTAGTACCTCCCGCTGAGCTGTGTTGACAGGTGGACCCTGGGCTCATAGTACTCTGCCTGTTCTGGGAAGGCCCAGCCTATTTAAGCAGAAAGGCGGTCAGTGCCGTGGCTCTGGGGACGTTGGACAGCTGCCAAGGCCAGTGGCTGCCAAGCTGCGGAGCGTGGCTTCTGCATCGAGGATTTTATGCCAACACACCGAGTCCCGATCCCAGATCCCGGTCACCAGGCTGGGGCGTCACCCTCACCTCCTGTCTCTCAGTCCGCTTGTCATCTTTGGGGAAACAGAATAGTTTTACGATCCCGATGCCACGTGGGCCACAGAGGGGGCCTCTCTGGAACCCTGGCTCCGATTGGATCTGCAACCAGGCAGCCTTGGCCCAGAAGAAGCTGTTCCCAGTGAAAGAAGAAAACCTTACTTAGCCTGTTTCAGCCCACAGGCCCCTGGGGCTTTGGAGAAGTTGGAGGGGCAGAGAAGAACCCTGGGGCCTACCCAGGGCCAGTTAGGCCCCATGAGGAGGCATCGCCCACAGAACACTCCCCAAGGGCAGGCGGGGGACACCCACCTCCAAAGGCCTGAACTTCCCGGTCCTGCCACCTCCCCTCCCCCACCCTTCAAAATAACTTATTTCACCAGGTTTCCCACTCCTCTATTTTAACCCAAAATATGAATGGAATGCAGCTCAAACTTGCTTTTTGGGGCCTATGCTGGGCCCCTTCTAGCATTGCTGCCCTGGGACCCTTTCACAGCCCTCCAGGTGCCAGGCAGAGGAGGCCGAAGCTTGGAGCAGTGAAGTGACTCACCTTGGGCCTGGTGTCCTTGAGGAGGAGAGCGGGGGCTTGAACCCAGAGCCCATGATTCGTCCTCATCCTACCACGTCCCTGATATTTTCTCCCCTCTTTCCGCTCTAGAGACTAATGCTGAACTGCTAACCCCTTTCTGTGGAAGAGTCAAAACACCACTTTAACAAAGCTAAGGATTTTATTTTTTTTGGGTAGTCACTCTCCTGCTCCAGAACCTTCCATAGCTCCCCAGTGCCTTGGTGTTTAAGTGTGAAGTCCTCATCTGGCTTTTGGAGCCTCCGTAGAAGGCGTACCATGTCCATAAACACACTTGGGCTCCTGCCCCAGCAGCCATGCCCTGTCCATCCTGTCTTGGTACAAATGCCCTTCCCTCCATGACACCTTCAGAACCATTCCTGACAAAGCGATTTGCCATTTCCGGATCCTTTGTGAGTACCATTCACATGCCACTGAGAGTAAAGGGCGCACTAAGCATATAGAAAGTCACAACCTTCTATATGATTCCTCTGGGACCCACGGGACACAGACAAGTGAGCAGGGCAAAGAATGAAAATGGTGAACCTGGGCTGCCCCGAACACCTCAGGACTGTGCCCCACAGAGCCATCCCTCACCCTGCCTGCCCTCCTGGCTCTCATCCTACCCCTCTGGGCCGTGGCTCACACCTGGCACTCTCACCTGACCTCTCCCTTGCCTCTCCCTTGTACCAGGCACCAGCCACTGTGTTTTCCTTGTATGATGCCATTTCATGTTCACAGCAACCCTGGCAAGGTAGATATTCCTGGTCCCATTTTACAGATGAGGAAACTGAGGCTAAGATAGGTCATTTGACCTGTCCAAAGTGACCTCCCCAAGATTTCATGGCTAGAAAGACAGAACAAAGATTCATACATTCATTCACTGATTCATTCCTTCATTTACTGGATGCCTAATGTGTGCTGAACCAAAACAGATTTCCCTGCTGTTCTGAAACCGAGGCTCCAGAGCCTGGGCCTGAGCCCCCACGGGAGCACAAGGGTCTGTCCCTAAGTCTGGGAGATGAAGAAGCCTGACTGGCTTCTTCCAGTGAAATACGGAGGTTCTTGTTGTCTTTCTGTGTTTCAGGAACTCAATCCATCACACTCTCTGGCATTCAGGGCCGCCAGCAGCTTGGGCTGAAATCCGACAGAGTCATGCTTCCTCCCATTTAATCTTTAAAATGAGGGCCAAAGGGCTGTTGATCACTTTCATGAGCTGCAGGAGATGATGATAGCCTGATGGGGCTGTAATTTCCCAAGCTCTGTCTTCTCTCCTGTCCTGCAAATTGATGGGACAGAGCTGTTTACCTTCGGAGACTGTACTCCATCATCCCAGAGATCCGTCCTCTGTCGGCTTCCATTTGATTTGCTCTTCAGCCTCTCAAGCCTCTGAGCCTGTGGGGGCAGGAGCAGAGTGGAGAGATGTCTATGGGTCCATGCAGGAGCCAGCTGGTGTCGACAGCTGGGCCAACAGCTAGCTTCCACTTGTGCGAGCATCACTGCAGCGGGAGGGGTGGGAGTCGGAGAGCAAGTCTGCTGGCCGCCCGTGGCCAGGCTTTCTGAGGGTGGTGCTGGGGTCTGGGAGGGAGGGTTAGGGGATCCCTCTGCCCAGAATCTGCTCCCCATGTTGCTGGGGGAAGGGAGAGAATTAAACAATATCAGCAGTGGGTTTATTATGAGTCACACACTGTGCTAGACCCTTTACAGACACTATCTCATTTAACCCCCCACAGTAGTATGTGTGAAGGATATATCCTTGACCCAATTCATAGACAAGAAAACTGAGCTCATAGAGGCCAAATGCCTTGCCAGGGTTCCTACAGTATCTGGGACTTAGAGCCTGAACTGAGACTCAGCCCATGATCTTTCCTCTGGACCTCTGAGGAGGTCCAGTGGGGCTTGAGTCACAAATATCAAAGTCATAAGAGACTGATGTACCAGCCAGAAAGTTGGGTTATCTGTTTACAACATTGATATAACTTCTCTGGTGTCTGGAATATTCCTGGCCATCATGGCTGTGTTAGTTATCCATTGGTTTTCTGTAGGCACAAAAGCAGAGGAAGCAAACTTATGCATTCTTGGGGAATATTTCACTGAGGCTATAGAAACGTCCGGTAGCTTCTCCCAACACTGTTCATGGCTCTTGAGTGGAGGAGGTGGGTGTGGCTACCTCCAGCTGCTAGAGAAACAGATGAATCTTCCCCATTTGGCTTCCTTTTCTTTCTCACTCTTGATTCCTTCTAGATGGCCATCCTGGTTATCTATTGCTTTGTAACAAAACAACCCCAACCTTAGTGACATAAAATATCCACCTTTTGCGTGTGTGTGTGTGTGTACGTGTGTGTGCACAAATACTGTGGGTCAGGAATTTAGACAGGGCACAGAGGGGATGGCTTGTCTCCATGATGTCTCAGTAGGGAACGTTAGCTAGGAACACCCAGAGGCTACAGATGACTCACATGGCTGGGGGCTGGAATTATCTGGAAGCTTCTTTATTCATACTTGTGGTACCCTGGCCAAGATGCCTGTTTGGACCTCTTTCTTGCTGTGTGTTCTCAGTGATTCACCACATGGTAGCCCCACTGGAACTTCAAGCATCAGCATAGTCAGACTACTAATGAACAGTGTTTCAGGGGGGTGCCTGGGGGGCTGAGTCGGTTAGGCGTCTGACTTCGGTTCAGGTCACGATCTCGCAGTTCACGGGTTTGAGCCCCGTGTCAGGCTCTGTGCTGACGGCTCAGAGCCTGGAGTCTGTTTCAGATTCTGTGTCTCCTTCTCTCTCTGCCCCTCCTCCACTCTCCTTCTGTCTCTCTCTCTCAAAAATAAATAATAAAAACATTTTAAAAAATACATTAAAATCATGGTTCAGGGCTAGGAAAGCAGGAGTTCCTGCGTATGAGGTGGAGTTGGCCTCAGAAGTCACGTGGCCTCACTTCTGCCCTCTTCTATTGGTGGAAGTGGTTACAAGTGCACCCAGATTCAAGGGGAGAGGATATAGGCCCATCTCTTGGAAAGAAGAATGTTGGACAATTTGCAGGCATGTTTCAGAGCTACCATAACCACCTGCACTGTTTGTACCTTCTTCCTTCAGAAAAACACAGCCGAATTCATCCATATGTCACTTTCTTTCTCAAGGTCTGGCCTCACTTTCTGAAATGATAGTTAATAAAAAGTAGCAATTATTGAGCACTTACTTTGGGCCAGCAGCGGTGCTAACTGCTTCAGGTGAGGAATTACGCTATCATGCCCCCATTTTACAGACGGGAAACCAAGGCTTCCAACAGGCCTCAAGGTTGCCCCAGTGACCCAGGGAGGAAACCTCAGAGGTAAGATCCACACCCAGAGTTCCTTGTCTGCAGGGCCCATGCCCTTAATGCCCCTACCTCCCACGACCCTGCCTGTGAGCCCACCTGGCCCAGTTGGGTGGGCAGGACCTGGCTGCTTCCCACAAGCCTTCAGATACCACACGCGGCCTCCACATCGACTGCGTGTGGCTCCCTTCTGCCCTCACTCCCAGAGGGAAATCTTTTTTTTTTTTTTTAACATTTATTTATTTTTGAGGGGGGTGGAGAGGCAGAGAGACAGGGCGACAGAGCGTCCGACGCAGGCTCCGTGCAGAGAGCCCGATGAGGGGCTCAAACTCATGAACAGTGAAATCATGACCTGAGCCAAAGTCGGATGCTTAACGGACTGAGCCACCCAGGCGTCCCCCAGGGGGAAGTCTTATCTCCACGTGCCAGGAACACCTAGTGCTCCTCTCATTCCAGCCACGACTGGCGTACATGTGGCAGTTTCCTGGATGGTTTCCCTATAACAATGCTCTATGAAGCTTTTTTTTTTTTTTAATAAAAATCGGGAACAACCCAAATTTATTTCCAGCTGGGAAACGGGTAAACCGTGATACATCCATACAAAGAAATATCACGGAATAAGAAGAAGGAATGAATGACCTACCAATACTGAAAACAACACGCATGAGCCTCAAACGCGTTGCACTGAGTGAGAGAAGCCAGACTCACAGGGTTACATACCATGTGATTCCATTTATATGACATTCTGAAAAACGCAAAACTGCAGAGACAAGATCCATCAGGACTCTGGGGAGGGCTAGGAGCTGACCACAAAAGGGCAATGATAGATCATGATAGATACAGTGGAATATTATTCGGCCTTGAAAAGGGAGGAAGTCTGACACATGCTACAACACGGATGCACTTGAAGGATGTTACACTCAGTGAGATAGGCCAGCCACAAAGAGAGAAATGCTGAGTAATCTCATTTGTGTGAGGTCAGAAGTAGTAAATTCCTAGAAACGGAACATAGAATGGGGATGGCCGATGGCTGGGTCTGGCTAAAAGAGTTGCTGTCCGGGGCGCCTGGGTGGCTCAGTCAGTTAAGCCTCGGACTTCAGCTCAGGTCATGATCTCACGGTTCATGAGTTCAAGCCCCGCATGAGGCTCTGTGCTGACAGCTGAGAGCCTGGAAGCTGCTTCAGATTCTGTGTGTGTGTCTCTCTCTCTGCCTCTACCCCACGCACGCTCTGTCTCTGTCTGTCAAAAATAAATAAGCATTAAAAAAAAATTTTTTTTAAAGAGTTGCTGTTTTATGGGTACAGAGTTTCACTTTTGCAAAGTGTAAAAGCCCTGGGATCCACTGTACAACGATGTGAATATACTTAGCATTATATTTAAAAATGGTTAAGATGTAAAGAGCACACTTACCATAATGAACACTGAGTAACGGAAGGAATTTTGAATCATGGTTTTGTGCACCTGAAGCTAATACAACTGTGTATGTTAACTATCCTAAAATAAATAAAAAGCTTGGAGTGCCTGGGTGACTTCGTTGCTTAAGCATCTGACTCTTTGGCTCAGGTTATGATCTCGTGGTTTGTGAGTTCGAGACCCACACTGGGCTCTGCGCTGGCAGCTCAGAGCCTGCTTGGGGTTCTGTCTCCCTCTCTCTCTCTTCCCCTCCCCCCACTTTCTCTCTTTTTCTTTCTTTCTTTTTTTTTTTAACTTTTTTAATGTTTATTTTTTGAGAGAGAGAGACACAGACACAGACAGGGTAAGTGGGGGAGGGACTGACAGAGAGGGAGACACAGAATCCGAAGCAGCCTCCAGGCTCTGAGCTGTCAGCACAGAGACCGATGCAGGACTCAAACTCACGAACTGCAAGATCATGACCTGAGCCAAAGTCGGACGCTTAACCGACTGAGCCCCCCAGGCGCCCCTCTATCTTTTCCTCGAAATAAATAAAAATCGACTTAAAATTAAATTAAATTAAAAACTTAATAAAAATGGCTAAGACAATTTCAAATAAAAAACTAATTTAAACAAAGGCGTGATAGAGGTTTTCTGAAGGTGAGGGAGCTATTGTTTATCTTGACTATGATGGTGATTCCCTGACAGTATGTGTGTGTTAAACTCATTACGCTGGACACTAAACAGGGAGAATTTTACCGTATGTGAGTTATACCTAAGTAAGCCTGACTTAAAAACAAAACCGAGACATGGTTCTGGCACAGAAGTAGTCCATTCAGTCATTCAACATGTATTTCTTGAGGACATACTATGTGCCAGGCACCATTCTAGGCACTGGCGGGGGTACAGAGGCAATCGTCACCTGGTTTACATTTTTGTGAAAATGTGATACAGTGTCATGATCAGATAGACTCATGGAGTCAAAGTGGCAGTGCGGAAATAGAGGGAGATTTACCTCTATATATTCATATCTATGTGGAAAAGTATGTTTGTATATGAATTTAACAGAGGATAAAGATAACATTCCCAAATTCTAGAGGGAAAAATCCATTATTCAATGATTTCTAATTTTATACTGTATCTGCAAATAAATCCCCTGTAAAACCTGAAATGTAAAACAAAACTTTAACGCTACAAATGTAGAAACCATAAAGGAGATAGAAATATTTATGTAATCTTGGCCTGGGGAAGAGCTTTCTAAGCATGAAACCAAAGGCGAAGATTAATAGATTTGACCACGTGTAAATTGAAAAGCCTGACATCAGAAATGCTATAAATAAAACAAAATGTCAAACCATAATGAGAAAATATTATTTGCAGCATGTATTGTAGAGCAAGGATTAATATCCTTAATGCATAAAGCAGTGTTATGAATTGGTAAGAAAAAAGCGCATATTCTCATAAAAACGGGTAAAGGGCATAAAATGTGACATTTTAATTATTTTAGCTTTATATTTCAATGATTCATAAAACAAGCAATAAACATGATGGCCAAAAACATCAGAACTATATTCAGCATCAAGAAACGCAAAAGAAGACAGGGAAGAATTTTTTGAGGTCAAAGCTCTGAGTGATAACATCCGGTGTTACAAAACTCTGGAACTAGATGTTTCCATGCTCTCTCTGTCAGCAGTAACTTGTAGTGTGAGTTGGTATAAACTTTCTAGAAGATGATAGAATACTACGTATCGAAAGCCTTTAAGACAGTTATTTATTGCCTGTCGATTCCATTCCCCTCCGCCCATTTCTGCTCTGTAATGCAAACTACGTTTTCCGGACGCCTGGTTGGCTTGTAGCTGGCCAGGGGGAGGCAAAGGTGGAGAACGAAGGCGCGAGAACAAGAAGACACAGGGCTGTCTTTTGTTGACCTTTTGATGACCTCCGGAGTAGCACCAGCTGGCAGTCCGCACATGAGGCACATGGTGAGCCCTCAGAGATCAGGTGTCTGAGCCCCCCCTAGCACGGTTTTGTGGGTTGATTTGTGCCCCACCCCCCAGAGTCTCCCTTTGAACCCCTTGAGAAGGACCCAACCCTTGATTTCAGACTTCTGGTGTCCAGAACCATGAGAAAATACGTGTCTTTTGTTTTAAGCCACCTATGGTGGCACTTTGTTATGGGGTCCTAAGAAACTCCCGCAAGGACCCTGATTAAGTAAGTTACAGTAGAGTCCCAGAGCGGAAAGCAGTGCGATGATTAAACCATACGATCACGTTGTGGAAGAATTTGTGATGATAGGAAAAGGTGTTCCCGACGTGGTAAGTTAAAACGCAACATTCTACGTAATTTGAGCCTGTTTTTGTAAATTAACAGCAACAACAAACACGTATGTATGGTGAACAACAATCTGTAAGGCGATATACTAAAACCATAACATTAGCTCTACGCTGGGAGGGGGCAGTGTTGTGCGTGGCTTTCATTTTCTTTATTTTGATTACCTTGGTTTCTAAATATCCTACAACGAGCATGTCTCACTTTTGAACAAGAAAATAAAGGCCTTATTTGACCCTGGCAAGAACCCTATAAGGGAGTCCAAGCGGGGAGCCACATGCGTAATGTTCTATGGGGAAACTGAGGCCGCAGTGGGGGTGGGGTGGGGCAGGGGAAAGTCCTTCCTTCCCAGGCCACATCACGACTTGAAAGAGGACGTATTCATGGAGGGCTGGGGGACATTCCCTTCTCCCCTCGAAACCAAGCTCCATCCAGGGCATCCAGAGAACAAACGGAGTGAATGTGAGCTTCGATGATAAATTATCAAAGATGTCATGTGGAGAAACCAAATAACTCTCAGCTATTTTTAGCACCCTCTGTTTCCATCACTAACTCTACAGAACCTTGGACAGCTTCCCTAGGAGGCTATGTTGTCATTTACTTGGAAATTTGTTTTTCACTTGTTTTAAATTTTTATTACGATATCTCCAAACACTTAGGAGTATGGAGAACGGTGACGTACCATGTGCCCCGCCCTTACCTGTAACAGCCGTCAAAACTTTGTCATCCTGGTTTTATCCCACCCCACCCCCACCTTCTATTTTAAAGGAATTTGCAGACTTTATGTCGTGTCACTTATAAATACTTCCATTTGCATCTCAAAAAAGAGGGGTGTGAGGGATGTTTTCTTACATAACCTCAGTATTATTATCACATCGAACATCATGAACCATAATTCACTAATATGGCCTGATACTTGGTTCATAGTCAATGTCTCCCAGGGCCTGTTTTGGGCCACATTCTCAGCACAGGGGAAGTAGCTACTGTAGGGAGGCTTTCAAACATCCAGCATTAAACTGACGGTCACGTGATACGAGAAGGTGGTATCTCCCAAATCTCCATTACTCCTTCCCAGCGAAGGGGTAGGGTGAGACCGCTGCTATCGGAGAGAGAACAGGTATGAGACGGGACACATCATAACTCAGTGGAAAGAAGACTGATCTGGCTCTGCTGTGCGACATGGAGCATGTTACTTAACCTCTCTGTGTTCCCACTTCTGCTTCTGCCAAGTACGGAAAATGATCTGAGCCAGTGATTTGTTTATTTGTCCTCAGCTCTGTTACCTGGCCTTCCCGTCTGTGTCTCCGGGGTAGCAGCTTGAAGCCCGACGTTGGGCCCCAAACATGGCCCAGGGGAGGGGTGGGAAGAGTCGGGGTTCTTGATAATGTTGATGGGCTACTGAACTCACTGAGCCTGGAAACAGCCACCTCTGAACTTCCGGCTGCGAGAACCGGATGTGCTCACGGCTTAGATAATGGGTTTGGCAACTGCAGGAGGTATTTTTTTCCACGGAGGGGAGCAATTTTTTAATTAGGGACTTAAAAAAAAAAAGAAAAAGAGACCCACAGGCAGTTAGTTGTGAAAAACTGAACTTTCACAAGAACGCAATATACCCATTATACACGCTTCAAGAGAGTTCACTTGAACACGATCATGTAGCAAGTTACAAGTCATAACTGATGTGAAGTCAGAGCTAGAGTGTGATTCTATTGTCGACCACAAATTCCTTTTTTTTTCTTTTTTTTTCTTTTTTAAGTAGCTTCATGCCCAGTGCAGAGCA
The DNA here is from genome assembly GCF_028749965.1 of Puma concolor. Lineage (NCBI taxonomy): Eukaryota > Metazoa > Chordata > Mammalia > Carnivora > Felidae > Puma > Puma concolor. Next base: position 11,623,234 of record NC_141672.1, on the reverse strand, counting down.
CGATGCAGGGCTTGAACTCACAACCTTGAGATGAAGACCTGAGCTGAGATCAAGAGTCAGATGCTTACCTGACTGAGCCACCCAGGCGCCCCCGTCCCCCACTAATTCCTCAACCGGAGTTCATTAACCCAGTCATTTTCTTCCTCCTATGAGTATTTATTGAGCGCCACTGCGTACCAAACACTGTATGAGACACCAGAAAGTTCAAAGACAAAAGGCACAGTTCCCTCCTTCAAACAGCTCACAGGGCGAGGAGACAGATCTGCAACTAGACAAGCCTGTTAGCGAGTGATGGACGCTATGAGTGGACATTCATGTCTCGGGTTGCTTCGGACAGTCCCGTCTTCTGCCTATCCGGGAGTTGGTCATTCGCAGTGGCCCGCTGTTGCTCGCAAGTGTGTCCTTGCTTCGTTGCTAATTGTGAGACCCCCCTAACGACGACAGAAGCATGAACAAAGGCTCGTGGTAAAGAAGAGAGTTGTGCTTCTTCCGCGTTACCCTGGGGTTGTGTTTCGTCTTTACGCCATCCTGGTCCAGGCGGGTCCAGGCCATGCAGCAGTGAGGCCACTGTCCTATGGACACAGACTTCATCATTGCGTCTCTTTTTCTTCTCTCTTCTTTCCTCCCTCTTTGTCTCCTCCCTCCCTTTTTTCTTCTCCCTCCTTCCCTTCCTTCCTTCCTTCCTTCCTCCCCCCACCTTGTTCCCTTTTTTCTTCTCCCTCCTTCCCTTCCTTCCTTCCTTCCTTCCTTCCTCCCTCCCTTCCTCCTCCCTCCCTTTTTCCTTCTCCCTCCTTCCCTTCCTTCCTTCCTTCTCCTACTTCTCCTCTCTCTCCTTCTTCTTCTCTGTCATCATTGTCATTTTTGTATCAACCAAACGTATACCTTGCACCTAAAGAGTCAAACGTTGTATTTCATTGGCTCTAAGGCGATACAGATAGCAAATTACCCCCGAATGTAGCAGCTTCAAGCAACTATGCATGATGTCACACTGCTTCTGCATTTCAGGAACCTGGGACTGGCTTAGCTGGGTGGTTCTGGATCAGAGTCCCTCAGGAGGTGGCAGTAAAGCCGTCAGCCAGAGCCGCAGTCAGCTGTGGGCCTGTCATGGGGGTGGCGGATCATTGCCGAGACAGCTCACTCACATGGCTGTTGACCGAAGACCTTAGTTCTTTGTTGGCTCAGTTCCTCGGCGTGTGAGCCTCTCCTCAGGGCTGCTTGAGTGTCCTTACTACGGAGCAGCTTGCTTTCCCCAGGGCTAGTGAACCAGGAGAAAAAGAGCAGGGCAGAAGCCACAGCGTCTTCTATGACTCGGTCTTGGAAGAGACGTACCATCGATTTGCTGCTATTTTGCACAGATCTGATGCAACGTGGAAGCAGGGGGTGGAATACCAGGAGACAGGAATCATGGGACCATCTTGGCGACTGGCCAGCCCAGGAGGTAAACCCTCTGAGACCTTGCATTTCGGAGCATCTCCCTGGCAATACACTGAGTTGATAGTCCACTAGCTACATAGTTCCACACTGGGAACACTTTTCAGAATCTTGAAGGCATTCCTTTGTTAGTCCTGGCTTCATGGCTGCTGTTGAGAATTCCACCAACATTTGGATTTTCCATCCTTTTCTCTCTTGTCACCTCTTCTCTTTGCGCCCCGCATCCTGAAATTTCACCAGCACATGTGGGGTCCCGGAGTGGGTTTATCCTTGCCCGCTGTCCTGGGCACTCAACAGACCCTTTCAGTCCAGAACCCAATGTCTGTCACTTCCTCCTCTTCCACTGCCCTGTCCTTCTGCTTTCTCTGGCTCTTCCTCCTCTCCTATTATACGGCTATTGAAACTTCAATCTTCTTATTTTTAATTTCTCTGCCTTTTCCTCCACTTTCTAGGAGATCTTCTTGGTGCCTGGCTGGCTCAGTCAGTACAGCGTGTGACTCTTGACCTTGGGGCTGTAGGTTCAAGCTCCACACTGGGTGCAGAAATCACTTTTTAAAAAATAAAATCTGGCACATCTCCTTCAGTTAATCTTCCTACCCTCCTGTTGAATTCTCACGAAGACCGTCATCTGTTTATTTCCAAGCATCCCGACTTTATCCCCAGATGTTCCTTTTTTTTTTTTTTTTTTTTTTTTTTTTTAAACAGACGGCATCCTGTTCTTGCTTCAGGATTTTTAGTGGCTCTGGAGCCAGAGTGCCTGGATGACAAAGCCGGGCTCCCACTCAGCAGCTGTAGAACCCTGGGCAGGTGCTTAGCACCGTGAGGTCTTGGTTTTTCTATCCACCAAATGGGGGTTAAAACAATAGTACCTGCTACGCTCGTTTTCTGAGGCTGCCGTAACAAAGTGTTACACACTGCATGACTGAAATGAACAGGAATTTATTATTTCACTTCTGGAGGCCAGATGTCTGAAATCAAGGGTGGGTCCTCCCAGAGGGCCAAGGGATAATCTGCTCCATGCCACCTGCTGACCCCTGAAGGCTGTCTGCATTCCTCAGCCTGTAGACACTTCCCTCACATGAAGTCCTTCCTGTCTTCCTGTCTTGCAGTCCAAATTTCCCTCATCTTAGAGAGACTCCGGTCCATGGAGTAGGGCCCACCCTCCTCTCATGTGACCCCACCTTAACGTGATTCCATCTACAAAGACCCAGTTCCAAATAAGAAGTTAGCGGTTGAATGTATCTTTTGGCGGGGACACAAGTGTACCCACTACATCTGCCTCATAGGGTTTTGTAAAGATTACTGTGTGTTGGGTATAACGGTTGTTATTATCATGCTTTTATTACTCTGAGGATGCTAATAATAATTTGTGTGGTTTTTTTTTAAAAGTTCTCCTCCTGCGTGGTTCTCCTTTCCCCAATTTCCTTCTTTCTGTTTGTTCTGGCCACTGTCAAATGTCCGGTGGCCACTGGCTGGACGCACCTGCCTCGGGGTGGGAAGTAGAAAGCTGATTGGAGCTTAGGGTTGGTGGGAGGAGCTTGTCCACGGCAGGCTTCACTGTGATTGGTCAATTTCTTTCACTTGCAGGCGTTCTCTCCGGGCCTCCTCAAATGCTCCATCCCTTACGGGAAACGAAATGCTACTTGCAGGGGCATTGGGAGGCGGGTGCACCTGCCTTAAGAAGAGTGTACTTGGGGCGCCTGGGTGGCTCAGTCGGTTGAGCGTCCGACTTCAGCCAGGTCACGATCTCGCGGTCCGTGAGTTCGAGCCCCGCATCGGGCTCTGGGCTGATAGCTCAGAGCCTGGAGCCTGCTTCCGATTCTGTGTCTCCCTCTCTCTCTGCCCCTCCCCCAGTCATGCTCTGTCTCTCTCTGTCTCAAAAATAAATAAACATTAAAGAAGAGTGTACTTAAGCCATCCCTGGACGGTCCTTGGTGTCCCCAGTCCACTGGCTTTCTGTTGTATCCTCTTTGGAGAGTAAACCCCCAGACTTCTGCAAAGGCCCTTGTCTTGGTCCCGTTTCATTCCATTTCCTGAAGCATCCATGGCTGCCCGCGTTTTAGTCTTGGTTGGGGGGGGGGGGGTGGTCATGAATACAAATTGGGGTGTTGCCGGCTGTCTCCGCTGTGGACTCAGGATTCCGCTGTCTTGGATTTGCTGTTGGGTCAGCTCTTCTCCAGCGACTGTGCGGGTGCCAATGGCCACTGCGTGTGCTTCCTGCCGGGGTGTCTTAGTCTTTGTGGGTGGAGCCTGGACAAAGGCTCGCAGGTTGTGTGGTGTAAGAGCGACAGCATCTCCTGTGCACTAGACCCTCTTCTAAGCACATCACATATATTTAGCCCCTTAATGCTCACATCGTCCCCATGGGGCAATGGGGACACGAAACAACAAAAGGGGCTAACTAACTTGCTTCGGGTGACCCAGCTAGCGCGAGGTGGTGCCAGCACTGGGACCCAGACAATTGGGCTCTAAAGCCCATGCCCATGTTCTTAGCCACCCCGCCACCCCATCCCAAGCAGTGCAGTCCGTCAGGGAAGAGTGGGGGAGCCCTCCTGGGGCCACGATGTCCTCACAACCTGTAGTCCCCTTTGAAACAGCATTTTGAAGAAAAACATAAGCACAGGGAATATCCTCATGAAGTTCCAGGGGACTTTTAGGGGGTCTCCCAAACGAAAGGCGTGTACCTACAGGCAGAGAGAGACGTCAGTCCCTCCCATAGATGCCTCCGTCTCAGGTGCGCTCCAGATCACCCCTCCCCCAGCTGCTCTGTAAGGCGCGCAGGTGTTTAAGGGTGGCTGTGCTTTGGAGGCAATATTAACCTCCTCGGTGGCGGGGAGAGCACCCAGTGCAGCACCTGACACATAGTAGGTGCTCCGTGACACACAGTAGGTGTGCCTTCAGTATTTGTCGAATGTGGAGATTAATGCCGACCCCTCTCCCACCTCTCTTCTTTCTCCTGGTGGTCCCATAACCAGGCCAACTACTCCCCTTCAACTCTCTCTGAGTACAAACAAGCCCACTTGACTGGATTCGACCCCCATTCCTTGGTGTCCGACTCTCGCAGGCTAGCCCTCTGTTTCTGGCCCCAGCTTGCCTCTTGGAAACAGCGACGAAATCTCTGTAGTCTCACTCTTCAGCTCTTCCCCATGCTGGCTGCACTTCGTGGGACACACCCTAGGTCTTGTGTTAGTCTGAGCCACTGCAATAAGAATCCCAAAAGACAGTGACTCACAAAGATAGAGGTTGCTTTCCTTCTCACATAAATGTCTAAATGTGGGCAGATGTGGTAAATGATTGGCCCCTCTCATCACCCCTTTCTAGACTCGCGTTCTTTGCCACATTTCTTTACACTCCCCTCGCTAGAAGTACCAGACGCTCCCCTGTGCCGTCGCGTAAGGCTCAAGGATTTGACTTGCCATGGCCAAGTCAAAGGAAGTGGGAGGAAGGGAAAACGTTCCAGCAAAACTAGGCTATAAGAAGGCTTCCATGCTTCTGTTTGTCCCTCTTGTTCTCTTGCTTTTTGGCATTGAAGGAACAATCCCCAGCTAACCAGGGAAGATGAGAGGAATGTGGAGCCCACTCGGACCCAAACGGAAGCTCGACCACCGGCAGGTCTCAGCCAGAGCCTGCAAACACGTGAGTGAACTATGTGCCCGTGGTTGTAGGCTGTCCAGGCTTTGTGGCCATGACAGTGACAGTCCAGGAAGGGCACACAGCTGTGCTTCGTGAAGTGACTCATGGACCAATCATGAGATCAATGAGTCAATCATGAGATCATGGCCCGAGCCGAAATCAGGAGTCAGACGCTTACCCAGCTGAGGCACCCAGGTGCCCAACTCTGCTGTCCTGACACGAGACTCCATCTGTGTCCATGGCAGGTGCTCCAGACACTGGGAGAAAACCAAAGGTGGGCAGGGTGCATGGCTCCACTTAAGGGAACTGCCCCAGAAGCTGTTCACAACACTTCTGCACGTAGCTCACGGGACTGAGCTCAGTCCCAGGGCCTGCAAGGAGGCTGGGGAATGTAGGCTTGTTTGGGGCTGAATTGTGTCCCCCTAAATTGATGCCCTGAAGTCCTAACCCCCAGTGCCTCAGAAGGTGGCTGTGTTTGGAGTTAGGGTCTTTAAAGAGGTAATCAAGTTAAAATGAGGTCGTATGGGTGGCCCCTAATCCCACGTGACTGCCAAGATTAGGACACAGACACGCACAGGGGAAAGACCTTGTAAAGACACGGAGAGGAGACAGTTCTCTACAAGCTAAGGAGAGAGGCCTCAGAGGAAATCAGCCCTGGGAGCACCTTGGTCTTGGACTTCCAGCTTCCAGAACAGTGAGAGAATAAATTTTTGTTACTTAAATACTTTGCTACACTTTTGTTATGGCAGTCGAAACAAACTCATACAGGCCGTAGCCGGGTGGTCATGTTCCCAACTTCAGGGAGACTGGTGATCCTATTACTAAAAAAGAGAAAGGAAGGAGAGATTCTGGGGGCAGTTAAGTCTCCCTCAACGTCTCCCTCCTGTGTCTGATCTAGCAGACCAGCTGTCTCCAGGCCCTGGTGATGTGTGGGCTCTAGAATATGTCTGTTGGCTATGTACCCAAAACCAACGTGGTCATTCTCTGCATTTGATTTTATGCATTTGCAAACATGATACTGAGAAGGGGTCTGTAGTCCTCAGCAGATTATGGCCTGGTGTCCGTGGCTCCTGGAGCACTTCCCGGGTCACAGGCTCGTGCTTGTGCCTTACTGACACCGTCTGTAGTGTGGTGGCACACGCAGCTTCCTAATTCCACCTCCGGTGTGTGCCAGCAGGAGGGGCAGAGAAAATGGGGCAGTAGAGGCGCCAACCAGTCAGTCCCACAGGGGCTCCGGAGCTGGATAGCCCTCCGAGGGTTCCAGATTAAGGCAAGGGGGTTGGGTCTTGGCATCCCCACGGGGACTGCCATTGGAGACCAGCTGCCTGGAGATAAGAAGATGAGGAGTGGCCTCAGGGTACTCACCTTCCTTCCGGCCTGCCTTCCAGGGGAGGGGCTCAGCTGGGAGCCACTGGCAGAAAGTTCTGACAGCTGGGAGAATGGGGGCCTGGGGCCTGCACCCTGCAGCACGTGCTAATTCCCGGCCTGGCGGCCCCTCGACCATGCACCCTTCCGTCCATGTGTCCCTCTCTTGGCAGCCTGTAGCTCCAAGAGACATGTAAACACCTGGGGATTATCCTTTTGGGCCTGGGAGGAAGCTTTCGCTTTTGAATATCAGATCTCAAAATTTCCACCCAGAGGATTCTTGCTGTCTGAAACCTGCTGCGGGCCCAGGCGGGGGTGCTAGGCGGGGAGCCTGGCCCAGCTGGGCGGCCCTCCGTGATGGACTCACCTCTGCTTCCACGTCTGCCCGAGTGAGAGTGGACATCTGTGCACGGGGCTCGGAGGAGTGTGGGCGAGAGGCGGTCGGGCCAGGGCAGGCTAAGCCAGAGGCTTTGCTTTCTTCCTGGGCTTCCCACATCTGCTGAGGCTGCCCTTGACTTCTGCTACGATGGAGGTCTTCTTAACCACCTCTGTGCGTGGACCGCTGAGGGGAGCCAATGGACCCCTTCTCAGGGTAAGGTAAGTGCATATGATAAAATACAGAGGATTTAAAAAACGACAATGATATTAGAATAAACTTATCCGAATATTGTAAAAACTGGGGCGCCTGGGTGGCTCGGTCGGTTAAGCGTCCGACTTCGGCTCAGGTCACGATCTCGCGGTCCGTGAGTTCGAGCCCCGCGTCGGGCTCTGGGCTGACGGCTCGGATCCTGGAGCCTGCTTCCCATTCTGTGTCTCCCTCTCTCTCTGCCCCTCCCCCGTTCATGCTCTGTCTCTCTCTGTCTCAAAAATAAATAAACATTAAAAAAAAAGAATATTGTAAAAACCGATTTTGTGTCATAGTTCCATAGGTGGTTCTTTTCCGATGCTTTGATAATAAGACTGGGCAAGAGTAATCTATTTCTATACATGTCTAATAAAGATCATAACATCAAAGCAGTGATGAGCATACATGATATTTCAAGAGATCTGTGACAACTATAATATGATATAAAAAATATCTGCGCTTTTGCTTGGCTTCAAAGTACTACTAATATAACTGAGGCATGTCGCCTATGATATCATTTTTCTCATCTAAGTTCATGGACTCCCCCAAATTCTATCTACACATCACTTGGGGGGCCAGAGACCCCAGATTAAGAACTCCTAGGGGCGCCTGGGTGGCTCAGTCAGTGAAGCATCTGACTTAGGCTCAGGTCACGATCTCGCGGTTCGTGGGTTCAAGCCCCGCGTCGGGCTCTGTGCTGACAGCTCGGAACCTGGAACCTGCTTCGGATTCTGTGTGTGTCTCTCTCTTCCTGCCCCTCTCTTGCTCACACACTCTCTCTCTCAAAAATAAACATTAAACATTGTTTTGAAATAAAAGAACTCCTATTTATTATTCTGTTGGTAGTTGAAAGAAGCTGAGCTCAACCCTGGAGCCAGGAGCTGGATTTTACAGCCCAGCTGCTCTCCTCCCCACCACCAGCCACACACACATACCCCCCACCCCGCCCTAAACTCCTCGGCATCTGCAGGCTGGTGATCAGCCATAGTGGTCTTCCGGCAAGCCTCAACACATGACCTGTGACCGATAATTACTTGTCCATCCATCCATCCATCCATGCATGCATGCATCCATTCAGGCATCACTCACCAAATGTTTTTAGACCTGGGCTCTGGGCTGGTATCTCAAGAGGTTTCCAGGCTGATGGATGAGGGAACGCATAAATAAACAACGATATAATATTAGTGCTAATAAGAGGTATGAACAAAGAGAGGCAGACACAAAGTCAGAGGCTGGGAGGGTATCCCAGACAGAGCCAATGTCATGTGCAGTGCCCTAAAGGCAAGAAAAGTTGGGGCACGTCCGAGAAACTGTGTGGCAACAAGGTGGGGAAGGAATGAGACATGAATCTAGGGTGGTGGTCACAGGTATGGATTTCATCAGCCACTGACATCTCCAAACAAGACAATGACATGATTAGCTCTACAGAGGCAGGGATATGGTTTGGAGAGGGGAAAGATTAGAGGCAGGAAGGTCAGTTAGGAGTTTCTGGAACAAGCCCAGCATGAGGTGATGAGACTGAGATCAGGTACTAGCCAGTGGCTGTGGAAAGAGACCAGGCATAAGAGACATTTCTTACATAGAACAGACTGGAACTGATGACCAGTGGGGTGTGGGGAGTGAGGACGACTTCTGGCTCTTCGAGTTGGAAACTGGGGGTCTGTTCATGCACTAATCCAGATTGGGGACCTGGGGACAGAGTGGGGAAGGCAAGGAGATGACGAGTTTGACTTTGAGTTTGCTAAGTTATTCGAGTTCCTGGAGCACACCATGGTGCCTTGTCAGTTAGGGAGCTGCCCCCATGGAGTGGGTAGGTGAGAATCAGTCCTGTGTTCGACTTTTCTTTCCTCAGAGAAGGAAAGAAAAAGCCCCAGAATGCAACGGGCCCTTCCCAGACATGCCTCTCAATATCGCGTGGGGGCTGCGATGGTTACATCGAGAGTCTGTTGGGTAAGACACTGAGCATGAGCACGTCACGGGGTGAGGTGTGGAATAGCGGACAACTCAGCTGCGAGTTCGAGGTCAGGGCGGGCCAAGCAGAATGTACAAGTTTCCTATGGCTGTTGTGACAAAGACTGGAGGCCTTAACGAGAGAATTTATTGACTCACGGTGCTGGAGGCCAGAAGTCCCAACTCAAGGTGTTGGGAGAGCTGGCTGTTCCTTCTAAGGGCTGCGAGGGAGGGCTGTGTCCCAACCCCTCCCCTCGGCTTGTAGAAGGCCATCTCCTTCCTATGCCTCTTCACACCTGTCTTCCCCCTGTATGTGTCTTTGTGTCCGAAGTTGTCCTTTGCATAAGGCCAGATTGCGTTAGGGCCCCTTCCCCAATGACCTCGTTTTAACTTGAGTGGGCTATAAAGTTTCCTCTCCAAATAAGGTCACATTCTGAAGTACTGGGATTGAGGACTTTCGCGTGTGAATTCTGGAGGGTGGGGGGGTACGTAAGTCATCCCGTAACACAGAATTCGAAGCCAGTGCAGAAGAAAGATCCTGTGGGACCGGCCTCAGAGTATGTCAGAGAGCAGTCAGGGCCGTGAAGAGTTCTGCTTAAACATCTCCCCAGGGCTGGGGCTGAGGACGACCAGGTAGACAGTGTGGCAAGCGGGAGCCAGGAAAGGCGTAGGAGCAGGGGGAGAAGTCACTCATATCTGTGCTTCGGGAAGATCTCGTGAGGAGAAGCGAGCAGCCGTGTGACCACCATGAGCCAGCACCCTCCTCCCCTGCCCCCTCCCCCAGGGCAGCAAATGAAGGACTCTGAACCTTCTGGTACCTCTTGCCTGGAGCACAAATCCAGACCGTAGCACAGGAACAAAGGGACCAACAGATCAGCCGCGGCGGGGACCTGAGTGTTTCCAGAGAAGTCCCCTAGGCCCCGCTCTTTGTCAGAACAGGCAGGATCCCAGGGATTAGAAGGAGCGGTGGCCCAGCTGGGTTAAGCGAGCATTATTAACCCCTGTGACAGGCCCTGAGGTCTCTCGCTGATCTCCTAACCTGAAGGCTCCTGAAACACCGGACGATTAATGGCAGATCACTTAAAACCAGTTCAGTTCACTCTTGGAGATGAATGTCAGCCCTGCCCTCCGGAAGCCTCCGGAGCCAACCAGTGCTGCATTGCCCGGGTTTTCTGGAAGCAGAGAGGAGTGCAACAATGCTCCCTTGGGGGCCTCTGGCTGCTGCTGGGTGTCCTTTGCGGGCCTTCCTCGGAGGGGTTACTGGTTCTGTGTTGCTGCAGGTTAAGGGTCCGTCCCCAGGGAGGGCGTCCTCTGGGTTAGGCAGACTTGGCTGTTCCTGGAGCGGGGGGGAAGGGGGGGTGGCTGTCCCCCGACATCCGAGGACTTGGACAACGCTGGGCTCTACACTTCACGACCAGCAAGAGCTTTTCTGGCTTTAGATTCAGGGTGGCCCTGCCAACCCGCTCTCTCTCTCTCTCTCTTTTTAAAGTTTATTAAATTATCTTGAATGAGAGAGAGAGAGAGCCGGAGGGGCAGAGAGAGAGGGAGAGAGAGAGAATCCCAGGCAGGCTGTGCACTGTGAGCACAGAGCCTGAAGCGGGGCTCAAACTCACAGTGAGATCATGACCTGAGCCGAAACCAAGAGTCGGAAGCTTCACCGACTGAGCCCCCGCAGGTGCCCCGGTTCTCTCTTTTTGGGTCTCTGTGTCTCTCTTACGGCCCCTGTCTCTGGGGCTCTGCCCCTCTTTCTGAGTCTGCCCTCGTTGTGTTTGTCTTTCCTGCCTCTCCCTTTGCATTAAGTTCTCGGTCACTCTGTGTGTCTCTCTCTCTGTGTCCCAGCCCTCTTTCTGTCTGCCTTACCATGTCCTTCTGTCTGTCTGCTTCCCCTTCATCTCCAGGCCTCTGTGTCTGTGTCCACGTTTGCCTCTGGATCTCTTTGTCAGCGTATCTCAAAGCGCTGGGTTTTCCTCTGGTCTTTGGTGGCTGTGGTGGTGACATTAGCTGGGAAACCTAAAGTCAATCTCGAAGATTCACACCCACATTAGCATGTCAGAAGCACAGACCCACCGGCAGGAAACAGCCTTTCTTGTTCCTGTCCTCCCCTGCGCTTTCCACCTGACTCGTTTGACAACGGAACCATTTTACCTCCAAACACCTACCAACATCCTGCGGAATAATCTCAGGTTTCTGCTCTGCGCTCTTGGCCCTGCTCCCTGTTTGTCTTTCCAGCTCCCTCTCTGTCTTTTCTCTCTGCGTCTCTGAGTCTCTGTCTCCTACATTCCTGAGTCCTCACCCTCCCCTTTGTGTAGCTCTCTCTGGGTTGGCCAGCCCCGGGCTGTAGGTCTCAGGTTTTTTTCCCCCTCTTCCTCTGTTTGCTGACTGGCTCTCTGTATTTCTGTGTGTGTGTGTGTGTGTGTGTGTGTGTCTCCTGTTTCTGCTATGCCCCGGGACAGCCTCGGCCTGAGGTCCAGGATGGGTGGGGGTTCCTTGGCCTTTCTCAGGAGCCTGGGTGCTGGGATGGCGAGTGGTGAGCAATGTGGGTCAGAGTGAGGCTGAGTGAGGGCCCTTTTCCACCACAGGTGGAAGGGAACCAGGGGATCACAATGCCACGGCTCCTGAGTGTGTTCCAAGTCCCGGGTGGCAGGTGCGGGTGGAGGGGCACAGGCTAGCCTGCTGCAGGCCTGGTGGGGGTGGGGGGGTGGGGGGACGTGCCTGAGCCCCACAGACTTCCACTGCCCCTGCCGGGTTAGCCCCGGGGCCACATGGGCCGAGGACTAATACGAAGTAAATACAGAGGGGAGAGGAGTGAAAAGAGGCTTGAGGAAGCACATTGCTGGTCTTTCCTCCTGATCCCAGTTCTCCTCTCTCTGCTTGCCCTGTGACTCGGCTCCTTAGCTCGGGCCTGCGGCCTCCTTCCTCTCTGTTGGCCTTTCGAGCAAGCTGTTACCTGTTTCTGCTGCGTGAGCGGGTCCTAAGAGGAAGGCCTGATATGCGTTGGATGCTTCGGACCTGAGATGTCACCAAGAACTTTTGCACGTGTTGGGGCAACAACCCAGTGAGAGAGCAGCCCCGTTCCCGTTTCGTGGATGAGGAGGCCAGAGAGGGTGAGTGAGTTGCCCAGCATCACACAGCAAAGAAGAGAAGCTCAAGTCAGCCAATGCAAGTCCACCTTTCGATCCCTCCCCCACCCCCACCCCCCACGGCCTCCATGGACTCCTCCGGAGGGGGTCGGGTCTTTCCCAGAAACAAGCCAGTTCCCTCACCCTCCTGCTGGCTCTGGCCCTCTTCGCAGTGCGGCTTGGGGCAGGACAGCACCCCGGCTGACACCAGACCCCTCGGGCTTCCTGGGCTCACCCCGCCCAGGCCTGCTGAACCCCGAGCCACACTGGGCGGGGGGGCTGAGGCCCCGGGGTGGGGAGTCTGCACCCCGACCCCGGCAGGTCCTTTGCTGATCTGTCTTCTTTTCTTCTAACCTCGGCTCTACGGTGCCAGGAGGAGCTGCAAAGAGGGAGCTGGCGCTGATACAAATTATTTTGGATTCCGGAACACTGACCGTCAGCGACTTTGGCAGCAGGTGAATTTCCAGTCTTGTCTTACATAAGGAAACACCAAGTTCACGTTTCCAAACATACGAGAAAACCGTTCCTCCGCGGTGACCCGCCATCAGAAGGGCGACATGAGGACACATGGTGGAGCAGGGCTGAGCAGAGAGGGGGCTCGGGGCGGCCGTGACAGTGGCCGGCCCCCAAAGGCCGGCGTGGATGCCCGTAGCCATGGTGCTGAGAGCCTGCAAAGAGCTGGCCTTGCTCCAGGCCCAGGGCCCACTCTGTCTCATGTAACCATCACAGACGCCCTGGAGGCAATCGCCACCGTTCCTGATCTAGAGAAGAGGAATCTGAGGCTTGGACCCCAAAGCCCCAGGTCCCCAAGTCAGGAGTGTCGGAACGCGAGCCTTGTTCACCGTACCGCGAAATGAGTTTCCCCTGGGAGGTGCTGAGCGCTGTTGAAGCAGTGACCTGGTTGCTGTATAATTGGTAACAAACCTCAGGCAGGGGTTGGACTAAATGCCTTTGGTCTCAGGCGCTTGAAGATTCTGACCAACCTCTGTGCACATTGTCTAGAGGAAGACCAGAGTTTCCCTGGGTCTCCAGTAGGCATCTGGAAGGAGCTCACCTGGGAAAGGAGATTATCTGACTGGTACCGACAGCAACATCATTTGTCGGGAGGAGGAATTGGGGAAAGCCTCAGTGCCCATCGGGAAGAGTCTAGGGGATGCCTAGGGTGGCTCAGTTGGTAAAGTGTCAGACCCTTGATTTTGGCTCAGGTCACGATCTCACAGTTTCATGAGTTCGAGCCTCGTGAGCCTGTTGAGATTCCCTCTCCTCTCTCTCTGCCCCTCCCCCACTCACACTGCCTCTGTCTCTCTCAAAATAAACTTAAAAAAAAAAAAAAAGAGTCTAGGGGCACCTGGGTGGCTCAGTCGGTTGAGCGTCTGACGTCGGCTCAGGTCATGATCTCTCGGTTTGTGAGTTCGAGCCCCGCGTCGGGCTCCGTGCTGACATCTCAGAGCCCGGAGTCTGCTTCAGATTCTGTGTCTCCCTCTCTCTCTCTCTGCTCCTCCCCCACCCACATTCTATCTGTCCTTCGAAAATAAACAAACATTAAAAAAAATTTTTTTTTTAAAAAGAGTCTGGATAAACAAACAATAGATCAGCAACTAAAACGACCTAAGGAGCTCTCTGAGAACGACGAGGAGCAAGGTCCAAGATACATCAGTCAGCAAGACCAAGTGGCAGAGTGAGATACACAACAGGAAATCATTTATGTTAAAAGATACACAAAATAGGGGGCACCTGGGTGGCTCAGTCGGTTAGGCGGCCGACTTCGGCTCAGGTCATGATCTCGCGGTCCATGAGTTCAAGCCCCGCGTCGGGCTCTGTGCTGACAGCTCAGAGCCCGGAGCCTGTTTCCGATTCTGTGTCTCCCTCTCTCTCTGACCCTCCCCCGTTCATGCTCTGTCTCTGTGTGTCTCAAAAATAAATAAACGTTAAAAAAAAATAAAAAAAAAAAAAGATACACAAAATACAAAGTCGTATGTTTCCGCGTGTACTTTTCAGTGTATATCAAGAGGTCCAGAAGGAGACACCCCACACTGACCCCTGGGCTGGGCTCCCTTCAGGGGAAGACTGGCGTGAAGGAGACATAGCGTACGGGTGGTGGTGGGGATGGGGAGTGGGGGAAGCTGGGCTTTCTCTGCAGTGCTTGAATGGCTTACAGCAAAAAATATAATCGTGTGCTTCTTGAGCAGAAATAAATGCGTAAGAAAAGAAAAAGAAAAGGGCACTCTGCTTTGTGAATAATAAATACATGGGGTGGCAGCTGGATTTGATGGATCGATTCATTCATTCACTCAGCCAATAAACATTAAAGAGTTTAATGTCCTCTGGGACAGGCCCTGTGCTGGGGACTGGAGCTGCAGGGATGACAGACGGAGCCCGTGTCCCCAGGGAGCTTAGGATCCAATAAGGAAGGTGTGTGGCAATAACAACCAGGGTGATAAAGTCATTCCAGGAGCTGTGACAGCCCGGGGAGTCGCATAATATCTGGCTGGCCTGAAAATATCCTGAAATTTTCGTCCAGAGGGTGATGTTTAGGTGGGGCTCTGCAGGGGCTAGAAGAACTTGACCAGTAGCTAGGAGGAAGGCTCCTGGCAGAGGGGGTGGCCTGAGCAAATGCCACACGGCAGGGGAGCCCAGAGCCGCTCTCTGGTGGACCGTGACTAGTCTTCCCACCCAGCTCCCTTCCTCCCACCCAGCCAACGTGGGTGACCTGGTCTGCCAGGGCACCTGCATGAAGGCCCCCAGATTCTAGAGCAACTCAGTCCTCTGAGCCATATAATCTCTCTGATCCTGTTTCTTGTCTGGAAAAGGTTGGGGGCAGGGAGGAGAGTCCCTGCCCTGCCAAGTTTCCAGGATCATCATGAGGCTCAGGTGGGGTAACGGTTGGAAAAGTGTTCTACAGGGGCGCCTGGGTGGCTCAGTCGGTTGAGCGTCCGACTTCGGCTCCGGTCATGATCTCGCGGTCCGTGAGTTTGAGCCCCGCGTCGGGCTCTGTGCTGACGGCTCAGAGCCTGGAGCCTGCTTTGGATCCTGTGTCTCCCTCTTTCTCTGCCCCTTCCCTGCTCACGTTCTCTCTCCTTCTCAAAAATAAATAAACATTAAAACAAAATTAAAAGAAAAAAAGAAACGTGCTTTATAAACCAGAAGCATCAAACAAATATTTGAATTCTAGTCTTGCTTTTTCGAGTCTGAGCCAATCGCTTATCCAGAAACATTTTTAAAAAGGATGTGAATTTCCCCCTCCCTCACCCCCAGCCCTCCCTCATCCCCTGGGCACACAAGACGTTCTCAGGCCAGCCATCCACTGGTTAGGGACACAGGGGAGGGGGCCAGGGAGTGGGACGAGGGAGGAGATAGCCTCATCATAGCCATGGATCATGAGGACACTTGTCCTTTCCAGCAGGTCTGTGGAGCCCGGCCGGCTCAGGCCCAGCAATGAAGTCACCAAATAGGATTTTCTTTGCTCTCAGACTTGGCTGTTTTCTATTTTCTTAACCTCTTGCCAAAGAAACCAGCAGAGGACAGTTCTGGTGTTTCTCTTGGAGGGACCCAGGGGCCACCGTGCTGACATGGCCATGGTCACCTCAGGCCCTCTGTAGCCTGGGGTGTGAGTAGAACTGCCCTTGGAAGCCGCCAGGGGTCCACTTGTCTTTCTCAGGGATCAGAGCAGTGAGGACGAGGGCCGCAGCCCCTTCAGCCGTGAGCAGATGAGACCAGTATCTCGTGGGGATGGCGGCAGGGGCTTCCAAGGCTCCGCTGAGCTTTGCATAGCTTGACTCATTGTGGATTTCCGTCCAGAACCCAAGAGCAAGGGACGGTCCCTGAAAGCTGTGAACGGCACTGTTGTCCCAGATAGAAAATCGACAATGGTCTGCAGGGGGACGGTCGTGTTTGAGAGTCCTGCCCCTCATATACAACACGGGCCTGAGAAACCCAGGTTCACAATTCATCAAGCAAATTCAGAAGGCAGCCCAGGGGAAGTCAACGGTAACCCACAGCCTTGCCTGTTGTATCCAGCTCACAGAACAGGAGCAGTGGGCATGGTGGGAAATGGGGCTGAAACCTGGACCCTGGGATCCTGGCTCATGGTCTGGGGGCGTGGGGGTGGGGGCACAAACATGTCGTGAAACAGGACAGATTCTGTGATAACAGGTGTGTTCGAGGGCCCCGAGGCCATGCTTAGGTTTGATGATTTGCCGGAAGGGCTCACGGGACTCAGAAAGCTATTGTACTCCCAGATGTGGTTTGTAACAGCGACTGGACACAGACTGAAATCAGCAAGGGGTTAAGGTGCGCAGGGTGAGGTCCAGGAGACACGAGGCACCAGCTTCCCTGTGCCTCTGCCAGTGGAGTCTTACACACGGTGCCTGATTCGTGTGGCAACATTGGGCGACAGAGAACCGTGGTGCCGTGGTGCCCAGCTCCTCACGGAGACATGGCTGACCTTACTCAGTCTCCCAGACGTCAGACTGATAGCACATGGCCCAGAGTCTCCATCCTAAGTCCCCTTGTTTGTGGGGACTGTCCAGCATGGCCCAAAGACACTCCTGGCAGGAAGAATAAATAGTCCAAGGACTCAGAGGGTTTCTCTCAGGAGCCTATCAAGGGCCGGACCTCTCTTTGGAATGTGCCAGGTGTGGACAACCCAGGCCTGTTGGGACAGTCCTCTATTGCCCCCGAGATTTCATAGAGAACTCGGACAGCCTGAGCCTCTCCCCTGCTGGGTAAGACTGTGTGGGGAGAGGAGGCAGGAGAGAAGCTGGCTGGGCTGGCCTGAAGCCCTCAGGGTCACCGCTGGCAGGAGAAAGTTGCTACATCACACTGAGGGAAGGTTGAGAGCAGACAAGCAACTCAGACTGCCAAAGCATCCGCTCAAAGAGGGAAGTCCTGCTGGGTCCAACGTTGTTATAAAGAGTTAGTGTAAGGGGCGCCTGGGTGGCTCAGTGGGTTAAGCGTCCGACTTCGGCTCAGGTCATGATCTCACAGTTCGTGAGTTCGAGCCCCGTGTGGGCTCTGTGCTGACAGCTCGGAGCCTGGGGCCTGCTTTGGATTCTGTGTCTCCCTCTCTCTTTGTCCCTCCCTCACTCATTCTCTCTCTCCTCTCCTTCTCAAAAATAAGCAAATTTTTTAAAATAAATTTGAAAAGTTTGTGTAAGACGAGGGGGTCCCTGGTACGGCCACTGGTTTCATGTGATGACCTCCAGCGTGAAGACCCCAACCCAGAGACAAAAATATCTGGGGTAGCCACTGAGGCAACTAAGAGTAGCAGAAGGAACTGGGTGTGTTTAATAAAGACACAGAAGGGAAGTCTCTTAGTTTTAAGTGTCCCCTCTCCTTCTGGTCTCTAAGGCCACGGTTCAGACGTTAAAACAAGACTTTGTCGCTTCCTGGGATGGGAGACGGCAGTGGGGACGGTGCGGTACCCTCAGAAGACACCCAGGGCCCCACTATCGGAGAAGAAGGAAGGTGTGGTGAACCACATCTGTGGGTTCTAGCAGATCATGGCAAAGAGGGAGCCGACTGGACGGGCCGGGTCTCCAGAAGATGGAATCAGAACAAAGGAGTAAAATCAAAAGGGAAGGGAGACTTTGGCCCGCATACAAAAGAATTTAACTAACAGCCAGGACTTCCAAAGGCAGGCAGGACTGGCGTGGCTGGTAGTGAGCTCCCTGTCATTGGAGCATGCAAGCAGGGGCTGGGGAGCCACCTGTCAGTGGAAGGTGTGGAAGGAATTCTTGCTCTGAGAGGAAGAAAGAACTAAGATGACCCCGCCCCTCCTACTCTCTCCCCTGGTGACGTCATCCGGACCGGGGCATTGACCACCTTTTTATATGTTCAAATGTCCCCCAACTTATTTTTTTTTTTAATTTTTTTTTCAACGTTTTTTATTTATTTTTGGGACAGAGAGAGACAGAGCATGAACGGGGGAGGGGCAGAGAGAGAGGGAGACACAGAATCGGAAACAGGCTCCAGGCTCCGAGCCATCAGCCCAGAGCCCGACGCGGGGCTCGAACTCACAGACCTCGAGATTGTGACCTGGCTGAAGTCGGACGCTTAACCGACTGCGCCACCCAGGCGCCCCCAAATGTCCCCAATTTAAAATTCCGGCCCAGACCACTCTTCTCAGCTCCAGCACCAGGTCGGTCTGCTCCACGGGATGTCCAGTACCTGGAACACATCTGACACACCATGAGTGTTCAGTGAATATTTTCGAAGAATTTTAGATGAACCCCAGCACCCCTGCTTGTCTCCTCCCTTGGTGTTGCCCACTCTGGGCATGAAAACCTTCGTGCAAACCATGGCCCCGTGAGCCTTAGGGCAACTGGGCCAACTTCTCCCTTCTCTGCTCTTTACCTCCACCCTACCCCCAGGACCCCCAGCAGCACAGGTCAGACATTCTATGTTGCTTACCCTGGTCCAGCACCCTGTCACTGTGCACGCCCTGCCTTGTGTGGCTGCCTCCTCCAAGACCGAGTTACCGGAGGTGGTGGTTGTATCTGGTTCATCACTGCACCCCCGATGGCCAGCCCAGGCACTGGCATGGAGCAGGTGCTCAGAATCCAGGCTCTGCACCAAACTGCAGCGGGCTCCCAGCTCTGATCTTAGCCTGGGGAGACTGGGGCTGGCTGCCCTTCCCCATGCCTTCCTCCAGTAGAGCATGTGTGAAATTAATGAACTGGCTCTTCCAGTGCTAGGAAATCTATTTCGCTTTAATGAAATCCAATTAGTGCTTTCAGTGCAGAGCCCTGGGCCCTTATAGACTAAAGATGCTGCATGAGGGGCCGCCTCTTCCTGTAACCCAAATGTGTCTTCCCGCCTTCGTCTCCCTTCCAGGAACAGCACTGCCAGCAACGATTTTTCAGCTTCTTTCACCTCCAAATGCACATCTGTTTTCCACGTCTCCCTGTCTCGGGGTTCTTTGAGTGTCACTCTGCAGAATAACACGGAGAGGACACTCTCTCACTTCCGCCACCTACTTAGCCACATGCCCATCCTTCCACCTACTGATCATACTCCTATCTGCCCACATGTGCATCCACTCAGCCACCCTTCCAACTGAACATCATTCATGCACCCACCTGCTCTCTCCACTCCATCATCCATCCACCCATCACCCTACCCATCCATCCCCCATGTATCTATGTACACACTCACCCATCCATGCACCCACCCTCCATGCACCCACCTGTCCATGCACCCCACCCATCCATCACCCACCCATCCATGCACCCCACCCATCCATCACCCACCCGTCCATGCACCCACCCTCCATGCACCCACCTGTCCATGCACCCCACCCATCCGTCACCCACCCATCCATGCACCCCACCCATCCATCACCCACCCGTCCATGCACCCACCCTCCATGCACCCACCTGTCCATGCACCCCACCCATCCATCACCCACCCGTCCATGCACCCCACCCATCCATCACCCACCCGTCCATGCACCCCACCCATCCGTGCAAACACACCCAATGCTCATTTCCTTAGGTGTCTACTTGATGTGAATTCCTTTCCTGGAGCTAAGGAAACAAAATTAAACAAGATTCAGTTACACCCCTGGAGAGGCTAGCAAGCAACTTGTAGCAACTTTGCTATTCACCTCCCGCCGGAAACTTTTTCCAGTTTCATCAGAGAAAACCAACACAGTGTTGTGGTTAAGAAGAGACGAGTTCTTGCCCCGGAACAGTTTGGAGTGAAACAACAGCTCAAGTACTTAGTAGCTCAAGAACACGGACAAACTGCTTACGTTCTTTGTGCCCCAGTTTGTGCCCCAGTTTTCTCGCTGCGATGAGAAATGGAATCCTGGTCTGTATTAAGTGACCATCAAGGGATCAATAATACTATTATTTAGTGTTGTTACCCTGGTCATTGTCATTTGTTCCTTCATATATTAATTACAAGATGTGATTAATTATGCATTTAATGATTAATTTATACACTCACTAAGTATTTATCATCTACCGTATGGCCCAGCCTGTGCTAAGCTCTGCACACTTCAGAAGTTTACAATCTTATTGTGTAGACAAGACAGACACCCTTGAAATAGCTCCACGGTAATAACAACCACATGAATGCTTGTAATAATAAAGACAGCTAATATCTATCAAGAGCTTACCACGCAGGCGCTGTTCCAAGTGTTTTCTGTACCTGAACTCATTTCAAACTCGTAACCGCTACAGAGGAGGAAATCAGGACAAGAAGAGGTTAAATGTCTCATCCGGTGTCTTAGAGCTGGTGAGTGGAGGACTTGGGATTTGAGCCATCACAGCAAAGGGGGGGTCAGCTGGAACACACCTTGGAGTGTGCGGAGGGAGATTCCCGAAGGCAAGCTGCTGGGAGAAGGTGGGCAGATAAGGAAAGATCTTCTTTATGGGTGGGATCATTTACTACACCCCCACCCCCAGCCCCTCACCCCACATGCGGGCCATGAACCAGCGGCAACAGATTCATCTGTCCCTGACACTCACCCAGAGACCCTGAATCAAAACCACCTGGTACGAGGCCCAGGAATCTGCATTTTGCACATGAGCTCCCACTCTTTAAAGCTTGACAACCACTGCTCTAATGTTGAAAGTCGAGGCCCGTCCTCAACTTCACCACCTACTCCCTGTGTGACGTCAGGCACAATGCTTAGCCCCTCTGGGACTCCATTTCCCCTCTAGAAAGTGGGGAATGGTAATATTTGCCTCTTGGCCTGAGACTAAACAAGGCGGTGGAAACTCAAGTGCAAAGGTGTGAAGGCAGGGGAAGGATCCAGTGCTGGGGTACCAGGTGCTAGAGATGCCCTGCAGGTGGAGGGAAGTGCCCCTAGGTGTGCTGGAGGACAGGTCAAGGGCAAAGTGGACGCTTCTGGAGCCTGAGGATCCCTTGTGGGCTTTGTGTTGGATTCATCAGGCTCCTTCAAGGTTTCTAGGCCTTCAAAGTACCTGTTGAAACTTAAGCACTGTCCCTTCCTCACTGGGAGACGTGCCTGATGACCTGGTTCTTGGAACCTTCTTCCAGGACACCTAATAGGAGCGTGTGGCCGAGTGTGCTTTGGATCTGATGGGAGGTGGTTTCGAATGCTGCCCTTGAGACCACACGACATCTGGGACTGGTCCCCACACATCCCCAGCAAGGCTTTCTCAGCCCTTCCAGCTTTGTAAGCAGCACACGGGTATTGCAGGACACAGGACCTGCTTCTGCCAGGTGAGTGACGGGGTCGTCCCAGAGAGAAGGCTCTCTCTCGGGTGGGCATGACTGGGAGTCGCCGTAACAGTGGAGAGATGAAAGCTCGTCCATCAGGGCACCTGTCACCGTGACTGTCACTGTGAGTGAACACTCCTGGTGGCCCGTTCATTGCCTTTTTGATGAAGAACGTGTCACCTTAAAGAGTGAGGGCAGCATTTGGCCACATCCTGACGTTTCTGAAGTCTGGATCAGTCTGCATTTGGTCGGGGACACGGCCACCGCAAGTGACACGAGAACAGGGCTGCAGTGGAGGAGGGGAGGTTTGCTGAATGTGGGAGGGCCTGGGGCCCGGAGGCTCAGAGAAACTCACCAAACCTCAGCACGAGACCCCTAGAGCAGGGGAGCGGCTAGGTGCCCGGGGTCCCCACAGACAGCACTCACAGATGGGGTGGCCTGAGAAACCCCCCATCTTAGGGAGTGGTTGGCCCCAATCTTCATGGCCTCCTGAGAATGACGGTACATTCCAGTCTCAAAGGAGCTGGCCACACTGGTGAGACCCAGCCGGAAGCTGCATTAGTTCCCTGGGCTGCAGGAACAGCACCAGATCCGGTGGCTTAAACGACAGAGACGTATTGTCCCACAGCCCTGGAAGCCGGAAGTCCAAGATCAAGGTGTCGCAGTAGACCACTTCCTTCCGAGGCTGGGAGGGAGAACCCGCTCCAGGCTCCTCCCCAAGCTGCTGGGGGTTTGCCGGCCACCTCTGGCATCGTCGGCTGTAGGAGCATCACCCCGATCTCTGCCTTTGTCCTCACAGGGCCGTCTCCCTGTGTGCGAGTCTGTGCCCAAGTGTCCCCTTTGTATAAGGACATTGGTCTTATTGGATTAAGGACCTACCCTAGTCCAGCATGACCTCATCTTAACTAATTACATCCATAAGGACCCGATTCCCACAGAAGGTCACCTTCTGAGGTCTTGGAGGTTAGGACTTCAGCATATGGATTTGAGGGAGACGCCATTTAACCTGTGACAGAGGGGATTCTGGAAAACCTAGCTCCTAGGCTTAGATGGGTGTGGTGGTAATAAGATGTGGACAGTCCCACACAGAGCTGGCTGAAAGTGATGCTTCCTCATTCATCCATTCATCCATTCATGAAATGTTCACTGAACACCTACTATGTGCCAGGCTCGGTTTGGGGTCGGAGACACAACGGTGAGTTAGGTCTTTCCCCTATATTTGTCCTGGGCATGAGTTGACAAGTAAACCCAGAATTTATCATTAATGACAGAATGTTCATGGGAGCACAGAGGGAGGCCAGCCCACTCGGAGACCAGCGATGGCCTCCTTGAGGTGGTGAAGCTTGGGGGGGGGGGGGGGTGGGATCAGTGAAGAAGGCATTCCAGCTGGAGCCACCAGCCGGTCCCAGCAGGCACAGACAGAGGAGCTGGGAGGAGGGGTTCCGGAAGGCAGAGTGCAGAGGCCTCTTGGGATCTCCAACAGAGGACTTGGGGGTGGGGAGCGGGGACGTAGTCTTGCCATGCCCAGTCCTGGAATTCTTCCCCATGTCCTCAAGTTACTTACGGGACAGCCGGGGTGGAAGTGACTTACAGAGGCGGCCGGCAAGTGCAGATGGCCATGATGAGTAATTTATGTTCCTGGGGGGGGCGGGGGGGGGGCGGGGGGTGTTCATCCTGCAGAAGCCCTGCTGCTTCCACCCTCATCACGGGTCCCCAGGACCTGGTCCGGCACCTGGCCTGGTGAATAGCGCGCTCAGAAATGTTGAAAAGGACGGAGAAGCAGCTTATCTGACCATCGCCGCGCACCCGGCTGCTGCCAGCAGAGGGCCAACGCGAGCGTGTTTGTGTTCAGCAGCCTTCCGAAGCGTCTTTGGATCTCCATCTCACACATGTGTACAATTTGAACAAACAAGTTTAGAACCATTATCTTATTTCACGGGAAGACAACAGGCGGGGCGGGAAGAAGGTGGTTCTGTCGCTGGTACAGATGAGCATGAGGAGTCCGCAGAGAAGTCCCCCGTCTGAAGGCAGGCGGCAGGACCCCGGGGGAAGAAGCCAGGAGCCGTGTGCCCTGGAGGCAGGGGTCAGTGTGGGGGACAGGCAGGTGAGAATGGGGAAGAAGCCAGGAGGCTGGCTGGGCAGCTCGTTGGCTTTTTGACGAATGGTTTATTCGCAACAGAATCTCAGGCAGGGGCAGGAAGGGAAATGGCTGTGGTCGCAGAGGCCATGGCTGTGGTTCAGGAGGAAAATGCAGGTGGCTACTCCCCCCCCCCCCCCCCCCCCCCGCGCCCCCGCCGGAGAAAGCAGTGCGGATGCTCCGGTGTGGAACAGAGCTGGGGGGTTACCCAGGGCAGACGGACCGGGCAATTCTGGAATGCAGAACAGACAAGACTTTCCGGTGGTTGGCTGTGGGGAGGAGGAAGGCACAGGGATGACCCCTGAGGTCCGACCTGAGCATCTACCTGGAAGGTCACGTTTAGTGCTCAGAGCTGGGGCGGGGGAGGGTCTGGTTAGAGATCTGGAGAGTGGCTGGAGGGTTCCATTCTGGACGGTCCAAGTTTCAGACGCCGACACTTCTGGGCTCTTCCTTGCTTAAACTCCTTCACCGCCACCTCCCCAGCCCCTGTCATCTAAGCCCAGGTGTCTGGTGTGACACAAGTTTTCTACACAGGGCGGGTCTACACAGGCTTCTAGGAAAGCCGGGGGCTGGAAGCAGAGCCTGGGGAGTTCCTTTAAGGAAGGAAACACAATCGTGGATAGAAAATTCGATATGAGTGTATGTTTTTATTTGACTGACGAATATTACAATGGAAAGGGGCCCCCGGCAAGTGAGGGACTGAAGCCCAGGTGCCTGTGAGCCCCTCTCGCTCTCTCCCACCCCTCCGGGCCTTGGCTGCACTGTCCTTCTGCCTTCTCATCCTCACTGGTGTCTCCTACTCATCCTCTGAGACTTGGCCTG
The DNA here is from genome assembly GCF_028749965.1 of Puma concolor. Taxonomy (NCBI): domain Eukaryota; kingdom Metazoa; phylum Chordata; class Mammalia; order Carnivora; family Felidae; genus Puma; species Puma concolor. The sequence goes on along the minus strand of NC_141672.1, from coordinate 11,598,960 downwards.
GGGGCGCCTGGGTGGCTCAGTCAGTTAAGCGTCTGACTCTTGATTTCGGCTCAGCTCTTTTTTTTTTTTTTTTTTAATTTTTTTTTTTTTTCAACGTTTATTTATTTTTGGGACAGACAGAGACAGAGCATGAACGGGGGAGGGGCAGAGAGAGAAGGAGACACAGAATCGGAAACAGGCTCCAGGCTCCGAGCCGTCAGCCCAGAGCCCGACGCGGGGCTCGAACTCACGGACCGCGAGATCGTGACCTGGCTGAAGTCGGACGCCAACCGACTGCGCCACCCAGGCGCCCCTCGGCTCAGCTCTTGATCTCACGGTTCGTGAGTTCGAGCCCTACATCAGGCTCTGTGCGACAGCCCAGAGCCTGCTTGGGATTCTCTCTCCCTCTCTCTGCCCCTTCCTGCTCGCTCTCTCTCTCTCTCTCTCTCTCTCCCCCCCCTCAGGCTGAGTGACAGCCTCTTCTCTGACCCTCCAGGTCAGCTGCCTCCTACCCCTTGAGGTTATGAGCTCCTCCAAGCAGGGCTGCACTCCCTGGGCCCCTCGCCATCCCCCGCACAAGGCAGATGATACTTCATCAAGGCTATTTGACTGATAATCAATTATCAGCTTTTAGCTAATAGGTAGTTCATTCCAGAGTTCATGTTCCAAAAGATTTGGCAAAATAAAACTTTCGACAGGCAAAAAGCAAGCAAAAGATTCTAATATTTTCAAGTTCATTAAAAAAAAAAACATTTCCTGTGTGTGCACGTATAGAGGGTCTGAGAGGGCCTCTTACTTTTCAAAAGGGCTCCCACCTGAGTGAGTCACCTCGCCTGCCATCTGCCAGAGCTCCGGAGGGAAGCCGGACAGGGATCCTTTGTCTCCGTCTTGCAGGTGAGCCAGCTGAGGCTCCCAGCTGCAGGGGAACTTGCTCCGCCTACAGAACCCTTGGGCTTGGATTCAGGGTCTTGGTGTTTTGGTGTGGGGCGTGGGTAGCCGGAAGGAGGAGGAGTGACCGTGCGAAGGCCACCAGGCACTGCTCAGTGCTGAACAAGTGCCAGGCCCAGCTATGCCACTGGACAAGACCCGTCCTTGCCCTCAGGAGGCTCACAGCCAATGGCGCAGAGGCAGAGAAGAGGCGAGTAACTAAGGCGCCAGGGGAAAGAGCAGAGACCAGGCACTATAGGCCTGCACGTCCTCAGGCCCACAGAGCCAGGCCTGGCCCCTGGAGGGCTCTGGTACTAACTGGGGAAGGAACAGCAACGTCTGGGCAATTGATCCCAGGGCCACCAGGGTGGCAGCTTCTGACCACTGAAAGGGCAAACGCTGGAAGACAGAATGCCAGCCCGGAATTCTTCCTCTGCAAGTTAGGAATTATTCCTTCTGAAATTCTCCCAGCCTTCCAGACCAGCCTAAGCCCCCTTCTCCATGCAGCCTTCCTGGATTCCTTCTGCTGGCAGGATCCGCCCTACCTCCAATTCCCAAGGCATGATACCTCTCTTATGGCTCGAGTCCACGGGGCCACGACATGGTCTTTGGGTCAGTCTTTAAGGCCACTCTTAGAGGGACATCACGGGTGTGCCTCAGCTCCCCCTCACCCCCACCTCCTATTACAGGGGGAGCTGACATTTGTTGGGTGCAAGGACACCAGCTGCTTTTCACACACAGATCATCTCTTGCAACCCCCAGAGCAATGCCCTTGCTGCCACTGTGGTGAGCCTCTCAGCATTCATAGCTCAGGCTTTGAAACCAGTCTTGGGTTACACCCCATCTCCAGGGCTCCCAGGGCAGGTGGACTTTGCACTGGCTACTGAGCCTCCCAGAGGCTGGTCTCTTCCTCTGCTGTCGGGACACCATGCCTGCCCTCCCCCAACATTGGCTGCCCCCCACCCCCGGTGGTAACTATGATCATTATAGGAACCAGGCTCAAAACAGGTGGTAATAAATGTATATTCCATCAATGGGCTCACGAACGTGCAACAATGTGCCTTGCCCTTGAGCAAACTTTTTGCGCCTGGAAGGAGGCGGGTGTCAGGGGAGACTTGATGATGCTAATTGGAAGTCGGGTGGTGCTAAACTGCGAGGCTGGGGGAGGCAGCCACAAAGCCATCCGCCTTCTTGTTTAAAGTGAGTTATAATTCTCCAGGGAACGAGGAACCAGGCGTTTGCTTCAGCAGAGAGAGGGAAGCCGACCACCCCTACCTCTTGTGCCCCAGTTGTGTTCCCAGGCTAATCAATACCAGGTCGAGGACCTAGGCAGTCTCCTGGGGGTCCGGGAGGAGCCTCGCCAGGGACCCAGGCCCGATGGCACTATCCAGACGAGGTCCCGGCAGATGCTGCTGCCAGGGCACTGAGAGCACTGGCCCTCTTCCCCTGGGTCACTCGTGCCCAGAACAGACCCAGCAGAAGTGCACTGAGTGGTTCCCTTCCACAGAATGATCGCCTTACCTGTCCTTCCGGGGCTACTGGCCTACATCAGGGAGCGTGCTCTGTGCACAGGAATAGCACCCTGGTGGGGTGGTTCTATGCGGGGTGGAAAGCATCTGGCAGCCACGTTCCAGCCCACTCTGCCTTTTCTCGGCTCTGCGACCTTGAGCTGATGCCCCAGCCTCAGTTTCCCCAATTCTGGCTCGAGGCGGTGGAATTTGCTGTGTCCTACTCACACTCTTAAAAAAAAAAAAGCTTCTGGGCCAGGGCATTCCGCCTCTTCCTGGCCCCTCAGGGATTCATTTGCATTCTTGGAATAAAATTGTTGACTGTACTTCATGCTCAGCCGCACATTTAAATGCTTAGGCGAGGTTTATTTTGGAGAAGGAACTCTCCGGAATGCTGGCAGGGCGGGCCGCAGCCGCCCGCCTCCCCTCAGAGAGGCAATCAGCCCCCTGCCGAGGCTGGAGGCGACCGGGGGCTGAGCAGCCCGGACCCGGGGGAGGCGCTGTCCAATGAGAGCCTCGCCCCAGGGGCTGTCTCGAGGTTGTTGAGAAATGTCTCATTTTTATATGTAAATAAATCATTTCCAGAGATTGCTCTGATCACAGCAGGCTGCCGCTAAAATGTTCTAAGTGGCCCTTTGCCACCGTAAACTTTGTTAAGCGTTATTATCGTGTTTGGTTCTGTATTTCTCTGCTGATCTCACAGAGTCATCCACTCCCAGCTTTCTAGCCTGTTCTGCCACTGTTTCTTGGTTGCATACCTCTGGGGACAGAGAGCTCACCACCTCCAGGCCATCCATTCCGCAGTAGGATGCCACTGACTGATGGAAAAGTCTTCTCTCGAAGTGAGCTGGAATTGAAACTCCCTTCCGATAGCAGTCACAGCTACACCCTTGAGCCAGGCCTCGCTCTGGCCTCATACAGCCAGCTTGCCACCTCTTGGTACCTCCTCTCTGTGTGGGACCAGTGCTCAGACCTCCTTGATGGGGCCCGTACAGCCTGCGGCACGTACCCCTTCCTCGCCCTCGTCTGCTCTCCCCCTTCCTGACTGGGCTCCGAAGCTGATGCCGTCTGTTTCTCAAATATACAAAACGCGGTCCCGTGTTGGAGACTTTACACGTGCTATTCCCTCTGCCAGGGTGCTCCTTTCCTGGGCTTCCTTCTCCAGGATCTCAGCTCAAATGTCACTTCCCCACAGAGACCCTCCCTGGCCATCCAAGTGTCCCCTAACCCCTATTGCTCTATGACATTTTCCTGTGCCGTTTCCTGTGTGACTGCAACATGACCCAGCACAGTATGGACTTACTTTCGTGTTGCCATCTGCCTAATTTGAACGTGAGCCCCAGGGAGAGGTCTTTGTCTCGTTCCTGCTGTAATCCCAGGTCCAGCCCACAGGAGATGCCTAATAAATGCTCATTCTAGGAGTGCTCATGTCCTGAGTCTCCTTGCAGTGGGGACACACCCTCAGCCTCGTCTCTGGATATGCCTCCCTTTGTCCACAGCAAGAATGTCCAAACTCACTTAGCAGCAGCAGCTGCTCCCCAAACACAATCTGACAGCGGGCCGAATCTACAAACCAGATACACAGGAAGGTAGTTTGCCTGAAGCTTTGTCCCTGCCCGCCTGGCCCCCCTGGCGCCCCGTGTGGGCCCGCAGGCACCCGCAGAGCTGTCTGGTTTGTGCCTGTCCATGCTCAGGCCCGCTTTGACTAGCAGCAGCCCCTCATTTTCCTCTGGGGACCCACCCTCACCCATTCCCAGGCAGCCGGTCCACCCGCCAGGCCTAGCCAATCAGCCGGTGCCACACCCTGGTCATGGCGATTGGCTCGGGAAGGACACGTGACCCTGGCCGGTCTGGAGTCTGGCCTTGGAACTCTTCCTAGAAGCACTGAATAAGAAGTCTGCTCTTTGTGCTGGGGTCGCCGGGCTGGTTGAGTGCAAGCCAGGATCTATGGGCATCAAGAGGATGGCTGACTGAAGAGTTGGAAAGCAAGGAAACAAGTCCTGGTGACATTGTTTGGTGTCCTGGATCTGGCTGTACCTGCAACCCTGAACTTTACAGTCACCTGAGCCAACAGATTTCCTACTTTGCTTACGCCTGTTTGAGGTGGGCCCTCTCTCACTTGTACCTGAGAGCATCCTGACTTGCTACCTCAGGGTCCGTGAACGTGATTTAAGACCATGGCTCAGTGTCTCCCTTAAACTCAGGCAGGACACTTTCGATGCTTTAACTTCTGCTGGTTTGTGAGCGTGGGTGGTAGGGACGACAACAATACCTCTCTCTTCTCTAGTGGTTTTCAGATTTCACTAACTTTCCAGAAGAACCTCATGAACAAAATCTCTCTATTTTTGTCTTGTAGATGAGGAAACTCAGGAGCCCGAGGGAGTTGCACAAAGTCACCCGACTAAATGACAGAAATGCCTCTGCAAAGGTTTTCAGGATTTATGACACACAGGACAGAGGTGGATCGATATTTTATTTATCTGTTGGTTTGTTGGTTTGTTTATTTATTTGTCTATTGGCTAATACCCGGTCTTTGGGCTTTTTTAAATTATTATTTTAATTACATAAAGAGCTTACATGCATTGGTAAACAAACACATAAAAAACAATCCTCCGGTAGATAAATGAGCAACGAGGAATTCACAAAAGAAAGGATCCAGGAAGGAAATAAAGCATGGGAAAAATGCTCGGGCTTCCTAGTAATCCAAGACATCCAAATCAAAACAAGCCATACGTACTTGAAAGCAGCCGGAGACAATGTGGAAATTAACGAGCAAGGCTGTGTTCCAATAAAACTTTATTAATAAAAACTGGTGGTAGGCTGGATTTGCCCCTCGGGCCCTGGTTTACCAACCCCGAGTTGTACTATAGGCAAATATTAGAGAAAGAAAATATACCTGAATTAGTTAGCTATAGCGGTGTAAAAAAATACCCAATTTTAGGAGCTTAAAACAACCGTTTTTATTTCTCCCCCATCTACGTATATGTTGGTTGGTCCCTCTGTAGATGTGAGCCAGTCTTGGCTGATTTCTGGAGGGGTGGCTGGACCTGGCTCACCTCTGCCTCATGTGGTCACCTGTCCACGTGTGGCATGCAGGCCTGGGGGTGCTGACGCTGGGCCCAAGTGCCCAAGGCCTCAAGGTCTAGGGTCACAGCTGACACTGTCACTTTCACCACAGCGTGTTCGGAAGCAGGTCACACGGACAGTACAGAGTCACACTCCTGGGACATGGCCGAGGTGGGGTTGGTAGAGAGAGGGCAGCGGCACCAAAATGCTGCTTCAGAGGAAAAGACGCCAGTGCCCCCTCCCCTGCGGAACCAGAGGCCGCCTTGGAAGTCCCCGAGCACTGTTGTTTCTGGACTGGCACTTTCAGGTCCCTGCTCCACTGACCGGCCACCGGCAACGAACCTTAATGTTCATCTTCCTCCCTCCTGCCAATTGTCCTGCTTATTCTGGTTCCTCACTTCCTTACTCGGCTTCCTTCCAATTACTGCGAGGCCTCAATCCTTCTTGGAAGGAAGGAACGAAAGAGCTTACATCCAGGAGGCTATGGTCTGCAACTCCCAGAGCAGAAAACTCCCAGAAGGGACCCGGTGCCTGCAGTGCATTCTGGAACAGAGAAGAACCACAGAGGGTGAACATCACCCTCTACCACTGGCTGCTGAGGGGGAAAATGGAGGAGGGGGACCCAGTGCAGGAACTTCAGGGCCTTTCTCTGGCGGGTCTAAAGTTTCTGTACAACGGAGGGCACTTCATCCCAGGTGCCTGGCATAGCCCATTCCTCCATTTTATTAAAAAAAAAAAAAAAATCTTTCCTGGGGCCCCTGGGGGGCTCAGTCGTTTGAGCATCCGACTTCGGCTCAGGTCATGATCTCACTGCTCGTGGGTTCGAGCCCCACGTCAGGCTCTGTGCTGACAGCTTGGAGCCTGGAGCCTGCTTCAGATTCTGTCTCCATCTCTCTGCCCCTCCCCTGCTCATGCTCTCTCTCTCTCAGATATAAAAAATAACACATAAAAGATTTTTTTTAATCTTTCCCATTAAAAAACTCACACACTTTCTATCAGATTCTATCCATGGAGAATGCCATTCTAGAATGCATTCTACAATGCCATGTCCATGGAAGCAAGGACCAGGTCTGTAGTGTTGGAGCTAGCGCTCCCTGACCTGGTTCAGTTCCCCCTTTCCTGCTTCTTCGTGCTTGGCCCATTCCCTTAGGACACCTGCCTCTTTCACCTAATGTAAGTTGTGTCTGGCTCTTACCATCTTACAACACCGAGTGCTGTTTGAAATTCAGATCCTGTCTATGTAGACTCTGTAGGCCGCAGAGTGCTTAGCCATGGCCTTCGTGTGGGACAGAATCCATCCAGCCCAGCCCAGCCAAAAACCACTGCGACACTCCCAGCAGTTGACAGGCGTTGACTATCTTTTCCATGTCAGCTCCTGTACCACGTGCTGGTCCCCAGTCATCTCTTTCAAACTTCGCAGCAGCCCAAGGAGGTAGCTACAGATGCACTTTCTTGGTTTTTTAAATGGACTTCATTTTTAAGAGTAGTTTTGGGTTTACAGAAAATTGAGGAGATACTACAGAGATCTCCTACGTGCCCCACTCACACACACCGTGTCCCCCATTGCTAACATCTTGCATTGGTGTGGTATGTTTGCTGAGATTGATGGGCCAGTGTTGATACGTCACTATTAACTAGAGTCTGTAGTTGGGGTTCACTGTGGTACATTCTACGGGTTTGACCAGTGTACAATGCCACGTATCCACCATTAGAGTATCAGATGGACAAGTTTTACTGCCCTCCAACTCCCCCCTTTGTTTAGTTTTGTAAGAAACCACCAAACTGTCTTCCAAAGTGACGGCACCATGTGGCATCCCTACCAGCAGCGAATGGGATTTCTTGTTGCCCCACGTCTTTGCCAGCCTTTGATGTTGTCAGATTTTGATGTTCCAGGTTTGGGCTATTCTAACAGGTGTGTAGTGGTGTCTCGTTGTTGTTTTAATTGGCATTTCCCTGATGACATATGAAGTGGAGCATTTTTCATGTGCTGATTTGCCATCTGTGTATCTTCTCTGGAGAGATGCCTGTTCAGACTTTTGCCCATTTTTAAATTGGGTGGTTCGTTTTTTTACTGTTGACTTTTAACCATTCTTTATATATTATGTATACAAGTTCTTTATCAGATGTATGTTTTGCAAATATTTTCTGCCTGTCTGTAGCTTGTGTTTTCATTCTCTTAACTGTTTTTTTACAGAGCAGTTTTTAATTTTGGTGAAGCCCAACGTATCAGTTTTTCTTTCATAGATTGTGCTTTTGGTGTTGGATTTAAAAAGCCATGGCCCAACCCAAGGTCACTTGTGTTACCTTCTAGAAGTTTTATAGTTTTGTGTTTTCTATGAAGTCCATGATCCATTTTGAGTTAGTTTTTTTTTTTTTTTTTTAGTTTATTTATTTATCTTTGAGAGAGAGTGAGAGAGAGAGCAGGGGAGGGGCAGAGAGAGGGCAGAGAGAATCCCAAGCAGCCTCCATGCTCTTAGCACAGAGCCCAATGCAGGGGCTGTGAGAAACTGTGAGATCATGACCTGAGCAGAAAACCAAAAGTCAGACACTTAAGCAACTGAGCCACCCAAGCACCCCATTTTGAGTTAGTTTTTATGAAAGCTATAAGGTCAGTGTGTAGACCTTGGTTTTTTTCTTTTCTTTTTTTTCGTGTGCCTGTTAAAGAGGCTTATCTTTGTCCACTGCATTGCTTTTGCTCCTTCGAAGAGCAGTTGACTATGTGTGTGGGTCTATTTCTGGTCTCTTTATTCTGTTCCTTCAATCTATTTGTCTGTTTTTTCACCAATCCACATCGTCTTGACTGCTGCAGGTTTACAGTAAGTCTTGATGTTGGGTCGTGTCAGTCCTCTGACTTTGTCCTTCTCCAGTGTTTCATGGGCTATTCTTGGTCTTTAATCTTTCCAAATAAACTTTAGAACCAGTTTGTTGATATCCACAAGATAACTTGCTGCAATCTTGATTGCGATTGCATCCAAGTTGGACAAAGTTACCTTGTTACAAATGAAACCACGAAGGCCCAGAGACGCAAACTGACTTACCCAAGGTCAATGTAATTAAAACTCATATTTCATTGATTCGGACACAAACATTTTACCTTCTCTGGAGCGGAGGCGCACTTTACAGTTGATGCTGACGGCTGATAGTCACGGTAGACTTGGCATTGCCCATACTGGCCCACAAGCATTTGCAGAATGTGGGCAGTGGCTTGGGGAAAACTCCCGGAGACAACAGTGGGACACTTCTTTAAGGAATGCTGCACCGCGAGTGCCCTCGATGGCCCAGAGCTGGTACAGTGTGAACAAACGTGGATGTGATGGCTCCATGGCAAGAGGGGGCTCTGAGTTTGTGAAGAAGTTTTGGGAATACCTTGATTGACTTATTTTGCTTATGTTTTTGTTTCAATGTACACACAAGGGGGATGCATTATTTAAAAAAAAAAACCAAAAACCTCTAGGTCTAAACAGATCTAAAATAGCATTTTTGATAAATATGGAATGAAAAAGTTTAAAGTGACAGGGAAGTATCACCATTGAAGGGTCTCATTTATGTCACTGTTACGGCAGAGATTTTTTTCTTTAAAGGTTTATTTATTTGAGAGAGAGAGTGTGAGTGCGAGTTGGGGGGAGGGGCAGAGAGAGAGGAAGAGAGTCCCAAGCAGGCTCTGCACTGTCAGTGCAGAACCCGACGTGGGGCTCGAACTCACGGATCTCGAGATCATGACCTGAGCCAAAACAAAGAGTCAGACGTTCAACAGACTGAGTCATCTAGGCGCTCCAAGGCAGAGATTTATTCTTAGTGGGAAATAGACATAAGAGTGCATCTCAAGGTTGATATTTCTAGATTCTATGACATATAGTAATGGCTGCATTGTCAGCCTCCTGGGAGAAATCACAAGTTTGAGAATGGGGACATTTACAAAGTCATAGGCAGGGCTAAGGGAAATCAACAAGGCTGATGACACCTGGGAGCCGTTGTCACCTCTCAGCCTGAAGGGCAAGGAGTGTGAGAGGTTACCAAAACTCGTTAGAGGCTGCAGGGGACAGCAGCCTGGCTGACCCTGCCATCTTTGAAAGGGAAAGAGCCAGAGGAATAAACACCCAACCTCACTCTCTGGTACCCCCATTCTGTGCATGTGCCTGCCATTGTGAGAAACCGCTGAGAAGCGTGATCACCCTCCCGGGGACACAGAACAGCATGGAGAGTGGGGGTGGCTCTGGGAGGGGGAGCTGTTGGCAAGCATCCCACAAACAGCAGGGTCGGTATTCCAGTGGGCCTCTCCTACCCCCTAACCCCCACCGCTCTAAGGCAGCGCTCTACACCGAGGCCCCGTGGGCAGGAGCAGCTGACCCTGTGGATGGGACATCTTGAGCTCCCTGGCTGTTGTGGAGGCTCACTGGTCCTCCACGATCTGTGGCCGCCCCCCCACCCCGTCCTCAGTGTGGCCAGGTCCAGCCCCCTCGCTCCCCTCTCCCTGCCCGGCACCTGATTTACAATGTGGGACTCTGTGGGAGAAATGAACGTCTGCTTCTGGGCTGAAACTTGGCTCAGAAACTGCGGACGTCAACTCACAGGCCGGATGACGGACAGCACGAACTCGCATCGCCGTGTGTTTATAGCTTACAAGGGTGAGTTGTGCGTATTTCAAACTTGGCCCGAACACCTGCTTGCCCCATTGGCTTGTCAGGCAGAGCCTCCTCTGATTTAGAGATCTAGATCTGCCAACTTGATTTTTGGAGCTGACTCTCTTATTTGCTAAATCTGCTCTAGACAGGGGATCAAAGGATCTGTGCGCATCAGAGCTGGGTCACCCGTCCGGGGCTCCCTCTGTACAGACAAGGAAACTGAAGGAAAGGGAAAGTGTTGACTCCAGGCCACAGTACCTGGGAGGGGACAAAGAGCCTGAGGCTTGGAGTCTGTTGCCTGCATTCAGGGCTTAGCTTGGCCTTTTGCTATGGGATCTTGGATAAGTCCCCTAATCTTACTGTCCTGTTTTCCACTCTGCAAAAGGAGGGGTGAGCATAATTCCTGTCTCACATGGTGATCATAAGAATGAAACGAGCTATGAGCCAGGCAGGCTGTGAGCAGTTCTGAGCAATACCAGGGCTGGTTCGTGTCGACAGCCCCCGTGAGCTGGCTCAGAGCAGGCCCTCCGTGTTTGTTGAGTGACTTAATGAGCGTGGAAAGAGCTTCATAGATTGTGAGGTGTGGAGGGAATGCTGTTCGTTATGTTCGTTACACTCTGTCACAGGGCCGAGCTCCTGCAAAGCAATGAATCTCATCAACCCTGTCCGTGGGCTAGAGTCCCCAGGATGAATGCCCTGTTTGCTTTCCTCAGCAGCACATCCAGCTGTCTCACTCACAGGATTCAAAGGGCACAATGACGGTTTGAGGAAGAACCACCCAGCTGTCAGGTACCGTGGTGACCAAGCACTCAGCCTGGACATTTAATGCTGGCCTGGCAGCCGAGGCAGTCATGAAGCCCTAGGTCATGGCCATGACCAGGGGGAAGCCGCTGACACATGGAATGATCCCCCGGGACTCCCGGGAGCCTGTGGGTTGGACCGAGCCCAGGGGAGGCTCTGTTCTGCGGCACGTAGGCCCACGGAAAAGTCTCGGCTCCCAGGACTGGCAGAGATGGGCCAGGAGAGGCCGTGTGGCCCTTTCAATGTTGGAGTCTGTCGAGGACCTTGGCAGTGGTCATGATCTTTGTACCCGCTATGGGGGAGCTGTTGCACGTTCCTCAGAGGTGAGTGGTTCTGGCGGTGGGAACACAGTCACTGCACAAGGCCTCAGAGGCCGCTTGTCCCTGTTACTTCACAGAGAAAGGGACAGAGGCCCAGAGAGGGGACAGTTTTGCCACGTAACACAGCAGGTCAGCCTAGAACTCAGGCCCTCGGTTTCCTGATTCAGGGCTCCTATATTGTCTTCAGTCACGTTAGGGGACAGTTTCCAGGCTCCCGGAACGAGGCCTTCCAGGTGCTCTGCATATGGCACGTCCATGGAACGGCCAGGATGCTCTCAGCAGACGGCACGGCTCCATCATACTCTAGTCTAAAGAGATAGCAGTGCCTGGAGTTGTGTGGTGCGTAGCCTGTGCAACTGTATGCAGCAGTCCTTGACAGAAGCACATGAAAAGACTCTCCAGACAGTGTGAAGGGCATGTCCAGAAGTGACCCATATGCAGTATGGAGGTCCCCATCATTCTTAAGGATGTGGCCTTCCTTAAGGAACAAAGATATGCCCTAGTTAGACAACTCTGGAGAGTCCACACTGGAAGGGCCTTTTGAGACCACCTCATCCACCTTTTTTCACTACATAAATAAAGAAACTAAGGCTGAGAGAGAAGAAGGGGCTTGTCCAAAGTCAGACAGTGAGCTGGTCCCAATTATGCTGTGCTGCTTGCTCTGCTCATCCCTCTGTGGCCCCTGGGAGTTTCAGCGAAACTGCCCCTGGTTTCGCTCACACCAGACCAGGTCCCGGCACCCCCGGACCTGTGGCCGCCTCCTCACCCGCTCCTCTTCCACCCGTCCTGCCCGCCTCTGCAGAGGGAACGGCCCTGAGAGCTGACACTTACTATTTCCCCGGTTCCTCTTGCCAGCCCTTTCCCTGGGCCACAGCTCCAGGCCCACCTGCCCAAGGGGCCATCCGGCAGCTCCTGTCACCAAGGCACAAGCCTTCCAGAACAGCCCCTGCAGAACTCCCTCCCCGTCACCCACCGCCCACTGCTCTCTCTCTCTCTGGCCCTACCCAAATATCTGTAATCTCCCCAGCCTTTTGCGGGCCTCTGTCCCTTTTCTCACACACCCTCACTTCCCGGAGGGCCCTTTCACCTCTTCGAAGACTCAGCTCAAATGCCCTCTCCTCCAAGAGCCATTCCCTAAACCCCTGAAGCACAAAGAATCTGTCTTTTCCACTGTCCCATGGCCGCCTCAGCAGGACACATGCCCACGGGTGGGACCCGGTTGTCTGCATGGCTGTGCTAGCCATACCCCCAGGACATTCTCGAAATCCTAGATGGGACTGATGTTTGTATAGGAATGACCTGAAATCAGCTTTCATCTGTAGCAATAGTCACCGGCAAGCGCCAAGCTCTGGCGACGGCTGGTAACTGCTGTCTTGCTGTGCACCTCACAGAGGGTGACAGCATCCCAGCGTGAGCCGCGTCCCACTGCAAGGTCACGGCTTTCCAGGCAGGATGCTAGCAATCTCCATGTCAGCCTCCTGCCAGATTGTGATCCCCGGTGTGGGCAGGTGTCATGGTGGGAAGACAGCCGCCGTGCCCCCGGGGAGAGCTCTGGGACAGGGCGGAGGGTCAGGACACCTTCTCCCCTCACCAGTATTCTGCGTTGAGATGGCAGACAGGATCACATCACCCGCTTGCCTGCGAGGAGGGAGGAGCCTCGCTGTAGACATACCTGCTCTGAACCTTCTGCATCTTGTTAACAAGCTCCCCGGGGGGTTCTGACTCACTGTCTGGCATTTGGAAACTTCTGGACAGCCATTCCCACAGGGCTTTGCATCCATTATCATCATAATAACTCTAGGACTAGGTACTCACCTGTTCACAGGTGAGTGAGGCAAGACTCAGAGATAGGAAGTGACAGGCTCCAGAGACCTGCAGGCCTCCCCCCCGCCCCCGCCCCCAGTCCCTGTGCTCCTGCGCCTCCCAAGACTTCACGACCTTTCCAGGGTTCAGCTGATCAAATAGACAATGAGGGAGGAGGGCGGGGAACACGGAGCCTTCTGCACTTACTGCCCCCGGGAGTGGAGCCAGGCTGCTCGCCTGGGGAAGCTGTGGTCGGCGATGCCTGCGGCCACCTGGTGGCGGCGCTGGGAACTGCAGGCGGGTACGGAGGAGGAGGAGGAGGAGGAGGAGGAGGAGGAGGAGGAGGAGGAAGAGGAGAGTAGTCTGATGGGCACCAGCCCCGGGAGGCCCCCATCTGAGCGGCGAAGGCCCCTCCACTTACTGTGGTGACGGGATGGCTCCACAGAAGCACCGACATCCATCGGAGGTGTTTTCTCCTTCTGATGCAGGTTTAGAAATCTAGACTCTGTGAATTGGGTCCGGCTTGGCTCCAAGCAAGTTAGGGCTCGTTTGGGCCTCAGTTCCCCGGCTTGTCAGCGAAGAGGCTGGATTGGATCCCTGGGGAATCCTCTCAGCTCTGAAAGTCTTCTGTGTTATTATTAGGGACCGCTGGTGACAGGTGCACAGGGCTCACATAATTGTTTTTCAAGACTGAGTGTCAGGATTTGGGGAGCGATCCCAGACTCCTTGAGTTTGAAATGTGCTTCGTTTGCTTCACGGGGAAGGAAAAAAAAAAACCAGGCTAAAACCTGCTTGGTTCTCCTCTTGGCCTCTTTGTCGAAGATGTTCAAATTAAAGCATAATTGAAAGATGAGGCTGTAAATGCAGGATGAGGGGTGGCGGCGCCCAGGGCTGCCGACTTCATCAGGCGGCCTAATGTCATTACGTCCGTATTAATAATAGGCGCCCTGCCACGGGAGAGGGCCCTTCACAGTGACGCAGACACTTTCCAGCTGACAGGGCTTTTCTTCTTCTTCTGTTTTTCACTGCGAACAAATGCCACTTAGGTTCTTTCTCCATTCCAGAGAATTCCCTGGAGTGAGATAAACATACAGAAGAAGATAGACTTTTTCTTCTTCTTTCTAAAAGCCCCGAGCAGGAAAACGCTGCACTCTGTACAATCTGGGAAGAAGAAGATGGTTTATTCTCAATAAGACTCTGCCCCAGGGGCGCCTGGGTGGCTCAGTCGGTTGAGCATCCAACTTCGGATGATCTCACAGTTTGTGAGTTCGAGCCCTGCGTCGGGCTCTGTGCTGACAGCTCGGAGCCTGGAGTCTGCTTTGGATTCTGTGTCTCCCTCCCTCTCTCTCTGTCCCTCCTTTGCTCGAGCTCTGTCTCTCTGTCTCTGTCTCTCTCTCAAAAATAAACATTAAAAAAAAAAAAGACTCAGTGCCAAGGGCTGAGCCCAGGCCTGCCCCTCCCCAGCCCTGGAGATGGGGCTCGCTGGCAGGGCACCCCTTTCTCTTCCCCCCTCCCTCCGTCCCTCTCCTGTTTCCTCATTTCCTCCAACTTCTCCTCCTCCTTCTCCCCCCTTTTACCAAAACCGTGCAAGGTCAAGTCCCTGGAGAAGCAAGGGAGATAGGGCTGTCCAGTCTGGGCCTTCTCCCAGATGCTGGGGTCCTCCACTCTGGCCCCCATCCTTTGCCTCATTTTAATTTGGGAAAATTGGACCAACAGGAAAACGATATGACACGGCCCATACTCTGAATTAACTGCTGTTAGTAGGTGACCTTCGGCATTTTTGCTTTCAGTCTTTTTTTTTTTTTTTTTTTTTAGGAAAAGCCAGTCTCTTCTTGTTTATGAAAAATAATATGTGCTCGTTTTAAGAATGAAGATTAAACGACCACCACCACCTTTCCCCGCCCCCCAGAATTGGCCACGGCTGCCATTTTGGCATAGCCGCTCTGTCTTTTTGCTCTGTGGATGTCAAAGAAGCAAAAGAAATACTATATACATATATTTCTCCTTAAAAATTTTTTTTAATATTTATTTATTTTTTAGAGAGAGAGAGAGAGAGAGAGAGAGAGACAGAGTGTGAGTGAGGGAGGGGCAGAAAGAGGGAGACACAGAAACCGAAGCAGACTCCAGGCTCCCAGCTGTCAGCACAGAATCCAACACGGGGCTCGAACTCACGAATAGTGAGATCACGACCTGAGCCGAAGCCGGACACTCAACCGACTGAGCCACCCAGGCCCCCCTCTCCTTCAAAAAAATCAGAACAGGGGCGCCTGGGTGGCACAGTCGGTTAAGCGTCCGACTTCAGCCAGGTCACGATCTCGCAGTCCGTGAGTTCCAGCCCCGCGTCAGGCTCTGGGCTGATGGCTCAGAGCCTGGAGCCTGTTTCCGATTCTGTGTCTCCCTCTCTCTCTGCCCCTCCCCCGTTCATGCTCTGTCTCTCTCTGTCCCAAAAATAAATAAACGTTGAAAAAAAAAAATCAGAACATTCCAGATACGGTTAGAATCCCCCTCGTCCACCCCTCTTTACTCCAGTGACTCCCCCCCACCCACTGTGGGCAGTTTGTCATGTGTTCCCTGAGTCCATTTCAAATGTATTTACATGTATTTCTGAATCCGTTGGAAACACAAAGATCATTTGTGCTTTATTTCTATTGTTACTGTGCTTGTCACTCTCCGCTTGCTTTGTTCTCTGTCTTGAACTCTGTTCCTTTAGCTCCTCCTGTGGCTCCCTCCATTCGCTCTTCCTCCCCTTCCTGTCCCTGCCTTCCCCCACCCCACCTCTTCTCAGGGCCTGTCCACTCCCTGGGCCTTTGTTACTGACCCCCAGTGATGAACGTATCCATCCGTGTCCCCGTGGCCCAGACCTGCCTCTGAGCTCCCCCATCTAATGCCTTTGGTCTACCCCCCCCCTCAGAAGGCCTTCCCCAAAACCTTTCTCTCTCCCACCTCTGGCTTCCTTTAGCCTTTGGTGCTTTTCCCCTCCTATAATTGCACCTACCACATTTTGAGGAAATTGTTTTTTTGTTTATCTCCCCGGAGGGCTGTAATCATCTCAGTTTTCGGCACCGAGCCCAGTAGCCTCACTTTGTTAATACATGCGAGTTAAGTTCCTTCAATTGAGTGACTCTCAAACTCAGTCTGGCTTTCACACCTCCAGGGACAGAGTGCTCATTACCTGGGATCGGATACAACCAGTGGACTCTGTCTCTGAAACCTACCTGGTGCCTTGCTCCTGCAGCAGGGTCAGGGTGCATTGCCAGCATGGTGCACATAACGTGGGGTGTGGAGAGGGTGGGAATTCTGGAGTGGGAAGCCTGCATGGCCTGTGTAATGGGTTGAATTGTGTCTCTCAGGAAGGTATGTTGAAGCTCTAACCCCGTGTATCTGAGGCTGTGACCCTATTCAGAAATAGAGTCTTTGCGGACGTAAGCAAGTTAAGATGAGGTCATACCAGATGCGGGTGGGCTTTAGATCCGATGACTGATGTCCTTAAGAGGAAGGAGAGGGAGCTCTGGAGACAGAAACAGGGAGGAGGCACAGGGAGAAGGTCACGTGATGTGGCCACAAGCTAAGGAACCCCCAGAAGCTAGGGGATGGCAGGGAAGGATTATCACCCAGAACTTTCACAGGGAGTGTGGCCTTGCTGGCACCTTGATGTCAGACTTCTGGCCTCCAGAATGGTGAGAGAATACATTTCTGTGCTTTTTAAACCAGCCAGTTGGCGGTTCCTTGTTACAGTGGCCCTAGGGAAACTAAGACAGTTTTGTTACGCAGCAAAAACTAACCGATACACCCACCAGTTCATTAAATAATAATCATGCGACCTTATGAAAGCCAGTGAGACTAGAACCCAGCTCCTGTTCTTCCTGTGCAGACGCCAAGATCGGTGTGGCCCTGTGACTGGGGCTGCGTGATGGAGCATGAGGTGAAGAGATGCCTGTGGCTGCTGAGTGGAGGCTTAGAAGCAGGAGTATCTGCTACTGATTTTTCTTTGCCCTTCCACTGCCTAGGGGCAGATGACAAGGCTCTAGGGCCAGGGGCAGCCAGCTAAGGCCTGTGGGCCAAGTGTGGTCTGTGGGACACTGTTTTTGCCTGACCCACAGCTAAGAATGATTTTTATATATATTTTTTAACTTTTTAATGTTTATTTTTTTTTTTTAGAGAGAGAGCCAGAATGAGTGGGGGAGGGGCAAAAAGAGAGGGAGAGACAGAATCTCTAGCAGGCTCCATGCTGTCAGTGCAGAGCCCGATGCAGGGCTCGATCCCATGAACCAGGAGATCATGACCTGAGACAAAACCGAGAGTCAGATGCTTAACTGACTGAGTCACCCAGGTGCCTCAGAATGTTTTTTATATTTTTAAAGGGTTATAAAAAAGGAGGAGGAGGGGGGGAGGAGGAGGAGGAGAAGGAGGAGACAATGTCTATGTGACAGAGACCCTCAAAGCCTAAAATATTTACCATCTGGCCCTTTACAGAAAAAGCTACAGACTCCTGCCTTAGAGGACGGTGGACCACAGGATGGAAAGAGCCAGAATCCTTGAGCAACCTGATGGAGAAGAGACCAGGAGTCTCCACCTGGATATGACATGAAAGTGAAATGTACTTATATAGTTTATATAAGAAAATCATATTCCATAACACAGATAATACCACATGATACAATGTAATATATATGGTAACACAATATAACATAATTTTGGGGTCTATTTGTCATTGCAGCGTAGGCTTGCCGAGCTGTTACAGAGACGAAGGGAAGCTGTCGCTTAGACTTCTGGAAAAGAGATTCTTATTCGTACTTCCTAGACCTGAAGGTCGAGACGAGGTGGGGACAGAACTGGTGCCCAGCCTGCCACAGGCAATCCTGGAGCATAAGCCTCCAGAGGGGAGGATACGGAAGAATTAAAGACCAACCTGGTCCCGATGACATCGTCTGGATTCTGGAGCCGACCATCCCTCCAAGCTGACTCTACTCTCCACTTCCCAGCTTACAAGAGCCAATAAACTTCCCCTTTCGTTTAAGAGAGTTGGGCACTATTTCTATTCCATGCGTCGGAAAGATTCCTAACCTATTCTGGTATTATTACAGCAATAACGTTACAACTGCCGTCATTCCTTCAGGAAAAAAAAAAATGAAATCCTTCACAAACTCTGGTGCTTTAAGTAACTGATGACACAATTATGAATGAGTAGAGTTTAGGGGCAGTTAAAGACCATGGCAGGGCACCTGCCTTGGAAACAGGACTCTGGCTTCAGGTGGGGGAGACCAGAATTGGGGATACCCGTTAAGAGCCTGACTTTACGCGACTGATAAAAAGAATGAGGAGCTCATTTACACACTGATGTGGACTGATCCCGTGGCCCGGTGGTCCGACGGAGCGTGCTACCATCTGTGGACAAATGTATACACGCTGGAAGGAGTTGCAGACTGGGTCTACACCCAGCAGCCTGGAGTTGCCTGGACCGTCTCCGGAAGGACCCGCCAGGAACCGGAGATAGAGGCTGCGTCCAGGGAGGGGACCCAGGAGGCTGGAGCAGGGGAGGGGGTGAGAATCGCTTTTTACTCTTTGTTCTTTTGCATCCTGGGCGGGGGGACTGGAGCTGGGGAGAATGTGTGTGTGACTCTCCTTGGTCGTGGGGGCCGATGGGGGCTCCAGAGGTGGGGCAGGCCCAAGGTCTGGGATCTGAGGCTCCACCTTCGGACCGCGTGTGCCATGAACGACCCACCCAGAGGTGGCCTTGTGCCACCACCCTTTCTCATGCATCTTCGCTCGTGGTGATGTCCTCCCTGCCTGCGTCAGGCTTCTCACCAAATCAGAGATGACTCAGGAAAGCCAAACGTCCTTGGTACAGAAGCTGAAAATAGCTGCTGCGACTCCTAACGCATGACAGACATGCCCTGCAGCCCCAGCCTCTGTGGTGTGAGCCCCAGCTCACAAGTGACTCCTGCTTGGGTGGCCGAGCAGGGCTAGCAGGCTGCAGGCGGAAGGGCTGCCCTTGGCTTTCACCTCTGGTGTCGCGGCAGCATCGCGTCTGAAGCTGTCTCGTAAAAGAGGTGCCTGCAAGGTCTCTAAGGGGAGGTGGGGGCGCTGCGGTCCTGCATCTCCAGGACCCTGAACTGCGGTGGGTTCCTTCCAGTCCATGCCGGGGATGGGCTCTGGAGCTGAGGCAGCCCGGCTTCTGGACTGGGAGACCCAGAGGCTCAGGCTGGCAGCCAGTGCTGGGTTCCTGACAGACCACAATGGGGCCACCGGGGGAAGCCATGTCGCCAGGCCAGGTGCTTTACAGGGGGAAGGGTTTGCAGGCAGGGAGCACGGGGCCCTCGCCTCCCCTCCCGTACTCTTGTCCTGGGTGCCCGGTCTCCCTCAGGTGAGTCACCCCACTTGCCAGTGGTCCTCCCCACCCAAGGGGGCTGCTAGCTACCCCCTTCCCCGCCTAGAGCCCACCCTCTCAACCCCCACTGGGTCAAGCCTCCCTTCTCTCCTCCTTGCGGGCTGACCACCCTGCTAGAGGCCCCAGTATGTTGCAGACTAATGACATCTCTTGCAGAATGACCTCTACCCCTCGTCTACCCTTGAACTTGGAATCCCTACACAGGCCCAGCTAGAGGCAGGTAGCAGTGAAAACTGCCCTGGCGGCTGTCCATCTGGGAGGAAAGGGGGAGGGGATGCCACTCTCCTCCACCAGGGGGCGCCTTGGGAGAGCCGCTCCTGCTGGCCCAGACCCTGAGGGCATCAGACGGCCCTGGCCCCGTCTGGGCATCAGGAGCACTGGGCTGACCCTTAAGCTGCCCACCCTCCACGCGTAGCGGTGAATGCCAGGGCGCACAGTACACGCTCCATGAGTTGGAGCTGCTGTTAGTAAACCACTGGTTAATACGGATTCGGCACCCATTTGTGTGTCCTACGTGGGCCACAACACAGGCCAGCTCTGAGCTCTGAGCCAAACCCACACCCTGCTCCCCAGAGGAAGGGCTCTGCCCTCAACTGCCTAGGGACCCTGGGCCAGGACCTTCTCTGCACCTCAGTCTCCATATCTATAGGAGGAGAGATCAGGAAGAACCTTCTCTAAGACACGCTGAGTCAAGAAAAGGCATTCTTGTCACCGTCGTGGTACTGACATCCCAGACACCCGAGCGCACCTGCGATTTTACTGAGGAAAGGCTCCCTCACCCCCCACCCCATGCCAGTGGGGATAAGGTGCTGGCTGTGTTTCTACTTGTCAAGTTCCTCCCCCCTAGTGACAAGCCCCTCTTCCTGCCTAAAATGCTTGAAAACATTGAGGTTCAAGGCAGGGCTGGGTCAGCTGAACTTGCTCTGTTTAACTTGCTTGTCAAGGGGACCTGAGGCCATGGATGGGCTGGGGACAGAAACGGCATCAGGGCAGGACATGTGATCTTGTTGGGGCCGCCATAGGAAGCGTCCTTCCCTGGCCTCTGAGGGAGAGAGGCGAGGGAGTGGGTGACATAGAACAACAAAGACCCAGACAGATCAGAGCCCAGGCCGTGGGTGCTCCGAGGGGTCAATCCTGGACAATGGGTGGTTCTGGAAGGTTTCTTGAAGGGGGCAATACTTGGGCTGGGTCTTGAAGGATGAGCAGGAGTTTGCCAGGAAGAAGTAATGCAGCTCTAGGTACAGGGCATGACATGTACAAAAGCAGCAAAACGAAGGACAGTGTGGACTCCAGGGCCCTGGCCGTGTCTCCCCGGACGACTTCAGAGAAGTGCTATGTGGACCGAGTTGGGGGGGCAGTGTAGGGGGGAGCAGTCTGGGGGGGCAAGGACACCCTCCTTCTTCTTTCTGCTTGGCTGGCCCACCTGCCCCCGGGCCCCAGCTCCAAGCCGCACTCTGCTCAAGAATCTGTCCCTCACCTCCCTGACGGAGCAGCGCTGAGGCCTCCTGACATTGTCCCCACGCTGCTGCCCCCACCCAGGGCTCTGCCGTCCCTGATTCCAGACCTCCCAGATCCAGCGGGGCCCTCTCTGAACCCACCCTCCACCTAGCCCCAGTTGACCTCCGCAGTGGTGTCCCTCACTTGTGGACGGCCCCTCAAGGACCCCACATGACCTTTGGGATACAATTGAGGTACTCACAGGGGTGGGGGGGTGTGGGCCGACCCAGATGCTCCAGGGGGAGTAGGAGCCAGAACTGGGAAGCACATCCCGGTACCACCCGTGTCCCGGTCACCCAGGGCCTCCAGGCTCCCAGAAGCAAGGTCTCAGCTCTCCCTGACCTGTCAGCAGCATCGGCCACAGCTGGTCGCTTCCTTTGAACTGAATGCCTTCCTCCCTTGAGGCTAAGGCACCGTGGGGCTCTCCTGGCATTCACTCCTCATTCTCCTTCCCTTCCCCCTCCTCTAACTCATACTGTGCGCCCGGGGCTGGGGCCCGGCCCCTCACTCGTCCCTTGTCCCCTGGACAACTGTTCTCTCTCTTCTTGCATTCTGTTTCTGTCTGTTGGACATGAATCAATCACAGGGCCAAACTAACAGCAAAGCTGTCTACGGCTTCCTGTGGTCCAGCTTTCCTGGGGGCGAGGACAGGACACCCTACCACGAAGCCTCCCCGGCCCACACCCCAGCCACTCGAAAATCCAGCCCTCCCCCACACCACGCTGATATTCCCCCGCCTTCAGCACCCAGGGCCAGGTCCTCCGACAGCTGGAGACCACCCCTGCATCCCAAGCCTGCCCGAATTATTCAAAGTCTCCGATCTTGAACTTCTTCCCTGCATGCCGCCTGCAGCCTCCTGTTCCTAGGGAGTAACACTAAAATTTTCTTTCAATGGCATTGGCTTCTGTGTTGCCACTGAGTCACCCTTGTAAGTTAAGACCAGGCAGCAACCTCACCTACCTCCAGGCCTTGGACACCTGCCCACCATGGAGCCTCTCGCTTGAGCTCTCCCTGGGAATCCAAGCTCATATTCCCAGCTGCCCATGTGACATTCCAGCCGCACCTCTGACACTTGGGGTCCTACCACCTCACGTCTTCTGCTGCCTTCCTGTTCTCGGCAATCAGCCTTGCCATTCAAACTGGTTGCTCAGCCAAAAGTCTAGGGGTCCCCTTCAATTTTTCCTTTCTCTTGAAAGCCCCACACTCATTCCCGCCTCAGGGACTCTCTCTCTGGGACATTGCTACTCTCGTGTCTGGCTCCATCTGGACACTGAGATCTCAGTTTGACGTCCCCTCCCCAGAAAGGCCTTTGCCGATCTGTCCCGTGGCCCTGTTTCGTTTCCTGCGTGGGGCCATCACTGCCTGAAGCTCTGCTGTGCTTAGTGTCTGTCTCCCGTCGCGGCCCAGCGTCCCCAAGAAGACCGGGCACAGAGCAGTGCTCCAGGTGGATCTGCCGGATGTCAGGGGAAGGACTCAGGACTGGGAGTCTAGGCCCCAGGAGTGAGGGCTTGGGAGGGGCGGAGCGAAGAGCTGATTGAGAGAGAGAGAGAGAGAGAGAGAGAGAGAGAGAGAGAAGGGGGGCAGGGGGGCAGACAGGATGGGCTGACAGCAGTCAGCCACACCACAGACACTCCACGCTGACTCAGCCTTCAGGGCACCCCGTGTCTGCTGTCCTTGACTCCAGTCATTCTTTTCCTGTGGTCACAGCCTCCTGTGTCACCGCGTACTCACACTCTTCTGGAAGTGGACTCTCCTTTTAAACCCAAATACACGCATTGGGAAAGGAAAGCAAAATCATCCATGAAATCACTGTGTTGGCCTGTCTCAAGTCCTAGGCCGCGCTGCAGAAGCTCGGGAGTGGCCTTCTAGGGCACGGCCAGTGGCCCGGTGGTCTCTCAGTGGGACAGGGCAGGTGCCCTCCCAACGCATCCCCCCCATCCTCATGCAGGCGGTCACTGTCTGTGGCAAGGTCTCTGTCCACCCGCCTGCCTTCAGCATCCAGCCTGGGGCCCTGAGAGCCCAGCGTCCTGCACCACAGGCCACAGGAAGCCCTGTGACCAAATCCCCACCCCCCACCCCCCCACCCCCACACCCCCACCGCGGGCTCCAGATTCTGCGGTTTGAGGGGGTTCAGCGCCCCCTGCTGGCAGCTGGCTGAACCCCTGCACATCAGAGTGCATCGGTGGAAAGCTCAGCCCTGTCTCTGTCCTTGTCCTGCCCCTTCTCATCTCATCACCTTCCCACTGCGATCCCTGAAATGTACCAGACATTCACATCTCCTCTCCTGCAATGCTTTTCCCCACAAGACTCGCCCACTCTTCTCCCACTGATGCATCTGATACACCCCAATCATCCCCAAGACTACAAAGCACCACTTCCTCCAAGAAGCCTCCCTTACTTTCACCCAGGGAAATGGATCATACCTGCTTCCTCTTCCTGTGAAAACCCTGTCATAGATTCTGTCGTGCTGTAAGGTCCTTTTCCCTTCACGTGCCTTTCTCTGTGGAGACGGTGTCTCCTGTCCTCGGGACCCAGCTCCGAGCTGTGTGGAGCAGAGGCTCACGTGGGAAATGTTTGTCGTTGAATGATTATACTGTCAACCTACTTCAGAGGTTCTGAGCAGGACTATGCTGAGCAAAATCAAATATAAATATTCGAGACGAAATCATGATACATACCTATGTGCTCATTGAGAAAAAAAAATTTAAATGGAAGTTTATAAACTAAAAAATGAAACCCCCTTCAAGCCTCTCCCGTCCTACAACCTTTCATAAATCACCACTGTTATCAGTTTGGGGTGCCTCCCTCCCACACTTTCCCCAAGCAGCCCCTTTTTCTTTTCTTCTTTTTTTTTTTTTTTTATTTTTAACATAAATGGGGTCATACGATACACCTAACTCTGAGCTTTATTTATTTTTTTTCATGAAACCATCCATCTTGAGGTCCTTCTTGCTAAGTCAGCACCTGTAGCCTCAGGACATTCTATCAGTGGCTACAAAACATTCTGTGCTACAGTACTGTGTACATTTCAAGTCTTTGTCTTTTTGTCTTTCCTTTTGTGTGTTTCTTGCAGTTGTAAACACACACCCTCGGGCACAGTTCCGCAAACATCCTCGGGCACAACTCTTTGCACCCATGTGCCCATATTCCTGTAGAATTGACTCTTGGAACTCTAAGGGCAGACCTATTTCCTATTTTAAGAGACGCTGCCAACAGACCCTCCAAAAAGGCGATAGCAACTCACACTCATACCAAGAATGCTTAAGTGTATCTATCTCTGCCCATCCTTCACAGCACTGTTTTTAGACAATTCTGACACCCCCCCGATTGTCTCAACCTTCAAGTCTAGCTGGAATCGGGCTAAAATGGGTATTTAGGGCAACGGTCAGAGGAAAGGGGTCTGGAAAGGGAGCATGGTAGACACATGAATCTACTGTTGAGCTGCCCCATGTTCTCCTTGGCCAGGGAGGGTAAGTCCTTGCCCCCCTCCACCAAACCCTGCTGAGTGTTTGATCCTGGACCCAGACCCCCCCCCCCCCCCCCCCCCGCAGAGGCTTTGTCTTTAGGAAGCAGCAACTCCAGCCTGCTCTCAGAGAATGCTCTCTGGAGGAAGTGTATGTTCGGAAGAATCAGAGAATTACAAACCTGGTTAGGCATGGCAAGGCAAGGAGGGAAGACAAAACCAAGTGTTACGTCCTGCAAGGACCACGGGTCCTGGAACGTGAATGTGCTTTCTGTGATGTCTAGAGCCGTCCTCTGAGGCTGTGGAGGGGGGCTGCTGGGGCGTGCAAGGGGCTCACCTCTCATCCCACTGTCACCCCAGACCCGGAGGACCCTGTTTGGAGAGGGAAACTTGGAAACAGCTTGTCATTTGTGTTGTCTGACAAGATGGAAAGGGGGGGACCAGGCAATGCCAACATACAAACAGCGTTCTTCACCCCAGACTCTTCCTGGCCAGCACCCTGTGGGAGCAGGGGGCAGCGTGCCCACAGCTGCCTGGGGTCACTTTTGCAGATTTCAATCTTCTAGGAGCTCCGAGATGGCCTCCAGCATCACCGGCTTGTCTTCCTTCTGGCTCTGATTTTAACAAGCCTTAGGCAAGGACCTGAAAATGACTCACGAAAAACCAAGGTATGGAAGAGGGGAGGGTGGCCCTGGCAGGGCCAGCAGCAGGAGCCCCCTGGGGACTCTCATCAGTCACCCAGGAGCTCAAGTGGCGAATGCATCTGTGAGCGGGTCAAGAGAGGGACTGTGCATGTGGGAGAATGTGAAGTGCGAGCTGACTGGATACAGCCAACGGCCAACCAGCGCTTGCTGGGAAGGGACAAAAATGCTGGTGCCGAAATATACACCCCGCATGTCCACATGGTATTTCAGTGTCCAGCCTGCTTCCATTTTTATTCACACCAGAGCTTATTCTTTCATTCTTTGAGGGAATGGAAGAACAGGTATTATTGTCCCCATTTACAGATGAGAAGACTGTGTCCAGCATTGGGGGTGGGAGTCCCTCCTTCGGAAGTGTAGGCCTTCTTTGCCCAAGTCCCTTGCTTCCCAGGGGTAACACCCTCCCGAAGCCAACCCTGAGGCTCCTACCGTCAGCCCTTCTGCTTGCTTCCCAGCTAACATACTAAGGCGCATCGTGTCATCACATGTTATAACTAACTCCGTCCCCCCCTACTAGACTACGCCCCCCCATGAGTCAGAGGATGATTCTGATGGGTCCCCTCCGCCCTCCTCCCACCCGGCAGGTGCTGAGCAGATGTTTGTGGATAGAAAGATGGGAGTGTGGGTGGATCCTGAAGCCCAGTGTGAACCAACTGCTTGACAAAAACAACATGGGGTTTCTAAGGATCCCACATCTACTCAGGAAAAGGGGGATACATAATCCTGGGATGGGGGGGGCGGGTGGAGGGTGGAGACAGGGGAGAAGAATGAGCAGGGGCTCTGGAATATCTTCAAAGTGCTGGGGTGTGGAAGGGGGGCTTTGGTCAGAGTTCTTGAGGGGCAGGAGCCTGGGGCTGCAAGCCAGGGAGGCCATGAAGGTTGAAACTGAAAGGCTCCTTCCCTGGGAAGCGCAAGAGACCCCCGAGGAATTCCCACGGCGCCCTCTTGTGGCCATTTGAGGCCAAGACTGGGCGCTCAGAGGAGAATCCTGCCTTTTCCTCTTAGCCAAAGTCATTATTGAAAGAGGGGGTGGGAGCCCTGATCTGGGGACTCAGGATTTTAATCCTGACCATACCACTAGTTCACCGGGTTGCTTGGGCCAGCCACTGCACCTCTCAGCTTCAGTTTCTTTGTTTGATAATGAGGGAACTGCTCTCATGAACGGAAATGCTGACCACAGGTGAGGCTAGAGCGGTGGGGGGCAGCGGGGGGGGGGGGAGGTGGATGGGAAGCACTCCCACCTGTTCACTGGGCCTCCTCTAGGAATTTGGCGGTCAGTGCTGACCTGGGAGTGCAGTCCCTCCAGTGACACGGGAGGAAACGGAAGCTCAGAGAGGTTAAGTGACCTATCCTTGGTCACTCAGCTGGTTTGTGTCACAACTAAGATGTGAAGCCGGGTCTGTCACTTCAAAGCCCCCTCGTCTGACTCCCTGGTGCTTCTCAGGGTCTCCAAGATCCCCACCACCTCTGCTGTGGTTCAGGGTGCCTGCTGGAGGAAAGAGATCCACAGGGGCCATTAGGGTCCTCACAGCGGACCACAGCAGGAAGGAAAGAGTCAGTTGACAGGGCATACAGGTGGAGAGTGACCCTGTATACAAAACGTAGTCTTTGCAGAGGATGAAATTAGGCCACCACTCAACTAGCCATCGAAACAATGTTCTCTGGGCCAACTGCCCAACCAGGAGCTCAGCTTTTATCCAGAGCCCAGGCTGCCTCAGTTTACCTGGCACACCTACCTTCAGGGGTCTGGCTGAGGTGATTGGTCCCTTGTGGGGTGATTTGGGCGTGTCTGAGAAGTTCACAACCAACTGATGCTCTCCTCTGTTCCCTGGGCTGGCACGTCTCTGCAGGGCTTGGCCTCAGGAAGAAACCAATGAAAAGCGCTAAGGAGCCTCCCGACTCAGAAGGGCCTGGGGTTCAGGTCTCAGGTCTGCCAGTTCCTAGCTGAATGAAACTGAACAAATCACTGTGCGCCTCAGTTTCCTCCTCTGTGAAACAGGGGTACTCAGAGGAGCCCTAGAGTATGGCTGGAGGATCTGGAGCGTGAGCATGAGCCCCTCTGTGTCTCTTTCCAGTATATAAAGCGCTGGCCAGGGCTTACTGGTCTCAGAGATCATCAGCTCCCGGTGTGGGGCTCTAGAAGCTTCTAGAGCTTCTAGGGGCTGGGTGTAGGGAGAGAAGACGATGCTGTGGCAGACCCTTCCCTGCACTGCCCCCAGGATGCTCACAGTGGGTGTTAGAAGGCGGCCCCACATTGAAGGTTTGTGCTCTTTTGGGGGGTGGGGAGCAGACTTTCGACACTCCCTCCACATGAGATGACCGTTTGGCAGAATCGAAGGGGGAAGAGGAAAGAGTGACTCTCCAATGTTCACTTGTGTCCTCCTGGGCACTGTTAATTAATATTTAAATTAACATTATATCCAGGGCAAAGCTTGGTAAAACTTCTCTGCGTGTGGGGAGGGGACAGAGAGCCCAGTTAGGAGGCTCTGGAAGCATCCGGGTGAGGTGAGAGACGGTGGGAGATGGGTCCAGGGTAGAGCAGAGGAACTGGTGATGAGGGGTCGGATTGTCGATATAGTTTGCGAGCAGAGTCCAGGGGGCGAGCTGATGGAAGGCTATGACTGCGGGGTCAGGGATGACTCTGAGGTCTGGCCTGAGCACCTGGAAGGAAAGAGCCGCGGTTATTTGAGAAGGAGAAGCCTGGGGAGAAAACCCGGAGCTCAGTCTTGGGTGTAGAAAGCTGGAGGATCTGGAAGATCCTTGGGGAGAGAGCAAGAGAGAGGCTGGATAGGACTCTGGAGGTTAGGGGAGAGGTCCAGGCTGGAGACGGACGCGGGGAATGATTGGCTCACGACTGGTGCTGAAAAGTCACGAGACTCTTGGAGTTTTCCGGGCTGTGAGTGCAGAGGAGAGGAGCACACTGTTCCTGGAGCTGTGGCCGACGATCCAACTCCAGGCTTCACTGGGCGAATACCGAGCGCACATCTGCTGCCTCACTTCCCACTCTGGGCAGGACCTGCCAGAAAAATCCGCATCTCTGGCCCTGGGAGTGGCCTGCATTGTCCAGCCTGCGTCTCATGCTTCTTACCCCCCTCCTCTGCCCACACTCTCTCCTCCCAGAATCCCCTCCACTGCATCCTGACAGAGATAAAGCCACCCAACACATCCTTTATCCTGCAGGAAGGGATCTGTGGAGCTGGGGTCCTGTTTACATCACCCTTATCATCCATTCAAGGTCTGATGGGAACTGTCATTGCCAGCCCCTCACAGATGTCTTTGAACTGGAGCTAGATGTGGTCAAGCCCTTGGGCACTATTCGGGGTTCTCTCTCCCCCTCCACCACGCCTTGGTGCGTCTTAGAGCCCTGTCGGACCCAAGTCTTTCTCCAGGGTCCCAGCAAGCCAGCAGAGTGAGTAGAATGGCCCCCATCTTACAGATGAGAAAAGGGAGGTCCAGAGAGGCGAAATTATTTGCCCAGATTAGCAGAGGCAGGACTGGAATGTAATTGCCTGACTCTTAAGGTTCGTGCGTTATCTCTGCTTCCAGGTGAGAAATGTGCTCCCGGGAGCACCTACCATGTGCAGGGCACTGAACGCCACCTGAGTTTGACGGTGTTTGGCCTGAGCAACCCTGTCAGCCTTGTTACCCCAGAGGAGGTGAGGGGGCTCCTGCACTCACTGTAGCAACTCTTCTTAATCTGAGCAGGACCATGCTGGGGAGCCTGGGAGTTACTGATTGTGCAAACGTCTCTCTCTCTCTCGACAAGACTTTATTCAGAGAATTTTTACAGTGTGTGGTTTGGGCTGGATTTGGGCTACAGACAGAGTTGTGATCAGAGGTCAGGAAATCACGAGTTGGCACTGGGACAGATGACCCAGGGAGTAGGCCGAGGGCTGGGCTGTGAGGTCAGAGGCGACAAGCCAAGAGGGACAACATCCCCTGCCTCCTCTGAGGGGCGCTGTGGTGTAGACACAAACCGAATCCAAACCCCGGGTCCTCTGCCACTTTGCTCAGAGGTCAGAGGAGAGCTTTTCTACCTCCTGCAGCCTCAGTTTCCTAATCTGTCAGATGGGAAGGATGACGCCCCCCTCAGAAAGTTTTATTTATTCAGTCATTGGTTTGTTACGGATGATTACATTATATCTGAGATAGCAGCTATAAAGCTCTCGGTGCATCATGGTATTTAAGGGGAGTGGGGCTCCTCCCCTGTCACCTTTCTCTTAGGAAATCCCAATTCGGGGAGGCAAGGGCTCCTCTCTGATGAGAGAGTGCATTGTTTATGTGGAACTGCCGGGGGACAGCTGTGGCCGGGAGGGCCACGGAGCATATGCTGTTCCCAGGATGTTTTATGACTGGCTACCGGAGCCCCCAACAGGACTCAGAAGCCAACCAGTCATTTTGCTCCATGTTGTGATTTGTTCAGCAAACCTTTATTATGTGCCTACTGTATGCAGAAGTACATGGGGGATTCAACCGTTCTTCCTAACTTTATCTCTGCCCCCACGCCCTGCCATGGCGACCTCCCCTCTCCATTGTCCTAAACGTCTCGGTGCCTCTATTCTCCAAAATGCCTACCCACTCTAGTCTCTGTGTATTGCACTGAGTCAATGAGCTCTGGTCTGGGAAGTGGGAGCGCTTGAGGACTTGGAAAATCAGTCTTTCTCTGGGACTCTGTTCCCTTGATTAAAATCCCAAGGGTCGGGTTACCAGAACGCCAAGCTTTGCACACCCTGGCTTCGCAGCCTGTGACTGGGAGCTGGAGGCAGGGACACCTGGCATCCA
Organism: Puma concolor; assembly: GCF_028749965.1. NCBI lineage: Eukaryota > Metazoa > Chordata > Mammalia > Carnivora > Felidae > Puma > Puma concolor. Next base: position 11,569,103 of record NC_141672.1, on the reverse strand, counting down.
GCCAGCCCATCTCCATCCGCACCCACAGAAGGCATGACTAGCTGATCAGGGCATTCTAACTGCTGGGCCTGCGGGGCCCTCGGAATCTTTCCACAGGGCACCTGCCAGCCATCACCAATCAAATCCGAGTTGGCAGTTGAGATTAAACGGACTTTTCATTCCTGGCTGTGCCCTGCGTTGGGTGAAGAGACGCACCAGAAAGGCTCCCGGAGTCACAGGCAAGGTGACAGACATGTGGCACAGTAGCTGGGATCAGTGAGGGGCAGTGGTCCATGGGGATCACCCAACAGGGGCGTAAAGGCATGACTGCTGTGTTATTCCTGCCACATCAGCCCCTCTCTATGGGTGAGCCGTGCCCAGGCTGGGCTTCCCTGGGCAGCTGTGGACCCAGCCCAGAGGGGCAGAGCTGGGGGAAGGGCACAGACTCTGAGCCAGGCACTGTACTAGCTTGGTCACAGATGATCTCTCTCTTTTTTTTAATGTTTTTTTTAAATTTTTAATTTTTAACATTTATTCGTTTTTGAGACAGAGACAGAGCACGTGTGGGGGAGGAACAGAGAGAGGGGGAGACACAGAATCCGAGGCAGGTTCCAGGCTCCGGGCTGTCAGCACAGAGCCCGACGTGGGGCTCGAACTCATGAACTGTGAAATCATGACCTGAGCCAAAGTCGAACGCTTAACTGACCGAGCCACCCAGGTGCCCCAATGTTTCTTTCTTTTTTTTTTTTTTTTTTAATGTTTATTTATTTTCGAGACAGAGAGAGACAGAGCATGAACAGGGGAGGGGCAGAGAGAGAGGGAGACACAGAATCGGAAACAGGCTCCAGGCTCTGAGCTGTCAGCACAGAGCCCGACGCGGGGCTCGAACCCACGGACCGTGAGATCGTGACCTGAGCCGAAGTCGGACGCTTAACCGACCGAGCCACCCAGGCGCCCCTGTTTATTTCTTTTTAAGAGAGAGAGAGCACGAGCAGGGAAGGGGCAGAGAGATGGGGACAGAGGATCCGAAGTGGGCTCTGTGCTGACAGCAGAGAGCCCAAGGTGGGATCCAAACTCACACACTGTGAGATCATGACCTGAGCCGAAGTCGGATGCTTAACCGACTGAGCCACCCCGGCGTTCCCCAGATGATCTCTCTTAATCCTCATTGTCCACTCTGCCAGCGAGCTGCTATTAGCTCGACCTTAAAGACGGTCACACTGACACTTGTCTCTGCCGCTGCAGTCGGGCCACGGCCAGGGGCGCGGGGACTGGGGAGCAGGGCTGTGAGGCATCACGAGGTCTCCAGCTGCTCTGAGGGCACCGCCATGCTGGTGCTCAGCCTTGGCTGTGAGAGGAGGTCACCAGGGCAGGAAGCCCCCAGTCTGGCGGCCTGGCAGCCAAAGGGGTTTATTTCAACCCAATGCCTTTCTTTCCAAGAAAAGTGGAAAGGCCTGTCTGTTCTGATTACAGCTGACAGCCTGCCTCAGGCCAGTCTTTGATAGAAATACTCCCATTATATAAGGGGGTTACATAAATCATCTTGTGATGTCTGTCACACGTCCGCGAGGTGCTGGCCGTGCCGCTGTGCCTCTGAAGGGGCACTTGTGTATTTCCGGAGTTGAGATGGTCAGGCCCAAGTCGGCAGGTCGGGAGGGGTGTGCCTGGCTCTCTGGGTTAGCTAAGCCCCTAGGAGGGAGTCGGGGCCTGCGAGTTAGTTAATAGCAGGGAGCAACAGCATACAATGGTCACGACCAAGCGTCTGGACCCGGCTGCCGGCATCTCAGTCCCTGGTCTGCCATTTACTGACCAGACGACCTTGGGCAAGTTTCCATGCTAATTTGTGCCTCAGTTTCCTTATCCATTGAACAAATGGCTCACTATGTGTCATATACCTTGATCCAGTGGTGAGTGCTGTCTAGGGCCGAGCTCTGAGCAGACGTCAGGGTGCAGAACAGCCTGACCTTGGGTGAATCATCTCCCCCACCCGGCCTCTCTTCTTCACCTCTAAAATGGGAAGATGGCCCATCTCTTAGAACGGAACTTTCTACAGAGGTGTGGAAACGTAAAATTGTCTTTAAAATTTATTTTTGGCGATTGAAAATATTACATGCTAAAAACTGTACTAACAAACACACACTCAAACGAGTTGTAGCTCACAAGCCAACACACGAGACCCGTTAGCCTGGGCAGTTAACCGGTTAACGCCCCAGGGGACTAGATACTAAAGCTTCTCGGGGAATCGTTTTCATTTGATGACTATCCTGAGATAGCAAGACAGACTTTTAAAAATTTACCATTTTAGCCTCTTATCTCTTTACGTCAAGATTTCTATAGGTTCTGCAACCAGAGCAAAATATGGCCGATACTAGACTGTAATCCACAACTCCTGATTTTGAAGTTCTAGGTCATCAAAACACTCTCCTGGTGTGAATCTGTTTTCAAAATAAGTGGAAATTATCGCATTTGGGTGTGTAAAAGAAATCTGCCCTCCTAGCACGTCCCTGTCACTGTTTCATATATTGGACTCCCTCAGGAGTCTGTTTAAGGGGCTTCTTTGTGGAAACACAGTTCGAAAGTCCACTGCTCCAGGTGACCTTCCAGGGTCCCCCTCTGGCTGGGTGGTTCATGCATTGTCACCTGCCTCCTCTCACTTTTGTTTCCAATCTGCAGCTGCGTTGGCTGAATTCTAGAAGTGGGTTATGTCAGATGACGTCCAGGAATTCTGGATGGGTGGCTCCAGGTAGTTTGGGAAACCAGGGAAAGTTGGGGTGTTTGTCCCAGTGATGGGTGGACAGAAGATGGCTGTTAAGTTGTCAGAACAGAGTTGGTCTCCCCTCCAGCACGTTGCACTGGGGACAGAGGAGTGAGCAAAGGAAGCCCCCCTCCTCCGTGCCCTCTGGTCCCCGCACGCGGGTGCTGAGTGGAGTTACTAGAACCCGGAAGTCCCTGACACTGAACCATGTAAATAATCTTGAGGAGGGGTTGGCGCAGCTGGAAGGTCAGAGACCCGCATCCGTGACGGATGATGGGGAAGGCAGTCTCAAGTTCAAGTCAGCCCCGCTCACGTGCCTTGAACAGGTGCTTCAGTGGCCCCGTCTGGTGCAGAGAGATGCAATTAGGAAACAGTGCTCCCTGTTCTCCACACGCCCACAGTCCGGAAGGAACACCGAGGATGTGTTGTCAGGTGCGACCGTAGCCATCACCAGGCTCCTTCACTGAGTCCTCTCTGTGCCGAGGCCGTTCTACAGAAATGCGGAGGTGAATGAGCAGCTGTGCCCTGCTTTCACGGAGCTCACTCAGGTGGAGGTAGATGGGTGGGTGGGGCAAATAGTAAACAAACAAACAAATAGAGGCAGCAGTTTTTCCGTTCGGTGGAGTGGGCAACATATTTGATTCCTGAAACATTTAGTGAGAAACTACCCTGCGCCAGGCCCCGGTTAGGGGTCAGATTACCAAAGGCTTTCTGGGTTAGGCCAAGGAGGTTAGACTTCATTTTGGATCTATAAACATAGGGATGGGAGAGGGTGCACGGAGACTGGCCTGGCTTCAAGTTCAGTTTTGCCAGTTGTTGGCTGTGAGGCCTTGAGAAAGCAGCTCAGTCTCACATCCTTCATAGCAGTACTCCCCTCAGTGAGCTGTCGCGGGGTCAGGTGGGGTCTTCTACATGTGATCACTGATTGCAGCTCTTGGCACATATAAGGCGCTGACCAAGTATCAGTTTTCTTCCCTCCTCCTCCCTCCCTCCGCCCTCTCCCTCCTCCCCCTTCCTTCCTCCCTTCCTTCCTCCCTTCCTCCCTCCTCTCCCCTTCTTTCTTCCCTTCCTTCCTTCCTTCCTTCCTCCCTTCCTTCCTTCCTTCCCTCCATCCCTTCTTCCCTTCTTTTCTTTCTCCTCAATAAGTAGGAAGAACACACAGGAAAAACAGCCCATATAAGAGCACAATGGAATGACTTTTTAAGCTATGGACTCAGACCCCACAAGGTTCACTGGCCTCGGGGGGTTGCTACTGGCAGAGCAGTGAGGGGACGACGTCACCGGCGAGCAAAGCCCGGTGGGCTGCAGCGGGAACAGACCCCGAGCCTGCAGGAGGCCACAGAGGGAATGGGCCGGGATGGTTTGAAGCCAGCGTCCCAGTAGAGAATGATGCAGAAGGCGGTTAAGTGGGCCAGTGCTGGGTTACGGAGGGATTCGAACACTAGCCGAGCCATGTGACCTGGCCCCCAAGCAGGGGGCCCACCCCGGTGACCTCAGGGCAGCCCTGTGCAGGGCCAGTTCGGAGGAGCAAGGATGTTCCCGCCTGTACCGGTCAGGCTGGGCTCGGTTCTGCTGCAGAGACAACCCTCGGCTCTCAGCGCTTAGAGCAACGATGACTTAGCCGTCGTGCGGCCGCGGAGAGGGGCCGCTCTCCAGGGCGGGGGATGGCCAGCGGTTGGGAGACTCCAGTCCAGAGACACCTCCGTGCCAGCCCCTGCTTCCCCCCGCTGCCTCAGCAGGGGGAGGGGCACGGGGGATCCCACGCCCGATCCCCGATCCCTAAATTAAGTTCCGGCTTGTGGGCACAGGGCCCTCTCCTCCAAACCCTTCATTTGGCCTGCAGGGACCCTCCAGCCAGAGAGGGAGGCGGCTTGAAGCCAGGCCACTGTGGCCAGAGACAGCAGTCTATTGGCCAGCAGGAGGGGGTGGGACCATCCTCCTGGGTGAGTCCCCTGGGCCTGCCCTGCAACTGCTACCATGCGGGCGAGGGGACCTCAGAGAGGAGTCCTTGGCATCACAGACCGTGCTACAGAGGTGGGGTGTAGGCCGCCGGCCCGGCCGTTCAGCTGAGCGGAGGACCGGAGGAGACGCTGGAAGAGGAAGGGGGGAAAGGACAGGAAGGGGAAGAGGTGGAAGGGAAAGGAGGCCGAGCAGAGAAAGGCAGGAGGCGCGGGGCCCGCCCAGGTCGGCCGGCACGGAGGCCGCACCGATCAGCCTGCCTCCGCCCGCGGCCTCACCTTCCCTCCGGCCAGTCAGTGGGCAGGGCCAGCGGCCAGCGCAGGGCTCCCTCGCTCGCTCAGAGCGGCCCGCTTGCGGCCCCGCCGGCGTTGGCACGGTGACAGTAGCCAAGTGTGCAAACTTGTGCCATTGTCCCCAGGCCAGGGGGAGCCATGGAGACTGGCTAATATGACACAGGAAAATGTTTGCTGATGGCAATTCTATGGGCTTTGTCCACCTCTTTCTCCATCATGACGACTCGATTTAAGTCCCTAACTGTTTGACTACAAATGCAAGGGGACCGTGCAACGCCAGCCTTTTGTCCGGCCGCGCTGAATGGGCAATTCAGGCTTTGTGCAGCTCAATTGAGGAAGCAAACATAAAGACAAGATTCCTGAGAGCTCCGGCTCCCTTCCCATGGATATCCCAGCACCTCGTTAGGGAGTCCTTCCCCGGCTACCTTTCCCGACATCAGCGAGCCGCCTGCCCTCACAGGCTGGCCAGTGGCCGGTGCCTCCGGGAGGGGGCTGGGAAGAGGGAGACAGAGACAGACAGAGACAGAGAGGGAGAGAGGAACGGGGCGGGAGGGGGAGAGGGAGAGACACTCAACACTCAAGGACAGAGGGGAAAGAGCCCGCCCCGGCTTACCCCGTCCGATTGTCTGTCTGCACTGGGGCATGGCAGCTGTAGGCCTGGAGTCTTTGGGGGAGGTATGCAAGCCCATCTCTTCTGGGCCCAGCCCCTCCTCAATCCTGGACTTTTTAAACACACGCACGCACACACACATGCACACACACACACACACACACACGCACACACACACGCACTGCCCCCTCGAGAAACCAGGGAACCGAGGTCAAGGGGAGGAGGGGCTGAAGGGTAGAAATTTACCGGGAAATGATTGCATTTGGGAGCTGTCTTTTTTGTGATGGTCCCCATGGTGACAATTTGTGACGGCAAAGAATGTGGGAACGGGGCGCTGCCGCCTGATTGGGATGCTTTGTATCTGGAGAGGCGCTCCTGATTGGCCTGAGGGGCCCCCCAGCGCCGGGGACTCGTCCTCCATCCAGCCCACTCGAGGGCTGCACGACTGCTTCCAGCCGGACGCACGGAGCTCGCCGGCCACGCCGGGCCTGGCCCAGGTCTGCCGCGGGGAACCTGCCAGGCCACGTCGGCGGGGGGCCCGGGGCCGGCCCGCACCCTCGGTCAGTGTGGAGGCTCAGGCGGCTCCCGCCGGCTGGGTGGGGGCGTGGGGCAGGCTGGGGCCTGGGGGAGGGGCGACGGGCCTCGGGTGGTGGCCCAGGAGGCATGAAATTGCTGCAGATGCTTCTGCGGGGGAGCCCCGCTGCCCACAGTCTGAGATCAGCCCGCCAGGCAGGCCCAGGCTTGAGTGCCAGACGGGGGTCCTGCCTGTCCTGCGTGAGCGCCGGGGGTGGAGCGTGGGCGCCGAAGAGGGGGGGCTGAAGCTAGCAGGCCTGGGGGCGGGGGTGGGAGGGGGAGGGCATCACCACTGGGGAGAGAAGGGGCTTGGCCTTGCTCTAAAGTGGAGCGGTGGCCTCGGCTCAGAAAATAAAAACCTCGCTGGCAAGTTGCGCACGTTGGCAGCGTGGTGTGTGGGAGACACGGTGCGCTGGGCACGCGGAGACTTGCGCTCCGGCCCCAGCGATGCCACTTGTGGCTGGGCCGCCCTGGGCAAGCCGCCCAGCCTCTCTGAGCCTCGGCTGCAGGGGAGGGCCAGACTTGGGAGGACTGAGTGGGCCCGCGTGTTCCCTCCCAGATGCTGAGGAAACGCGTGCTCAGCGGCCTGAATGGGCAGCCCGGTGCCCAGGACTGTGTTTCAGGCTAAGGGGCGCTGGCCCTGCGGCCTCGGGGGAGAGGGGGGGCGGCGGCTGGGTGCTGGTGCCCGGAGAGACTCCCAATGGCCTGTGTGTCCCCCCAGGTCAGCTCTGTGCCCTCCCCTGGAGCTGCCAGCCACGAGCAGAACCCACCCGCTTCATGGAAAGCCCCATGCAGTGGCCTCCTGGTGATGGCAAACGACAGTGACGTAAAGATGCTGCTGAACTTTGTGAACCTGGCGTCCAGTGACATCAAGGCGGCCCTGGACAAGTCTGCACCCTGCCGCCGCTCAGTGGACCACCGCAAGTACCTGCAGAAGCAGCTCAAACGCTTCTCCCAGAAGTATTCCCGGCTTCCTCGGGGCCTCCCCGGCAGAGGGGCGGAGCCTCACCTGAAAAGGGGACCCGAGGACCGGCCAGGGAGGCTGCCCCTCGATTCTGGCCATGATTCCAGTCCCGTCGGGGGTGGGGGCTGCAAGGAGAAGGCTCTGGGGAACCCGTACAGGGAGGAATGTCTCTCTAAGGAGCAGACCTTACAGGGGCAGAACCCAGAAGCTGCCAGGCCTGGCCAGGTGCCCATGAGGAAAAGACAGCTGCCCGCTTCCTTCTGGGAAGAGCCTCGGGCCACCCACAGCTACCCGCTGGGGCTGGAGGGGGGGCCGGGCCCCAGGGAGGGACCTCCCTATGAGGGTAAGAAACATTGCAAAGGTTTGGAGCCCTTGGATCCTGAGACGGCCCCAGTGCCGGCATCCCCAAGGGCACCGGCTGAAAAGGAGCCACTCAAGATGTCTGGGGTCTCCCTGGTGGGCCGTGTCAATGCCTGGAGCTGCTGCCCCTTCCAGTACCATGGACAGCCGGTCTACCCAGGTCCTCCAGGGGCCTTGCCCCAGAGCCCGGTCCCCGGCCTGAGCCTATGGAGGAAAAGCCCGGCTTCCCCCGGGGAGCTGGCCCACTTCTGCAAGGATGTGGATGGGCCGGGGCAGAAAGTGTACAGACCCGTGGTCCTGAAGCCTATCCCCACCAAGCCGGCTGTACCGCCACCCATCTTCAATGTCTTTGGCTACCTCTAGCCGGGCTGGGAGGCCCTCGGCTCCGACCTCTGGCCTGTAGGGGTGTTGGGGGCCCAGGGAGCTCTCCGCGCGAGGAGCGAGCTGGGCAGTGGTGTGGCCTCTTGGGAACCTTCCCTTTGTGTGTGTGGATGGGAGGGGAGGATAGGATTGGGGCAGTGGCTTCTCCGGCAGCCGCCAAGTCAGCCCTTGCCTTGGGAGCTGTGGGGCCGGGCTCCGCCGGCCCCTCTCCAACCAGACCAGAGCCCGACAGAGCATCCCACTGTCCTCGTGCCAGTCTTTGCCCCGGCCCGCCAGCCACTCCAGAAGCCAGAGTTACACGTCTGTTCACCTGCCACCCACTATGTAAGCCAATCTCAGTTCTGTTCTTTTCGAGGTGTTTTTTTTTTTTTTTTTTTTTTTTTTTGTAAATAAGAAGGTTAAAAGAATAAAGACATTTCTTTTGCAGTTTCCACATCTTGATGTCATGAGGTTGAATGGTCCCCAGGTTAAGAAATGCTGGCTGGGCCCGGGGAGAGGGCAGCTTAGGGAAGGCGGCTGGCTGTGGGGGTGGCCGGGAATGACCCAAAGACCTCCACGGTGTCTGAGAATGGACACTGCGGGCCAGCAGCTCCACTCAAAGGAAGGAGGGTGGAGAGGAGTCACCGGGCTTGCCAGGTCCAAAACAGAGGGTGAGGGAGGCCCGTATCTCCAGATGGTCCACAGTGCTCTAGAGAATAAGGAGGCCGGTACCAGAGGAGATGGAGCTGGAGTCCTGGCTCTGCAATGGGATGTGGTGCTGGACCTTTCCTCCGGGGGCCTCCTTACCCCACCTGCAGCGTGAGGGGTGGATGAGAGTGGTCCCCCTCTGCTATGCCTTCCACTCTGATTACGGCCTCAGAGCAGAGGCTGGGCCAAGGCAATCATGCCCGACCCTGGCCAGAGAGAAAATCAGGACACACTGGAGCTTGGCCCCCTGTGGACAAGCCAAAAAAAAAAAAAAAAAATCTCTGGCTAAGTCAGATTCCTGGGTAGCCTGCTGATGGCCCCCTTCCTGGGCCTGGCACATACCAGGTGCCCTGTCTGTGACAAGGCACAGAGCAGGGTGCTGGTGGCAGGGAGTGGCCCTGGGTCTTGCCCTGATGCTGCCTAAAGGGCAAAGCCATTGGAGAGGCATGGCGCCTCCATACCGGCCCAGGGTCTGCTCTGCTGCGTGAACCTGCTCCGTGGCTGAGAGCACACAGACCTCATCAAAGCACAGCTCTCACCACTGGGACAGGTGCAGGGCCAGCCCTGGCTGGGGACTGCAGTCCCCTAATTAGCAGCATGATGCTGGAAAGTTCATTTCCCTCTGTGCCTTGGTTTCCCCACTCTATAAAGCCAGGGACTAGGTCAGTGATAGCAAACTGAGGTACCTGCCATTTCTGCACCCAAGGCAAGTGTCCTCAACTAGTCACAGTCACTCTCCCTCGGGGGCCGGATACAACCTCGGAATCCTTTCTAACACAAGGCTCCAGGATTAGCGATTGTGAAGGGCCCTTCCTACTCTGCCTGGTTTTGCTCTAGGATTCCCCTGGAGTGGAGCATCTCTATGGGAGGGCGGCCTGCTCCCTGGGAAGCCAGTGGGTTTCTGGTAGTTTGTCTGATGGTCTGGGAGGACTTGAGAGCCACGGAAGCCATGTGATGCCAGCAGACTTGTTCTGAGTCGTTATCTAACACACAGGGTAGGGCATCAGGACGCTCGCCGCAGGCCGCTCCGGTCTGCTCTGCCCCTCCACACAGTACAGCAAGGTGTTAGAAGCTCTGATCCACCTACCGGCTCTGTGACCTCGGGCAAGTTACTTAACCTCTCTGGGCCAAAACTTCCTTATCAGAAAAATATGACCGAAAATAGATTGTCATAGGGATGATGGGAGCACCTGGTACTCTTGAGTGTCACAGACCTGACAGAAAGCCGCACCCGCCAAAAGTCGCCTCCCCTAGTCATCTGGGCCATCCAACTGTCCTCCCCCCCCCCCCCCGGGGGAGGAACAGAGCCCAGGGAGGCGTGTTTTCTCAGAAAGCTGCCCCAGCCCCTCTTGGGCTCCTTTCCCCAGGGGACACCCTAGTGATGCATGAATACAAACGCAGGGAGGCTTGTCTGGAAGCAGAAACCTTTACTAAGAAGCAGCTGGACAGAAGCACACGGCGCCGTGACTCCCCAGGCAGAAGCAAGTTGGGGGCAAACACATGTAGGACAGCTGTGGTTAAAAACATACAGCCGCAGCAGAGGATTCCCTGAACAAAAAAGTAAGTCGTGCTGGTTCCAAGTGAAACCCAGGAACTCACCTCCTAGCCTCACATCTCCAGCACTAACGTCCCATGTGCTGTGCGCACAAACCGGAACCACTTGCAGGATTTTTAGTGTTTGGTGATGCTGTTGAGACATCTCCGCGGCCCAAGTATGGGGGTGGGGGAGGAGGGCTCTGCAGAGGGTTGTGGCTCCAAAGTCGTTCTCTGGAGCAGCGGTGGTCAGGAAATGGAACAACCAAGCAAAACCTGAGCACCAGCCAATCACAACCGACCCTTGGGAACAGGCCCCAGCCCAGGCCTTAATCCTTAAGCTTCTGGGTTGGGGTGGTGGGGGGTGTGGGGGGGAATAGGGGCCGGGATCTGAGAAGGCCAAGGCTGGGGAGAGACACCTGGGGAGGAGGGGCCCTGACCAGTGCCTGTGACCAACCGGTACTGACGAGCACTCATATTCTAAGAACCCAGTGCGTCCCAGCATCCCAAGAAGGTGTCACAACCATGCCCACCTGAAAATGGGCTGGGGGCTCCCGAAAATGCCTGGCTTCCCCCACAGAGCCACGTGAGGATCCCGGGGGGCAGCAGAGGGGACAAGGCTTCGTGCCTCCAATTCGGTGCCTTTGCAGGGGTTGACAGTGGCCACCCCTCCAGCACCTTCACTCGCGGTGGCCCGTATTCAGATTTCTTTTCCTTCCTGGTATCTCAAGTTTTGTGGCAAACGGGTGAGCCGGATGCGAGGACAAGCTGCCAGGAAACATGGGTGGGCGAGGCAATCCCAGGTGTCAGGAGGCTTGTAGACACGGAGCCCTGTTTGCGATGCTTCTCCCGTTTCCACGGTGATTGAAGCAGGACAGAAAAACCAACCCCAGGCCGCTCAGCTCACAGAGCAGGAAGCTGCCCCCTCTCCTCCAGCTGCCGGCTCTCCTGTGGCTTTCAGAAGCCCAAAGGTGTCGTGCACCCTGTCCCAGCACCTGCCCCACCCCTACACGCGCCAAGAGCAGCGCCGAAGACCCCAGGCCCTGTGGGAAGGAGGGGGTCGGGCGAGAGGGAACTCGCGGGGCAAGGTGTCATCTGTGCAACATTTATTGTACTTGACAAGTGGGTCCCCCACCCACCCCCGCCGGATCACACCTCCAGGAAAAAAGCTCAGGAGTCAAGTGGAGAGTTTTACAGACAAAGTGGGAGGGGACCGGGACAGCCCGGTGGCAGGTTGTCTCCGAAAGGCAGACTCATCCCTGAAAGCGTCGGGGGTGGGGCTGCGGCTGCCCTGCAGGCTCCCACCTGCCGCCCCCCCACAACTTCTGCCCTTGGGGCCTCTGCCATTCCCAACGGCAGAGAAAGTGGGCTCCACTCATCAGGTTGAAAACAAACACGGGTTTTTCTCCCACTTGACACGTTGCGTTCTCTGGTCCAGGCAAAGCTCTGGCCTAGAGACCTGGTGAGGTCACGGCAGCTGCCCCAGCTGCCACGGAGGCCAACCCACGGCCTCGTTCTGTCATCAGGCCCCCTGGGATTTGGGGACACGGCTGTCCTGAGGCTTAGTGACAGTCCGAGGAGCGACTCCTCCACGCGGCCTTGGTTACTGGGTATTCTCGTGTTTCAGGTACCGAATCAGCCTGCCCGGGAGGGGCAACGCATCCAGGAGTTTTATGCGGTGCTTTCCAACCACCTTCCTCACTTGCAGCCGGCACAGGTGAGCCAGGGGCCTCGGGAGTTCTGGGAAAGGGGAGAAAGAGAAGTGCCAGCGTGTCGTTTGCAAGCAGCAGAGTTTGCCTGTGACTGCTGGCAGGTAGGAGACACCCAATCGATACGACTGGATAAGAGGGGGGCGCCTGGACCCCACCACGCTCCGAAACCCCGGCCCCTGTCAGCTGAAAAGATCTGGCGAGGCAGCTCCCGCCTCGTCGCCCCTCATCGATCCGCACGGCCCAAGGCGGCAGCTAGGGCAGGTACAAACCCATTTCACAGGTGAGGACGTAGTGGGGGGCACACCTGGAGCCGGAGCTGCCAGCCCCCTCGTCTTGTCCTCCTTCCTGTATATACACAGCCCGGACCCCCCAACACAGTCTTAGCGAAGGGGTCGGGGAGTTCGACCTCTTAAGTGCCCCCATGCATGGAATTAAGCTCTGAGTTCTGGTGGTGCAGACAGGCCAGCGTGGGGGCAGGGATGGGGCATCTCCCCACACGTCCCCAAATCCCACTTGGCTGCCGCCTCCTGGGAGGCCTCCCGGGATATCTCACACAGCGGAGTTTTCTCAGCTGAGGGGGAGGGGTGAGGTAGGAACAGGGGTTGATGTGTCTGGTGATGGGGCAATTTATTTCAGTCCTGGGCACAGGGTCTGGCACAGGCGAGGGGTTTGTTGAATCAAAGAATGCCATCCATTCACTCAACAAACACATGCTGACCCTTTGGCTGCCTGGCCCCGTGTTCCCGCCAGGGATGCAGAGGAACCAACCCAGGACCGTGGGGAAGGCTTCCACACCAGATGGTGCCATCTGAGCAGGGTCTTGGCGGGTGGGCAGGTATTTGCCAGGCGAAGAAGGGAGGTAGGGACATTCCAAGCAGGGGAAACAGCAACGCCAAGCCGAGGAGGCCGTGGCCATCCCGGGAAGATCGGGATGCAGAGGGAATGTGGAAACAACGGCAGAGGGGCCAGGTGGCTCAAATGCCATCCAGATGCATTTCTGGCTGCTTGGTCTCGCTTAGGACAGGGCCTCCCCTCCAGGAAGCTCAGTCCCTTTCTCGGCTGAGTGAAGACTGAGTTTGTGAGGAGGAGGGCAAAAGGCCACTGGCGAGCAGAGGACAGGGCCGCTGGCCTGGCTGGCTTCGGAGACTCTGGGGTACCTGCCGCCTCTTAGAGCCTCTGTCCACCCTCCATCCGGTAAAATAACGTCAACATCACAGCATTAAACGGAAAAGCACGTGGAGAGTGTTCTGTAGATGGAGGGTGGGCTTTAAAGTTACCACAACAGGTGTTGGTTAAGAACTATTTGTACTACCTGCTAATAAATGTTTATAGCACACCGAAGGGTTCTGCCCATTTGTCCCTGGGACTAGGTCTCGAGAGCGATTACCCCTCTCTAGGGAGGGCAGAAGGGGACTGGGAGGGGTGGGGCCAACATCTAAGCAGGGACTGCTCCGCGGTCCTCTAGTGGCCGAGGATCACCGTGATAGCAGCCAATGATTCACGAACTCGGTGAATGTTTAGAGAGCCGCTAGAGCTGTGCCCTGGGTGAGTGGGCAAGTCACCACCACCCTCCGCTGTCGCTGCCCCAGTAACTCGATCAAGGGTCCAATGCAAGTGCTTCCCAGGCATTCGTGCAAATGAAAAATCCTACAGTGCGTTTGGGCTCATCGGGGCACGGGGATCAAGGAGGAAGGTGGCAAGGGACAGGTGGGGCACTGCGGGGTGGGGCACCTGGACAGTCAGTGGACAGGCCACAGTGTTGCTCCCGGTGCGGTCTGTGGACCAGACCTGGGAGCACGCTGAAATGCAGCCCTGCCCCACACCTGCTGAGTCAGAATCTGCATTTTTAACAAAATGCCCAGGTGCTTTGTATGCACTTTACCGTTTGAAATGCCCGAGACCACTATTCCCTCCTCTACCCCGCCACACTACCTCAGTGGCCCACAAACATGGGCAACTTACTCTGAAAGTCCCGGTACCCCTCGGTGAGCTGGAGCCATTGAAAACGTGCTCGATTTGGCAAAGAGACCCCGGGGTTGGTCAAACTTAGGTTTGAATCCCAGATGCCACCAACTAGCGGGCAGACCCTGGCTCAGATGACGACATCATCTCTCTGAGGGCCAGTCTTCTAGTCACAGAACAGTCCTGGAGACCCTCTATGTGACACGCGGCACAGAGCTTGCCACATAGTAGGTGCTCGTTAAACGTCAGTAACAGTCACGTGCCCCGAGTCCTGGGCCTGAATCGGGCAGGGTGCCCCGCCAGCAGCAGCAGCAACGGCCCCTACCTGCCTTCTCCTTGATGACAGCCCAGTCCTCGAAGCTGTCGATGTGCTCCTTCAGCCGCGAGCAGAGATGCACATTGCCTACGTAGTCCAGGAGGACGTCGATGACGGGCCCCGCCCAGCGGCTCATCTCCGGGGCAGACAGGATCTCGCAGAACTGGAAGACATCACACACTGTGGCCGGGGCACCCGGTACCAAAGGCAGCGCCTCTGTGAGCACATCGGTCGGGGGACCCGAGGCCGGGGAGAGCAGGGGTGTATGCGAGGACGGACACTGGGCACGCCCATGGCAGGATCCAGTTCTACCGGCCCTCGCCCCTCTCCTCAACACAGCCTCTGCTGCCACAAGCGGAAGGCGGGCAGCTGGGACATCACCTCTCTAAGCCTCAACTTCCTTGTCTGGAAAATGGGACTATGACAACTGGAGGGTTATTTTTTACGAGAATTAAGGTAATGTGAACATCACCTTCTTTGCACGCAGCAAGTGGCCCTGCAATGATTCCCATTAACCACTACATTGATCTCCAAGAGAAGGGTGTTTCTCACCTCCTTTTCATCTCAAGTTCGGACTTTTTAAGTCACCACCACGGCCACGTCCTGCCTCTGGGTCCCTCTTTGCACCTCGTCTGCTCTTAGCCAATCTGCTCTCACCTCCATCCCCATCGGGGTCATTCAACATCATATTCCGGGCGCAGGTTTGCTGTGGGTGATGAACCCCTCAGTCTCCCACATTCCCCTGCTCCGCTGTTGTTTCCTTAAATCCCCCCAGACCGGGGAGCAAACAAAGGACGCAACCCGTGCACGGGAGCCACTGAGCTCTGCTGCCTCTGAAGCACGCCGGCCACGGGGTTCCACGGCCTGCGGGGTGTGCGGACCGCGATGCCCCCCCCCCCCCCCCCCCGCCCGGGCTCCGAAGGGCATCCGCCATCAGGCCACCCTGGCGCGTGCTGGGCCTGGGAAGCGCGCCCCTGCCTACCTGCACCACGCCGGGCGCCTTATCCGTGGCGGGCGCGTCGCTGAAGCGGCTGGAGGGCTGCGGGACGGGCGGGTGCGGGCCGTTGCCGTACAGGCACGAGAAGCAGGGTTCGCCGTCGCAGCCGAGGTCCATGAGGAACTTGAGCAGTGACAGGTACTTCATGGCGAACATGATGGTGGCGGGGAAGGCGGTGGGGTGCGTGGCGATGTAGGCGTCGATGTTGGCGCCGTGGTCCAGCAGCAGCTGCATGGTGCGCAGGCAGCCGTGGCGGATGGCCACGAGCAGGGGGCTGATGACGTCGCGGTTGGGGTCGGCGCCGGCGAGCAGCAGCAGCTCGGTGGCGTACACGTTGTTGTTGACCACGGCGAAGTAGAGCGCGGAGCTGCGGCGGTCCTCGTAGAGGCGCGCGCGCTCGGGCGCCAGCGGCGCGTTCACGTCGAAGCGCGCGCCCAGCAGCGCCTCGAGCACCGCGTCGTGGTTGCGCTCGGCCGCCAGGTGCAGCGGGCTGATGCCGCTGCGGCGCACGCGCGTGCGGCTGGTCACCGGCAGCAGCATCTGCACGATCCTGCGGGTGGGGCGGGCAAGCCGGGGTCACGGGGCGGCCCGGCCGGCAGGGGGCGTCGAGGGTCCAGGCCGGGCCGCTGGGGACTACCGTGTGAGGAGGCAGTGGCCCACCAGCGGGGGGCGCCGGGGAGCCAGCCGGTCCCACATTGACCGCTTTGGGAAGGACGGGTCTGCGGCTATCCCCGCTTTGCAGATCAGGGAAACTGAGGCTCCGAGAGCTTCGACCATCTTCCCGAAGTCACAGAACCAGGAAGGGGTGGAGCTAGGCTTCACTCTCAGAACCCATGGCCTCCGAAGTCCTACCTCTGAAAGATCTCAGCCCGACTGGCCTGTGGTTTCAAGAATTTCCTGCTGACTTATTTCAGGTTAAAGAGTGTTCCCCATTCCCAACTCATTCCCTGAAGGAATGGACCGGAAGGCCCACAGACCTGATGCAGGAGGCAGTGGAGCCCGTAGTGAAATTTGGAGCTAGAAGTTTGGCACCTGCCCTGCCTGGGTGGGGCGGGGGAATAGGGGGACAGTGACAGTCCTATCCCAGAGCTCACAGCGTCCCAGGAGACAACTAAAGGATTTACAAACACAGTTTGGTTTAATCTTTTCCACAACCCATAAAGTCCGTCTCATCATTCCCATTGTGCTGATGAGAAAGCTGGAGGCTCAGACAGGTTGACGGACTTGTCCAGGCCGTGTATCGGGAAAGGCAAACCAAGAAATGTACCCCCTTCCTGCCCCAGGGCTGTGCCGTCCTGCATCTCTGTGGAGCCGCCAGGTCCTGGGGGACAGCAGCGGATGAATGTATTTGGCGTGGACCGCTCCTGCGCTCGGCCCCGGTCAGCCCTTGGTGACTCACAAAGTCCCTTCCCCTCTCCTGTGAGTCTCAACACCTCTTTCCCTGAAGCCTAACTCGAGTCTCTCCCAGGCTGTCTGCCTTGCCTGTGGCCTGGAGAGGGTTGGTCAGGTACTGCTGAGGCTGGAGATTCCTGTGATCCCTGGCTTTGCTCTCTCCTGAATCAGACACTGCTCTTAACATTTCATCTGCATTCATCTATTATAACTTCCCAGTAGCCCTGTGAGCTAGTACGTGTGCTATCTTAGTTTACAGATGAGGAAACAGAAGCCCAGAGAGGGTATGTGACTTGCACAAGAACACACAGCCAGTCAGTGACGGAGCCAGGGTTTGAACCTAGGCAGTCTGATTCCCCAGGCCACACTCTCGACCCCTGCCGTACGTCTTGTGTCGCACGCAGGGTGACAGCTGATAGGTCACAGAGTTTGGCGTCACCGCGCATTAACTTGCCTGCCCCAGTTTACCTTCACTGCAGCCCTGTGGGATAGCCTGAGGTCTGTGACCTTCCTTTTGACAGATGTGATTCAGAGAGAGGAGGCAACTCATCAAAGGTAGTAAACCAATTCTGGGGGCTCTTGACCCCTTGTATTACTCTCTTCCCCTAGACCACTGCCACCTGCAAGAATGAGCTTCCACCACTGACCCCAATCCATCCAACCCTTGCTGACAGGTGACTTCCCAGCCCCATGTGGCCACCAAGGAGGTGGCCGTGGTGAGGCAAGCAGGTGCCACCAGGCCTGTTCCCATGCCTCTCAGCCTCCTGGCATGCTGGCTTTGCGGCTTCCTGGAAATCTCATGCCAGTGATCTCCTGCTAAGATCTCAGCGGAAAGTATTATTATTGTTAGTGACGCCGTGTTTGCCTAAAATCTGCCCCTAAAACCTCAAAAGGAAATTCACACACCCAGGGGGGCTAATTGCCTCCTAATTTCTATTTGTGCAGGCGCAGGAGGCCTGACCTCACTCTGTAGAGGTGCTGGTCAAAGGCAGGGCTGGGGCCTCGCCCTGGACCACAGCCATCGCCAACAAATGCTCCCTAACAGCCGTGGCATGCCCAAGCCCGGGAAAGAACAGCGAGAAGAGACTGCCCTGGGGCCGCTGGCCAGATGGGGCTGGCATCCCCGGCAGGTCACAGCTGGCCTCCAGCAATGCCCTGCCCAACCAGGGGAAAGCGGCAGGAATGTGGGGACATGACTAGCGTCGCCTACAGTCCCAGAAACGTCATCCTAATAACACGATAAAGTCATCTTAATGTACGCTTCCGTAGGACTTCACAGAGTAACTAATATGCCCTGCAGGACGGGGTCTGGAGATCAGCCTGTCCAGCCCTCCCATTTTATAGGGGGTGAAACTGAGGCCCCGGGCATGGGGTGAGGAAGAGGGTGAGATTGGATTGGAGGCGGATGACAAAGCCAGGGCAGAATGTAGGTGTCCAGAATTCCCAAGGCCAGGCCTTTCCGTGATGCCTCACTCCCCCAGCCCCAGGGAGTGGCCGCCTTGGTGGCCCTGCCACAAATCATCACTCCTTTTCCCCAGCCCGTGTTGTGGGACAGAGGGCTGGAGGATGAGGTGGTGACCCCACTGATCTGAGTCTCTCTACTTCTCACACAGGCAGGTCCTGGGGCCACAGGGCTCAAAGTGTACCTCATGAAGAGGAACAAAGCTGACCACCGCCCACTAGAACCTTTGGTGTCTGGGAGGCCAGGTTCCCTGTGCCCCCCCCCCCCCCCCTTCTCCCTTCCCTGGGGCTAGAGCCACACCCACCAGCTTAAGCCCTGAGACCAGACCAGACCCAGCTCAGGGCTATTTCAAGGAGGCTTAGAGCAGCAGCTGGGCAGGTGACCTTGGACCCCAGTCACAATAACTGCCCCCCCCCCCCCCGCCTTGTTTCTAGGACCCACCAGTAAACGAATCCAACTTTCTCTGTCCCAGACAGCCTCACTGTCTTTTCTCCAGGCCCCGGGTCCCCACCCAGGATTCTGTGTCCTCAAGGCCGCTGCCCTGGTTCCAGTGTCCTGCCTGAATTTTAGCCCAGTGATAGGGAACAGAGCAGAGAGCTTCGAGTCAAAGCAAGCTGCCCCTGGCGGTGTGGGGTCCCACATGGGGCTGTGGACCTGGGTTACACCACCGGTGTCGTCTGTCAGTGCTGGGCCATCTCAGGCCTGTCACTCAACCTCTCTGAACCACGTGTTTAACAGGGAGGTAATCACAACAAGAGTGATGATGACGATGGTGACGATGATAGCTGCCCTTTAGGGAGCCCCTGTGAATTGTTGGGAGCACCCCACCCTCCTAAATAATATTACTGAGCATTTCCTCTGTGCCAGGCACCATTCAAGGTACTTTACTCACTGACCTCATTTATCCTGGAAATGACCGTATGAGCTAAGGACTTTATCGCATTCACTCGTCGTAACAACCCAGCAAGGTGGGATCCCTCTGCCCCGGTTACAAAACACAATTCGCTGATACCTTTCCCTGAGGCTGGTCTTCAGGATAAAATGAGATCACTCGAGTAGTAGGGACCCCATAAACGGTGGCCGTTGGTGTCTTGACCACCGTGGTGACTGCAGCCCACTTGCCCTGCACACGCAGCACGTGGGCATTCTGGGTCACAAGATCACGGTGGAGTGACCTTTGTCAGCGTTGGGTGTAATTTGATTGCGGACTAGACCTTCACAAGGGAGCCAGTCACCCACAGATGGCTCGGCTGCCAAAACCACCGGGCTGCACTGTGGTGACCCTGCCGTGTGTGTGTGTGTGTGTGTGTGTGTGTGTGTGTGTGTATTTTGGAGGGGAGAGACTGCCTCTTCTCTGAGCCCAGGTGATGCTCATGCTGAGCCAGAAAAGACTCCACCAGTGGAGGAATCTGCCTGTGGACATTCCCAAGGGCACAGCAGGACTCTTGCCCGCGAGGGACCCTTCTAGGTGGATGTGTACCTCTTGTCCCGAGGTACTAGGAGCTGGAGCAGGGATGCAAACCGCCAGCTCTCCATCAGGACTCAGAACAGCTCAGCGGATCCCCACGATGCAGACTTCTGGGCCCTGCCATCCAGGGCCTGATTCAGCTGGTCTAGGGAGGAGCCCCAGAGTTCCCTTTTAATTAATAGGGATACTAACTTGCTTGTGAATGTGCCTTATAGTCTGCCTTTTAATTTAATGTATTTCATGTTCTCTATCCTCCCTTTTTCCAAAAAGAAAAAAAAAAGTTTTAAGCGGCTTGCAAATGTGATAGAGATTAGAAGTAAAAGAGAAAGAATAGTTAAAGACAAGGGCATCAGAAGCGAGGCCCAAAAGGCAAGTTATATACCAGCGACAAAATGCACCCTAAAAGAATGGTTCTGTCCCACACTGTGCGGTGAAATCGTCTGGGCAGCTTTTAGAGACCCTGAAGGCCCAGCCCAGCCGGCTTCTATCAGAATCTCTGGGGTGAGTGAGGCCCAAACATCAGGGTTTTTAGAGCCCTTTAGTGGGGTGCGGGTGGGGCTCCAGTATGTAGCCAAGACTGAGACTCTCTGGTCTTAGTGCTATTCTAAATTCAGTTTGAAAGATGTCTGGGGCACCTGGTCTTGTCCAACACAAACCATTTCTTAATAGATCTGTCTTTGGTGGGGCGCCTGGGTGGCTCCGTGGGTTAAGTGTCCAACTTTGGCTAAGGTCATGACCTCACCGTCCTTGAGTTCGAGCCCCGCGTCAGGCTCTGTGCCGACAGCTCAGGGCCTGGAGCCTGCTTCGGATCTTGTGTCTCCCTTTCCCGCTCGTGGTCTGTCCCTCTCTCTCAAATACAAAAACATAACAAAAATTTTTTTTAATCTATCTTTGGTGTTGAGCTTAATCTCATAAGGTGACTTTGCTAAACTGGAAATGAAATAGAAGATAAAGCCTCTGGTTAAATGTGCTACAGAGATGGCATCATCTGGCGAGCACAGAGACCAGCTACTGGGCTCTGCTTTCCATGCTATAGGTGGGCAGGGCGTTTTGGCAGGTGGCTGAGAGCGGAATGCCCATGGAATGTCACATCAAATCCCTGAGCGGCTCATGGGAGGTCAGCGCGGAGAGGGCCATTAATGCCACATGCCCAAGGAGTGAAGTGCCCGGGACTTGCCTGGCCATGGGCCCTGCGGCAGAAGCTGCTGGGAACACGGCTTTAAACCTTTGTTGGGCAGCCCTCAAAAAGGGCCTGGCTCCTCTCAGTCTTGGGGAGCAGAGGGAAATGGGGCCTGGGAATGGAGGGTGGGTAACCAGGGAAATCGCTCTGAGAGTCATGAATCCGAAGCAGATTTGGGGGGAACACAAACTGTCTATATGGGTGGTTCCGGAGAGGACCCGCCTTGCTCCCTAGTCATCCTTAGGTGCTCCTTCAACCTCTCCTCCAGCTGGGGCCAGACTGCCAACATCGGGGTCCACTTGAGGCATCCGGGTGTGATCGAAGGATGCCGAGGGACAGTCCCCGCCCTGCCACTCTCTGGCAAGCCACTTCCCATCTCTCTCCTCTACAAAATCAGGAGTTGTATGAGATCAGCGATTCCCTCAAAGGTGTAGATGGGCTGTATCTGGTCTTCTCAGGGAGCTTTTCAAAGATGGAGGCTTAGCAGTCCCCGCCCCCCCCCCCCCCGCCCCCGCCCCCACCCCCGAAGATTCTGGTTTAGTGGTTCTGGGATTTGTCATTTAACAAATAGCCCAGAATGACTGTGCTCTACAGGCCAGTGCAGGGATCCCGTGGGCCTGGAGATTCCAGCCCCTTCCTTCTCTTGCATTCTTGGGATCTCTCTCTCCAAGATAAACCACGTTTGTTTCCCGGGGCAGAAGGGAAATAACGTGTCTTGCCTGTCACCACTGCCTGACTTGGTGCTTTCTCCCGTCTCTTGGCTTCACTAAAAACTGAAGGCTCCTCCAACCTGGGAGAGAGTGAGCACAGACCTACTGGGTCCCTGCTGTGTGCCTGGCACTCTGCTGGGCACTTTATTTCCATTCCATAAGCCACATATATCCATTGCACCAGTCCTAACAGCAACCCCATGAGGCAGCTGTAACTATCGCCCATTTTACAGAAGAGGAAAACCTCTCTGAGGTTCAGAAACATGCCCCATGGCTTCAGCAGGGATTCAAACCCAGGTCCCTGTGACTTGCAGCCTGCCCTGCAGTCCAGAGAAGGCAGGGTCTCCTCTGTGGGGGCAGATTGGGTGGAGAGGGCATCTTTGGGTGGCCTTAGGTACAGACGGCCTGCACAGCAGGGCCTGGGGCTGTGGGGGTCCGTCTCTCCGTCTCCACTTCATTCTCTGGGATGTCACTCTCACCCCCTTCTCCCTCTGCCTCAGCAAACACAGCCAACACCCCCACCAACGCACACAGTCTGTGTTTTCCCCTCTTCTCTCTGTCTGATGGCAGGCTGTGTTTCCCAGAGTGTGTCGTCTGGGGTACACGGGATGGAATTTTATGTACAAAGCTTTTTTTAAAATCAGTTGTAAATTGGCAACTTTAGCAATTTAGTAGTGTGATGGCTGTTTCCTTCTGAAAACAGATTTTCGGTAAACATGTCTTCAGAAGAAAATACTCAGCAATGAGGGTAGAGACGCCTGAGATCAGGAAGGAAGTCTGTGAACGAAGTTTGGAAAATGCTAGTTGAGTGGCAACTGCCGAGCCCCGGCGTCCTTCAAATGCAGCTGGGGGTCTCTTGCCTCCTTGGAGAGTCTTCTGTGACCCCACCAGCTGGGGGTGGTGCACGTTTAACAACTGGCTCTATGGGGAGCAAAGGGGGCCCTGATATGTTGTAGCCAGCAATTTCCGTGGTGTAAACATTACCACCATGGCCAATTTCAGGCTGCCCGTGTGCACAGTCGGCTCCTGTGAACGGGTTCGAGTCGGCTCTAGCGCACCTCTGCCTCCGGGCCCCCTGAGTCCCTCTCCTCCAGGGTTGCTATGGAGCCCAGCTCTCCACACTCTTCCATTATGTCATGAGTTCGTGTGTGTGTGTCTTCCCTCCCCCGAGATCACTCCCGGAGAACTTAAGCTTCTCTCGTCTTAATCCAAGTGTGCAGCAGATAGTAAGTGCTCAATAAAGCCTAGCTACTATCATTGGCACTGTCTGTGTTATTGTATCATTGGCACTATTCAGATTATTGGATGTATCCCCTACGTGCTTGCTAACGGCCTGAGAGGCTATCTTTTTCATTTTTATTTTTTTAAGTAGGCTCCGTGCCCGGCGTCGGGCTTGAACTCATGACCCTAATTTCAAGAGCTGGATGCTCTACCGACCGAGCCGGCCAGGCACCTCCTCAGAGGTTACGTTTGCACCCCCAACAGAAATATCCCTTGGCCCCGACTCCTATCCTTCCCCCTGAGTGCAATTCCCGTAGAAGCGACTTTTGTAGCGGGTCAGTTCTCGCCGCCTGCAAGATGTGTGACCTCGGGCAAGTCACTTGACCTCTTTGTGCCTTAGCTTCCTCGTGTGATGCAACGGAGGTAAAGGCATCTACCTCCGGAGACGTGTTAAAAGGATTGTTAACAGTAGTCAGAGGGTGAAGAAGGTTAATCAGGCGACGCGCTCGAGCTTGCCGACTACTGGGGAGTCTCCTCCTTTCCACCTGGAAGGCACCCTCCACCCTGACCCCTCCTGAGCCCCCCTGGTCCCGTGGGCAGGACGCTCGCGGCCCCCGCTCCAGCGGCGTGGGTGAGGCGGGGAAGCCGCGAGCATTGGTGGCCGGGCCCCGGGCTGACCTGTAGTTGCCCTTCTTGGAGGCGATGTGCAGCGGGAGCATGCCGTCCTTGTTGGCCTTGTTGGCATCGGCGCCCTGCGACAGCAGAAACTCCACCACATCCTCGTGCTCATTCTTGCAAGCCTCGTAGAGGGCGGACGCGCAGTCGCTGGCCTGCGTGTTGATGTCGGCGCCTGGCCAAGGAGAAGGCGGGTCGAGGAGTGACCAGGGCGGTCACTGTCAAGCACGGTGCCAACCGCCGTGGCGCATTGGATCATGTAACAACCACTCTGCGACCCTGAGACTGGGGGGGGGGGGGGGGCGCTCTCGGAAATGAACAGCTGCCTCGCTGCTGCCGGCATTTCCTGAGCACTTACTACGCGCCAGGCACCCTGCCGTAGGGGAGCTCTCTCTCTTTGCATCCGCAGCGTCACTCCGTGCAGTCAGTCACAACTCTTACGTGCGTGTTGCAGACGAGGACACTGAGCACAGAGGACCCACGCAACTTGCCCCAGGCCGCCGGGGTCATAAGTGCGGAGCCCAAACCTGAACCCCGGGGGGTCTGACGGCGGAAGCCCCGGCAGCTGGTCTGATGGCAGAGGCCATGCTCTTCCCCCTCGCTCCATGTGAAAGCATCCAGACCCTGTTCTGAGGAAGCCACCAGCTCTAGGAGTGCAGAGCCCCCTAATAAAGAAAGACCCCAAGAACCGCCTTAATTGGGATTTGTCCTCCTCCGCCCTCCATCGCAAGGAATACGAGAGGGATTGCTTCCTGTCCCCTCTGAAGAGGGCACTACAGCCTGCTGAGAGGTAAGGACTCGGGGACAGACCCTATCAGCCTCATTTACAACTTCCCCATCTCCTTCTCAGAGCCCCATGGGTTTCCCTGAGAAAAGAGGTACGGTCTCTTCACCAGTCCCTCCGTATTCTGGAAGGAAAGAGAGCTGAGACAGCAGGAAAGTGTCAGTAAGGGCCGAAGTCAAAAGCATCCGTTAACCACAGCTCTGCTCTGCCCAGGCATTCTGCTTATCTCAGGCTTTCTGGTACTTTTCAATTTTGGTAACTGATTTCTGGTCTAGTGGAAAGAGACGAGAACTAGCTGCCGTTTCTTTTCAGGGCTTGCAAGCCCTGTGGCCTCGGGCAGCCCCTAGGGGCCACACTTTTCCCATCTGTAGACCAGGAAGAATAATGCCTACCAGTCCGCGTTGCTTTAAGAAGATAAAACATGTTACTATCTGCTATGGACTGGATGTTTGTGTCCCCTCAAAATTCCCAGGTGGAAACTTGATCCCCAGCACGATGGTGTTAGGAGGTGGGGCCTTTGGGAGGTGCCCAGGTGACGAGGGTGGAGTTGTCATGAGTGGGACTAGTCCCCTTACAAAGGAGACCCCAAAGAGCTGCCTTGCGCCTTCCACCACGTGAAGACCCAGGGAGAAGGTGGCCATCTGTGAACTAGGAACAGGCTCTCACCAGACACCGAATCTGCCAACACCTTGATCTTGGACTTCCCAGCCTCTGGGACCGTGAGAAATAAATAAGCACCTGAGGCTGTTCGCCCCTCGGCATATGGTATTCTGTTACAGTGGCCCAAACAAACTAAGACAATCTCCCTGCACAGTGCTGGGCACAGAGAAGATACTCAGCAAAGGCCGGTTCTCCAGCACGGAAGGGCTGGGGCACAGAGGCTGGTTCTGCCCCCCCGCCACCCTGAGGGAAAGCCAGTGAACGGGTCCAAGCTCTTGAAGTCAGGCCCCCTGGAAGCCTGGACCCCACCAGCAAAGCCGCCCGCTCTCACAAGAAAAATATTTGGCCTTAAAAATGGACTCAGCCCACAAAGGGAGCGAGACCCTGACTCAGACTGTCGGCAGGAGAGCTGGACAGATGTTCAGAGTTGGCCGGTTCCCCTTGCCTGCTGAGCACCCTGCCCTTTGCCCAGTCTCCTTGCCTGGGCTCCCAGGACCCTGCCCCTGCTCCTTTGTTCTCATGCGGGTCGGTCCAGATTTGTCCCTGGCTGCAAGGAAGGGTCCTGGGTTTGTTTTCTCAACCGCTCAGGCGCGTGCTGAGCAAGTGGATGTTTATCCAAGCAAAGTCCCACGATGGCAATTCTCGAGGCCTGGGGTAGCGTGGCCAAGTGAAGAAGCGTGCAGTTTGGAGTCAGGTGCGTGTGGTTGGAACCCAGGCTCTGATGTGAGCGACCATTTCACCTCTCTGAGCCTCAGTCTCCTTATCTACTGAATGGGATGAGGACACTCTCCACCTCGTACGGCTATGGGGAAAACCCCATTAGCCTATCCTGTGCTCCCGCTTAACACAGAAGGTCCTCAACCAATTACTTCAGCTCAGCCCAAGGGTCTGGCTTGTTCCACCACCAGTTTGCTGCGTGACTGCAAATAAGTCACTTCCCCTTCCTGGGCCTCCGATTCCGCATTCGTAAAATGAGGATGTTGGGCTAGATTAGCGACGGCACGTGTTTCACGCCATTCCTCCCGCCCCGGCCTGTGCCTCGTTGCAGGCGTCGCTGGTGGATCTCAACACGCTTCCCACCGAGCTTCCACACGGCCTCAGATCCCTTCTCAACACAGGCCTCCAAGAGGATGCTATTCCCAGGTCAGAGTATGACCTAAGCTTGCCTCCCCTTGGACGTCTGAGGTCCTCCCCGGCGCTGCCCCTCGGGGGCTACGTGACCCGGGGACCCTTAGCACTCACCGTACTTGGCCAGGAACCTCAGGGCCTCCAGCTGCCCGCTCTGGGCGGCCACGAACAAGGGGGTGATGCCATAGGCGTTCTTGGATTCCACCTTGGCGCCTCTGCTCACCAGGATCTCCATGACCTCCAGGTCGTTGCGAGAAACAGACTCGTGCAAAGCGGTCCAGCCTCGGTTGCAGCGATGATTGGTGTCCGCGTTGTACTGCACCAGCATCCTCACCGCCTCCGCGTTCTTGCGCTCACAGGCTGCAGCCCAGGCACAAAGAAGCGAGGTGGTCAGCAGGGCCCTGGCCGGACCCGGCCGGCCGAGACTTCATTCATTTATTTGTCCATTCACCCGTTCGTCCGCCAGACGTTCCGTCAACAGACATCCACTGGGTCTGTCCCGAGTTCCAGTCCCTGCACTTTACCCAGGATGCACACCTAAAATAACAGTCCTACTCATAGCAGTAATATTTGCTGGTGTATGTAGCACAGATTAGGCGGCAGGCACTCTGTTCAAAGCACTTTCTGGGCCCCTCCAATATAATTCTCCCAGTCACCTATAAAGGATGTAGTGCTATCACCCCCCTTCCAACAGAGGAGGAAAATGAGGCACAGAGACGTTAAGCGACTTGCCCAAGGTCACACAGATAGTGGCAGAACAGGGATTCAAACTCAGGCAATCAGGCCCAGCGTCTCTGTCCCTTGGAATGTTCCAGGGTGTCCCTGACTCCTCTCCCTCTCCAGCGCTACAGGCTGCAGTCCTCTGCATCACCAGAGCCAGGAGAGGTGGAGGGTCCCAGAAGCCCTGCTCAAAGCCCTTCCTCAGGCTACACGCTTAAACTGAGGTAAAATCTGTCTTCTGCGTACAAGACAAAGTCTTGTCGAGTCTTCTCGATCTGCTCACACCTCCCTCTTAAGCCTCATTGCTTTCTATTTTTATTTTTTTTAATGTTTATTTATTTTTGATAGACAGAGACAGAGCACGAGTGGGGGAGGGGGAGAGAGAGAAGGAGACGCAGAATCCGAAGCAGGCTCCAGGCTCCCAGCTGTCAGCACAGAGCCTGACACGGGGCTCAGACTCATAGACCATGAGATCATGACCTGAGCCCAAGTCGGATGTTTAACGGACTGAGCCACTCTGGCGCCCCAAGCCTCATTGCTTTCTAGAACCTAGATGCACTGTTGGCTCTGGTCCAGGGTTATCACCAGGGAGGCTGCTGGGCTCTTGTCTAAATTTACCACTTCTTCGAATCAGGCAGGGGTGAGGGCAAGAAGAGAAAGGGGGCTTCCTGGGTAGTGTTTCAAACAGCACCCCAGGCAAAGCTCCCCACCTCTCGAAGCCTTGGTTTTCTCGCCTGTCAACCAGAGATAATAAAACCTTCCTGAGAGGACCTTGTGAGAGTACTGGATGACGGAGTGCATGGAACACTCTAGCACAGTACTTGGCACGTGGGAGAAGTGCACTCAGCACCAGGGCCCAAGCCTCGGCTGAGAATTGCCCAGTGTGCTCGGGAAGCTCCCTTTGGGCAGCTCGGCCTCTAGGTGATGGCTCTGGTGCCTGGGCAGACACGACTTCTGAGAAACACTTCCATCTCGGGTCTACAGTGGACCCAGTTACCAGCTGCCAGGCACCTGCTTCCCGTGGAATATTCCAGGTACTGGATACCAGTCACACGGGAAAGCAGGGATGTCTGTCGTTTTTCAAAGTGTAAAGGCCCTCTCATATTTGTATGTGCAAGACCCAAGCCTGATTGCTTAAGCCCGTGGGCATGAACTGGACGCTTTATAATGTCATAGTTCAGCATATGAACTGTGAGGCAGCTAGCTTGCTGAGTTTAAATCCCAGGTCTGCCCCTTGCTAGCATATGTGAAATCCTGGGTGCCTCATTTCATGTCTCTGTGCCTTAGGTCCTCATCTATAACATGGAGATACCTCCCATGTAATGCCCGTCTCCTATGTAGATGGATATTAGGATTAAATTGAAGAACAGTGCATGGCACAGAGTAAACACTCAGTAAATACCAGCTATTACGATGATTCAGATTTTGCTAGAGATGCCAGTGTCCTTGGGTGATGTACTGAATGAGCCAGGCTAAGTTTCTGGTTTGTTTTAAATGTCCCAGAGGTACAGATTTTCTTTCATACCTCTTTGCCTCTGCCTATGCTGTTCCCTCTGCTTGTCCAGCTGGAAACAGCCTCCTGTTCCAGCTCAGCTCCGACGCCCCCTTTTGTGGGTGCTCATCCCCAACGCTAGAGCCCTCCCTGATGCTCCCGGGTGCATCATGCCGAGCTCTTTGTTGCCTGGCTGTTATGTTGTCTGTGTGTCGCTGCCCACTGGGCGGGGAGAGCGCTGGGGCACCGATCATAGCTTTTTGTTTTTGGGCCCTCAGCGCTCCTCGGCGGGCCGGGCCCACAGGAAGACTTGGGTAGCGTGGCCCGTAGACATCCGCCCTTCACAGGAGACCCCTGGCTGGGGAGAAGGGGGGCTAGGGAGGGAGTTATGCACTTTGGGAGCAATGTTCCCAATTGCCCACCTACCCTCTGGACCCTTCCCCAGGGAAGCCCACTGTGGGAGGGCTCACCTTTGTAGAGCGGGGTCTCTCGGGACTTGTTGGAGATGTCAGGCTCGGCGCCAGCCTGGAGGAGGGATTGGAGGCAGTCCAGGTGTCCCCTGCACGTCGCCAGGTAAAGGGCCGTTTCCTCCTGCAGGGTGCGCTGGTCGATGACTGCAGGGTATGCTGGGGAGAACAGACAGGGAGTTCGTGAAGGGGGAAGACTCTCCCACCTTCCCAACACACAGGTGGCCCCGATTTCTGCCCAATTCCAACGACAGACATGTGTGGCATCCACCTAAATATACCATCCATCCTTTGGCCCTGGACTCCGTTGCTCTCACGGGGCTGTTTCAGCTTTCCACTTGTAGTATCTCAGCTTAGATGCCACCTCCTCTGGGAAGCTTTCCCTGGTTGAACCCCTCTCCGTCTCTGAATGACCCTGTCCTTTCCCACCAGCCACGGCCAGAAGCTCCGTCTCCTACAACTGGTTCTGCCCTAGCGTATGGCGGGCTGTCTGGGGCTCATGCTCCTTCAGGGCAGAGGTAAGTCCTGTCCGCAAGTGTTACCTTATCCACATCTGGCTTGGGGGCAAGGCGAGGCTCCGAGAGGAGGCATGATTTGCCCAGGTTCCCACAGCTGTGGGGGACAGCCTTGGCAGGGCATAGGCACAGCTGCAGTATTTTCCACACCACATCAGCCCCTGGAACATTCTGGAACAAGCTGGTAGTGGCTCTCCCAAAAGTCAGCCCTCCCCCACTCCTTTTCTAGGAATTAGGCTCTGCTGTCCTGAAAGGCCCAGAGCGGTGGCAGCAGGGTGGGTGGGGACAAACCACTTTTCTCTCCCAGTGTGGTGACTTTAACTCTGCCACGGGGGTAAGAATCTTGCCTCTCACCCTCCCCCTGCCCAAGACAGTTGACGCTCTGGAAAAGAAGGAGCCCCACCCCCAGTCCTGTTCCCAGCCCTGGCTGCACCCGGAGCTGTGGCCTCACCTTGCTGCAGGGCCTTGAGGCAGCTCAGCTGGCCGTAGTAGGCCGCCTCATGCAGCGGCAGCCAGCCCTCCTTGTTGGGCTCTGCGAGGTTCTTGCCTGCCTTGATCATAGCCTTCAAGGCCTCTTCATCACCTTCCTTGATGGCCTTCAGCACTGGGTCCACAGGCCTGTGACAGCAAGGGGCGGGGCACTCCTCAGGATCCAGGCGGCAGAGGAGGGGCGGGCCGCTTTTCTCCCCACAGGGAGAGGGAACGCGGGGCTGCTGGTGGCCGGGGGCAGTGCTGGCTGTGGGACCACTCGGTCCTGCTTGGCCCCTGCTGGTCTGGAACAGGTGCTCAGCCCCCTGCCGGCAGTGTCCTCCTCAATAAGGAGAATAATCCTTCCTAAACCACATGGGCGTGCCCTGGAACTCAGCCCCGACCTTGGCCCTGACCTTGGCCCCTCTGGCTTATCCATCCACCAGCTATCCATCACAGCTTCCTCAGGCCTGTCAAGCGCGGCCCGCAGGCCCAGGTCAGCCTCTCCCTGCCTCCGGTCCTAAGCCCTCATGTAACCACTGGCCTTTGCGTGTCTCTGAACAGTTATTTGATGCTATCTGTGTCCCCCGCTGGACTATGAGTCCCAGGAAGACAGGGACAGCACCTTTATTTCTTCCATCTCTCATGATTTCATTCTCAGGGCCTAGCTCAGTGTCTGGTCCATAATAGGTACTCAGTAAATATTCAAAGAAAGGAAAGAAAGAAAGAAAGAAAGAAAGAAAGAGGCAGAGAGGAAAGGAAGGAGAGAAAGGAAGAAGGACGAGGAAGGAAGGAAGGAAGGAAGGAAGGAAGGAAGGAAACTTCCAGACCCAAATGATTATTTCACTCCTTCATCTCTTCTATATCCTTCCATTTCCAAAAAGATGACCTCTCCCCTACTAGCATTTTGCTTGCTTCTTTGGGAATTTTATTTGTATCTTGTTCAAAACATTCTTTGCAACGGCCTCCTTTGTGCATTTGGAGGACAAACTCTCCTATACAAGTAAATGTGGGGGCTCCGGTCGAGCCTTGCCAGTGTTTGGTCCCCCTGCGAGCAGCCCAGGACCCGGGGTCCTTCCACGCCTTTATCTCCAAGTGGGCACCATGTAGGGAAAGTCTACGACACATGGCAGGCTCGTTCACTTCCACAGATGGAAACCGAGGGTCTCTTTTAGACGAGGCTCCTTGGTGGCCAAAAGAAAATTAGGGAAGGAAGCCCTCTGTCCCTGCGCCTTGCAGGGCTGCATTTAATGTTACACCGAGACCATGTCTACCAAGAGGATTCGGGCAGACAGTGCCGGCCCCCAGACGGATGGATAACTGACCCCGTGGGAGCTGTTTCAGTGCAGTGTGCTAGCACTTACCGGGAACCTTTGGGGCCAGTTTGCACATCAAGCAGCTCTGAGACCAGAGTCCCTCAGAGGGGGGCTCTTTCCAGTGAGCATGTCTCTGGGGTCTTCCCTTCCTTGTTCCTCACCCTTTACCCTCACCCCTAGAAGCTTTAGCTGCTGAAAGACTTCCATCCTTGAAGGACTAATACATGTGAAGTCTGCACAGTCTTAAACTTCTGAATGTCCGAGAGATTTCAGGGCTCCTATGAATGACAACTTCTTTGCTACTTCACTCATGCATTCATTCATTCATTCACTGAGCTCCCTTCCCTCCACCCTTGCGTCAGTGAGGACCAGGACAGCTGTGAGTCCCAGACCCACTCCTGGGGAATGTTCTGCATAAGTGCTCCCATTTCTTAGATGGAGAAGGTGAGACCGGAGGCAGGCCTTGTTCCCAGGGCGCTCACCCACGTCAGGGGGCAGGATGGGCCCCGAGGGTCCATGGGGCCGGCCCCTTGACCCTCCCAGCTGCTTCCTCCATCGTGAGCGGCACTTCCTCCTGACTTTCAGCCCCTCCGGTTATTAATAGCTTCAGAGCACAGATGCCGGTTAAGTTACAGACCCACGAGCAAACTGGGCAACTGACCAGATAAGCCCCGAAGTCCCCACCAACGCCATCACTACCACCTTGGTGAGTTCTTCTTACGAGCGGCCAGAGCAGCCCCTGCTGGCGTCAGGAAGAGCCCGGCTGGGTATGTATCCCGGCTCCCCTGGCAGGTCTCCCGTGGGACCCCAGCTGAAGTGGAAGAGAGGAGGGCTGGCTGTTCTCGTGGACGGGGCGGGGGGTGGGGGTGGGGGTGGGGGATGCGCAGTCTCATGAGAACACTCCCAGGACCTGCCGCCCAGCCTGGCTCTCGTCCAGCTGTGGTGCAAGGACCCTGAAGCTCTCGGGCGCACATGCTGACTGCTGCTCTAGGAGCTCAGCCAAAGCCCCGCCCTGAGGTAGGGGGAGGCTGCTGGGGGTGTCAGACCATCAGAGACCGAGGAGCTAGACACGACCCTGGAGGCCGCTCTGTCCTCTCCAACCTTCTCTCACAGAGAGGGGAGATTCAGAGAGGGACAGCGACTCACAGGCAGCCACACAGGAAGGGGCAGCAGTGCCGAGACCAGAATCTGGGGCCCCCTTTTCCAGACCGTCAGAATTCCACCCACAGCCCCAAGGAAGCCGGGGCGGCAGGGTTTGAAAAGAGCTGGGAAGAGACTCAAAACACTGGCCCGTTGCCTCCTCCCCTCTCTGCAACATAACTGGAGCAAGGAGATAGGGGTTCCCGCGATGGGGGGCCCCTCTTTTGCTTTTAGCTGCTTCTGGGGTCGATACAGGGGGGCAGAGAAGGGACAGCACGGATCTGTTTTCCAAGGACGCACCTAGCCCAGCACCCTGGTGCCAGGCACACAGAACCCCTCCTGCAGCCCAGATTATTTCTGGACTTTACCGCCTGGCACTGAACAAATACAGGCAACGAGGCAAAACAAAGACCACGGGCGTGAGCGTTGTAGATGTGCTCAGATACACCCATGGTGACGCAGGGGGGAAACTGAGATAAACAGAAGGTGCGGCTGACTCATCAGCTTCGGCTCGGAGTTCCTCTGGGCTTTTGGGGGGGGTCCTAGGGCCGTCTCCCACGGGGCTGCTCCGTCCCCCGGGGCCCACGTGGGGGGCATTGCGGGCTCAGTCACAGGCACAGCCCCGCTGACAGTCTTGAACTGAGTCTGTGACTGCTAAGCTCAGCTCAGCTGGGTCTCAGGGGGGACACACGTGGGAGTGATATGCCCGGGAGGTCCCTCCAGGATGCCCCCCTTCCTGGGGTCTGCTTCCCACTCCCCACCCCCCACTAACCCTAAGTGGAAGAGTGAACTTGCACGGTCTCAGGGGCTGGGGGTCACTTACGCCAGCTGGGAGTTCCTGTATTTCTGCATGACCCCTTGGAACAGGCCCATGGGGCCCGAGGCAGGCGAGTTCTCAGGAGGCACAGTCGACCTGGAGGGTGCAGGGCAGGAGTGAAAGAGGGAAAAATACTCTGCATAAGAGAAGCGGGTCATGGCCGGAGGCAGGATCCAGGATGGAGGGATCGCAAGGGGAAAGACTGACAGACACAGGGCTCTGAACCAAAGCAGATGGCCGGGTCCTCTCTGTGTGCTGGACACAGCTGCTGTGTCTCCGGATTATTTTTGGCCCTTGGAGGAAGCCCTGGGAGATTTAAATGACCATATAAGACAACAATGAGGTTAACCTCATCCCCGCCCCCACGGCCCCCTCCCCAGCCAACCCCGCAGGAGGCAGATACGAAGCAAGGTGACATTCTTCACCAGAGAGGATGTGAGAAGGGTCAGCGGCAGGTCCCTGGATGGAAGGGGCTCAGTCTCGGGCTGGCCAGGCTGGGTCCCAACAGGGATGGGCAAGAGGTTCTTGGAGGTTGTCGGGGGGACAAGGGAGCGTGGCTGGGAAGCCAAACCAGGTCTGGACTCCCGCATCCGCCTCGCCGGGTCCTCGTTAGAGGGTCCTGCTGTCCCAGGAACACGCAGGACAGAAGTTACAGCAAAAGGCCATCGGGGGGGGGGGTGGGCCAGGGCTTGGAGTCAGACGGACACAGGTTCAAATCTAGGCTCTGGCACTCTCCGGCCCTGTGACCTCAGACCGGTTGAGCTTTTCTGGGTTTTAGTTTTCTGCATAACCCAGTGTCGGAAGCCGTGAGGCTGGAGCGAGTGAGCTCAGCTGGGGTCCAGGCACGGGGGTGCTCGGCACACGTCCGCCACTAACTTGATCATGATTTCACTTCTCCGAGCCTCAGTTTCCCCACCCCCTTGGGCTTTGGTGAGGATGAGAGGGGTGAAAGGGGGTGTGGTGGCCACACCACAGATCGAATTGATTGGGGTGCCAGGTGCCATGGACACTCCAGGAGGCCTGGCCTGGTTCCCCCGCACCCCTCGGGGGTGCCCTGTGGGACTGAGGACATTGCTACGTGTGACCAGCACCCTGTGGCGTTTGCAGGTGCTAGAACTGTGACCCTGAGGAGGCCCACGCTCCTCCAAGATAGGCCAGAAGCTGCAGATTTTGTGGGTGCCCTCAGCAAGGCCAGGTCATGGTGGAGAGGGGCGGAGGCAAGGCAAGGAAGCCGGCCCGCTTTGCTTTGGCCATCTCCGCGCGGGGGGGACCGCCAGGCCGGCCACCTTCATTCTCCTCACTGTCACTGCATTCCTCCGTGCTCTTCTGAATGTTACTACTCACCTTTCCTGACCACCACCTGTGTGCTCCCATCCATCAGTCCTCTAGAGCGGGTACCAACGTCCTCACCCTTGACAGACGGGTAAACTGAGGCTCCGGGAGGTGGGTCACTGCCCCGGGCTCGCACGCAGCTGAGCAGAGCAGAGGCCGACTCAGGTCTGTCTGCAGAGGTCCTGATGCCCCTGCCTCCTGCCTCTTCATCCTGTCTCTGGCTCTAAGGGCTCTACTCTGACCGGCCCTGCGACTTTGAGCAAGCCCCCGCCCCCCTTTGTGCCTCAGTTTCCTCATTTGTTAGATGTGGAGGCGCGACCGGACAGGGGGGTTTCCCCACTGCTTCTGTAGCTGAGGAGCCTTTGCTGAAATGAACTCACGTGGAAACTTTGCGTGTCAAACAGATCTAAGAGACCACATCCTGGGAAGGGGGTGGTTGTGCAAAGCCTGGCCCTGCCGAGGCCCCTCTCCACCCCCCGGAAAGCGGAGCATGCTGGGCAGGGTGGAAGGCGGCCTGGGGCCCAGCTCACAGAACCCCCCCCCCCCCCCCCCCACTGTGTGGTCCTGACAAAGCTCTGGGTCTCGGTCTGCGCAGGATCCTGGAGTCCCAGCCACCTTCATCACTGGCCCGTGTGTTACTGCTGTCAGGATGTTTTTAGCAAGACGATAAGCACCAATAAAAACCCATCACACCACCCTAAGACCAGGACTATCTCTGATGGCAAAATAACTACAGCAAGACAGGGATGGCGAGGCGGCTGGGGGTGACAGCTGTGGTGACAGGGATGTCCCTCACGACCGTGCAGGGCCTCGCCTCACTTCTGTCCTCCCCACCAGCTGGATGTTGTTCCCGCTTCGCAGAGGAGGAAGCAGGGAGACCGAGTCCCGTGCAACAAGAGTTTCCCACTCCCTGCTCCGTCCCAAGCCTTGTGCCAGGGCCCGGGATGCAGACCATAGAGTCTCCGGGGAGGGGGGAAAGAGAGCAGGGACTCCTCCTGGAACCCTGTGGTCAGTTGTGAACTCGGCTTTAGGGGGATGGGCAGGGCAAGCGCTCAGAGCAACCGAGTGCTGAGCTGAGCCTCACGCTACATGGGGAGCCGGTCCGGTCAAGGCTGCGGGCCCCACTTCCCCTCAGCCCCGAGGCAGGGGGGGAATTCCCAGCAGAGAAAACCACCGGGGTTAGTCATCAGAGGTAAGAGAAACCTAGCAGGATGTGGGCACAGGTCATGCCCTGGAAGAGGCCCAGGTAGGGCCCCTGTCCTTCACGTAGGCGGCAGCTCGGGGGGTCAGGAGTACAGCACTGTCACCAAAAGTCCTGGCCCCTACTCCAGACACGGGTCAGGCTCAGGGAGAGTGGGGACCTGGGCTGCAATGACAAGGCTCCCCAACTTCTCCGAGAGCTGACAACCCCAGGGAGGGCATTAAATTCGGCTGGACCCGGCTGAACACCGGTGGCTCAAACCAGAGATTCAAAGAGGTTTGCTTCCTCCAGCCTACTTCACGAACTCCTGTTCATCCTGCAAAACTCACCTGATTGACTAAGGGAATCGACCCTCTCTGTGTCCTTCTGAAACTGAGGCAAGCCTCTTTGCTGCGCCCTTCCTGTTGGACCATTGTGTACATCTGGGACCCTTGTTAGACTGCAAACTTGGGGAGGAGAGGGACGAGGCCTGATTCACATCCAGGTGCCAAGAAGGCACCTGGCACCTCCTAAGAGCACGGTCGGTGTGGGTGGTTTGATTTGAATTCTCTGCAGCTGTGCACACATCAACCCAAACAAATTTCTACTTTATGCTTTCCTCCGTTGTCATCTTAGAAATGTAACCTTAAAAACGCGCAGAAGTTTAAATACTGGGAAGACCCAGATTCCTGGGCCCACTGTGGGCTGGTCCATCATCGTAACCTTGGGCTCTCTGGTTCATGGCTGCATGAACCCTACTTCTCCATGGGATGGGAAGTTGGGTCTGCCTTTCAGGGAGCCCTCAGGGGGCCAGAGTTCAGCAGATGATCCCTATGCATGTTTCTGACTTCATCCCTTACATCGTGGTGGGAGAGAAGCAAATTGGAAAAAAATGGCTTTAGAAGGGGACGTTACATTTTCTCTGGGATGTGGATCTGGCTTTCATTTCTAGGACCCCGAAGTCTCAGTTGACCTTTGCGTCCACAGTCGCCATTTTGGTCACAAGGTGATAACAATAAATTATATTTATAGAGCATTTTATTGGTTTTGAAATGCAGTTATTTGCCTCAAAACATTTCTTGGGCACCTACAACAATCTAGGCCCTTTGCCGGGCACTGAGGATACCAAAGTAGGCAATATCTGCTCCCTGTCCCCAAAGAGGTTGTATAGTATAGTTGGGGACACTCTCAGGAGGCTAGATAATGCCTTCCTATAGTGACGCAAAAGCTTGTCCATGAAACAGAGGCGGTCATGACGTGGGCGCTCTGGGTGCTCAGAGAGGAGGTGGGGGAAGGTCACCTCAAACCGGGAGATGTGAAGAAGGTGCCATTTTTATTTGCTTTTCATAAGAACACTGCATGTCGGCTAGGCAAGTTTTTGTTATTACCATTTTAAGGGTAGGATTGTTGGGACTCAGAAAGGTTAAGTAACTTGCCTAAGGTCACACAGCCAATATGTAACAGAAGAAGGATTTGAACCTCCAAACCCACTTCCCTTTCCACTCTACTCTGCTACCTTTCTATACATTCCTTTATTCACCCAATAGTCGCTCACAGACAGCCATTTGGTGGCTGCTATGGGTCAAGAGCTGTGTGCTAGACAAGAGGCTTCACAGGAAGGAAGATGAGTGAGGCCCCTGCCCTCGTGGCCGAAACAAGTACATAGAAACTGTAAGTCATAGTCGGGGCGATGAAGGAAACAGCCAAGGGAGCGAGTAAGGGGGAGACCTGTTTGACCTGGAAGGGTGATCAGGCAGGGTTTGCTGAGGAGGTGACCTTCCATTGAGAAGGAGCCAGCCGTGTGGAGCCCTGGGACATGTATGATGTCCTGTCCCGACACCTACTCTGGGCTTTGGATGGCGACTCTGCTATTTGGGGATAAAAGGATTCTACTGGGTCCTGTGCTTCTTGAAATGCCATGTCTGGGAATGTGGGCACAAACCGGTGTGTCTCTTGCCATTGGGGACCCTGAAACTCTGTGGGTAGGAGGTGGCTGTAATGAGACCCGAACCCCACTTCAAAGCGGAGGAAGGAGAGGCACGGAAAGAGGCCTTTGCAGGATGGGCAGAGCTGGTTAAGCGTCCGAGCGGCAGAGCGGGACAGACGTCGGTTCTGTTCCTGGTCCTGCTGTGCGCACGTTTATAACATCGAGCCCAGAAATGTCCACCTTGCTCGGCTTTTGGAAGGATTAGCTGAAAGGCTGTGTGCTGGGCGCATGGAAAGCACTCAGTGTGCATCTGGGGCGGGGCGGGGGGTGCGGGAGGCATGGGCTTCCCCAGCAGGACCCAAGCCTGCCCGTCTTCCAGAGATGAAAGGGCAGAGCTGAATCTGGGAGATTTCAGCTCCCATCAGGAGTGAGAAGGTGCAGGGTCAATCCCCTCCCCTGTATTACTTGTGCCTGGAACTTAGGTGATGGCTGTGCGACCCTGGGTAAGTCATTTCCCTTCCTCTGTGAGAGCTTTTGTCTCAGGAGGCTGGATAAGGGTTTGTGTCCCATGGTGGGTCTGTCCTTCCTTGCCCACCAGAGGAAAGAGGAGGTCAGGGTCCGGACCCCACGAGCCCACTCGGTTCTAATGTTTGTAAGTGTCCCCAGGAGGCCGGGGGGTGGGGCCCCCCCACACTGGGGAGAAGGCTGCAGATACCCCAGGGGATGTTCTCTCTATCTGATCTCCTCTTGAGAAAGAGGAACTTGTGGTCTGACTTAGGATGAACCAGCCGGAACAGGAACCAGGGCCTCCCAGAGCACCGGCCATGAAGTCACTTCTGTTTCTAAGGCTGGGTTCCAGAATGGGACACCCTCAAGGTGCAGCCCAGTAACCTGGTGCCTGCTACTCCTTCCCACCGCCCAAGGAGGCTGCCCATCTTCCCCCTTAGAAGGGGTTCCTCGGTGTAGGGCAGCCCGAGTCTTTGCCCAACCTGCCTGGCAGAGGAGGTCCAGCCTCAACAAGGGCCAAAGTCACTTTGGGGAGCGCCTGGTGGCGATCATCAGGACAGGGCTGGGAGGTACCACCACCCACCTTCAACCCTGTCAACTGAGACTGGATATTAGAGACGGTCTGTCCCCTGTTGCTAAGAGAGCTTACGGGACTTGCCCAAGGCCACAGAGAAAGTCAGCTGGCTGCTGGAGACGGTGAGATTTTTTTTTTTTTTAAGTAGGCTCCATGCCCAACCAGGGGCTCGAACTCACGACCCTGAGAGCTGCACACTCCACTGACTGAGCCAGCCAGGCGCCCCTGGAGACAATGAGATTTGAGGCCCGTGTCCTGTGGCCACAGAATATAACTGTTCCACCCACCACCACCACCCCCAAATACGGACTTGACCTGGATTCAGGGAGGAACAGAGCATTTTTAAACACAGCTTTCCTTCCTAAAAGCATCTTAAGATCCAATGCTTGATTACCTCTCTGGTTCCCACCTCCTGCAAAGAAGGTACCCTCTGGATCTGTGCTGTCCACATGTGGCTGGTGAGCCGTGGCGATGCGGCTAGCCTGAACTGAGACGGTCTGTGAGGGCGAAGCGCACACTGGATTCCAAAGACTTGGTAGGGCAAAGAGAACGTAAAAGTCTCCTTCGTAATTTTCCTATTGAGGACACGTGGCAATGATAATATTTTCCACCTAAATTAATTTCACCTCTTTGTCTTTCTGTGTGTAGTGTGGCTGTTAGGAGATTCAGAATTGTCTGTGTGGAACTTCGGGGGTGGCTCCCATCATATTTCTACGGTGCTGCCCCAGGAGGTCCTGCCACTGAGGTCCTGCTGAGACAGGGGAGCCAGAGCCAAGGAGGAATGGGTGACTTTGCTGGGCAAATGTCCCTTGCTTCTCAGACGTGTTTTCCCAGGAAGACTGCATCGGTAAGGTGGGGAGCTCTGCTCAGGACTCAGAACATCAACCCCACCGCATTCAAATATAAAGCCAGTGGTACAAAGCCGAGCCATGATCTCTGGAACCGGATCGTTCCAGTCTCTGCAACACCATCCACTAGCTGTGCAACCTGGGACTAGTTACCAGCCCTGAGCTTCCGTATCCTCCTTTATAAAATGGGAATATAGCAGAGAGCCTCCTGGAAGGTCTTTAAGAGGGTTAAATGAGGCAAAACTAGTATAGCGCCTACTAGAGTGCCTGGCCTGTCAAACCTCGGTAAGTTTCGATAACAAACGTGAGTCTTTAAGCTGTAAAAAGGTACCCCACAGACCGAGGCTCTGGTCTTGGGTTAGCAGCGTTTGGGATCTGCACCTCACGGGTATCCTAGTTGGCTTCTCCTCGCTCACCTGGTCCATGGGTAGAAATGGGCAGGTTGGCGGTTGGCTCGTGTGGACACAGTGGCCTCAGCCGTGGTTGGGCCCCGAGTCTTGTCAGCCAGGCTCTGCTCAATGGCCATCTGGACCAGCTCGTCCTCGCTCAGGCTGCTATACAGGCTGTATTCCTCATTCCCAATGGTACGCTGTCCGCCCCGAGCGCTGATCTCCATGGTCATTCTCTTCTGCCTCTCACCCCGGCCTCCAGAAGAGGCACTCCGAGGGGAGGAGAAAGCAGTAAGTCAGAAAGCCCTGTGACGAGACCGAAACCATCCTGGTCACTAACAGTTTGGCAAGAGAGTTATGTTTACCAGCAGGGAAGGCTGTGCTTTCCTCTGGCAAGCTCACGATCATTGTTTATCTATTCATTTTGTCACGTGATCCACTCAAACATCCATTCAGCTCCCCATCTCTCCATCCACTCGTCTGCTCATCAACACACCCACCTGTCTAGTCATCCATCCGATCGTTTGCCCATCTGCCCGTTGATTCATTCTCCCGTGCAGCCATCTGTCCACCCACCTACTCATTTACCCATCTACATCTGTCCATTTATCCAACCGCCTAATCATCCATCCAACCGATCGTGACCCGTCCCCTGATCTATCTGTCCACCTACCTATCCATGTATCCACCCACCTTCCCATTCACCCGCTCTTACATCTCTCTATGCAACCAACCATCCGCTTGCCCACCATTCATTTTTCCGTCCCAGACAGCTCATCTACACGTGCATGCATGCTTCACTAACTGACAGAGTATTTATTGAGCACCTACTCCGTGTCAGGTGCGCCTCTAAGCGCTGGCGATATAAAAATGATGCCAATGGACAAAAATCCCTGCCGTCACCGAGATTACACAACAATGTCTATGTTCCTTCCTTCCAACAACCTCCCATTCCAGCACGTCTCCTGGTCTCTGTGCTGGGCCGGGGCTGAGAATGTTAGAGATCAATCAGACATGGGCCTGCCCCTTGGGTCCGCAGGATCTAGTTAAAACCAATCATTAAAACGATTTGCCGTGTGAATTCCAAGGACTCTCTTCTTGAAAGAAATTGCCTCGGGGAGAAGTGGACTTTGGTTGAATCAACTCATTTTCGGAAATAAAGTCAAATCAACGAAGCCTGCTTTCTGTTTTGACCGGCGAACAGGCAGTGTGACTGTAGGTCAGTAGTTCTCAGCCCTGGCGGAACATTAGAACCCATGAGGCCGTTTGAAAACTACCCCAAATACCAGTGCTATAATTTGGTTTGTTTAGCAAATATTCACTCCCCACTCCCCGGAGGCAAGGGTATCCCTGTTCCCGCTGAGATCGGGCTTGGCCCTGTGACTTCCTCTGGCCGATGAACGTTGGTAGACCTGGTAAAGCAGCTACTGACATGTGCACGTGCAGTGGGTCTGTGTCGCCCCGGAGCCGCTGCCCGTTAGCTGGGCCCCAGAGTGGACCTACTTGGGGCAGCCTGAGCCCAACCCGCACAGGGGAGCCCCTCCCAGCCAAGACTGCAACCGGAAGTCTACATCAGCCCAGCTGCAGTGACCCGCAGACCCACAGCATGAGAATAAGTGCTTGGTTGGGGTGCTTCGTTACACAGCATCCTTGCGGCTCTAGCTAACCGATGCCCGAGGGTATCCAAGTGGCCAAGAACCAGATGTAAGGATGCCGGACTTCCCAAGTGTTTGGGAGGCCGTTCAAATTAAGATCCTAATACAACACCACTGTCTACCCAACAGAATGGCCCACATGGAAAAGATGTGCAATAGCAAGGGTTGGGGGGTGGGGGGAGGGGCATGTGAAGCGACCAGATCACCCACCACCATTGGTAGGAGTATCAGATGGTAAAAAGCCCTTTGGAAAATTGATGGCATTTGCTAAACCTGAACAAACGCATCCTGTGACCCCCAAATTCCAGTCCCAGCTCTAGGGTCAAAAGAACCATGTACATGCATTCACCATAAAACAAGCCCCAAAATATTCACAGCAGTGCCACTCATAAGAAAACTGAGTGGAAACTACCTAAGTGTCTCTGAACATTTGAATGGGTTGAGTGTTGAATGGGTGACCGCGTTGGGGTGTATTCGCGTGATGCACCAACAAGATAGACAAACCACCACTCCACACAATGGGACGATTCTTACAAACCATAGCGAGCGAGAGAAGTCGGATCATAAAGAGCATCTATCCATGACTCGTTTATACAAAGGGCCAGCACAGGAAGACTAAACTGTGGTGACAGGAGTCACAACGGTGACCTTTGGTGGCTACTAACTGGGAAGACATATGGGCCAGACTTCTGGGGAGCCAACCGCACTGTATTTCTTTTTTTTTAATTTTATTTTAATGTTTATTTATTTTTGACAGAGAGACAGAGCGACAGAAAGAGAGACAGAGACAGAGAGCAAGCGGGGGAGGGGCAGAGAGAGAGGGAGACACAGAATCCGAAGCAGGCTCCAGGCTCCGAGCTGTCAGCACACAGCCCGACGCGGGGCTCGAACTCATAGACCGCGAGATCATGACCTGAGCCAAAGTCGGACGCTCCACCGACTGAGCCACCCAGGCACCCCTGGTATTTCTTGAGCTAAGTGGTAACATGGTTGGTCGGTTCTCTTTGCGAGGAAACTGTTCAAGCGTGATCTTTATCTACACACCTCTGTGAGCGCATCATACTGCAATAACACATCTACTTAAAAAGTAGGGGTGCCTGGCTGGCTCGGGTCGGTCCAGAACATGCGACTCTTGATCTCGGGGTCGTGAGTTCAAGCCCCATGTTGGGCATGGAGCCTATTGGAAAGGGATAATAACAATTTTAAAAAAGAATAAAAAAATAAAATCATTAAAAAGTATACAAACTAGGTTTTAAAGAGTATTGGTGCTTGGGACCCCCTGTCTCAGACCAATGAAGTCAGAATCTCTGGGAGTGTGGCCCAGGGATGACACCTCTATTGAAAAGCTCCACTGGTGACTGGAAACCACCACTTAGGAGAAAAACTGGAGAATAAAGAATAAAGCAGGAGGGGCGCCTGGATGGCTCAGTCGGTTGAGCGGCCGACTTCGGCTCAGGTCATGATCTCGTTGTCCGTGAGTTCGAGCCCCGGGTCGGGCTCTGTGCTGACAGCTCAGAGCCTAGAGCCTGTTTCGGATTCTGTGTCTCCTTCTCTCTGACCCTCCCCCGTTCGTGCTCTGTCTCAAAAATTAAATAAACATTAAAAAAGTTAAAAAAAAAATACCCTGATATTGATAGATACCCTTCTAATTCTGGTAACAGCCCTGAGGGTCACAACGACTGCTCCGTCCGGCACTAGCAAAGTTATTATGAAGCAGGTCTGGGCTTTTCAAGCACAGTAGAGGAGGCTGCAGGTCTGAAGACAGCAGATCAGCAAGCGAGCGGCACACAGGCATTTGGGAACAATGACTCTGTGCCCTGCCTCAGTCTCGCTGGTTATCACTCCCCTCTGTCTGCCTCTCTCCACCCATCCTGGCTGGCTCAGGCCTGGATCTCCTCCTGCCTGCCTCGGCAGTGGCCTTCACGGCGGTGTCCCAGCCCCACCCACCCACCGTCCCCTCTGAGGACCCACACCCCAGACCTCACCAAGTCCCTCCTCTACCTGCACCTGTTGCCCGGGACTTCCAGCCCTTTGAATCCATTTCTTCCTCTCCCTGCACCCGTTCCCCCAGCACACCTGACCTTCCAGGTAAGGCGAAGATGCACCTTTCCCCCAACCCACCTGCGGCTCCCACCCCAGCGCCCTGGCTTGGGCTGTGCCGACTCATCTTCCTCCTTTCTGCACTCCTCAGGATCCCTTCTCACTCCTCAAGGCCCAGATCGAGTGTGTCTCTTCTTCCAGGATGCCTGCCTAGTTTCTTCCAAGAAGTATCCTGCTGCTACAACTTCTCCCTCTGGGCTGTGGTCAGCAGTTCATGTGTGGACCTGACCTTGGGTCCTCTTCCCGAGGCCATGGGAAGAGAATGCCTGGTTAAAGTTTACTGTACCCTCATGACCGCCTACCCAACATCCAGTTCCCCCATCTCCTCTGACAGCAGAACAACAGACAACAGAGCAGTGCCCGAGCAGAACTCTTCAGACAACAGAGTGCCCTTTCCCATGGATGAATCATGATTATTCCAAGCCAGTTGGAATGATCTCACCCCCTTGGCCAGTGACTCGTTTAGGGTGGATCTATAGCCTAGCTTTGTCCAAAGACACATAAAGAAAATTCTGCTGGGGCCTCCTAGAAAGAACTTCATCTTCCTAATAAAAGAGACAGCAGTGGAGAAAATAACTCCTCACCCACACCCCTGCTTTGTGTTTGGAGGACTTGATGCTTGGAGCAGCGGCAACCATCTTGTGACCATGAGGGGAAAAGTGCTGGTACCATGAGTTTGACAGAGTGAACGTTGTTAGGTCTTCTGGGTCCTTCATGGTATTGTTGACGTCCTGAACCAATGCTGGTCTGCCCTCTCTGGCTTGATAGGTAGAGACTGAAGATCCTTCTGCTTTAAG
This sequence comes from Puma concolor, assembly GCF_028749965.1. Taxonomy (NCBI): domain Eukaryota; kingdom Metazoa; phylum Chordata; class Mammalia; order Carnivora; family Felidae; genus Puma; species Puma concolor. Next base: position 11,525,098 of record NC_141672.1, on the reverse strand, counting down.
CAAATGTTAGTTGGGCTTTTTTTTTTATGCAGTCAAAATCATCTTAAAGTATGGTTCTCAGGTCTGGCCAAGAGTCTTGAAAACATGCCAAGGCCCTGGTCTCACCCGAGATGGATGGACTCAAAGCCTCCAGGGCTGGGGCCCAAGCACTGCAATGTTCAAGGCTTCCCTAACGATTGTAGTGCGTAGCCAGGGCTGAGAACCCTTTTCTAGATCAACATGTCAGGTGGCCATGCTGGTTTTCCACACCAGAGGAGGGGGAAGGGGCATTGTGACCTCAGAATCATTTTGTGCCTGATGTTTGGGATGTTGATTTTTTGTAGCAGCATCAACATTAGTTTTGTGTATCGTAAAAATAGCCAAAGACGGGGAATCAAGAGATTTAGGTTCACATAACAACTGACTGTGAGCACCTCTCTTCCTCTCTCTGGCCTTCGATTTTTCCACGTGTTAAATATCAGGATGGCCTAGAGCGCGTCCTCTGATCCTTTGGTCCCTACAGGGGCGCTGTGCAACCAGGTGGGTCCCCAGCCCAGCTGACCCAGGCGCCCTGCTTCCCTGTGCCTGAGGTCTGGGTGGGCCCAGCTCACCTTCGGGAGGGTGGGGAATGGGCTCTGCCCAGTGAGAGGTGACCCCCTTGGCTGCCCCAGGGCCAGGGTCAGGCTTCGACCCACCCCGACCTGGCACAAGGCAGGAATCCCCGCATGTGGTGCTACACTGACCGGAAGTGCTGGTGCCCAGCGCCTGGCCTGGCATCGTTGTGCCCCCGTCTGAGGGCATCTGCTCCAGGCCAGGTTGACAAGGGGGAAGACACTGGAGAGAGACAGAGACCTGGGTTATAGTAACCATGTTGATACTAGAGTGCTGTGTGACCTTGGCCAAGTCCCTGCCCCTCTCTGGGCCTCAGTTTCCCATTGCAAAAAGAGAGTTTTGGGTTTCCAAGTGCTGTTCTAGTCCTTTAGCCTCTACAACTCAGTGAGACATTTGATTTGTGTTTGTGTTATTAAACCCCAAACTCCCTGTCCCCCAGGGTCCCCTATGGCCACCTTAACAGGTCTACCATATGCAAAGAGCTTAACATTAGTCATGAGGAGATAAGGAACCCGGTGGTAGCGGAAGGGTCTCAGATCCGGATGTCAGAAGCCCCAGGTCTAGTTTCAATTTGCAACTTACTAGCTGTGTGACCTTATTTGAATCACTTCCCCTTGCTGGGCCTTAGTTCCTTTATCAGTAACAATGGGAATGAGACCACCCACTTCACCATGTTCTAGAAGCCGATGCCTGTGCGGGGGCAGTGTCTGGGTAGGAGGCCCAGCAAGCAGTCGACGGGACCCCCTCCCGCAGCCATTGGCCCTGCAGCCTGGCATGAGCTGATCAGAGGCGTAAGGACAGCACCCAGCTCCTGGGCCCCTTTCCTGACCAGACGCCTGTGGGAGGAGCCAGGTAACCATGACCTGGACCTGTCAGTCTCCTACAGCCAATTCCAGACTCCCTCCCCAACGGGTCTGGCCCAGACCCTCCCCAACGGGTCTGGTGGCATCCAGAGACTTGTCAGTTATTTCATGGCATTGTCCCAACAACAGCTCTAGAAAGTAGGAACGTCTTCCCTCGGCTTGACGTTAATTCTTCTATACCTCTACTCTTTCTGAAAGGACTTGATGCCCCTGTGTGGTTGCTCCCATTTTACAGATGAGGCAGTTGAGGTGCAGGAAGGGGAAGGAAAAGGTCCACACAAGGAAGGACAGATAGCTGGAAAGCTGGGATTTGGAGCGCCCGTGTTCCAGGAACGCCATCCAAGTAACCAGCACACGCATCGGCTCGGAGCAGGCGGGGGTGACACTGCCATCTTCAGCCAGCCAGGATGCCTGACCTACACCTGGGCAGGGAGCCCGCATCAGGCCCTTGACCTACCCAGAGGAAGGGGCACACGGACAGGCGAGGTAGAAAATGGCCTTGAAGGGACCCCGAGGGAGAGGGTCTCAGCCCCGGAGAGGGCAAACTCCCCCACACCCCACCGAGCCTAGATAGCTCTTGCTTTCCCCACTGAGATCCTCAGCCTTCGAGGGGCCTTGGGAAAGTCATGTATCTTTAGTTTCCTCACGTGCAAAATGGAGACACGAGTAAGTAGTATTAAGGGGTTGGTGGTAGAATCAGGGCCCAGGGGTGCACAGGCTCAGCTCTGGGCCTGGCCGTTAGTAGGTGACGGCAGGCTGCTTCAGGAGGGGACTCTGCAGCCCTGGGCCTAAGCAGTTACAGGCCCGGGATGCCTGCCAGGGACACTGGGGTCTGTCTCCCGGAGGAGGAGGTGGGGGTGGGGGGTGGAGGCGGCTGGCGCTGCTCGGTCTCAGCGGCAGGGGCAGTTATAAAGCAGCCTGTGGGGTCAGCTTGACCAGATTCAAGTCACAGCCTTGCCAGTGATTAGCTGTGTGATCCCTTAGAATCCCAAGCTCTCTGTCTATAAAACGGACATAATAAGAGTGCCTATGTCATGTCAGAGAGAGGGACACTGATCCTGGGAGATGCCCTGTCCCTCTTTTGGCCTCAGATTCCTTTCTCTGCATGCTGCCTAGCTTGATTTCTGAGGCTTCTGCCCAGGGCTGGGCCACCTTCTAGGCCTGAGTCCTGGAGAGAGGCCAGCCATCCCTAGGGACCTTTTGGGAGGCTGGTTGGGATAACAAATAGCCCTTTCCCAGAGAAAGCAGGAGGCAGGTGGTTTTACCCGGGGAAGCGAGGGGCCTGCAGAGGGAGGGGAGTTCAAGGGCAGCCAGTCCAAGACCAGCTTGGAAAGGAGAGACCAGGGCCACCCCTGGGGCCTCCGGGGGCCCCTCTCTTGCCCCCTTTGCAGCACCCCAAACACTGGCTCCAGTGGAGCTCTCTCTCCAGGTGGCATCTGTAAAATGGGACAACAGCGACTCTGAAGGTTCCTTGACTTAGCACATGCAAAGCACTCTGAGCAGCACCCGGCCCATCCATAGTCAGTGTTCCTCTAGGCTGGGCCTCAGTTTCTCCATCCGTGAAATGGGCACACAGACATGGGCCCTTGCAGGGGCTGAGGATGTGCTGAGGATGAAACAATAGCATTTGCAAAGTGGTCCTTCTTGCCCTCAGTCCCTTCCCTCCCACAGATCCCAGCTTGCTGCCAACCAGGGGCTGCCTGGGCAGTGGCTCTGGAGCGGAGGGTAGGGACCCGGGGCTGTTGGGAGCTGCGGTGGGAGGAGTGGCTCCGTCGGTGTCTTATCGGAAAACTGGTGATGGGGGCATGGTTGGGAGGGCATGGGCCAAGGAGGGGAGCTGGCAGTCATCATCCAGCACCCCAGGCTGCCTCTCAACCGGGGACCGGGGTCAGGAGTATGAGCCGGGACAAGCCACTTCCAGACGTGAGGCTGTTCATAGACGGAACCCGGCTCATCCACCTTCCCGGCCCTTCCCTGCCTGTCACATGGCCAGTCGTCCTTCCAGATGCCGTTCAAGCATCTCTTCCACCAGGAAGCCTCCCTGATTCGATGTCTGAGGCATCCAGAGCTGCCTCCATTGCTCTAATGGCCTGCTCTGGGCCTATCTCCCCATAGAATCCAGAAACTTCCAAATTGCATGACTCTATCACATTCGTGTCATGACCCCAGGACGTAACCCAAGGCCAGATGCACAGTAGATGTTTATTAAATGCTGGATGAATGAATGAATGAATGAATGAATGAGTCAAACCTTGGAAGCGGAGCTGTTATCAAGATCACTGCACCGGCAGGTGGTACAGCCACGGGTGTCCCACTGCCCGGGTTCAGCCCTGGCCCTGCCACCTATTGGCTGTGCGATGGGGAGCAGGTTACTTCCCCCACCCCGGGGACCTCACTTGGCCCATCTGTAAAATGGAGATAATCAGAGCATACAGCCCCTGGAAGCGTCATCAGATGAAATGAGGTAACATGTATACATGCGGAGAACAGCACTTGGCACGCAGCCAGTGGCCCAGGAAAATCGTCTGATGTCATTCAATGGCTCCCAAGATGCCGTGATTCTCTGCTCTGACTCATCCCTGCTGGGACGACGTTCGCTTGGACCTCGTTCCCAGTTGGCAGTTTCCAAGGAGGCTCCTTCTGAGGGGCTTGGGTTCTCCTACACCGTCCTCCATTTAAAAAGAGCGACAGCAACAGCCAGCCAGCCTTCTCTTGACAGCTGTGGTCGGGAGGTAAAGCTGTGGCTGTGGCTGTGGCTGTGGCCGCCGACCGGGTGGCTGGGTCAGTGATGGGGTCAGCACCCAGGCTGGATTCTGTCCCCTCATTGCAAATCCTCTGCTCCCCAGGGTCCCTCCTGCCCCCTCCGCCCTTCCTGCTCACGTCACCCGCTGTCCTAGGAGCTTCGGGAAGGAGTCACAACCTGTTCCACTCTCCTCTCAGTCGCGGGTTTGAATTTATATACGAGGCGACAGCCTACAAATGACAGGTGTGGCATAAGTATTCCTCGGTGTCCACAAGCGTCTCTCAGGTGTGAGAGGGGCGTGCTCACCATTCGGTTTAGCTTGTACACAGCATACTGTCGCATACATCTGTCACTGCAGATCGCAATGTGTGTTTGCGAAACCACCCCCTAATGCCTTCCCCTGCAGTCAATTTATGGTCTCACACACGTTGTGGGTTTGAGCCGCCTGATAAATCTGTGATAAGAGTATTGTTGTTCCCATTCTACAGATGAGGAAACAGAGGCACATCAGGGAGAAACTGACAAGGAAGAGACGAAAGCCTACAGCATCGGACTTGACCGCTGTCCTCCCCCCATGTAGCCGACAGCAGCATCCCTCTGTTCTGTGGGTTTGAGGAAAGGCCGGAGTCACACTGAAGGCCCCATGTGTGTAATCAGAAGGTCTACGTGTATATGCGTACATGGGGATACGTGCACATCTATCTTACAAGCGTACCCATCTGCCAATTGCAAAAGTTTCAGTTTCTTGCAAAGATCACATGAGCCTCGGCCCGAGGCAATCCTGACGGCCCGGGGCCATGCGAGGAAGGGGGGGACTTGGCCCCCAGGGTCTTTGACCCCACTCCATGCAAAGCCCAGTAAGTTTCTGTCAAAACTTCTCTCTCTGATCTGCCATTCCGTCAGGCTGTAGAGGGTTCTAGAAAATCCACACACACTTCTAGCTTGAGGGCTCATGGCTGTAAATCATTCAAATGTTCTCTCCCCTTTCTGGGTCCTACTGCTTGAAAACCTAAATCATAAAGGGAGCTGGTATTTGTGGTCCACTGTACCATTTGACCTTCCCAGTACCTGGTGGGGTGGGGTAGCGCTCTTCCCATAGTGCAGAAGGGAAGACTGAGGCCTGGGTCGCAATTGGCCCAGTGGGTTGAGAACTGGCCTCCCTGCCCTTCTTTTTCATAGGACCCTCTGACAATGAGTATTCAGGGCAGCGGCCAGGGGTCACTTACTCTGCAAGTTTCTGCCGGGGTGAGCCAGCCCTGAGGAGATGGGGAGTGGAATCCAGGCCACTTCGCTTGGGACCCCAGGAGGGGCTCAGGTCAAAGCCCTAGGGTAGGTTTCCGCAGTGGGGCAGTGTTGACAGGCCTCTGGCTGTTGGCTCTCCGGCCTCACAGCTGCTGGGGACTCTGAGCCTTTTGTCCAGACTCTTAAAGATTCTAAGAAGTCCCTCCCAGCTCTGCTAATCCCCGACCCTTTGATGCAGTTTACAAGCCCCTAGCTTCCCTCAGGCCAGGACTTTTAGGCTTCCAAGGTTGGGCCAGGATTGCTGGAAGTTACCAAGGGGAACTGCTGGGGGGGGGGGGGGGGGGCAGCAGGTCTCCCCCACCCCCACCATACAGGCTCTCTCCCCATTGTATGGAGGGGAAGCTGAGGCTGAGATAGGGGTGGGCACTGGCCCAAGGTCACCCAGGTAGGAGGTGATGACCGGAGATTTGAACCCATCCAAAGCTGGCTCTGTTCCCGCTCAGCCATGCCACCCGGCTCTGCCCATCCGATGGGCCAGGGAAAACCAGGGCCCCGTCTGGTCTGGAGGTGAGCGCCCTTTGCTGACCTCACTCTGCGTGGATCTCCGACAACCAGTCTTGGGGGTTTATTTATTTATTGGTGTACATTGAGGAAGCCACCCAAAGCAGGAGGAAAGAGGGTGAGGAGAGAGGGAGGTAGGAAAAACAATGGAAAAAAATTTTTTTTGTTGTTTGTGGGTGGAAAACCATCTGTTTTCCAAGGAAAAGCATTAATTCCACACAGACCCAAAGGTCCACAATCTGAGGCGGCGCCGTGAGCACCAGCTTAGAGGAGCACCAACGAAGGCCAGGTTTCCTTTTTATTTCTTTGGGCCCCAAGCTTGAACCTGCGGGCCCTTCGCTCACCTTTGCCTCAGTCTCCCAGACGGAAGGCTCTTCCCTCACCTGCTGGCCCTGCAGGGGGCTGGCCCTAGCCCCCTCCGCACGCCTCCTGACCCATCATCCTGTCCCTCTCCTACTGCAGCCAGACCCACCAGTGGGGCTCAGCTGCAAACAGGTCTGGGTGCTGGATTCCAGGCCCCAACCCAGTTTCTGCCCAGGATTCCGCAAATGCCAGGCCCTGCCATCTGTGCCAGCAGCCTGGGGGGGGTGGGGGAGGGGGCCTTCCAGTCTAGGGTCCGAGACTCCAACAGCCATCGCCCCTGCCCTTCTGCAACCCAAGTGCTGCCTTGCCCAGCCTGGTCCTGGGCAGCAGGAGAACATAAGCCCTCACCTTGGCCCCGGGGGGGCCGGGGGCTCTGGAAACCCTAGCTCCAGTCTGCACATTGGGAAGGCTCAGCGGGGCAGGAGGGCCCTCCCAGACTCCCTCCTCACCTGGATCCAACCGCAGTACTGCCTGGAAATCTTTGAATCAGGGTCCCACCAAAGTCTTTCTCCTTTTTGTTTTTCGCTCCCCACCCCCACTGCCTTTATTTAAATCTTTTTCTTCTTCTCTCTGTTTGCCTGCTTTTCCTCTTTTTCTACCCCTCTCCTTTGTGTCCCTTTCTTTAAAAAATCAGGCAAGTTAGGAGCCAATTATATTCCTGGGCATTAATTAGTCCGAAAGAAGGTGCTAAGGATAAAAGGTAAAAATACAAACCTGTCCTGCGACCAGCCACCTCCTCTGGGCAGCCTGACCCTCTGTAGCTCAGAAATGGAAGGACATTGGGCGGGTCCAGAGATATTTTTGTGACTCCTTTGGGAGAACTCTCTTGGATCTAGCCTGTCCACAATATACAGGGACCTTATGATGCCTTGACTGTGCCAGGGGCGGGTCTGTTTACCACGGCGCTGGGCCCCAGGGAGGCCGTGGCTTTAAATGTGAACCCTGGAGGCCAAGAGGCCAGGGTTTGATCCCGAACTTAACACCTCCTGGCTGTCTGGCCCCAGGCAAGACCCTTAACCTCTCAGAACCTCAGTTTCCACATCTAGAAAATGGGAGGCATGATCACCTCTAACTCAGGATGCCCTTGAGAAACATCAGTAAGAGAAATCACCTCAAGTACTGGGCCAGTGCCTGGCTCCCAGGAGGTGTCCGATGAGTTGCTCGCGGATATTGATTGCCATGTTATTCGTCGTAAGGTCACGGGAGTGGGGGCAGTGGAGGACCCGGGGCACTCAGGGCCTGACCTGTTTGTGCAAGAATGGATGATGCAAACGAGAACAGCGCCAGGTGGGGGCCACCGCCAGCTCCCGGAGGAGGCCGAGCTGTAAACAGGCCTGCCACCAGCTGTCGGGACCCATCCAACTGTTTTGGAAGTGACTGGGGCATCTGCCTGGGGCTGCCTCGCCCCTGCTCTACCCCAGGCCTCGGATGCCGAGGGCAGGGGCCGTGGCTGCTCTCCTGGCCCCAGCCGGCTCTGCCCCGGGGCCCCGGGAGCTCTCTCCTCCCCTGCCTTACTTACACCCCAGCTTTCCCTTATGGGCGGAGAGTCCTGCTACCCTCTGCAGGGGGGTGGCCCCTGCCCTGCCTGCTGTCTCCGTCATTTACCTGTCCTCCCTAAGGAGCGCTGCCCCTCTTCTTCCTCATTCCCCTCCATTCCCCTGGCTTCCCGAGGAGCTACCTAAAGTCAGATCGCACCTGAACCCCCTTTGCTCCAAGGCAATCAGCAAACGTGCCATCTTCCCGCCAGGCCGGGGGTATCTGCATCTCCCTCTGGCTTCCCTCCCCACCACGCCAGTGTTGCCCCACTTCATGAGCCTTTGTTGTAGCCGCTTGGCACTTCCCGACACCCCAGACCCACCCTGACTTGTCTGCCTTTGCCCCAGCTGCCCCTCCACCTGGAGGTCCCTCGCCCTGTCCTTCTGCCTGGTGACATCCATCCAGCCATCTTTTCAAAAGCTGTCCCCTCCCTGCATATGTCCTTGTGCTCACACACACACACACACACACAAGGCACTCTAGCGTCTCTGCATTCCCTCAGCGCTCTGTTAAATCTCACAAAGCATTTCTCATTCTTTACATGGTGTCAGTCTCTGTTTGCAGACTGGATTTCCTCTCGTAAGCCCCGAGCAGCTTGGAGACACAGCTCACCGCACCGGGCTGCTATCGCCCCACAAAACTGTGCACACAGAGGCACGCCACGGACGTACGTGACACTGATGCCCCCATGCATAAAAATAGCTATCTATTCACCTGACCTGAAAGCCTTTCTGAAAGTCACTTGTCCCCCCCGGATACTGCCCAAGGCCTACGGAACCCACAATAGCAACACCGATAACCCCATTTCATTTTCACGTCCAGAAGTGCACCGCAGGGTGAGACTGTGAGTGAGCGTCCCCCAGAAGAATGCGTACGTGTGTGCACACAGCTGATTCCACGTCCCCCAGGTCCAAAGTGAAAGTCACCAGCATGCTTTGTGACACAAGAGACTAGAGAGAGGGACGCAGGCAAGCGGTCTGATGATAAGAATCACGACCAAGCAGCGCAGTGGTTAAGTCCCAGCCAAGCAACCTTCCCTGAGGTCTGTGTAAGAACGTTGAAAGCATGCATTACCTGTTAGGCTCTGAAACAGGGGCCCAATTCGGGGGAACTAAAAAGGGTTTTCTTGAGAGTGCCTTAATTCAGAATATCCTCCCTGAGTTTTCCTCCTGCCCTGGCCCTGAGCTTTTGGCCGCTCTGCCCAGGCAGTTCTGAAGCACTTTCCTTTGAAGCAGGGAGTTTATTTCGGGCCCACCGCATGACCAGTGATGGCAAGCCAAACTATAAGATGTTGTGCATCTCGGATTTCCTGTTTGAAGATTGCACCGGGGGAGGCTGCCATGCCGCCTTCGGTTCCTCCACGGCGGCGCGTCAATTACGGACCTCGCGGCAGAGAGCATCTCCGAGCGCTGGCCCTCACGTGACATCGTCGTTTGTGATCCTTGACATGGAGGCCATATATGGGTATGTTTCTGGAACTCCCCAGGACGGAGAGAGAGAGAGAGAGAGAGAGAGAGAGAGAGAGAAGGGGAAAGAGGGTGGGGAACGGGAGCGAGCGGGGGGGGGGGGGGGAATAAAAGAGACAGAGCCGGGGACACTGGGGGGCGTGAGAAGGGAGGCAAGTGCGGAGATGATGGAGAAGAAGGAAGAGGTGAAGGGGGGAGAGGATAAGGCATAAGTGAGAGAAGAAAAGAAAGAAGAAGACATAATTGGGGAAAGCGGGGAAGCAAAGGGAGAGGGACACTGAGATAATCAGGGGATGGAACGGAGCCAGGAGGGACTTGACAGAAGGGGGAGGAGAGGGGGAGGGGAGGGGGGGAGACAGGCGGCTGGGAAGAGGGGGAGGAGAAGGGCGGATAGAGGGAAGGCAGGGAGGCAGAAGATGGACGGAACAAGAGCAAGGGAAACGAGGGAGGCAGAAGGGGGTTTGGGTTTGGGGTAAGGGGCCTGGGCAGACGAGGCAGAGCATGCCACAGGGGCAGGGTGGTTCAGGGATCCAGCTGCGGGGGGCCGGGACGCCGTGGGGTGCACCTGGGCTGCAGAGGGTAGGGGAGCAAACAAGCAAGCATGTGGACAAGCCCCAGCAGGCACACAGCGGAGGGAAGCCTTCCTCCAGGGCCAGGGAAGAGGGCCCCTGTTTCTGGGATAGACCCAATGGCACAAGATGTCAGCATCATCAGGTGGCAAGGACAACACCCACGGCCACGTGCACTGAGCGTCCGGGATGCTCCTGGCACGTTGCCAGACGCTTCCATCCCCACAGGCTGGCATGGGGGAGGGGGCTGGAAACGTCACTTGGTCCATTCTGAATATTCTTCTGAATTTCAATTTCGAAGGCCCTTTCGCCTGGGAGGATTTTGGGTTTCCGACCCCGTAGCATGATTTCTTCATGCGGGGCGAAGGGCCAGCCAGGCACCCCTCCACTAACAAATGACGTCATCCTGCTGTACCCACACAACCTTCCTAGCAGGTGCTATGTCGCAGATGAGGAAACTGAGGCCCAGAGAGGTTGGGGGACTTGTCCATAATCCCACAATGTACAAGTGGTGGTTTACATCTGAACCAGAAGTTTCTGACGCAAAAGGCAGTGCTTTTAGCCACAGCTCCACCCGCCATATAACAGGGAATCCGAATGTTGGGGCCAAACAAAGAACCCCACCCACAAGGCTACGAAAGTAAACTGGTGGACATTTGCTTTTTTTAACCTTGGACCTTACTCATCCTAGCTGGAGCACTGACACTGCAGTAAAGGTCCGCAAAGCCCAAGACAAAGACAGGCCGGCCTGTCCGTTGACGTCACGGGTTGGTCACGTCCAGAACGAACGGGTCGGGCTAAGTCAGCAGTTCCTGCCTGAAGCCGCACAGTAGAACCCTATGAAACGTACCTGTGCCTGACTCTTCCCCCAGAGATTCTTCTTGAATGCATGTGAGCGGAGGGCCGAACAGCACTGACTTTTTAAAACTTTTTATTAACGTATCATACACACAAAAAGCGCACATAGGTGCACAGCTCCACCGAACTTTGCAAACAGAGGACACTGAGCATCTGCATCGAAGGGAGGATCATAGCAGCCCTCCCCCACTTTTGCACCCCTCTTTGCCCCCGTCTCTACACTACCACCCACCTCCTCCTGCCAAGGAGGGGTGACCACTCCCCTGACCTCTAACAGTAAAGGTTGTTTTGAATGTCCTCTGAACGACCTCGTCCCTGTGTCTCCTTCCCGTGTGGTGTGAGATTCGTCCACATGACGGGTGTCCCTTCCCACGGCCGTGCGGTATCCTGAGCTGCCGGCTTCTCTGTTCCACTGGTGGCGGACTTCTGGGGAGTTTGGGACAATGATGAACAGTATAGCTCGAACATTCCAGCACACGTCTTTTGGTGCGTGCGTGTCCGCATTTCTGTTGGGCGTGCACCTCAGATGGGAGTCCCTGGGCCCCAGGGTGGGCATGTGTTCAACTCTAGTAAAGCGACCAGTTTTCCCAAGTTGTCATACCAGTGACAAATCCCCATTCCTGTCAGCCATGTAGAAGAATCCCAGTTGCAGGGCACCTGGGTGGCTCAGTCGGTTAAGAGCCCGACTTCGGCTCGGGTCTTGATCTCGCGGTTCGTGAGTTCGAGCCCCGCGTCGGGCTGTGGGCTGACAGCTCGGAGCCTGGAGCCTGCTTCGGATTCCGTGTCTCCCTCTCTCTCTGCCCCTCCCCCACCCACACTCTATCTCTCTCTCAAAAATAAAAGGAATTCAAAAACAAGAATCCCAGGTGTGCTAGCTTTTCTCATATCAGCCATTCTGATAGGTTTCAGCGGTATCTTGTTTCAGTTTTAATTGGCATGTCCCGGATGACAAACGACATCGAGTGTCGGAGAATCCTTGGCCTCAGTGATCTCTGAGGCCTCCACCTTTGTATAAGACCCCAGAGGTGGTCCTGTGGAACAGTCCTCCAGGGAGCATTTTCATGGAGACGTGGGTAACAGAGGGACCGATAGATGCTGAGGCAGAAAGCGAACAACTGGTCGACCTGCAGGGAGGCAGGAGGAAGGATGTGACCACCAAGGAAAAGCCCCAAGGCTCACACTTGGCACCAGGGAGGTTCTATTTTCTGATCCTAAATAGAACCTTCCCTCCCTCCCTCTTTAGTTCCTCATCCCGCTTCATCTTTCTCTATAACAGTTATCACCCCCCCTTACCAATTACGTATTTATGTCACTTGTTTATTGCCTACCTCTCCCACCTAGAACAGTCTTTCTGTTCCCTGCTGCGTGTCAGTGCCTACAACAGTGCCTGGGACGTAGTAAGTGCTCACTAAGTAACTGTTGAATGTATGTGCTACCAGGCAAGCCACACAGCTCCCAGGTCGGAACTGGGGAGGTCTGTAGCCTTGTCTGTCAGCCTCAGCCTGACCCTTGGCCACCCGCCCACCCTCACACGCACACCCACACACACCACACCTGGCTTCTCCCTTCCAGACTTCCCTTCTTGTTTATTTTAGTCTCAATTCCCATAATTAAACGTGTGTGTGTGTGTGTGTGTGTGTGCGCACACGTATATGATGCAGGGGCAGTTCATAGAGCCCCACACCTAGCAGGGCCCAGAGAGGATGCCAAGAGCAGCATATTTTCCTAGGACAGCGATGCCTCTTCCAGGAAGGAGAGAAAGAGGGGGAGAGTGGAGGTAGGAAGAGCCAGCTAAGCAGAGAGGAGGGAGCTGGGATGTGGGTCAGTGCCGAGTCCTGAGAGGCTCTGACCCAGCACTGGTATATCACCCTCTAAAATAAGCACCCCTGCGGGCTTGGTGTCCTGGCCCCCGGCCCTGGCTGCCTCTTGATAGCAGTTTATTTTGGTTTCAAGAGATGAAGAACAGAGAAGAGTCTGATCCTTACCCTGGATGAGAGGTAGGGGGCAGACAGAGGGCACATGGTAGGGGGTTGAGGTGGCCAAGTCCTGAGAGGGAGGAAGACGCATCCATGGAAGGGAAGGAGGGGACTGAAGAGAAGACAGAGCCAAATCCCCTAATCTCTTCCTTTCTTTAAAATGGGCACTGTGTCCTCTGGCATGTGGCCAACAGTACTTTCCTCTGGAACAATCCGGAACCCCTCAGCTCGGGGGTGGGGGCATGGCAAACTCCAGGGAGAGAAGACAGAAAATCTTCTCATTTCTAGAGCACAGAGTCGGGGTATAGCCCTCACCCTTCAGACGGGACAAAGGGGCAGGACGGCTTCATGTTCTATCAATACCCTACATGTGGGGGCGACACCCACAAGGATGAGGGCCCCTAGGGATGGGCGAGGGGCTGTCTGGTCCAGCCCTGTTCTCTCCAATGCCACCACATGTACGTAAGGGGACGAACCATGGGCTCTTACAAGGGTTTCCATCAAAACGAGCAAATCTGGGGGCGCCCGGGTGGCTCAATCGGTTGAGTGTCCGACTTTAGCTCAGGTCATGATCTCGAGGTTCGTGAGTTCCAGCCCCGCATCGGGCTCTGTGCTGACAGCTCAGAGCCTGGAGCCTGCTTCCGATTCTGTGTCTCCCTCTCTCCACTCCTCCCCTGTTCATGCTCTCTCTCCCTCTCTCTCTCAAAGAAAAAACATTTAAAAAAATTTTTTTTTAAATAAGCAAAACTGAGGTACAAGCTCAATCGTGGGACGTGATGCTCTTGAAGCCGGTTGGGGCCTTCCAGAGCCGTAACTGACCCTTCAGACAAGAGTGGCCAGGGCAGACCAATAAGACAGAAAGAAACAGCAGAGCCACTAGCCTCCCCGCTCCCCACAAACTGCTGACTGTCCTCAGCTGGCAGTGTGAGCTACCCCTGCCCAGGGGTACAGAGTGAGGCCATCTGGCGTCCCTCCTGGCTCTCAGCTGTTGGGGAAAGACCCATGTGCGGGAGAGATCCTGGTGTCCAGGACCATCTGCCTGAGGGTTCCGACTTTCTCCAGGGAACGTCTTGCCCCCGGAGGGTGTCCTGGGCCTGGTGGGGACATGGCTGGGACATGCTTGGCTAGCCCTGTGCAGATGGTGTCTTCCTTGTTGGGAGATGCCACCCACATGCAATCCCAGTTGGCACCGTGTCGTCTTATTTCCAGCACGGGCTCCGGCATCTGATAATCCCGTCCTGTTCCTCACTTGCAGCGGGACCCTGGCCATCGCCCCGCACCTCACTGACTCTGTCTCATCTTCTGAGACGTGAGCCATCTTCCCAGGGCTGCTAGGGGTTTAGATGGGATCCCTGGGCTGAAAGAGCCCACCCAGGGCTCAGCACTCAGGAGACACTCATCCTTGGGACTTCTTCCTCCCCACCCGGGAGGGAGGAAGGTGCATCTATAGAAAGGGAAGGAGGGGATCACCTGCCACCTGCAGGGAGGTGACAGGAGGGGAAGGCATCTCCCAGGGGTCAGGCAAGCTCAGGTGGCCGGTGGGGCTTCGGCTGGTCCATCCTGGAGGCTGCTGACCCGATCAGCTGGTCAGGTCACTTGACTTACCATGCCTGGGTCACCCTTTAAAACTCAGAAACAAAGCTAAACCCAACTTAGCTGCTGGGAACATGTTTTCCATGCACATAAATGTGTCCATGGCAGGCCTGGGAGCTTTCTATTGCCTCTTGGCAGGAGAGAAAGGCCTCTTGCAACAAGACCACCATGTAGACCCTCCCACCCATCTTTCCTTCCCAGGGATGAGCCCCTGGTTGTGCCGGATGCTGGACAGCCTGCGGGGTGCAGCAGCTCCTGGCTGGCCCCTCACCACCTACGCAGAGCGAGGGCCACGTTGCGGCCCATCCCCCCATCACTGCGGTGACAAGGAGAAGGCAGATACCTCTCGCATGCACTCCCTGGTCCCGCCAGTGTGGACGCGGAGCTCACAGGGAGCGCGGTGGCTGCCCCAGGCGTGCAGCTGTTACCAATTTGGCAGGCGAAGGGCAGTGGACCGCTCCCAGGCTTCGGCTTTCACCTCGGCCTTGCTCCTTGGGGAATCCAAAGTGGCCGGTGAGGTGACATCACAGAGGTGTCGGCCAGCCCCGCCGCTCTGGGGACGGCCCCGGGCTTGCCCTGATGAGGAGGGCCTGGGTTCTGGGTGTGATGGGGCAGGGCCGGGGGCAGACCTGGCATCCCGTTGCATGGTGAACTCCGCGACGGTGACACGTCCTCCCCCTAGCCCGTGTCCCACACAGAACTGAGAGAAAAGAATGTTGGAACTGGAAGGCCCTAGGAGTTCATCCGCCCCAGCACCCTTTTTCTGAGGGAAGGGAAACCGAGCTGGACAGCGGGAGGAGTTGTCAAGGCTTTGCAGAGGCCACAGCTTCCAGAAACTCCTTCCCTGCTTCTCTGCAGCTCCCTCCCAAGCTTACGGTGTGATCTTAGCGGTTGATCGTCACATCGTGCTGCAGACCCTACCACCCAAGTTGTTGGGCAAAGCGGCAGGAATCCCACCACACAGGAAGACGGGCTGGACTTCCTCGTGAGCACATTTACGATGCCTGTTACCCCTGCAGACTCCCAGAGATGCTCCGGTGGGGAGGATGTGGTTTACAATAGACCACAAGCCCCACTGAGCAGCCGGAGGCTTCAAGTATAGGCAGTTTTGGTGTCAATGTCAATGTCATTGTGCCTCATTGTTCCCCCTCCCGAAGGTCAGGTTGGGGCCACTTCCTACAGAGCCCAGTGGCTAAAAGTCCAGACTCTGGAGTCACCGGTCAGCTCCACCGCCACTTGCTAGCTGGGTGACCTTGGACAGCTCACTTTACCTCTCTGAGCCTTGGCTTCCTGCTATATAAAATTGAAAGAGGGGCGCCTGGGTGGCGCAGTCGGTTAAGCGTCCGACTTCTGCCAGGTCACGATCTCGCGGTCCGTGAGTTCGAGCCCCGCGTCGGGCTCTGGGCTGATGGCTCAGAGCCTGGAGCCTGTTTCCGATTCTGTGTCTCCCTCTCTCTCTGCCCCTCCCCCGTTCATGCTCTGTCTCTCTCTGTCCCAAAAATAAATAAAAAACGTTTGAAAAAAAAAAATTTTAAATTGAAAGAAAAATGATAGTACCCGTAGCTCATAAGAAAATGTATTTATCTTCCTTAGAATAAAGCCTTATAAATGTTGGTGGTTTTTATTAGCTTAAACTTCCTGATAGAGACGGAGGGGATGGGGGGTGGCTGGAAACAGTGGTTCTTAACTGAGGACAATTTCCTCCCAGGGGACGTTTGACAATTCCTGGAGACATTTTTGGTGGCCACCACTGAAGGGGAGTTGCTACTGGCATCTAGCGGGTAGAGGGCAGGGATGCTTCTAAACATCCTACAAAGCACAGAACAGCCTCCCCAGTATGGAATTCACCGTCCAAATGGCCACAGTGCTGTGGTGGAGAAAAGCCTGGCTTGCCGTGGGAAAAAGGCCAGTGTGAATAGAATGAGGTCTGCACTGAGTGGATGAGGGGAAGGAGCAAGGGTCTCTCCTTTGCTCCTTGGGGGGCAGCTTTGGATTTCAGGAATAGCTGCCATCAGGAGGGCCGGGTGTTTGGATTTCAAACGCCCTTGACTATTATAGGCATGGCTCATTGAATGTGCTCATAAACCAGCCCTGAAGGTCACTGCAGAGGGAAACGCCGTCAGGTTCGAGCAGGGAAAAAAGAACGGCCTTGGTGATCATTATGCAGTTTGGGGTTTCTCCATTTAGCAGGAAAGGGGGGACCCTAGGTGGGTCGCAGCCCTGCCGCGGCCGGGCTCCTACCGGCGGCTGGTGCATGTGGACACGTGCACACAAGCACACTATGCACACGGAGCTCACACTCTTCAAGTGAAGACAAGAGGTGCATTTGATCCACAAGCTGGCACGACAGTTGGCGAATGGGCTAGTCTTATAAAAATATTAAATCAGTGTTGAAGTCTCTTGTTTTCTAAAAATACGGCTCTCCATGTCTTTCTCGGTGCGTGTGTGCGTGCACAGGTGGGGTGAAAGGCGGCTGACACATTGACAAGAGCTCGGACCTAGCCACCAGGGTGCTGGGTCTCGGCCCCTCTGGAAAGTTCTATGTGACTCTAGACAAATCGTTCCCCTCTCTGGGGCCCTAAATGGAGAAAGGGCACTGTTCGGAATACAGGGCCCTCCGAACTCTGAGTGTGAAACCAGAAAGGGCAGTTATAAGTCAGTGCGTTCGTGTGTCTTTGTTCTCTGAGATCAAGAATTCTACGCATAAATCAGTAGAACTGGAATTCAAATCAAGCCTACCTACGTATT
Organism: Puma concolor; assembly: GCF_028749965.1. Classification (NCBI taxonomy): domain Eukaryota; kingdom Metazoa; phylum Chordata; class Mammalia; order Carnivora; family Felidae; genus Puma; species Puma concolor. The sequence goes on along the minus strand of NC_141672.1, from coordinate 11,507,989 downwards.
TTCAAAACAGAAATTAAAAAATGGGATACAGATGATTTTGGAAGAGTCTGTGAATCGTGGGATTGGGCCCCTCATCACACGTAATTTCAAAAATAATGGCTGCTGGCCAGAACTCAGTTAATGTGCACAAGACACTCTCTCTCACATGTGCACACCCACGGTCTTGTAAATGCCCCACGGGGGCTGGCCCCCCGGAAGCCCCCGGGGACCCCTGGCACGAGCCTGACACGGGGAAGAAGGGCGTGTGATGTCTCACACCGTCCTGGGGGAAAGATGTGACCGTCTCCTTTTCACAGCTGAGGAAGTAGATCAGAGACTTTGAGATTCATGTCCAAGTTCAGTTAGTACAGGGTTCGGATTTTTAAGATTCCTTTCTCTTTCTCTGTTCTTCCTCTTTCTCCCTTACTTCCCAGTTTTCCGGGGGCCACAGCCGACAGCCAGCAGCGGCTGTAAACTGCACTGTCATAGCTCCTGGCCTGGTCCCCGAGGAGCATGTGACCCGGGCACGCACCCACGCCTGCCACAGCCAGAGTTCTGCTCAGGGGGTGGATGCCGGGCCCGCTGCAAGGTCCTGCCAGCCTCCGGGCTCCTGGGATGGGAGCCGACTTTTCTGTTGCCTCAGGGCCTGTTTTGTAGCCCCTTCTGGCCGGCCAGCTGGTCCCTCAGTCCTTGCCCTCCCCTCAGGGGCCCCGGGCCTATGTTAAACAGCAGCGCCTGGCCGACAGGATCAGGTGTCTGTTGTGCTACACGTCCCGGGAGAGAGAGGCTTGGGGCCTAAAGATCATCTGTGGGCTACAGTGCCCAGCAGCCTTTCTGACCCCGGGCAGTCGGTGCCTGTCTGGCTGAGGGCTGCTGCCTCCCCCGGGGCGGGGGGTAAACGGGGGAAAGGCAGATCCTGGGAGAATGTAAAGAGGCCGTGTGGCCCGGTGGTCTTGATGGGGCCTCTGAGGCCTCTGAGACCAGCCCCGCACACCTTCCTCGCCCCCCTTCTCCCTCGGTGCCCCCACCCTCGCTCCACCTGTCCGCACAGGCGTGCCCTTGGACCCTCTCGCACTTGGAATGCCCATTCCCTCCTGCCGTCAGGCGGGTTCCGCGGAGCAGTGGTGTGGGGCTGAGTGGCTGGATCTCCGGTGGCCCGCTGAGTGCCCCCTCTCTGCGCAGGTCCTTGTCACCTGTCGGTCAGGAGTCATAACTGGCACCTTCCTCGTGGGGCGGCTTGGGGTGACCCGAGTAACATGCCAAGACAGTCTGAGTCAGTGCTGCCTGAGACAAGTGTTCGATAAATGTAACTATTACTATTTCTATCCTCAAGACGCAAATTAAATGCCAGGAGCCCTACTAAGAGCCAGAAGCACTGTCAGCTGCTGAGATATACCAGAGCTACCTGTCAGGAGGCACAGCCTCAAAGAGAAGGAGGGAGATGGGGGGGGGGGGGGGCAGGGAAGGGGGAAGGGTGGGGACAAGGAGGAGGAGCAGGAGAAGGGCTGGAGCAGAGAGGGGAGGAGGAAGGAGGGGTGGATTCAGGGAGGAGGGGTGGGGCAGAGAGGGGGATAGAAGGAGGGTTGGGTGCAGGAGGAGGGGTGGAAGAAGGGATGGGGTTAGGAAGGAGGGGTGGGTTCAGGGAGGAGGAGTGAGAGGAGGGGTGGGACGGTGGGGGGGGAAGGAGGGGTGGGGCATGAGGGGGTAGAAAGAGGGGTGGGTACAGGGAGGAGGGATAAGAGGAGGGTCTGGGCAGGGAGGAGGGGTGGAGCAGAGGGAGGGTGGAAAGAGGGGGGGCAGAGAGGGGTAGAAAGGGAGGAGGGGTGGGTCAGGGAGGAGGAGTGGGGGCAAGGAGAAGGGCAGGGAGGAGCGGGTAGGGGAGGCCTTCCAACGAGGGAGATGCCTGCCACCCTGAGTCTTGGCAGACGAAGCTTGTCTGGTGCACAGGTGGGTGCAGGGCACCCCAGGCGGAGGGTAGGGCACGAGCCAAAGTTTGCGGCTCGGAGGGCTGTGGCCAGCTTGGCAAGGCCAGGAGATGGGCGTGGTCAGAGTAGGCTGTGGGGAGGGGCAAATGTGCAGGGCTGGATCTGGAGAGCTTTGTAAGGCCTGCTAAGGGCTTAGACTGTATGGGGGGGTGAGACGGGGGGGGGGGAGTGGTGGTTTGTGGGGGGCTGGCCTACAAAGAACAGCCTTTAGGTGCCAGTCCATATATCAGGCCGAGACCAACTTTCCAGGTTGTAGCCTTGCTTTTCAGTCAGTGCCCCCCGTGTTGCTTAAAGCCTGCGGCCGTTGCACCTTGTGTTTGTTGCCACGGGCTCCAGAGTTCTGGAGGCCAGGAAGACCGAGATCAAAGTGTCGGCTGAACCGGTGTCTGCGAGGGGCCCCCACCCCTGCCTTGTAGATGGCTGGCTTTGAGTTTTATCCTCCAGGGGCAAGAGCAGCGTAGAGAGGTTTTTAAGCAGTTCAGAAATCCTATCTTTTCTTTCATTTCTACAGCCTAGTGCAAGACACAGGGGATCAGGATGGAAGGGGCGGGGGTGGGGGGGGTGACGAGGAAGGAGAGAGGGGGAGGGAGACAGAGAGAAAGAGAGCTGGGGGTGGGGGAGGGGGAGACAGCTGTCTTTGTTGGGAAATACTTGGATGAAAGTGTGGGGTGGACTTGACTCCCACCTCCTCAGGGCGACAGGGTGATGAATTTGGGCCAGGGAGGAGGGCAGAGGGAGCAGGGGGTGTGGAGGACAGGCCGGGCTCCTGGATGGTGGCTGCTATAGGCCCCAAGTCTGCCGGGGGAGGGGCAGGTCTGGGTGGAGACAGCAGGGGGCTCATGGGCCCCAGGAATCGGTAGAAATCTTAGGGGAGGGTTTGGATGCAAGAGTCCAGAGAACCTGATGAGCTTGGAGTCAGTCACAGCCATGCCGTGAGGATGAGAGGCACCCCCACCCCCGTGGACATCTGGCCACCTGTGCGTGACCTCCACTCTGAGCCTCTTGCTGGGCTCTTAACAGAGCTTCCTAAAGGAGGATTGGGGGCCCGGGTGTGGTATCTGTGACTGTCCCTGTCCGTCTTGGCAAGGAGTGTCCTCTTTTAAGTACCACCAAGGGGACAGAGCCCAAGGGAGATTAAGAAACCCTAGTTTCCTTTTCTGGACAGAGCTGGCTTCCTCATTTGCTGTCAGGTCCCCGCTCTGTCCTTCTGTGCCCAGCTCTGTGCCCAGCAGGCTGACGGAGCATTGTCCAAGCGTCCTTGCCTTGTGGCTTTTGACTGGGTCCACCAATGGGAGGTCAGGTGGGCAGGACAAGAGGAAAGGGAGGCTATTTATTTCTCCAGCTTCTCCTCTGCTTTCCACCAGGGCTCTGACAGGGTTCCATCCTCCAAGGCTGCAGCGCCTGTTGACAGGCTAGACTCCGGATGCCTCCCTCTGTCTTGGTGCCCTTGACCCTGCCCACACCTCTACCAATTCATTACTTCTCTTTATTTACTTTACGCGTGTGCCTGCTGCTGGGTTTTGCAGTTGGGGTCGTCAGATAAAACAGAGGGGGCCCAGTTCCATCTGAATTTCAGATAAGCAACGATACTCATAGTGTAAGTATGTCCTAAATATTGCATGGGACATACTTACCCTAAACAATTCCTTGCTTGTTTATCTGAAATTCATATTGAACTATATATACATTCTTTTTCTTTCCGAATCTGACAATTGTACTTGTAGGGTCCCTGACTAATACACTAACATGTCCCTAACGGGTCATGGGGCATTTCATGCCACGTAGAGACGGGACTAAGGGCTGCTTCCTTCTCAAGTTGGGACAGTGGGAGGCTGCCCTGGGGACCAGAATGGAGCCTAAAGATGAGACTGGCCCAGACATCACCCCACTTGCTGGCAGCGGCCCCTAAAATGCCCCCCGGGACAATGGACAGAGGCATTCCGGCCCCTTTCTCCCATGAGCAGGTCCTGGCCATCAGCAGTGACGTGGCCAAATTCTCAGCAACTTTGAGGTCACAGAGCCTTGAGGGTGTTGGCAACCAGGACAAGGACATTTGGAGAGAGAGGGCATTAGAAAGATCTGGAGTCCTTCTGTGAGCTATAAACCGGATTTGGGGTCAGATTGAATGCCCTTTCTATCACGACCCAACCCTGTGATTCTGGGCCTCAGTTTCCTCATCCATAGCATGGGACAGTGATTCCTATAGGACAGGCTGCAGGGAGATTAAGGACTGCTCAGGGCACTCAGACAGGAAGCAATCAGCACTCATTTGAGGCCTGCCCACCTCCTGAGGCCCAGCCTCTTGTCCTCTGAATTAGTAAATATTTGCTGCCTTAACAAATCCCAAAACATACAATGGCTCAAACACAATAGTGTATTCCTCGCTCTTGAAAATCCACACACAGCTGTCATTCTTCCTGGGCAAATGGCTCTCCGCCCAGAGGTGATTCGGGGGCCCAGGCTGCATCTGTGGGTGGCTCCGCCATCGCCATCGGGGCCACCGGCGTCATGTGCGCTGAGGTGCAAGCAGAAAGACCATGAAAGATGACACATGGAACATTCTACCAGTCGGGCCTGCCAGTGGTAGACGCTCCTCACGTTATATTGGCCAGCGCTTGGTCCCCTGGCCACTTGTCCCTTCACACAGGCTGGGAAATGTTTTCTGGCCCCGTTCCCAGGAAGAAGGGGAAACGGGTCCTGTGGCAGCCAGCAGCCCCGGCCACACTTCCTTGCCCCCGGAAATGACTTGAGTGACAACACCCGGGAGGGCTTGCGAGGAGGCCCCAGGAGAAGGTAGCTCCAAAGAAATGAGGCTGTGAGTCTTGGTGTGGGTTCCCCCGGGGAACAGGCAAGAATTTGAGTTTACGCGGTGAATGCAGGAAGGGATCCCACAAAACGTGGCGGGGGCGGGTAGGGAAGTGAAACAGAAGAGGGAAGTCAGCTAAGAGAGGGCGCGCTCTCGGGCCAGTGAGCCCTGTGGGCAGCCGAAGCTCAAAGCCGGCTGGGGACTGGAACGCCAGTGTGGGACGAGCCTCGGAGTCGTCCTGTTACAGGAGGGGGACATCAGTCAGTGGTTGAGGGCTGCTCCTGGGAGGCTGATGATTCCCTGGCACTTATGTGGCCTCTAATGTGGCAAAGGATGCTTGAGTGAGATATGCAGGTGCTACTAGGTGGAAGCCTGAAGGCGTGGACCAGGTGGTCCGGGCGGGGGGTCCTGGGCGGGGCATCCACGGTGTCTGCTACACGCAGCAAGTTTGCAAGGGACACTCGATTTCCTATCAAATGGCCCCTTGAAGCGACAGGGCAGGGGTCAGCTCCCAACCTGCAGTCAATGTCCATCACCTGCGCCCTGGTCCGATGGCTCCCAGAAGCGGGGTCAGAGAGCCTGGAGGCAGCTGTGTGGCCAAGGGGTGAGCACTTGACTCGGAGTCCACTGACCCAGTTTGGAGCCCAGGTCTGTCGCTTCCTGGCTCAAGACTTTGGGCAAGTATGTCATCTCTTCTAAGCCCGGTCCATTCTCTGTTCACTTAACGACACTCACTGGGTGCCCACTGAACATGTGGCCATGACCGTCCTGGGCCCTGAGGATACAGCCAAGAACACGGGCAGCCCAGCCCTCCGGGACTCACAGGCGCTTGCAGCGCTGTGCCGTGGCCGTCCTCCAGGAAAACAGGCGGGGTGAGGGTCTGAAAAGCAGAGTACTCGCAATCCATTCTTGGAGGGCAAGTTCTGTTCTTTTGCAGCAGTATTTACGAAGCGTCTCCCCAGACCCTGTGCCTGCTCCTGGAAGGTGTTCATTCCAGCCAGGTCCCTCTGCTGGAGGCGCCCACAGGGTCCACCTGTAAAATGGGTGTGCTCACTGCCCCTCTGCTGACATTCTGGAGAGGGGAGATAGCAGAATGTGTGTGCATATTGCAGGGTCTGGTGCAAAATGAAAATGCAACGCCCTTGTTCAGAGATCGTCAAGAGTCTCAAGGCAGCAATGGCAGAGCATGAAACTAAGTATTTCTCAGTCTGGGACCCCATGTGCCTGCACCTCCGTGAAATCTTGCTGCAAACAAAAGATTTTCTAAAATGTGAAGCCCGTAGGAGAGGTGGTGATTAACTGAGGACAGCAGGAGTCTGAATGATCACACGGGGAAAAGGCACCCACTCTGAGTCCAAGCCCCATCCTCTGGCCAGAGACACTGAGTCAGAGCATCCGTCCTCACAAAGGGCCAGCTGGTCCTCTGACCTTGGCCAAGGCCCAGCCACCCTGTTCCCAGGTCAGAGGGGTTGGCAGCCTCAGGACGCAGGACTGGAGGCACAGACTGTCCAAGAATTGCAGGCTGCGTTTGGTGATACACAAGGACACCCGGGACTGGGGAAGCCTGTCTGGGCCTAGGTACCAGCTGCCCGGCTCCACACAGCCCCTGCTCAGGGAAAATGCTGCTCGGAGTGTGGCACTCCTGTGCATCCAGAAGCTATTGGTGCCCCCAGCGTGCTCAGCGGGGTTCACGGATGGCCCTCCTAGAAAGCCCTCATGATTTCACCTGGAAACACTCTCCTGGCTTTGGGATACTTAGAATGGCAAGGTCAAATGATGGCATTGAAACACACATTGACCTTGCTCCTCATCCCTGGGAGGTCCTTAAGACCCCCACAGTCTAGCCCCAGATTCTTAGCCTGTCTCTTAAGGTGTTTCCTGTTCCAGTCTAGACGCTCCGTAGTTCAGAAGTCTGGGTTCTCTGAGTCTCCGAAGGCTGAAATCAAGGCCCGGGATCTTCTCTGGAGCCTCTGAGGAAGAATCTGTTTTCAGACTTGTTCACGTTGCTGGTGGAGTCAGTTCCTTGCAGCCGCAGGACTGAGGTCCTCACTTTCTCGTTGCCTGTTGGCCGGGGGCCCTTCTGGGCTCCCAGGTCTTTGCTCCATGATCCCTGCATCTCAGCCACTTTGAATCTCTCTCCCACGCCAAATCTCTCCGGACCGGGATGCACCTGCTGGACCGGCCAGAGTTGTTTTCCAGGGCTCCTGTGATTAGACCAGACCCTCCAGGGGTCTCAGGGCCACTGATCAGAGCCTTAGTTACATTTGCAAATTCTCAGGAGGGCCTGCCCATCCTAGTCACAGTCTCAGGCAGTGGGCTGTGGGGCCAGGGCAGATCTGGTTTCCCCTCCAGCCCTGCCCCCTCTCCCCCTGGCTTTCAGGACACTGCACTGTTCTGGTCCTCCTCCTCCTCCCTTGCTGCTACTCCCCTGTTAGGGCCCCACTGTCACCACTTTTATGACCATCAAGACTCTCTTTAAAAAACAATACTAAAAGGAGGGCTGGGTCCAGGCCACCCAGGGAGCTGGCAGAAGCCACCCCAGCTGGGGACACTCAGTCCCTCCCCGCCCCCCCCCAGTACAAGGCAGTTTGTGTCCCAGAGGCTTAGGGCCTCGACCTCCAAGCTCAGCAAACGGAGTGACTGCCCAGGGTCAGGTAGTCCCCTGGGGGGGGACGGGGGGCGGGGAGAGAGGTGCTTGGGAAAGTGCTGAGTCCACGGGGAGAGTCCACTCTGACGGCTGCGTGTAAAGATGGGGTGGATGACCCAAACAGACTGGCCCTTTTTCCAGCTCGGCTGGAGAGCGTTCAGGAGAGGGGCCTGGGCTTCACTAGAAATGGCTGTGGACCCGAAAGTTGCAGACGCTGGATCTGGGAGTGGCCAGGCACCAGGCAGGGTAATAGTAATCATAGTGGCTGGTTCAGGAGCACTTTTCTCTGTGCCAGGTGCTAAGTCTATGTGAGCCCATGAGTACTTAATGAGGTAAGTACTATTGCTGGCCCCATTTTACAGAGGAAGAAACTGAGGCTCAGTGAAGTTAAGGGACTCATTCGAGGCCAGACATCACATCCGCCTTTAGTGTTCCTGCTGTGCCGAAATAGGCTCAATCAATCAACGTGGTGGAATAGCAAGAGACTCCGGGGGCGGGGGGGGGGGGGGGGGGGACGTGGTTGAGCCAGGACCAAAGGAAGGACACCATGGGAGACATATTTGGGCAGATGTCAGCCGTGGTTCAGAGGTGGACAAGCCCACCTTGGGAGGGAATGAGCTGCCTGTCGTTGAATACATGCAAGCGAAGAGGCCATTCTCATTCTCTGAGGCTCTGCTAATAACAGACACTGTACTGAGTGCTTTATACTTACTTAGTCATCTTTAGACCCTAATAGCTGCATCGCATAGGTACTGCTGTCCCCATTTGCAGATGAGGAAACTGAGGGTCAAAGACACTAAGAGACTCCTTGACGGTTCTGTAGATGGTTAGTGGGGAGGTGTAACTCAGACCCAAAGTTGTGTATCTCCAAAGCTCTGCTTGTACCCACACATCTCCTGAGCACCTGCTGCTCTATTCTTCTGGACACTGAGACTCTAGCAGGGACAATTTCATACCAGTCCTGGCCTTCCTGGAGATCACACTCCAGGGAGATAGTCCAGAGTAATGAGAGCAGTAAAATAGAGCTCAACAGTGAGGTGAGACCAAAGGTAAGCGGGGTCTGGGCTGCTCGACATGGTCAGGGAAGGTCACTCTGAGATGGTGGCATCTGAGCTGGACCTGAAAGGCAAAAAGGAGAAAGCATTAGGAAGAGCTAGGAGAACAAGGCTCTGAGCAGAGGGAACTATAGGTGCAAAGGCCCTGGGGTAGGTCAGGGGGGAGAATAAGACCAATGTGGAAGGAATGGCCTGATTCCTGAAGGGATCTTCAGGACTTTTGCAAGCAGGACAGTAAACCATTGGTAGCTGGAAATCAGCCACGGTGAGAATATACGCACGCACCATGGAAATTGGCAAAGGCCACAAACCCTGGCTTTGCCTCCTGGGTGATGGGCCGTCAAACATTTACCTGCCTAAGCACCAGTTTTAGGCAGAGAGATGAGAGGTTAGGTTTGCTTTTGAAGGAGAGCCCTCTGCTGGGTGGAGATGGCCAGTGGGGAAGGCCGTTGTGTTGGGTTTGGACCAGGGTGGCCCCGTGGATGGAATCGGGCGATTTTGGGAGGCGGGACCAAGAAGCCTTGCTGACGGGACCATCATTACTGAAGCTCAGAGCAAGGGAGATGACGTGGCCAATGTCACACCCACCAGGGACATGGAGGAGGTGTGATCTGAGCCCAAGTCTGTGGGCCCCTACACCCATTCTGTCCCCTACCCTTCAGTGTTTTCCACTGAGTTGCCATGAAGTCTTGCTGGGGACCGAGAAGAACTAGTTAATGACGTCCCTAGCTGCCATGCTTGCCTTACTTGCACCCGCCCACCCCCTACACCCACACCCAGGCCTCAGCACACTCCACCCCTTCCCCGAAGCCACCTTTGGCAGTCAGCCCCAGCAACGAGGCTGTTAGCTGTTAGGAAAGGGTCCTGTGCCAGGGATCATGACCATTGTCACCTGGAGGGAGTGGAAAGGGAGCGACAGGAATCAAAACTAAGGCTGACTGGGGCGCCTGGGTGGCTCAGTCACTTAAGCGTCCGACTTTGGCTCAGGTCATGATCTCACGGTTCGTGGGTTCGAGCCCCATATCGGGCTCTGCGCTGACGGTGCGGAGCCTGCTTGGAATTCTCTCTCTCTTCCTTTCTCTCTGCCCCTCCCCGAATCACACACACACACACTCTCTCTCTCTCTCTCTCTCTCTCTCTCTCTCAAAATAAATAGATAACTTTCAAGAGAAAAACTAAGTCTGATTGAACACCTACTATGTGCCAAGCACAGCGTTGCGTGCTGCTCTCAGAGTTATGATTGTAGAAGTTTCTCCGCATCTCTGCCCCTAAAGTAAGGCCTAAAAATATCATTCGTATCCTCCTAGACTCTCTCCTATGCGCACACACACAAACACATACACGCACACAGATTTTTTTTGACAAACATGAGATGATGCTCGGTGTGGATTATGGCATCTAGTTCTAGGTTTTCGGGTGATGGCGGGGGGTCCGGAGCCGACGACCAAGAAGGAATCCTTGAAGATGTCTTTGGTGCAAAAAGGTGATTTTATTAAAGCACGGGGACAGGACCCCGTGGGCAGGAAGAGCTGCACTGGGGTTGAAAGAGTGGCTCCTTATATTCTGTGGAGTTGGGGAGGCAAAGTCAAATGCGAGGCCCCTGGAGGGACTTTGATGTGCTAAAGAGGACTCCAAAAATACTCAAGATACTCGACCGAGGATCTGCTATTGTTAAGCTAAGGGAGTTTTCCCTCTCGTAAGGCATTCACATTAGGAGGGTAGAGGGTTCCTGGAGAATGTTACACTCTGGATTCGCCCCAAGTATCTGTCAATGGGCTGCAGGTCAGGAGGAAATTTAATTTTACCGGCCATTTCCTTCTGCCTTCGTTCCCCACATCACTATGGAGGGGTGATGCTGCGAGTCTCTAGGTTTCTGGGGATTCGGCGATGGGTAACACTGCCCTTTTCTTGTCATTCACTAAGATATTTGCAAACTGAGGGGGACCCATGTCCTGTAGGACTGTGATCTCTATCCGCTGGCCATTTGTTTCCTTTCCTTTCCTTTGTCCTTGAGGAGCCAGAAGTGCCTGAGGAATGTCACAGGCATCCCGCCTGGGGGGGGGGTGGGGGTGGGGCCGCTTGCTTGCACTTTGTCCCCAGCTCGCCCCAAGCTCCCTCATCACAGTTATCACCTCCACTTTACATTTCAAACCTGAGGCTCAGAGAGGTTATGTACTTTCCCTGAGGTCACACAGGTGGTAGCCCTCCTGAACACCGCCCCGCCCCGTGGCTGGTGGCTGGGGAAGGGCTGGCCGTGGGGCTTGGGGACATTTGGGGCTACAGGGCAGGCAGGGCTGGAAATCTGGGCAGGAGGCCTAATCTGACCGTCCCTTTTGCTGTTTTGCTGTCCCTGCCTGCGGCCATCCTGGGTCAAGTGGTTCAGGGCCCCAAATGACCAGGAGAGGGGATCCTAGGGTTTGGGAGCCTGGAGAACGATGAGGTCTAGGGAGGCCTTCTCCCGGATCTGCTGAAGCCCAGGAGAGGGGCAGTCGTCTGCCCTGCACGTGTGAAGGCCCCACGCCCACAGGCGCTAACAGGGTCTCCCCCGGGAGCAGCCCTCCCTCACCCTATGACCCAGCTTGTGGCGTCCCCACTGGATCGGTTCCCAAGTCCCAGCAACTCAACCTCCGAGACTTTCTGAAGTCCCAGCTTCCTAGATTAACAGCTCAGCTCCTCGATTTCCCAACAGTGAGGTCTTGGGCGTGTGTCTCTCTGTGCCTCAGTTTCCCCCCAGCGAAAGGACAGCTCTGACCTCGTGGCGCGCCACGCGATGTTACGCCCTGC